>NC_092340.1:371075000-371790000 GCF_046630445.1 Rutidosis leptorrhynchoides | reverse complement strand
ATTAAGCTGCATATGTTTGAGTAAATATATTTAACACCTCTTAGTAACTTGGTTAGAAAATATCTCATTTGACTATCTGTTTAGACAAATAAAGTTACAATCTCAAACACGGCCTAGTAGTAAATGACCATTTTGCTCTTAATTTAATATTGTGATTAGAATTAATGATTTAAGAATTATGTGTTTAATTATTTAAGTGGCTAGTTTAGTTCGTTTTGTGACAACGGTCACATAACATATATGTTTATTTGAATTGGAACTCGTTAGAACCGCTTAATAAGGTGTTTTGTGTTGAAGATAACTGGTAATATCCGTGCAGTGCCGTCCCGTCAATTCTAAATTTTTATATGGGCCATGTTCAATTATCAAAAAATAGGCCCTTTTGTATACAAAAGTTTTAAATATTTGTACGAATAAGTTCAGTAAATGCTAAAAAAATTTGGTTAAGTAGTAACACTATATGCTCCTTTGGACTATGGGTCCTGTGCGAGTGCACGTGTTGCACGCCCTCAAATCCGCCCCTGTATCCATGTGATTTGTGGTATTAAACAACCCGTTCATATTGATTATAAACGAATTACAATAGTTGATTACATCGCGAGGTATTTGACCTCTATATGATACATTTTACAAACATTGCATTCGTTTTTAAAAGATAAACTTTCATCACATCGAAAGTTGACTGGCATGCATACCATTTCATAATATCCAAACTATAAATGACCTAATCTGTCATTTACTTAATAAAAATCCTTATTGAACTCAACGACTTGAATGCAACGTCTTTTGAAATATGCCATGAATGACTCCGAGTAATATCTCTAAAATGAGCAAATGCACAGCGGAAGATTTCTTTCAAACCTGAGAATAAACATGCTTTCAAGTGTCAACCAAAAGGTTGGTGAGTTCATTAGTTTATCGTAATTAATCATTTTCATAAATTTAATAGACCACAAGATTTCCTTTATTCAATAATCATACACTCGCAAGTGTTTTAAAAATCATTCATATGGATTGAACACCTGGTAACCGACATTAACATCATGCATATAGAATATCTCCAAAACAGAAATCCATCTGTATAATATAAATTCGAAGTACTAAAGCATACCATTTTCCAGTATGGGGGGAGTTAGTGCCCGTAGATCTACATTTAGGATTCACGTCAATTAGGGTGACTGTTCCCTAATTCTTAGGTTACCAAGCTAAAAGGGGTGATATTCGATTCGATAATCCAACCATAGAATGTAGTTTCGATTACTTGTGTCTATTTCGTAAAACATTTATAAAAGCAGCGCATGTATTCTCAGTCCCAAAAATATATATTGCGAAAGCATTTAAAAATGGAGCAAATGAAACTCACAATACTGTATTTCGTAGTAAGAATACATATGACGTCATTGAACAAGTGCAAGGTTGGTCTCGGATTCACGAACCTATATTAAGTATATATATATTTATATGTTGGTCAATAACTGTCTAATAATTTAGGTCAGGTCATAGTGTATCGCAATCCTAATGCTCGAGATCAATATGCAAAAGTCAACAAAAGTCTATTTGACTCAAGATGATTTACAAAATTTTATTCATGTTTATTATATAACTTAAATAGTCGTTTTATATATTTAAATATATTTATCAGATTTTATTAAAGTAAAAATAATACAAGTCATTTATTAATAAATAAAAATTTATATTAAAATTTATATATGCTAAAAATATAATTGTATATATCTTAAGTAATATAATTTATAAAGTTCACTTAATATCATAAAAATATAGTGGTATGTAATATTAATGTAAATTATATTACGTGTGGTAAAAATATCTTTGCATCACATATTTATTTGTTATTGATAATAACAATAATAAGTAAAAGTTGTATTATATCATAATAATAATAATAATAATTATTATACTAATAATAATAATAATAATATTTATATTTACTAAAGACGATATTAATTATGATAAAATGATAATTCTAATCATGATAATCTTAATAATAACGAAACTTTTTAATATTAACTGTAATAATAATAATATTTCATAAAAATAATAATTCTATTAAAAATGATAATTTTTATTAATAATAATACTAAAATGATAATAACAATGATATTTCTACTAACAATAATAGGTTTAGTAAAAATGATAGTTTTAATATTAATAATACTTTTAATAGTAATAGTAATGATAAAAATATTGAAAATGATATTTTTATCTAAATCAATATCTTACCATATTATAATTTCATCATGATACTCATACTCATTATTTCCTAATCGATTTATTTAATAGTTTTTAATTCTCTTTTATATCGCATTTATAATAATGATAATAATAATAATAATGATAATAGTAATAATAGTAATGATAATGTTAAATAATAATTTTAATGATAATAACGGTAGTAATACTAATAAAAATGACAATTCTTAATAATAATACTTATAACGATAATGATATTGATAATAATAATAATAATTATTAGATAATAATTATAACGACGATAACAACGACGATAGTAATAATAATCATTTTAACAATAAATATACTAAAATTAATAATAATTCAGTTGACTATATCTTTTAATTCGTTAATCGAAATCACACGAGTTCTAAAGGAAAAGTTCTTAATTTTTCGCTAGCTTTCCAACGACATGCATATCATATACCTTATCTCAGTAGCATATGTATCTAATTCAGGATTCAACATAACTTATCTAACGACAATAATAAACATACAAGCATGCATGATCCTATATACTCGAGCACTAGTCAGGGATACACTAATAATATATAAAAGTTAAGTTATGAGTGCTCACGTATCAATATTGAGATTCAATATTGAAAGAAAGGTACGTAGACGCAACGGAGATGATAAACACTAGATTTCCCTCATGAGTATACCCCCGAATAATACCCATCACCTCCATAGCTATAACCCATAATTTTCTTAATTCCATCCCGCTTGAAAAAACCCGTTTTGAAATAACCCGCTCATGACCTCGTCTTAATATTTTATGTATAATACTAATAATAATGTGGAGTAAATATATATATGTAAATCGATTGAGAGAGTTTAGAGAAATATATTTTCAAGTTTCTATGAAATAATGAAACCTATTGAATTCTACTTATAATAGATTTTTGAATTATTAAAGTGAATTATTAAAGTATGAATTATTAAAGTGAATTATTAAAGTATGAATTATTAAAGTGAATTATTAAAGTGAATTATTAAAGTATGAATTATTAAAGTTAAAGTAAAGTAAAAGTAAAGTAAAGGAAAAGTTAAAAAGTATAAAACTATGTACATATAATATGCGTATAAATATATATAATATTAATTTAAATCGTTATATATACTTAATAAAATAAAATATAAATATCGTTATCTTTATCATACTGGTTAAGTAATGAGTTGTCAAAAGTGGTTCTAGATATTTATAAAAGTTATATACGTTTTAGTAATAAAGTTCTTTTTAAACTGAAAACGTTTTTGTACATTTGAAACTAAATCAATTAAATATGATAATTTTGTTTTCCAAAACTAAATATTTTTAAGAATCATTTTGTTAAAAGGTTAAAATAATAGAAATCGTTATATCATAAAACGTTTTAGAAAAGTAGAATTAAATATACTCATAATAGGTTTCAAGTTTTTTTTTTTTTTAAATTACCGTTTGTTATTGAAACGTGGGATAAAGTCCAATGATTAATATAAGCGTATGAAACCATCTTAATTTAAAATGTCGATTTGCTTAGCTTTTCGATATCTATTTCCTAAGTTATCTATATTCCCAAATTTCACTTTCACCCTAAATAATATGAAAGTTAACTAGTTAACACCTATATAGGAAATTGTACAGGAAACTCCACTAACCCTTGTCTAGTTCCCGTTAATTGACACATTTGTTCTCACTTATAAATCACTTTACCATTTTCCGAATATAGTTTCAAAATTTTCAGCATTACAGACTTTGCTTATCGTGTCGGAAACATATAAAGATTAAGTTTAAATTTGGTCGAAAATTTCCGGGTTCTCACAGTACCTACCCGTTAAAGAAATTTCGTCCCGAAATTTGATTGGGATGGTCATGGCTGACAATAAGTATGTTTTCATGACGCATATAAGCTAGAAATTAGAGTTTTATCATCAGTGAGTAATATGGATAAGACAATTCATTTTTGTGAAGAGTACGAGTGAAGTCATCACAAAAGAGTGAAATGAGAAAATAGAGATTTGCCTTATCGTTTGACGTCATCACAGTTGATCTCTGGATTAAAGAAAATCTTTGTAATCTATATAAGATTTGATTCTTCGGCGATTAAGGAAATTATGATCCTCTTCGATTTAATGCGATAATCCATCTCGATTTCTCTGTCGGATATTTCACTATAAATCCACCTCCTTCGTTTCCTTACAACTCACACATTCTATTCTTTCTCCTTCAACTCATATTTTAAAATATTCGTCAATATGTTCCATCCAGTGCTGATTCTCGATATACTCCTCACTTTCATATCTGTCGTTCTTCTTTTTCATCTGCCCCGGAAGAATCTATTTATTTTTACTATACCCTTGGTTTTATAGTGTTTTTAGTTCTCCCGTGTCTTTATATTGCTATATGCATAGATATATATGGTTTATAATTTTCTGGGTTGTCGTTGGGCTTTATATCCTCCTTTATATTTCAAAGTCTCTACTTCTATCTTCTATAATCATTGTCATCCACAGTTAATGCTCCATTCTATTTTCTGCGATTTATACTCCCATTTCTATTTCAGAGCTTCATTCTTTCGTTTCCTCTTCTTGCGATTAAGCACCGATTGTAATGGTCCAGAATTCGCAGATATGAATTTCGGAATGAACATAGTTAGTGTTCTAAGAATAGAATCGTAATGGCACGATCTTGATTTGTCAAATTACTAGAATACCTCGGAAAAGACCGAATCATCAAGAAAAATATTTTCTTGATATGTTTAGAGGTTGAGTAGAATACAAGAGTCGTGTAACATGGCACATGATGACGTTATGATCTGTGAATCATCACGTTCCATCTAGAAACTCAACATGACTTACTGTAATATAATCACGTTGATCAAGTGTCATTATATTATACTAACTCATGCTTCAGTTCCCAACAATACTTCAAAAATATTCTTATTTTAAACTCGAAGGTTTCAGAATTTAGAAACTAAAACAACTTCCTTTATGATGAGATACAGATAACGCGAGGAAATAAATGATTTCAGATAAGAATGATTATGAAAATATCTTCAGAAATATGGAGAATATTTATAATGGAAGGTACGATGATATCTTAGAATATTTAAGATAAGAGGATGATGAAGAATATTGTCCGCAAGGGTTTAGAGTCAGGAGCAAGGTATTCGTTAATGACTTCAGTAGATACCGAATCATTTGGATTCTTTGAAGGCAGGTTTAGTCTTTATGATTTTTCCACGGCCTCCTTCATACTTTGCTCAATCCGTTTTCTAGTTCCAATCCTTCTCTTTTTCTGAGCTTTGCCAACACACTATTCTTTATCATCAAACTTTTTACTGTTAAGGTCGTTTACAGTTTTTGCTGCTTCATCAGCATTTTTCAAAATTTTGAGAACTAATTCGCAGTTTAGGGTATTTTTCAGAAACTTCACATTCGAAGTATGTAAGTCTAGGAGCTAGACGTTATATGTACACATATAATTGTTGGCGTAGACATGCTGTGAGATTTCAAAATACTGATTGCTGAATCCCAGTAATTGGCGTGACAATTCTTGTTACAGGATGCGAATGAGTAAATAATGGGGTTTCGATAAATATAATGATTTTTCGAAAAGTCAAAGATCAGTGAAGTTGTTGGTAAGTTTATTGCTAATGTGATGGAATATAAACGGCTCCTCGGTAACGATGGCAAAAGGGCAACGTATATATCGGGGTTATAATAAGACTGTTTCAACTGAAAAGTCGAGGTTGACTTGCTGGAGCTGTGACAAAACTGACTACTTTGGAAAAGTATTGAACAGTTATTTTTGCTAATAAATGCCAAAGGGTCTGACACGGATACGTGTTAAACTATGACATTGGTTTTGAGAGTTTTTCAGGTACATAATTGTGGGTAACATGTGGTTGGATCATCATCTCGATTGTTCATTAATTAATATGTCTTCAGGAATTTTGGAGGGTTTGAACACAGATTGTAATCGTTGATATACATATGACGTTCTAGCACAGTTTTGAAGTCAATGTATAACTTCAAAAGATGTAGGAATCTAAGAGTGATGCCTTCTGTTAACTCTTGACTTGGATTTTGATTTGTCAAAAATCAGAATATGTAATCAAATTTGGATTAGAATGGTTGTTTTGATTTCTATGAAAGAATGTATATTGTTGTGAAAGTAGTGAGTATAGTTGATGATTTGTTGAATCAGAATCTAAGGATATCACATATTAATTGTGAATTTTATACATCTCTCGGGTATTACCTACCCGTTAAAAAAAATTCACAAGTAATGTTTTGCATCAGAGAATTTTTATTACAATCTTTATGAAAATATATGTATATTTTCTTCAGATGTAATACAGATTTGATGAGTTAAGTTCATTTGATCTTAGGCTGGAGTTAGAAGTGAATAATCTCTAACATTAGAGATTACATAATCTTTACAGAGTATTTCACTACTGTGATTAACACTTCATTATTTATTCTTATAGATATTTCTTTAGTGAATCATGTTGATGCTCATAGAACTCTTGCTAACTTCGCAAAATACTATTGATGTTTTCTAGTAAGTTTTCGAGTATATCAAAAGTGTAAAATCAAACATGTAATTGAATAATACACTTGGTTTATCATGAATTAGGATTCATTGAGTTGAGACAGAGATTGTAGTTAACGATGGTTAAGTTGTTAACGAAGAATGTACATCATAGCATATTAATAATATGAATTTACCCGAGTAGTATCTACCCCTTTTTAATTTATACATAATAGCTTAGTACGAAAAGATATATTATGGTTTCAAAATTTATATATATATAAGGTATACATATAAATTCTTCAAAGGAATTTAGTCAATAATTCATAACTCGTTGATACAATATACTCGTTGTTGATTCGTAATGATATCCACGGTGATTCTTGAACTTGCGGAGCTTGTGATGTTATAGGTGTTGTTGGTACGGGTGATGCTGTCAGTACCGATGATGTTGATGATGTTGATGGTACTGCTGGTACAGCTTGTATAACAAATCTATTTTTACGTACGCACCATGTTTGTCGGAGTTTCTATTCTCCTTTCTATCATTCCTATCCGTTCACTCATCTTGATTTACAGTTTTGATTCGAATAAATAATCTCTAAAACTTTAGAGAATACATAATCACGGTAGAATATTTCTCTGATGAAGTTATGAATCAATACTTCATCGGTTATTGTGGTTGGTACTGATGTTATGCGAGGTGGGTACAAAATAGTTATGTTTTTACTACGAAAAACTATTAAATACGATACAATTTTACACAAGTTATTTATTTATTTATAGAGTGGATATACCTAAACCTTGCTACAACACTTATAGGCAGTGTACCTAATCGTACAGTAGTGTAGTTTTTAGTGAGTCCGGTTCGTTCCACAGGGATCTTAGCCAAGTTTAACGCTATATTTTTAAAAACTATATTTGTAAAAATATATAAGTAGTATTATTATTATTATAAGAAGGGGGTTTTTACCGTTTAATGACCGGTTTGTCGATTTTAAAATTTTAGTCGCAGTTAAAACCTAATGTAAAATATTAAAAATAAATATAACTTAATTTAAAGCGTAAATTAAATAATGATAATGAAATTGCGATAAAATAAAATGACAATAAATAAAGTTGCGATAATTAAAAAGTACGATAATTAAAAGTGCAATTAAATACAATGACAGTAAATAAAAGTGCGATAATTAAAAGTGCAATTAAATATGAAATAAAGGAATTATGCTTATTTAAACTTTCGTAATCATCATGTTTGACGTGTTGATTTTAGTTTATTCACATGGGTTAATTGTCCTTTGTCCTGGATTATTCAATATGTCTGTCTGGTTTTTGTCCATAACAGTCCATCAGTCATAAATATAAAGTGCGAGTGTCCTCGTCAAATTATCCTTATATCCGAAGTCAAATATTCCAACTAATTGGGGATTTAAACTATAATTACACCAAGTGTCCTTGTATATAATTCACCCCTGTTTTAATAAGTCCATTGACTATTAATCCATTCTCGTGTTCGGTTAAATGAACGATTATTAGTACTTATAAATATCCCGCCCATCGTGTCCGATCGAGTGTATGTGGTTATTTATAGGTACGTCCAATTGTAAATCTTTATATTAAATTAACAAACTATCATTTAATTAAACAAATATAAAGCCCATTAATAACCCATAGTCTAATTTCCACAAGCGTCGTTCTTTTGTCCAAACCCCAATTATGGTACAAAGCCCAATTACCCAATTTTAATATTTAGCCCAACATCACGATTACTTCGGCTTAAATAAGCATAATAATAACTTAGCTACGAGACATTAATTTAAAAAGGTTGAACATAACTTACAATGATTAATAATAGCGTAGCGTTACACGGACAGAATTTCGAAAACAGAATATCTAACTCTAACAGAAATAACTATTACCCTAAAAAGATTCGAACCTTCCCACACTTAGTTAGCTGTGGTGTCAAAATTGTGATTAACTTCATCTTCAACTTCCATTAAATTATCTATGTAATGTTTAACTCTGTGACCATTAACCTTAAATTCAATCCCATTTGAATTTATTAATTCTACTGTTCCATATGGGAAAACTCTTTTGACTATGAATGGTCCAGACCATCTTGATTTCAATTTTCCAGAAAATAGCTTGAATCGTGAATTGAAAAGAAGAACTCTGTCTCCTTCTTTAAATTCTTTTGAACTTCTGATTCTTTTATCGTGCCATTTCTTCGTTCTTTCCTTATAGATTAACGAATTTTCATATGCTTCATGTCTTAATTCTTCTAATTCGTTTAATTGACTTAACTGTAGACGTCCAGCTTCATGTAAATCAAGATTACATGTCTTCAAAGCCCAAAATGCTTTATGTTCAATTTCTACTGGAAGATGACATGCTTTTCCATAAACGAGTCTAAAAGGTGTGGTTCCAATTGGAGTTTTGTAGGCTGTTCTAAAAGCCCAGAGTGCATCCTCCAATTTCATGGACCATTCCTTCGGCTTTGATCCTACGGTTTTCTCTAGAATACGTTTTAATGCTCGGTTGGTTTTTTCAACTTGTCCACTTATTTGTGGATGATAAGCGGTTGAGATTTTATGAGTTACTCCATATCTTTTGAGAACTTTCTCAAGTTGATTATTACAGAAATGAGTACCCCGATCATTTATTAAAGCTTTCGGTGTTCCAAACCTTGCAAAAAGACGTTTTAAGAAGTTGACTACAACTCGTGCATCGTTAGTTGGGAGAGCTTATGCTTCCGCCCATTTAGATACATAATCAATGGAAACGAGAATGTAGAGATTATTATGAGATTTTGGAAATGGACCCATAAAGTCAATACCCCAAATGTCAAATATTTCACATACTTGAATGACATTTGGTGGCATTTCATCACGTTGACTTATTTTTCTGGCCCTTTGACAAGCATCACAGGATTTTCAAAGAAGGTGCGTCTTTGAAAATTGTAGGCCAATAGAATCCAGCATCGTAAACTTTTCTTGCTGTGAGTTGAGGCCCATAATGCCCTCCTGTTGGTCCTGTGTGACAATGGTTTAAGATTTGACTAGCTTCATCTCCGAATACACATCGGCGTATTATTCCATCGGGACAACTTTTAAATAAATGTGGATCTTCCCAGAAATAGTGTTTTATATCACTAAAGAATTTCTTTCGTTTTTGGTACGACAACCCTTTTTCAAGGAATCCACATACTAAGTAGTTTGCATAGTCTGCAAACCATGGAATTTCATTATAATCTATCTTCAATAGATATTCATCAGGGAAGTTATCTTGTATGGCCGATTCATTTAGAACTTCTAATTCAGGATTTTCAAGACGAGAAAGATGATCAGCGGCGAGATTTTCTGCCCCCTTTTTGTCTCGAATTTCAATATCGAACTCTGTAAGAGTAAGATCCAACAGATTAATCGTGGTTTAGCATCTTGTTTCAAAAATAGGTATCTAAGAGCAGAATGGTCAGTATAGACCACCGTTTTAGCTAGAACGAGATATGAACGAAATTTGTCAAAAGTAAAGACAATAGCAAGGAGTTCTTTTTCAGTAGTTGTGTAATTTGTTTGTGCTCCTTGCAATGTCTTACTAGTGTAATAAATAGGTTGAAATCGTTTTTCAATCCTTTGACCTAAAACGGCTCCCATTGCAAAATCACTTGCATCGCACATTAGTTCAAACGGTAGATTCCAATTTGAAGTTATCATGATCGGCGCATTAGTGAGTTTTTCTTTAAGAATATTAAAAGATTTGATACATTCATCTGAAAAGATGAATGGAGCATCCTTTTCTAGGAGTTTATTCATACGAGTGGCAATTTTAGAAAAATCTTTTATGAAACGTCGGTAAAAACCAGCATGCCCTAGAAAACTCCTAACTCCTCTAACATTGGTGGGATATGGAAGTTTAGCAATTACATCTACTTTAGCTCTATCCACTTCAATTCCTTCCTTTGAAATTTTATGACCGAGAACGATGCCTTCTTTAACCAAGAAATGGCATTTCTCCCAATTAAGTACTAGATTTGATTGTTCTCATCTAATAAGCATTCGTTCAAGATTAACTAGACATGATTCAAATGTATCACCGAAGACTGAAAAGTCATCAATGAAAACTTACATGCATTCTTCTATCATGTCATGAAAAATCGCCATCATGCACCTTTGAAAGGTTGCAGGGGCGTTGCAAAGTCCAAATGGCATGCGTTTGTAAGCAAAAGTACCATAAGGGCACGTGAATGTGGTTTTCTCTTGGTCCTCGGGTGCTATTGGAATTTGAAAATATCCGGAAAAACCGTCAAGAAAACAATAGTAACTATTCCCGACTAATCTTTCCAACATTTGATCAATGAAAGGTAAGGGAAAGTGATCTTTTCTGGTGGCGTCATTTAATTTTCTATAATCAATACAAACACACCATCCTGTTACAGTCCTAGTAGGAATAAGCTCATTTTTCTCATTTGTGATGACAGTCATGCCACCCTTCTTATGCACGCATTGAACTGGGCTTACCCATGAAATATCAGAGATTGGATAAATTAAACCTGCATCAAGTAGTTTAATAATTTCTTTCTTAACAACATCTTGCATATTAGGATTTAGTCTTCTTTGGCGTTGCACATACGTTTTATGACCTTCTTCCATAAGGATTTTATGTGTGCAATACGAAGGACTTATGCCTTTAATATCATGAATCTTCCATGCAATAGCTGGTTTATGAGCTTTTAGTGCAGAAATGAGTTGAGATTTTTCATTTTCAGTAAGAGAAGACGATATTATTACAGGTAATTCAGATTCACCATGTAAATAAGCATATTCCAAATGGTTTGGAAGAGGCTTTAACTCTAATGTCGGTGGTTCTTCTATCGATGATTTATATCGATATCTGTCTTCTTCTTTTAGCATTTGAATTTCTTCTGTTGTAGGTTCATATCCATTAGCGATAAGTGTAGCTAACATTTCAGCTTCATCAATTTGTTCAGTTCCTTCTCCTAAAGAACATTCTCCTGTTCCTTGTAATTCTGGAAATTCTTCTAACAATTCTGCATGTGAATCTATAGTTTGAATATAATAACATGTATCATCTGCAGATTGCGGTTGTTGCATGGCTCTATCAACTGAAAAGGTAACACTCTCGTCCTCTATACTTAGGGTCAGTTTCTTACCGAACACGTCTATTATTGCTTTGGCCGTGTTTAAGAATGGTCTTCCTAATATGAGAGGAACTCGAGAATCTTCTTCCATGTCTAGAATAACAAAATCTACTGGAAATACTAAAGTACCAACTTTAACTAGCATGTTCTCTATTATCCCACTAGGATATTTTACTGATCGATCGGCTAGTTGTATGCTTATTCATGTTGGTTTCAATTCTCCAAGGTCTAGTTTAGCGTATAGTGAATATGGCATTAGATTTATACTAGCACCTAAATCTGCCAATGCTTCTATTGAACTAAGACTACCCAGAAAACATGGAATTGTGAAACTTTCTGGATCAGATAATTTTTCTGGTATCTTATTCAACAGCACTGCAGAATAATTATCATTCATAGTAACAGCCGAGAGTTCTTCCATTTTCTTTCTATTTGTGATTAGATCTTTCAAGCATTTAGCATATCTTGGCATTCCTGAAATTACATCAATGAAAGGAAGATTGACATTTATTTGTTTAAACATATCCAAGAATTTGGATTGCTCGGCTTCAAGTCTTTCTTTTCTCATTTTACTCGGGTAAGGAAGTGGTGGTTAGTATGGTTTAACATAAGGTTTAGCCTTAACTGTGTTATCTTCATTAACCTTTTCAACTACCGGTTTTGTTTCCTTATCTTGCTCAGATTGTGGTTCTTGTGGAGTAGGAATAGCGTCATCAGAAATTACAGGTATTTCAGGTGGTTTAAGTGTAATACCACTTCTTGTGGTAATGGCTTTAGCTGTTTCATTCCGGGGGTTAGCATTTGTATCACTAGGTAGACTTCCCGGTTTTCTTTCACCTATTAACCTTGCTAGGTTGCTTACTTCTTGTTCCAAATTTTGAATAGAAGCTTGTTGATTTCTAAATGCTTGGGCATTTTGTTCATTCGTTTGTTTCTGGGATGTGAAAAACTGCGTTTGAGATTCAACTAGCTTCGACATCATATCTTCTAAATTTGGCTTTTTATCATCGATTTGTGCTGGTTTGTTTTGAAAAATAGGTCTTTGCTGATTGTAAGTATTATTAGATACTTGTTGATTGCTAGGACCTTGTTGGTTGTTGTATGGAACATTTCGGTTATAATTCTGGTTTTGATTGTAGATTGGTCTTGGCGGTTGATAATTATTCTGATAATTATTTCCAGGCCTTTGGTTCATGTATGAAACATTCTCTCTTTGTTCCATTGTTTGTTCAATACTGAGACAATCTTTTGTCAAATGTGGTCCTCCACACTGCTCACAACTAATTCTTATTGAGTGGATATCTTTAGTCATCTTTTCCATTCGTCTCTCGACAGCATCTATCTTTGCAGAAATGGAATCAATGTCATGGCTAGAATCGGCTCTAGCAGCTTTAGATGATCTAACGATATCTTTTTCTTGATGCCACACATGTGAGTGGGAAGCAGTGTTATCAATAATTTTGTAAGCGTCAGTTACGATTTTCTACATAATGGAACCAGCAGCTGCTATATCGATGTCTTTTCGTGTAGTGATGTCGCATCCTTGGTAGAATATTTGTACTATTTGACAAGTGTCTAAACCATGTTGCGGACATCCTCTCAATAACTTTCCAAATCTTGTCCACGCTTCATATAGAGTTTCATTTGGCTTTTGCGTGAACGTAACAATTTCTCCTTGAAGTCTCACGGCTTTAGATGCCGGAAAGAATTGTTTAAGAAATTTTTCAACTAAAACATCCCATGTATCAATCGCCCCTTCAGGTAACGATTCTAACCAATCTTTGGCTTCTCCTTTTAAAGTCCAGGGAAATAACATGAGATATATCTATTCATCCTCCACTTCTCAGATTTTGAATAAAGTACAGATCCTATTAAAGGTTCGAAGATGTTCATTTAGATCTTCCTTCGGCGCACCACTAAATTGGCATTGATTAGTTACCATGTGTAAGATTTGTCCTTTGATTTCATAATCTGGCGCATTAATGTCTAGTTGAGTAATTGCTTGACCTTGGCCAGTGCGTTTAGCTCTCATTCGGTCTTCCATACTTAGAGGTTCCAGATTTTCCATGATTGAATTTGTTGAATCTGAATCACTAGAGGATTCTGATTTAATGGGTTGTTCCTCGACAATATCTGTTTGAATGATTGGTGGTTCCGGAGGAAAGATTAGTGGTTCAGGATCTCTGAATTGTCCCTGAATATCCTCCATATTCTCATTTGTGAGGTCGGGTTCAAAAAATGGATTATCGGAAATTTGAATTGGAGTACTTGGTCGACTTGATGACGATTCTAAAGAAAAATCAACGGCGACAATATTGGCTAGATGTCTTGATCGAGTTACAGGTGGTGAACGTATGAAAGGTGGTGAACGTTTTGCTCGGTGCATTCACTGAATATCCTATTAGTTATAAAAATAAAAATTATATACTTTTCTGATTTTGCCCACGTTTCGAATAGCCAATAGATGCAGCAGGTAGCCAGGACCCTTTAAATCGGAAGCCCACAACTCGCCACTAACACATCCAACTATTACTATGAAACAGAAAATTTTGTATGTCTATCAATTTAACCGCTTAAAATGATTTTTCTTCGAAGTTTAAAGAAATTTTAGAGAAGAAATAGAAAATTCTATGTCCTAAAAACTAGAGCGGCGAAAAATAAGAAAGAAAAAAAGTGCGTCGAAAAACGTCGAAAAATAAAAATAAGAAAATAAGCGTCGAAAAATAATAAAAAGAAAATAAAGCCTAGCGCGTCGAAACTTAAAAGTCTAAAAACTAAGAATTAAAAGTTGTGTCTAAAGGTATTAAAGCTTAAAAGGAATTCTATATCCAAAACGGCAATAACTTAAAAATGTACTAAAATTTTAAAACGGCGTCGCAAAATTCTAAAGCACTTAAATCTTAGTGTAAAGAAAAAGCACTTAAGGGATTTTACGACAAAACCTAAAAATATAGAAATAAAAATAGCTACGGCAAAAACTAAATTAAAAACTAATTACGAGCGAAAAATATACAACTTATGATTAAACGACTAAAAAGATACGAAAATATAAAAATAAAACTTAAAGTTTATAAAAATACAATTTTTATAAAAATATTATTTTTATATTATTTATATAAAAGTATTAGTTTTATATATATAATAAACTAAATTTAAAACTAAAAATACAAAATAAAACTAAATAATAAAATAACAATACCCTAATTAGGGTTAATTAGTAATAATTAATAATAATATACCGTAATTATTGCTGTACCAGGTGAGATGTGGCGTGTCAGTAACCCTCATGCGATCGTATGAGTTATAGCCTATGGATTCATGCGGTCGCATGAACTAGAAAACTGGGCCATATATTGGGCTGCTACAGTACCGGGCCTCGTACACTTATATATATATATATATATATATATATATATATATATATATATATTTTTTGTTTTAATTTATACAAAATATATATAAAAATTAAATAAAAACTTAATTTTTAAATAAAAATAAAAACTTTATAATTTTATATATTTTAAACAAACTCTTAAAAATATATATATGTTGTTTTTCTTTTTATATTTTTGTATTTTTAATAATTAAAACGTATTTTTACAAAAGCGTATTTTTACAAAAGTAAACTAATTTTTTTTTTATATATATATAGCGTTTCGCTTCCGGCGTTTAAGTAGATTCCCCGGCAGCGGCGCCAAAAATACTTGATGTTATGCGAGGTGGGTACAAAATAGTTATGTTTTTACTACGAAAAACTATTAAATACGATACAATTTTACACAAGTTATTTATTTATTTATAGAGTGGATATACCTAAACCTTGCTAAAACACTTATAGGCAGTGTACCTAATCGTACAGTAGTGTAGTTTTTAGTAAGTCCGCTTCGTTCCACAGGGATCTTAGCCAAGTTTAACGCTATATTTTTAAAACTATATTTGTAAAAATATAAATATATATATATATAAGTAGTATTATTATTATAAAAAGGGGGTTTTTACCGTTTAATGACCGGTTTGTCGATTTTAAAACTTTAGTCGCAGTTAAAACCTATTGTAAAATATTAAAAATAAATATAACTTAATTTAAAGCGTAAATTAAATAATGATAATGATATTGCGATAAAATAAAATGACAATAAATAAAGTTGCGATAATTAAAAAATACGATAATTAAAAGTGCAATTAAATACAATGACAGTAAATAAAAGTGCGATAATTAAAAGTGCAATTAAATATGAAATAAAGGAATTATGCTTATTTAAAATTTCGTAATCATGATGTTTGACGTGTTGATTTTAGTTTATTACCATGGGTTAATTGTCCTTTGTCCTGGATTATTCAATATGTCCGTCTGGTTTTTGTCCATAACAGTCCATCAGTCATAAATATAAAGTGCGAGTGTCCTCGTCAAATTATCCTTATATCCGAAGTCAAATATTCCAACTAATTGGGGATTTAAACTATAATTACACCAAGTGTCCTCGTATATAATTCACCCCTGTTTTAATAAGTCCATTGACTATTAATCCATTCCCGTGTCCGGTTAAATGAACGATTATTAGTACTTATAAATATCCTGCCCATCGTGTCTGATCGAGTGTATGTGGTTATTTATAGGTACGTCCAATTGTAAATCTTTATATTAAATTAACAAACTATCATTTAATTAAACAAATATAAATCCCATTAATAACTCATAGTCTAATTTCCACAAGCGTCGTTCTTTTGTCCAAACCCCAATTATGGTACAAAGCCCAATTACCCAATTTTAATATTTAGCCCAACATCACGATTACTTCGGCTTAAATAAGCATAATAATAACTTAGCTACGAGACATTAATTTAAAAAGGTTGAATATAACTTACAATGATTAATAATAGCGTAGCATTACACGGACAGAATTTTGACTTACACCCGTACAACATTCGCTAACATACCCTTATTAAAATTAAAATTAAAATTATAATATATATATATATATATATATATATATATATATATATATATATATATATATATATACGTGAGATTGAGAGATAAGAAAAAGGTGTGTTAAGTTCAACCAAAAACTGCGAAATTTATAGGATGTCACGTGATATTGTTCACCATGCGATCGCATGGGTTTATAACTACCATGCCATGCGATCGCATGGACCCCTGGGAAAGCTCAACTTTGGTTGTTTTCTTCTTGCCGACGGTTTTATATAATAATATAATATATATATATATATATATATATATATATATATATATATATATATATATATATATATATATATATATATATATATATATAATTTTAAGAATTAATTATATATTATATTATATTCATTTGCATAGTTGACTTGTAATTTTTAGTTCGTTGCGTCGAGCGTTGAGAGTTGACTCTGGTCCCGGTTTCGGATTTTCGAACGTCCTTGCATACAATTTAATATCTTGTACTTTGCGTTTCGCGTCTTGTACTCTGTAATTTTGAGCCGTTTCTCATCAATAATTTGAACCACTTTGATTGTACTTTGTACTTTTGAGCTTTTTGGTCGTGTGCGTCTTCAATTCGTCGAATCTGTATTTTGTCTTCACCTTTTATTATTTAAACGAATATTACTTGTAAATAGAACAATTGCAAACAAAAGCTTGTCTTTCTTGATGGATAATACTATGAAATATATGTTCGTTTTTAGCATTATCAGGTACTCCTTAGTATCTATGGTGAGTATGACGTTGATGCTCGAGGTACAGATGGTGATGGTGAATCATGAGATGCGGATATTATTGTTGGTGGTGGTAATGATACTGTTGATGTTGATGATGGTGGTACAGTTGATGCCAGTGATGCTGTTGGTGCTTGTGGTATTGAGGCTTGCGATGTGGATGTTGTTGGTGGTACTGGTGTTGCTGATGGTGCTTGTAATCTTTGCACCATATTCTCCAAAGCCAATACTCGAGCGCAAAGCTCGTTAACTTCTTCTATTACACCGAGGTGGTTGTCGGTTCGGACGAGCGGATGAATAAGATCTAGAATTTGGGACAGTATATAATCATGACGAGATACTCTGGAAATGAGAGAGAAAATGGTGTTTCGAATAGGTTCACCGATAAGTGCTTCAGGTTCATCGCCAAGAGGGCAATGTGGTGGATGGATGGGATCGCCTTCTTCTTGTCTCCAATGATTAAGTAGGCTACGAACCCATCCCCAATTCATCCAGAATAGATGATGGCTAATTGGTTGATCCATTCCGATCACACTGCTTTCGGAGCTTGAGTGAAACTCCATATCGAAATAGTTGCCGGAATCTAAAGAATTTGAACTAGATACGTGATCCATCTTGTATAATTAGGGGAATGATTTTTGATATGAGATAGATTATAGGATTTAGATTGGTATTCTTCAATACATAATTTGCATATGTATATGTAGTACCAAAATCCCATAATTTACTGAGGAATCTTTGAAAAATACCAGGAAAAGTTTACAGTAACAGATACGTTAAGATATGAATTAGCAGATACGATAAGATATGAATTTTTGTCTATACACTATTCATGCTATTAATGCAGTAAGATGTGTCTAGACTAAGAATGATAAGCAGGTAATTTCCTAAGGATGATAAGCAGGTAATTTCAGATAAGAAATGATAATCAAAACTTTTTGACATGCAGCTAAGGTCGAAGTCCAGACTCACTAATGCATCTTATCAACTATCAGTTAGACACACTAATGCATGACCTGGTTCGCTAAGACCACCGCTCTGATACCAACTTTAACAACCCATTCATATTGATTATAAACGAATTACAATAGTTGATTATATCGCGAGTTATTTGACCTCTATATGATACATTTTACAAACATTGCATTCGTTTTTAAAAGATAAACTTTCATCACATCGAAAGTTGACTGGCATGCATACCATTTCATAATATCCAAACTATAAATGACCTAATCTGTCATTTACTTAATAAAAATCTTTATTAAACTCAACGACTTGAATGCAACGTCTTTTGAAATATGCCATGAATGACTCCAAGTAATATCTCTAAAATGAGCAAATGCACAGCGGAAGATTTCTTTCAAACCTGAGAATAAACATGCTTTCAAGTGTCAACCAAAAGGTTGGTGAGTTCATTAGTTTATCGTAATTAATCATTTCCATAAATTTAATAGACCACAAGATTTCCTTTATTCAATAATCATACACTCGCAAGTGTTTTAAAAATCATTCATATGGATTGAACACCTGGTAACCGACATTAACATCATGCATATAGAATATCCCCAAAATAGAAATTCATATGTATAATATAAATTCGAAGTACTAAAGCATACCATTTTCCAGTATGGGGGGAGTTAGTGCCTGTAGATCTACCTTTAGGATTCGCTTCAATTAGGGTGTCTGTTCCCTAATTCTTAGGTTACCAAGCTAAAAGGGGTGATATTCGATTCGATAATCCAACCATAGAATGTAGTTTCGATTACTTGTGTCTATTTCATAAAACATTTATAAAAGCAGCGCATGTATTCTCAGTCCCAAAAATATATATTGCAAAAGCATTTAAAAATGGAGCAAATGAAACTCACAATACTGTATTTCGTAGTAAAAATACATATGACGTCATTGAACAAGTGCAAGGTTGGTCTCGGATTCACGAACCTATATTAAGTATATATATATTTATATGTTGGTCAATAACTGTCTAATAATTTAGGTCAGGTCATAGTGTATCGCAATCCTAATGCTCGAGATCGATATGCAAAAGTCAACAAAAGTCTATTTGACTCAAGATGATTTACAAAATTTTATTCATGTTTATTATATAACTTAAATAGTCGTTTTATATATTTAAATATATTTATCAGATTTTATTAAAGTAAAAATAAT
The DNA here is from genome assembly GCF_046630445.1 of Rutidosis leptorrhynchoides. Lineage (NCBI taxonomy): Eukaryota > Viridiplantae > Streptophyta > Magnoliopsida > Asterales > Asteraceae > Rutidosis > Rutidosis leptorrhynchoides. The sequence continues at coordinate 371,770,195 of NC_092340.1, read as the reverse complement.
ACAAGTCATTTATTAATAAATAAAAATTTATATTAAAATTTATATATGCTAAAAATATACTTGTATATATCTTAAGTAATATAATTTATAAAGTTCACTTAATATCATAAAAATATAGTGGTATATAATATTAATGTAAATTATATTACGTGTGGTAAAAATATCTTTGTATCACATATTTATTTGTTATTGATAATAACAATAATAAGTAAAAGTTGTATTATATCATAATAATAATAATTATTATTATTATACTAATAATAATAATAACAATATTTATATTTCTAAAGACGATATTAATTATGATAAAATGATAATTCTACTCATGATAATCTTAATAATAACGAAACTTTTTAATATTAACTGTAATAATAATAATATTTCATAAAAATAATAATTCTATTAAAAATGATAATTTTTATTAATAATAATACTAAATTGATAATAAAAATGATATTTTATAATAACAATGATATTTCTATTAACAATAATAAGTTTAGTAAAAATGATAGTTTTAATATTAATAATACTTTTAATAGTAATAGTAATGATAAAAATATTGAAAATGATATTTTTATCTAAATCAATACAGTGAAACCTCTATAAATTAATAAGATTGGGATCGGGATATTTTATTAATTTAGCGAGATATTATTATATCGATAAATTAATAAATTATGAATTTATAAAATTGGCTTATATTTGTGAGTAAATCTCAAATTAATGCATCGGCATTCGAAATTATCATGTCCGTTACTTAACCTATTTGAATAAAACATAAACAAGGACCTTCAAAATTTTCATGTATGTACATTCACACATTAATGAACTTGTCAAGTTCAATGTATATTGGGATTTCAAAAAAAAAATAGTAATTATTAATTTATAGTTTCGCTGGGACCAATATATTAACATTGGGATTTCAAAAAAATTATTATCTTATTATTTTATCGATTGAGGTCCAAATTTGTACTGGTCCCAAGTTGGGACCGGACAAATTATTAATTTTATCGAGGTTATTAATTTATCGAGTATTAAATTATAGAGGTTTTACTGTATCTTACCATATTTTAATTTCATCATGATACTCATACTCATTATTTCCTAATCGATTTGTTTAATAGTTTTTAATCCTCTTTTATATCGCATTTATAATAATGATAATAATAATAATAATAATAATAATAATAATGATAATAATAATAATAGTAATGATAATGTTAAATAATAATTTTAATGATAATAACGGTAGTAATACTAATAAAAATGACAATTCTTAATAATAATACTTATAACGATAATGATATTGATAATAATAATAATTATTATTAGATAATAATTATAACGACGATAATAACGACGATAGTAATAATAATCATTTTAACAATAAATATACTAAAATTAATAATAATTCAGTTGACTATATCTTTTAATCCGTTCATCAAAATCACACGAGTTCTAAAGAAAAAGTTCTTAATTTTTCGCTAGCTTTCCAACGACATGCATATCATATACCTTATCTCAGTAGCATATGTATCTAATTCAGGATTCAACATAACTTATCTAACGACAATAATAAACATACAAGCATGCATGATCCTATATACTCGAGCACTAGTCAGGGATACACTAATAATATATAAAAGTTAAGTTATGAGTGCTCACGTATCAATATTGAGATTCAGTATTGCAGGAAAGGTACGTAGACGCAACGGAGATGATAAACACTAGATTACCCTCACGAGTATACCCCCGAATAATACCCATCACCTCCATAGCTATAACCCATAATTTTCTTAATTCCATTCCGCTTGAAAAACCCGTTTTGAAATAACTCGCTCATGACCTCGTCGTAATATTTTATGTATAATACTAATAATAATGTGAAGTAAATATATATATGTAAATCAATTGAGAGAGTTTAGAGAAATATATTTTCAAGTTTCTATGAAATAATGAAACCTATTGAATTGTATTTATAATAGATTTTTGAATTATTAAAGTGAATTATTAAAGTATGAATTATTAAAGTGAATTATTAAAGTATGAATTATTAAAGTGAATTATTAAAGTATGAATTATTAAAGTAAATTATTAAAGTTAAAGTAAAGTAAAAGTAAAGTAAAGGTAAAGTTAAAAAGTATAAAACTATGTACGTATAATACGCGTATAAATATATATAATATTAATTTAAATCGTTATATATATTTAATAAAATAAAATATAAATATCGTTATCTTTATCATACTGGTTAAGTAATGAGTTGTCAAAAGTGGTTCTAGATATTTATAAAAGTTATATACTTTTTAGTAATAAAGTTCTTTTTAAACTGAAAACGTTTTTGTACATTTGAAACTAAATTAATTAAATATGATAATTTTATTTTCCAAAACTAAATATTTTTAAGAATCATTTTGTTAAAAGGTTAAAATAATAGAAATCATTATATCATAAAACGTTTTAGAAAAGTAGAATTAAATATACTCATAATAGGTTTCAAGTTTTTTTTTTTAAATTGCCGTTTGTTAGTGAAACGTGGGATAAAGTCCAATGATTAATATAAGCGTATGAAACCATCTTAATGTAAAATGTCGATTTACTTAGCTTTTCGATATCTATTTCCTAAGTTATCTATATTCCCAAATTTCACTTTCACCCTAAATAATATGAAAGTTAACTAGTTAACACCTATATAGGAAATTGTACAGGAAACTCCACTAATCCTTGTCTAGTTCCCGTTAATTGACACATTTGTTCTCACTTATAAATCACTTTACCATTTTCCGAATGTTGTCAAAAATGATAGATTTCTTAAATCACATTGGACCTCATAACATAGACCCGTAATCATATTACAATGTATCTGATAATTCAATCATTTGATATTATCTTTTAATTTCATCGATAAATATATTAAACATATATTGAAACAAATACGTTCATTTAAAGTATCATACGTCTAATACTTTGTTAACATTTTCAATTAATATAACTATATATATATATATATATATATATATATATATATATATATATATATATATATATATACACATTATATATACATATCTATATGCACATAAATGTTCGTGAATCGTCGAGTACAGTCAAAGGGTAATTGCTTACATGAATATACATTACAGACTTTGCTTATCGTGTCGGAAACATATAAAGATTAAGTTTAAATTTGGTCAGAAATTTCTGGGTTGTCACATGGTATGGGTTTCCTTCACTTGAAGTAACCTCTTTGATTTACGTACATTTGATTCTATTTCATTTCCTTCTTTGAAAAGTTATAACAAATGCATCCTTGTTTCACAAACCAAAACCCTAAGTCCTTGATTCATCTTCTAATACATCAAATCTGTATTGCAATCTTCAAGTCTTTAATTTGGTGAATCCATCCTTATGTTATTTCGAATCCAGAAAACATGTAAACCATATTGATTTGAATAATTTTAAGATGGGTTTTGTTAAGTTAATTTAATAAATGATAAATATGGTTTGATTCTTGTATGAAATGTGTTTATGATGCTTGTTTGATGTCTGATGATAGTGTTCCAAATGAACATATATTTAGTAGCAATATCGTTCCAATATGTAAAGTTTTTAAATGTAATTTCCTTATTTTTAGTTGTAATAGTTAAATAAATAAGTGCGAAGATGAAAGACGCAAATTGCTCGAAAATGAAGATTTAAAGACAAAAACGAAGATTTGAAAGACCAAAACGTCCAAAAAGCTCAAAAGTACAAGATACAATCAAAAAGGTTCAAATTATTGATGAAGAACGTCTAAAAATGACAAGAGTACAAGTTACAAAACGCAAAGTACAAGATATTAAATTATACGAAAGGACGTTCGAAAATCCGGAACCGAGGCATGAACCAACTTTCAGCGCTCGACGCAACGGTGTAAAAATTACGAGTCAACTATGCACAAGAATAAAATATAATATTTAAATAATTCATAATAAGAATAATATTAAATAATAAAAAGTTGTTATTTGAGCATAGTTCAGGGGTCGTAAATGAAAATTTCAATTCTAATTTGCCTATAAAAAGGCAACGATGTATTACGATGAAGTAAGACTTCTTTTTTTTCGATCAATTTCTCTATCTTTTTCTTACTTTTCTATATCAAATATCAATATCTATATTTATAATTCTCTATCATAATGTTAATGTAATAAGATATAACAATAATCTTAATTTTAAGTTTAAATTATGATAATAATAAGATTTATGATAGAGATCATTTGAGTGTGTAAGTCGAAATTCTGTCCGTGTAACGCTACGCTATTTTTAATCATTGTAAGTTATGTTCAACCTTTTTACATTAATGTCTCGTAGCTAAGTTATTATTATGCTTATTTAAAACGAAGTAATCATGATGTTGGGCTAATTACTAAAATTGGGTAATTGGGCTTTGTACCATAATTAAGGTTTGGGCAAAAGACCGACACTTGTGGAAATTGAACTATTGACTATTAATAGATGGGGGGTATTGTCTAATTGAGTGACAACTCATTGGAGTCTGTCGAACCTATCTTCAAATTAATTAACCTAATAATTAATAATGATTATGGTTGTCCTATTTAGTGATGTTCATATGGAATCTGTTATAATCATTTAATTAATCAATTGGGTTGGGTAATTGATTATTCATTCTGATCAAGTGGATGAATTAATATTCATAAACTAATTAAAACAGGGGTGAATTACATACAGTGATAACTGGTGTAATTGTTGACAGAAGTGATAACTGCGTCACAGTTTAAATCCTTAATCAGTTGGAATATTTGACTTCGGGTATAAGGGTAATTTGACGAGGATACTCGCACTTTATATTTATGACCGATGGACTATTATGGACAAAAACCAGATAGACGTATCAAATAAACCAGGACAAAGGACAATTAACCCATGGTAATAAATTAAAATCAACACGTCAAACATCATGATTACGGAAGTTTAAATAAGCATAATTCTTTTATTATATTTCTCATCGTATCTTTATTTACTGTCATTTTATTACTCGCAATTTTATTTTCTGTCATTTTATTTATCGCAATTTATTTTACGCACTTTAATTTTTGTCATTTATTTTTACGCTTAAAATCGACAAACCGGTCATTAAACGGTAAAACCCCCATTTTATAATAATACTACTACTTATTTATATATATATTTTTACAAATAAACTTAATAATATAGCGTTAACTTCACCAGCTCCCTGTGGAACGAACCGGACTTACTAAAAACTACACTACTCTACGATTAGGTACACTGCCTATAGTGTTGTAGCAAGGTTTAGGTATATCCCATCCGTAAATTAATAAAACTTGTGTCATATTTTGTAGTATTTTGTATTAAAAATAATACTATTTCGTACCCTCACGCTACATCATCAAGTTTTTGGCGCCGCTGCCGGGGAGCGCTAAAACGCTATATTTTTAATTATAATAATATTGAAATAAAATATAATAATATAATAATATTGAAATAGAATATAATAATATAATAATATTGAAATAGAATATAATAATATAATAATATTTAAGAATCAAAAATTTATACGTAAATTTTAAAAAAGTCGTATTTATTAAATACTTCAGGGGTATATTATGTAACTTATAATTAATAATTGCTATCATGTCGCTTTCATGTGAATAGTAAATTAATTAATTTATTTTCATTTACTATTCATGAATAGTAAATGAATTAAAAAAAAAAGTTTTGAAAAAAAAATTATAATTATAAAAAAATTATTAATTTGTAAAAAAAATCGTTTTTTTTTTTAAAAAAAAAAAATCGTTTTTTTTTAAAAAAAAAAAAAATTTCGTTTTTAAAAAAAAAAAAAAAAAAAATTTGTGTAAAAAAAAAATCATTTTTTTTTAAAAGAAAAAAAAATTCGTTTTAAAAAAAAAAATTTGTAAAAAAAAAAAAAAAATCGTTTTTTTTTTTTAAAAAAAATTTTAAAAAAAAAAAAAAAAAAATTGTAAAAAAAAAAAAACGTTTTTTTTTAGAAAAAAAAATTCGTTTAAAAAAAAAAAAAAAAAAAACGTAAAAAAAAAAAAAAACGTAAACAAAAAAATTATTAAAAAAAATATATATATATTTTTAAAATTTTGTCTATAAAAAAAATTTTTTTTTTTTAGTTTTATTACCTTTAGATTTTTAGACTATAGCCACAACTTTTAGTATTAAGTTTAGTTTTGCCATAGTTATTTTTATACTTTTAGATTTTTAGGCTTTGCCGTAAAATCCCTTAAGTGCTTTTTCTTTAGGCTAAGATTTAGGTGCCTTAAAATTTTGCGACGCCGTGTTAAAATTTTAGTATCCTTTTAAGTAATTCCCGTTTTTCGTTTAGAATCCCTTTTTAATTTTAGACGCGCTACAATTTTCTTATTTTTTGACCTTTTATTTTTTTCAACCATTTTTATTTTTCAATTTTTTTTTTTTTCCGACGCACTCTTTTTCTCTCTTATTTCTCGCTATTCTAGTTTTAGGACATAGATTTTTATTCTACTTCTTATCTAAATTTCTTAAAATTACGAACATTTATTTTAAGTGGTTAAATTAATAGACATCAAAATTTTCTGGTTCGTAGTAATAGTTGGATTTGTACGTGGACCGGGTTATTGGAGCCAAACAGTACTCAATTATATTGAGACCAAACGAATCCTGCCCCTCTGCTGCATCTTTTGGCTATTCGAAACGTGGGCAAAATCAGAAAAGTCTATTGGTTGGATAACTTATTATAATTTTTCTTTCCTTTTTAAAACTAATAGGATATTCAGTGAATGCACCGAGCAAGACGTTCACCACCTTTTGTACGTTCACCACCTGTAACTCGATCAAGACATCGTTTAACAAATATAGCTGCCGTTGATTTTTCTTTAGACTCGTCATCAAGTCGACCGAGTACTTCAACTCAAATTTCCGATAATCCAGTTTTTGAAACCAATATCACAATTGAGAATCCGGAGAATACTCAGGGACAATTCCGAGACCCTGATCCATTAATTATTCCTCCGGAACCACCAATCATTCAAACAGAGATTGTTGAGGAAGAAACCATTAAATCAGAAACCTCTAGTGATTCAGATACAACACTTCCAATCATGGAAAATCTAGAACCTCTAAGTATGGAAGAACGAATGAGAGCTAAGCGCACTGGCCAAGGTCACGCCATTATTAAGCCAGAAGTTAATGCGCCAGATTATGAAATCAAAGGACAAATTCTACACATGGTAACTAACCAATGCCAATTCAGTGGTGCACCGAATGAAGATCCTAACGAACACCTTCGTACGTTTAAAAGAATTTGTACACTATTCAAAATCCGAGAAGTGGAAGATGAGCAGATCTATCTCATGTTGTTTCCCTGGACTTTAAAGGGAGAAGCCAAAGATTGGTTAGAATCGTTACCTGAAGGGGCGATTGACACATGGGATGTTTTAGTTGAAAAATTTCTTAAACGATTCTTTCCGGCATCCAAAGCCGTGAGACTTCAAGGAGAAATTGTTACGTTCGCGCAAAATCCAAATGAAACATTATATGAGGCGTGGACAAGATTCGGAAGGATGTTGAGAGGATGTCCTCAACACGGATTAGATACTTTTCAAATAGTACAAATCTTCTATAAAGGCGTAGACATCGCCACACGAAAAGACATCGACATAACCGCTGGTGGATCCATTATGAAGAAAACCGCAACTGAAGCTTACAAGATCATTGATAGCACAGCCTCCCACTCACATGAGTGGCATCAAGAAAAAGATATCTTTCGATCATCTAAAGTGGCTAGAGCCGATTCTAGCCATGACTTTGATTCCGTTTCCGCAAAAATAGATGCTTTCGAAAGACGAATGGAAAAGATGAATAAAGATATTCACGCAATACGAATCAGTTGTGAGCAATGCGGTGGACCACACTTATTGAAAGATTGTCACATTGAACCAACGATGGAACAACGAGAGAATGTTTCCTATATGAACCAAAGGCCGGGAAATAATTATCAAAATAATTATCAACCGCCAAGGCTAAACTTAAATCGAAATCAAAACATTCTTTACAATCCAAAAGGACCCGACAATAACTCGTATAACCAACAAGGTCCGAATAACCAACCGACTCAAAACAACACTTTCAATCAACAAAGACCTAGCTTGTATAAACCACCACAACAACCCGAAGAGAAAAAGCCAAATCTAGAAGAAATGATGGCAAAGCTGATTGAATCTCAAACACAATTCATTACATCTCAAACCCAAACGAACGAGAGATTTGATCAGTCATTAAGAACTCAACAAGCTTCCATTTTGAATCTTGAAAAACACGTAGGTACTCTTGCTAGCATGATGAGTGAGAGGGAACAAGGAAAGCTACCGAGTAATACTGAAGTAAATCCTCGGAATGAGAATGTTAATATGGTTTCAACGAATTCTGAAAAACCAGCATCAGAAGATGGGAAGGTTTTAGATGAGAGTAACAATGAAGAAGTTACACCACCACCACCCGAGTATGTAAAGCCAGTGGTGGCACCATACAAACCACCCATCCCGTTTCCAAGAAAAGGAGTTGAGTATGAGCAAGTGATAGGTAATAAAGATTGTGATACCTCTGGAAAGAAGAAGAAGAAAAAGAATAAGAAAGTGCAAGAAACAAAAGCCGTAAATATAAACCCGGTGAAGACAGTTCCACCAAAACCTCCACCTAGGGTAGGTGATCCGGGTGAATTTATTGTTCCTTGTCTACTTAGTGATTGTGTCATGTATGATGCACTAGCAGATTTAGGTGCAAGTGTGAGTGTTATGTCTCTTTCATTATATAAGAGATTAGGGGTAGGTGAGTTAAGTCCAACGGATATGAGTGTTCGACTCTTTGATCAAACCATTAAGCACCCAGTTGGAATTGCTGACAACCTACCCATTCAAGTAGGTAATTTAACCTTTCTAGTCGAATTCATTGTCATTGACATAGAAGAGGACTCAAACATTCCTCTAATTTTAGGACGACCATTCTTAGCGTCCACCGGGGCGTTATTTGATGTAGGAAATGGAAGAATGACACTTAGTAGTGGTGACAAATCGATCACCTTTATGATTCGAAAGTCTAAATCTCCACCAGCCAAAACCGTTGAACCAGTAAAAACAATTGGTAAGAACCATGTGGTTTTACCAACTCCAACGGTAATACTTAGCAATAATGAAACGCCTAAGTGTGGGGAAAATGAAGTAACACCTAATGATGACATGATAACAAAGAACCCCGTTGTTGATACGAAATTAAATGATCCCGTTATTAATAGTTCAATGAAGAAACTTATTAAACGGATTCGCGATGCTAGAACCAAGGGGAACTTTAAGTTATGTAACCGTTTAGTATCCAATCTATCACCTAAAGAAAAGGAGAAACTAGTTGAAATTGTGGATATTACACAGGAATCCGACCAATGGCTTAAAGAAAAAGTCACGGATATGCAAGTTGATTATGGACCAAAAGAAATTGACGATGAAGTTAATCACAATTTCGACACCACAGTTACCTAAGTGTGGGGAGATTCAAATGTTCTAAGAAAATGTTATCTAGAGTTAGTTGTTCTGTTCTCGTGTAGTTCCGAGAATGGAATCCGATTGGTCTTTTCCGCTAGCAGACACTAAAGAACTAGTTTTCTCCCCCCATTCTGAATTTTTGTTTTTTTTAGGTTTTATATGAAATTAATATGCTTTTAAGTTTTGTGTGATATTTAAAAACAAAATTTACTTTAATTCATTAAGTTGAAAAAATGATTTCTAAAATTCGTCGTGAGTTGAAGACTAGGTCATTAAGCCGAAATTGCTTTACCCGAGGGTGGGACGGCAAATTTTGTTATCATTATTTTTAATTTTATTGATCTAAAGTATGCCAAAAAGATATTAGACTTTATAAATTTTTGAACGTAGGGTAATATACCCAACTTCAAAAATATGTATATATATGTTTGTATTTTATATTATGTACAAAACAGGGTAGAACAACGCACTTTCAAAGACTAACATTAAGTTCAGCAATAGCTACTGATTTTGACGACAAGAAGCAAAATATCAAATGTGATGTAAAATAATATGCTTACAAACTGGGTATTTTTAATCACTTTTCTACACTAATCACCCTCATGAATTTAAATTATAGTCTGATTTCATGCAAATGAGGGCATTGCATGATCTCAAGTGTGGGGAAGGGTTATAAATTCTCTCGGGTTTGCACTTAGTTTATTTGCCAAATTTTGTAAAAATTTGAAAAATTTTCAACTAAATGAACTCAAAATCATGTTTATACATATTTATGAACGATGAAAACTAGGTGTTAATACCGAAATTATCGTTACCTCGAAAAGGACATAAATTGAGAAACAACCTAAAATGCTTGAATTCATTTAAAATGGAATAAAGGAGAATAAAAAGGCAAAGAAAGAAACTAAGTGTGGGGAGAATGTACCAAGTTATTCAATTAAAAACTATCTATCACATATTTTTGTACAAACAATTGAAAATACTTTTGTTTTGAACGATAATCAACTGTTTTATCCGATGAAAGAAAAGAAGAGATGGATCTACACGATGAATCAATTCCATCATTTGAAGGAAGTAAAGTCTTCCGAAAAAGAAACGCGCTTCTTGATTTAGGTCATGAAGTTGTCGTCCAGACCAGCTGTAGGTTGACGAAAATCTAGAAAAGTCATCTCTAAAATCAGCAGGAAATCCACGGACCTCAGCATCAAACAGGGTCGCCATGTGGTCAGATTTATCCTAACCATGAGAAGGATTTATCTCGTACAATGGGGGGGCACCGTGCAAATTAGCTGGATAAGACTAATGAATCAGATCCCCAGAAAGGATAATCTCCTTAAAAGATCAAAAATCAGCTTTTAAGCCTGATATTACTCAATCCTTGAGATTGACTTTAAAGATTGAGAATTACAAACTCATGGAATTCAATGATATCTAAACTCGAGCTTGAACGAGAAAATATTTTGATCAAAAATGCAAACCGATTTGTTTTCTGAAAAACCATTTTCAATGCGTTCATTACCATTGAACGTAAAATCCTAAGAAATTCACCTGGAATTCATTAGGTCACCTGAACCAAATCGGGTGTCAACCGTAAGAACGGTGGTTGCATAGCATGGTCGGAGACAGGACCTTGTGCCAGACCGAAAAATCATAGGATGATCTTTACTATCGCTCCTACCAAGGATAGTTCTAGCATCCGACACGTTAAAAGACCATAATCATCTGCATGTCACGGGACATTGCCTTAACAGTTTCTTGTTCATCGCTTTCCTTTACAACCGGACGGTAGTTTGCCGAAAGGTAATATACGGAACAAGTAAACTGGATGTGTGCTTTCCGATACCGGGATAGCAGTGGATTACACGAACCTAAATGTTTTTAGCCAAAATATTGATCCACAAATATATTTTGCAACACCAATGGTGGATCAAATCAGAAAACTTATCTAGGGTAAAATCTAGCTTGAATTTTCAAAAGATTAAATGTTTTCATAAAGATCCAATTTCCTTAAAGGATCTAAATTTTTATAGTCATGTGGGACTGTAAACCGCCTTTCAAATGTGCACTTTGCTTTGGAAACCGAAAGTAAATCGGCTATTTGATTGCAAGTGTTGTTGACCTAAACCCAAGGCAACTGTGGATGACACACCCACCTTTAACCATCATTACTGTCATTGTTTATACCGCTATATCAAAATCACTGATGTACAAAATGTGATGAATAAAAAAGTGATTCATGTATGTTTTTATTTCAAGTTCTGTATTGCTTGAGGACAAGCAACGCTCAAGTGTGGGGATATTTGATAGTGTTCCAAATGAACATATATTTAGTAGCAATATCGTTCCAATATGTAAAGTTTTTAAATGTAATTTCCTTATTTTTAGTTGTAATAGTTAAATAAATAAGTGCGAAGATGAAAGACGCAAATTGCTCGAAAATGAAGATTTAAAGACAAAAACGAAGATTTGAAAGACCAAAACGTCCAAAAAGCTCAAAAGTACAAGATACAATCAAAAAGGTTCAAATTATTGATGAAGAACATCTAAAAATGACAAGAGTACAAGTTACAAAACGCAAAGTACAAGATATTAAATTATACGAAAGGACGTTCGAAAATCCGGAACCGAGGCATGAACCAACTTTCAGCGCTCGACGCAACGGTGTAAAAATTACGAGTCAACTATGCACAAGAATAAAATATAATATTTAAATAATTCATAATAAGAATAATATTAAATAATAAAAAGTTGTTATTTGAGCATAGTTCAGGGGTCGTAAATGAAAATTTCAATTCTAATTTGCCTATAAAAAGGCAACGATGTATTACGATGAAGTAAGACTTCTTTTTTTTCGATCAATTTCTCTATCTTTTTCTTACTTTTCTATATCAAATATCAATATCTATATTTATAATTCTCTATCATAATGTTAATGTAATAAGATATAACAATAATCTTAATTTTAAGTTTAAATTATGATAATAATAAGATTTATGATAGAGATCATTTGAGTGTGTAAGTCGAAATTCTGTCCGTGTAACGCTACGCTATTTTTAATCATTGTAAGTTATGTTCAACCTTTTTACATTAATGTCTCGTAGCTAAGTTATTATTATGCTTATTTAAAACGAAGTAATCATGATGTTGGGCTAATTACTAAAATTGGGTAATTGGGCTTTGTACCATAATTAAGGTTTGGGCAAAAGACCGACACTTGTGGAAATTGAACTATTGACTATTAATAGATGGGGGGTATTGTCTAATTGAGTGACAACTCATTGGAGTCTGTCGAACCTATCTTCAAATTAATTAACCTAATAATTAATAATGATTATGGTTGTCCTATTTAGTGATGTTCATATGGAATCTGTTATAATCATTTAATTAATCAATTGGGTTGGGTAATTGATTATTCATTCTGATCAAGTGGATGAATTAATATTCATAAACTAATTAAAACAGGGGTGAATTACATACAGTGATAACTGGTGTAATTGTTGACAGAAGTGATAACTGCGTCACAGTTTAAATCCTTAATCAGTTGGAATATTTGACTTCGGGTATAAGGGTAATTTGACGAGGATACTCGCACTTTATATTTATGACCGATGGACTATTATGGACAAAAACCAGATAGACGTATCAAATAAACCAGGACAAAGGACAATTAACCCATGGTAATAAATTAAAATCAACACGTCAAACATCATGATTACGGAAGTTTAAATAAGCATAATTCTTTTATTATATTTCTCATCGTATCTTTATTTACTGTCATTTTATTACTCGCAATTTTATTTTCTGTCATTTTATTTATCGCAATTTATTTTACGCACTTTAATTTTTGTCATTTATTTTTACGCTTAAAATCGACAAACCGGTCATTAAACGGTAAAACCCCCATTTTATAATAATACTACTACTTATTTATATATATATTTTTACAAATAAACTTAATAATATAGCGTTAACTTCACCAGCTCCCTGTGGAACGAACCGGACTTACTAAAAACTACACTACTCTACGATTAGGTACACTGCCTATAGTGTTGTAGCAAGGTTTAGGTATATCCCATCCGTAAATTAATAAAACTTGTGTCATATTTTGTAGTATTTTGTATTAAAAATAATACTATTTCGTACCCTCACGCTACATCATCATCTGATATAACTTATGTACTTGCTAAATGATGTTTATATACCATTATATCGATCTAAAACAAGCTAGAATCGTTTTTGGGTGTAAAAACTCCAAAAAACAGCTTGTTGATATTGTCGTCCGCGCGAACGAGATGTCAGCTTTTTGTGAAGTTTAAAATTGTCGTAACTTTTAAAACGTAACTCCGTTTTTGACAAATAAACTGTCTTTGGAAACGTAACAAAGTCTAATTTTCAATGATAAAGGTTTAAAATAGTAAAACAAACTTCAAATGGTGTCGTAACATATTGTAGCGTATATGCCTTGTTTTACGCGCGCACTGGTTTTGCTATTGAATGGGAAATTATGCAAACATGTCAAATATGGAACATAAAGTTATATAAATTAGGTTATAGTATGAAATGATGATTTTGATATGTGTTTCGGGTCACTGGTGCACCAGTTGTGGCGTTTGCGAATAGGTCAGGTGCAATCTCGACCCATGTGATGTGTTTAATTGTTTCAAGCTATATCATGATAGACATGATTTAGAAAAGTATAATAACTTAGTGTATGATGTTCTTAGGTGATAAAGTGGAAGTGGAGACTCAGTAACATTAGATCTCTGAGTTCTTGCTGGTAACTAGTGAGTGGGTAATACCTTTGTGGGTATTATCCTACGTAACAAGTGTAGTTACAGTAGTTATTATGATCCATGTTGGCATAGTGATGACTTGATTTTTATGTATACGATTAATAATGTAATTAGTGATAACTGATATGTTCACTGTGGTTTTGCCGTCATTGCCGTCAAGTCGTAGTCTTTGCAGTCTTTGACGTTGAGACAAGAGAGATCAACTTTGACGTAACGGTTGAGTCCAACTGCTATTGTAAATGATAGTATAATGTAATCAAAGGATTTGTTGCATCAGGCGGATTATATTGTGTTTCAATAGCAACCACTATCGGTAAGCCCAGTCTGATCCACTAATGTTATAGACCCCGCAAAGGGAGCCGGTCCTCTAGCAATGACGTATTCGTTTACAATGAAGTGTTCGCATAGTTGGATGTATTCTGCTTGATGGGCTTGTTGTTGTTATGATTATATTCATGTTGGTCTTCTCATTCACTTAGCTTCGTGCTAATTCCCAGTAATTTCTCCCATGCATGGTTTATTGTTTTGCATGCTAGAGTCGGGAGATAGTTAGTGATACTTTTGGCTATGTTTAACACGTCCAAACTCTGTCTCTATTTGTAATATTTAACTGTTTTCGAACGTAACACTAGGTGGTTTATGTAATATACATTAATGATATGTTTTAATGTATATATAATTATAAATATCATGTTTGTTTAAATACTTCTGATGTGAATACAAAAAGGTACGGTGTTACAAATAATATAATCATCGAACTTTTATGCAGAGTTAATAAAACTGTATAATAAAAGCATGTACTAATTTAGTGTCTAATTTTATAAAACATATGAATATGATGGATCATCACGTATCCGTTGTAATTTTATGGTATTAACTAGTTAATAATTACCAATCTCTATGATAGTGAAAACATGAATTGTAGTTTTGTGTTTTAAATATGTAATTTTGCTTGTAGTTTTGAGGGGATGCTTTTATAATTATAACTTACTTGAGAGATAGAAATGTAATTTGAGGGTGTAAAAGGTAATTTATCAGGGTTATAAAATGTAATTGTTCTATTTAATACAAAACTTATTAAACAAAACATACCAAAATTTTTGCCGAGATTTATCTTTTTCTTCGTCGCGAGTTAGGTTTCGCCGCCTTGTGCATTGAACTCGGAATAATTTTTTAAATTAAATGTAATAAATTATATTCAAAACAAAAATTTCACGTGCTACTAATGGAGCTTTGTTTTTAAGCAAAAAATATGAACTGATTTAAAATTACCATTTATATCCCTATATTATGCCTGAGTATACAGATATAATTATCATAATATTAAATATACATGACTTCCCCTGAAGTACCATATATTGCTGAAATAACTAATAACTTTTCTATTATAAAATTTGAGGAGTAAAAAAATTAAAAAAATTTTAGTGTTTTTCGACTAATTAATGTTAACAAACCGACATGCCCAATAATTGGAGATTAGATCTTTTGTAATTATCCATGATTAGCATAACATGTAACTACTTATGGATCCTAATGGTGGTTGAACATGTATCCAATGGAAGGATTGGATACACATTGATTGTAACGGATAAGCGTTTAAGGACTTTGTAGTTTTAACTTTCTGGTCCAGATTAACGTGAATAACCCTAGTTGAGATGATTATCTTCAAGAGGGTGGTTAAAACGTTCCCACCATTGTTGGTTCAACCGTAACATTGGCTGTAAAGTGGTTTCATAGGGTTTATGTTCATGGAACATACCTGTTACCGTAGATTGATGTTTCAATGTAATCGTTAGTCGAGTATCCAAAACATGAGTGTCGAATGAATGAAGTTAGGGTTTATATTTATAGTAAAACCCTATACCTACATATCCTTAATAAAGTCTAGATCCCTTTTAACTAACTTCCATAACTAACGGGATCATAAGTGGAAAAGGAATACGATTAAATAAGGATAAGATCGTAAGTTAAATAAAGATAAGATTGTTTTCATGCGCACTAAGCAAAACAGTGTTGTGCGCTCCATTTTGCATGCGGCATTGAGCAGAGCTTAATTAAATGCGCGTGCACCAGTACGTGATACGCTCGAGCGCTGGGCGCGGGAGTACGCGTATCATTAAATGGTCCGTAAATGAATGGAATGGGCTTAAAATTGTTTGTAACTGTATGCAAACACATGATATATTAACTAGATATGATAACAAACTGCCGTCAACAATAACTACAAAATAGATGCAACGAAGCACGTCAGACATTCAGACCTATTTCTCTGTAGAAATAAAGAATGAAAAGGAAACGGTTCTCCCCATGTACTTTGTGTCATGGGATAGGGAGAGGTCATGAGTTCTGTAACATCCTACCTTTAGGCCTAGTAGGTAATGACTTATTTACCCTTCTGTGCTATAATAGTGATTTTAATAATTATGTGTTTTATAATTATTGTATATGGGATAATGTGCGTTTTGTGACAAGGGTCACAGAACATATTTCCTTTTGTGATTTGGACTTAAAACGAACAAGTTATTAAGGATTTCGTATTTCTTGAATAACTGGTAAATACCCATGTGAGACACGGAGTAGGATTCTTCAAAGTGAAGAAACCCTTGTTGGGTTAAAACCTCTTCTACTTCTCTTTATTTCCATTTTTGGAAATTAAAACACCTACACACAAATACTCCCAAACCCTAAAATTCCTAATCCCAAATCTTGTGTTCTTGATCTCATTTTTAAGCTAGAAATCATTCCTTGTGATTTCAGTAACATCATAAGGTATTTTACAAGCGATTTCATGTTCTAATTCGAGTTAAAATCAGTGATTTTCTTAGTTTTTATGTCAAAGTGGGTTTTGAATCAAATCTTGCATTTGAAGTGTTGTTTTATGTCAAATTGATGTTAGAAAACGTTTTTGTATGAGTTATATATGTTTTCTAAGTGATTTGTAGTGTCAAAATAGTGCAAAAACGAGATTTGGGGCTCAAAATAGTATCACGTACTGATGAACAGCTCCCGTACGGTTGCAGGATGCATCCGTACGGTTATGGGGTGTATCCGAGTTATTTCTGGTGCAACCGAGCGGTTGCAGGTGCATTCGGGCGGTTGCAGGTGCCACCGGGCGGTTGCAGGTGCAACCGGGCGGTAGCAGTCTGTCAGCTTTTTGAAAAACTTGTTTTGGCCGTAACTTTCAAACCGTAACTCCGTTTTTATGAATAAACTACCGTTGGAAATGTAATGAGATGTACTTTCTAATGGTGAAGTTTTAAAACACTGAATCAAACTTTAATTTTGGTCAAAATGACGGGATAGCGTGTATGCCTCGTTTTGCACGTTTGCGATAGTTGCACTTGAATGGGAAATTATATAAACTTGTCATATATTGATATATTAAGCTATATGATGTTGTTTAGAGTATAAATTGATGATATTATTAATTGGATATGTGCTAACTTGAGATATGATATTCTCAGGTAATAAAGGAACGGAGAAGACTCAGTGATATAAGACAACTGAGTACTTGTGCTTCTAGGTGAATGGGATTATCTTTATGGATGTGATTATATAGTGACAAGTATAGTAATCCGTGCCATGCTTATAATTAGACTGTGTAATGAGTCTGTGACCAGTATTGTAACTATATGTGATTATGTGCGCACCAGGAGTAGTAGGAGTTTCCCATTTGCTAATGACTTCGATTTTTGATGGATCGACCTTAATACCTTGATCACTTACAACATGACCAAGAAATTGAACTACGTTCAACCAAAATTCACACTTGGATAATTTGGCATAGAGTCGTTCTTGTCTCAAGAGTTCAAGCACAAGTCGCAGATGTTGTTCGTGCTCTTCTTCGCTTTTAGAATAGACCAAAATATCATCGATGAACACGATAACAAATTTGTCGATATACTGTTTGCACACACGGTTCATGAGGTCTATGAACACCGCCGGTGAGTTAGTGAGATCAAATAGCATTGCAAGAAATTCATAACTACCATAACGAGTCCGGAAAGCGGTTTTGGACACATCTTCCCCCTTAACCCTTAGTTGATGATAACCCGAGCGGAGATCGATTTTTGAATATACACAAGACCCTTGTAGTTGATCAAAAAGGTCATCAATGCGAGGAAGAGGATATCGGTTCTTAACCGTCAATTTGTTTAGTTCACGATAATCAATGCACATTTGTAGGGATCCATCTTTCTTCTTAACGAACAAAATCGGAGCGCCCCATGGTGAATGGCTAGGTTGAATAAAACCACGGTCAAGTAGTTCTTGGATTTGACTTTGTAATTCTTGCATCTCGGATGGAGCAAGTCTATACGGTGCACGTGCTACAGGTGTGGTTCCCGGAATAAGATCAATTTGGAATTCTACCGGTCGATGAGGTGGAAGGCCTGGCAATTCGTCGGGAAATACATCGAAAAAGTCACTAACAATTGGCACATCATCGATATGCTTCTCGTCGATCTCGACTTTCTTAACATGGGATAGAATCGCGAAACAACCTTTACAAAGGTATTTTTCAACTTTAAGGCACGAGACGAGGTTGAGTCCGGTGCAACTCTTATCGCCATAGACAATCAAGGGTTCACCATTCTCGATAGGAATTTGAATCGCTTTAAGATTGTAAGGGATGTGAGATTTCGTTTTGGCTAACCAATCCATACCAATGATTACATCGTAGCCCCCTAGTTCTATAGGTATCAAGTCAATTTCAAACTCTTTACCCATTAAGTTCAACGTACACCCCCGATAAAATTTGTCGGCACTCAATAGTTTCCCGTTGGCCACTTCAATGGTATAAGTAGTATCTAGTGGGAGTGGTGGAGTGCTAAAAGAATGAGTCAAAGTCTTGGATACAAAACTCTTATCGGCACCCGAATCGAATAAGCAAGAGACATAAGAATTGTTGAGAAGAAACGTACCCGTGACTAGTTCATTGTCATCTCGGGCTTCCTTGGTGTTAATGTTGAAAGCTCGGCCACGCGTATTGGGGTTATCTTTATTCTTTGGGCATGCATTTCTGTAATGACCCGTTTGACCACATTCGTAACAAGTGACCGTCTTTGGTGTATTGGGCCCCTTTCGAGCGACAGGGGCGGCACTTTTACAATCGTTGGCCTTATGACCAATTCCTTGGCACCGACGGCAATTTAGCTTGCCACATTCACCAAAGTGATGCTTGTTGCATTTGTTGCAATGAGGTAGGTTTCCGGCATAACCCTTCTTACCGTTGAAGGTGAAAGACTTCTTGGCGAAGTTGTTGTTGTTGTTACTTGATTGGGGGGCTTCCCACTTTCTTTTGTTACCACCCACTTTATCCTCGACCTTAGGTGTTGGTACTACAATTTTGTCCACCGTTTCTATCAATTTGCGGGCCATCTTCAAAGCTTCTTGATGATTAGCAGGTTTGGATGACATTACCCCGTGTTTGATGCTCTTTGGAAGACCATCCATGTAAAGTTCAACCCTTAGAGACTCGGGGTTCACAAGGTTTGGGCACATCAAGGCTAGTTCGGAAAATCGTTGATTGTAGGCCTTGAGATCGTTTCCGACCGCTTTTAAAGTTCTTAGCTCTTGTTCGAGCCTTCGGGTTTCTTCACGAGGAAAATATTCGATGATCATCTTTTCCCTTAAATCGGCCCAAGAGAGGGCGTGGGCTTCATCGGTACCCACCGATTGTACATAGGTGTTCCACCAAGTGAGCGCGACACCGGCGAAAGTGTGAGTGGAGTACTTGACCTTGTCTTGGTTCCGACAACCGCTTATGCTAAAGACGGCTTCCGTTTGCTCAAACCATCGGGTGAGCACAACCGGTCCCCCGGTTCCATCGAAGGTGTGAGGTTTGCACCCCATGAAAGCTTTATAGGAGCATCCCTCGTTTGAATTACCGGCTCCATTGTTGTTGTTGTTGTGGTTGTTGTTATTGTTATTATTGTTGGATGAATGACCGGCCATGACCGCATCCACGGCGATGGCTATCATTCGTTGTAGAGCTTGTTCGGGTGTTTCATGGCGTGGTACACGACGAGGAGGCATTGTTCCTTCAAAACACAAGAATATCGTTGATTAGTATTCTCAATAATACTAACCGTGATATGGAATAAGGATGAAGAGAAAATTTTCCTTGACTCACCTTAAATTCTTTATGTCGTAATGTCGGAACGTTCATATGAGTCACTGTAATATAATCCCAGCAATTATATTACCCTAATTCATATGTACATTCGACATTATTTCACTAATTCAAGGTGGCGTGTCAATCAAATTAAACAACGTGAGATTAAGATGGAATAAAAGTTAGATATGAATAGAAGAGTTCGAGTATAAATGAACAAGTAGTCAAGTAATCCCTACTTCAAGTCTATATGCTGGTTGTAGTCTAAACTCACTAATGTACCATATGACTCGGGGTTGACACCAATGAACTCTAAATCCCTACAACCAACGCTCTGATACCATCTGTAGCGACCTAACAAAATCGTCATTGATGGCGCCGTCTACTTAGGACCCGTTACGTGGTCATAAGTCTTTAAAACAACGTTTGACCAAAAATATGTCGCATTCATTTCAAATGTAAAGATTGTTTCAAAGTTTACAAGAATAGTTTAACCATAAGTTACGTTATAAGTACAAATGAAACCTATGCGACACAATTTAAAAGTAGCCAAAAGACGCTCCATGTATGCATATATACTCGACATCCAATGCAAGTATCAAAATAATGAGCGGAAACATGTATCACAAAACGTTCAAGGACCTGAGAAAAACATAGAAATCTGTCAACGAAAACGTGGGTGAAATCATAGGTTTAAGTAATTAAGTAAGTACAAATGAACCACAAGATTTATAACATTGAAATAATAGTAAACCATTCTAAAATTTGTTATCACGAGCACCCAATTATCACAGCTTAACTTTCCATCCATAGAACCCCATCACAATAGTGTTAGAACATACACTGTTTCTCGAAAATATATTTCATCCAATAACGGTAGCGAACCATCCGAATGAGGGTTTGTCAAACCCATATGGCCATACAACATAAGTTCTCGCTTACACCCGGCAAGTGTAACTAATGATAATCGAATTGAGGATTTTTTTTCTAACTCGTATGTAGAATGTTTGTTTTCGTACTTGTGTTCAGTTTGTAAGACGGAACGTTTATCTTTTCTCATCCCAAATGTAAGTTTAAAAGAGTAAAAGTAGGACTATGATCTCACCTTGAGTGCACGAGTAATAAAGTACTTCACAAGTAAACGTGTGCAAGTACAATTGCTAGTCTTGAGCTAAACAAGTAGGTTGTATTGAAATGTCCCGTTCATATTGATTATAAACGTTCCATATTAATTGATTTCGTCGCGAGGTTTTGACCTCTATATGAGACGTTTTTCAAAGACTGCATTCATTTTTAAAACAACCATAACCTTTATTTTATCGATAAAGGTTTAAAAGCATTACGTAGATTATCAAATAATGATAATCTAAAATATACCGTTTACACACGACCATTACATAATGGTTTACAATAAGAATATATTACATCAAAAATAAGTTTCTTGAATGCAGTTTTTACATAATATCATACAAGCATAGACTCCAAATCTTATCCTTATTTTAGTATGCAACAGCAGAAGCTCTTAATAATCACCTGAGAATAAACGTGCTTAAAACGTCAACAAAAATGTTGGTGAGTTATAGGTTTAACCTATATATTATCAAATCATAATAATAGACCACAAGATTTCATATTTCAATATACATCCCATACATAGAGATAAAAATCATTCATATGGTGAACACCTGGTAACCGACATTAACAAGATGCATATATAAGAATATCCCCATCATTCCAGGACACCCTTCGGATATGATATAAATTTCGAAGTACTAAAGCATCCGGTACTTTGGATGGGGTTTGTTAGGCCCAATAGATCTATCTTTAGGATTCGCGTCAATTAGGGTGTCTGTTCCCTAATTCTTAGATTACCAGACTTAATAAAAAGGGGCATATTCGATTTCGATAATTCAACCATAGAATGTAGTTTCACGTACTTGTGTCTGTTTTATAAATCATTTATAAAACATGCATGTATTCTCATCCCAAAAATATTAGATTTTAAAAGTGGGACTATAACTCACTTTCACAGATTTTTACTTCGTCGGGAAGTAAGACTTAGCCACTGGTCGATTCACCAACCTATAACAAATATGTACATATATATATATCAAAGTATGTTCAAAATATATTTACAACATTTTTAATACGTTTTACTGTTTTAAGTTTATTAAGTCAGCTGTCCTTGTTAGTAACCTACAACTAGTTGTCCATAAGTAGATGTACAGAAATAAATCGATATATATTATCTTTAATCAATCCACGACCCAGTGTATACACGTCTCAGGCTTGATCACAACTCAAACTATATATATTTTTGGAATCAACTTCAACCCTGTATAGCTAACTCCAACATTACTGCATATAGAGTGTCTATGGTTGTTCCAAATAATATATATATATGGGTCGATATGATATGTCAAAACATTTGCATACGTGTCTATGGTATCCCAAGATTACATAATATATTAGAATACATGTATAATACAATATAAGTTAGCTAGGATATGATTAATATAGATTTGTTACCAATTTTCACGTAGCTACAACAAGCAAAAATAACCAATCTTGTTTTACCCATAACTTCTTCATTTTAAATCCGTTTTGAGTGAATAAAATTGCTATGGTTTCATATTGAACTTAACTTTATGAATCTATACAGAAAAAGTATAAGTTTATAGTCAGAATTACAGGTTACAAGTCATTTTTGTAAAGGTAGTCATTTCAGTCGAAAGAACGACGTCTAGATGACCATTTTGGAAAACATACTTCCACTTTGAGTTTAACCAAGATTTTTGGATAAAGTTTCATGTCCATAAGAAAAATCATTTTCCCAGAAGAACAACTTTTAAATCAAAGTTTATCATAGTTTTTAATTATCCAAACCAAAACAGCCCCCGGTTTCACTACGACGGCGTATATCCGATTTTATGGTGTTCATCGTGTTTCCAGGTTCTATATTATTAAGTTAGCATATCATATAGATATAGAACATTTATTTAGTTGATTTTAAAAGTCAAGTTAGAAGGATTAACTTTTGTTTGCGAACAAGTTTAGAATTAACTAAACTATGTTCTAGTGATTACAAGTTTAAACCTTCGAATAAGATAGCTTTATATGTATGAATCGAATGATGTTATGAACATCATTACTACCTCAAGTTTTCTGGATAAAACCACTAGAAATGTGAAAAATAGATCTAGCTTCAAAGGATCCTTGGATGGCTTGAAAGTTCTTGAAACATAATCATGACACAAAAACAGTTCAAGTAAGATTTTCACTCGAAATAAGATTGTTATAGTTGTAGAAATTGAATCAAAGTTTGAATATGAATATTACCTTGAATTAGAAAGATAACCTACTATAAATAACAAAGGTTCCTTGATCTTAGATGACTACTTGGAATGGATTAGAAAGCTTGGAAGTAGACTTGCAAACTTGGAAGTATTCTTGATTTTTATGAAACTATACTTATGGAATTTATGAAGAACACTTAGAACTTGAAGATAGAACTTTAGAGAGATCACTTAGATGAAGAAAGTTGAAGAATGAAAGTGTTTGTAGGTGTTTTTGGTCATTGGTATATGGATTAGATATAAAGGATGTGTAATTTTGTTTTCATGTAAATAAGTCATGAATGATTACTCATATTTTTGTAATTTTATGAGATATTTCATGCTATTTGCCAAATTATGGTTCCCACATGTGTTAGGTGACTCACATGGGCTGCTAAGAGCTGATCATTGGAGTGTATATACCAATAGTACATACATCTAAAAGCTGTGTATTGTACGAGTACGAATACGGGTGCATACGAGTAGAATTGTTGATGAAACTGAACGAGGATGTAATTGTAAGCATTTTTGTTAAGTAGAAGTATTTTGATATGTGTCTTGAAGTCTTTCAAAAGTGTAAGAATACATATCAAAACACAATATGTATATACATTCTAATGGAGTTGTTAAGTCTTCGTTAGTCGTTACAATTAAGTGTTGTTTTGAAACCTTTAAGTTAACGATCTCAATTAATGTTGTTAACTCAATGTTTATTATATCAAATGAGATGTTAAATTATTATATTATCATGATATTATGATGTATGAATATCCCTTAATATGATATATACATTAAAATATCGTTACAACGATAATCGTTACATATAAGTCTCGTTTCGTAATTCTTGGGTTAGTAGTCTTGTTTTTACATATGTAGTTCATTGTTAACACACTTAATGATATATTTAAATATCATTTTATCATGTTAAATATAGTGTAATAATATCTTAATATGATACATATGTATTTAGTAGACGTTATCATAACGATAATCGTTATATATATCATTTCGAGTTTCTTAACTTAGTAATCTCATTTCTTATGTATATCACACATTGTTAATATACTTAGTGCGATAATTACTCATCATAATCTTATGTCAACCATATATATATGTCTATATATATACCACAACATGTAGTTTTTACAATTTTGTAACGTTCGTGAATCGCCGGTTAACATGGGTGATCAATTGTCTATATGAAACTTATTTCATTTAATCAAGTCTTAACAAGTTTGATTGCTTAACACGTTGGAAACATTTAGTCATGTAAATATCAATCTCAATTAATATATATAAACATGGAAAAGTTCGGGTCACTACAGTACCTACCCGTTAAATAAATTTCGTCCCGAAATTTTAAGCTGTTGAAGGTGTTGACGAATCTTCTGGAAATAGATGCGGGTATTTATTCTTCATCTGATCTTCACACTCCCAGGAGAACTCAGGTTCTCTATGAGCATTCCATCGAATCTTAACAATCGGTATCTTGTTTTGCTTAAGTCTCTTAACCTCACGATCCATTATTTTGACGGGTTCTTCAATGAATTGAAGTTTTTCATTGATTTGGATTTCGTCCAACGGAATAGTGAGATCTTCTTTAGCAAAACATTTCTTCAAATTCGAGATGTGAAAAGTGTTATGTACAGTCGCGAGTTGTTGAGGTAGCTCCAGTTGGTAAGCTACTGGTCCGACACGATCTATAATCTTGAATGGTCCAATGTACCTTGGATTTAGTTTCCCCCGTTTACCAAATCGAACAACGCCTTTCCAAGGTAAAACCTTAAGCATGACCATTTCTCCAATTTCAAACTCTATATCTTTTCTTTTACTGTCCGCGTAGCTCTTTTGTCGACTCTAGGCGGTTTTCAATCATTGTTGAATTTGGATGATTTTCTCGGTAGTTTCTTGTATTATCTCCGGACCCGTAATCTGTCTATTCCCCACTTCATTCCAACAAATCGGAGACCTGCACTTTCTACCATAAAGTGCCTCAAACGGCGCCATCTCAATACTAGAATGATAACTGTTGTTGTAGGAAAATTCTGCTAACGGTAGGTGTCGATCCTAACTGTTTCCGAAATCAATAACACATGCTCGTAGCATGTCTTCAAGCGTTTGTATCGTCCTTTCACTCTGCCCATCAGTTTGTGGATGATAGGCAGTACTCATGTCTAGACGAGTTCCTAATGCTTGCTGTAATGTCTGCCAGAATCTTGAAATAAATCTGCCATCCCTATCAGAGATAATAGAGATTGGTATTCCATGTCTGGAGACGACTTCCTTCAAATACAGTCGTGCTAACTTCTCCATCTTGTCATCTTCTCTTATTGGCAGGAAGTGTGCTGATTTGGTGAGACGATCAACTATTACCCAAATAGTATCAAAACCATTTGCAGTCCTTGGCAATTTAGTGATGAAATCCATGGTAATGTTTTCCCATTTCCATTCCGAGATTTCGGGTTGTTGAAGTAGACCTGATGGTTTCTGATGCTCTGCTTTGAACTTAGAACACGTCAAACATTCCCCTACGTATTTAGCAACATCGGCTTTCATACCTGGCCACCAAAAATGTTTCTTGAGATCCTTGTACATCTTCCCCGTTCCAGGATATATTGAGTATCTGGTTTTATGAGCTTCTCTAAGTACCATTTCTCTCATATCTCCAAATTTTGGTACCCAAATTCTTTCAGCCCTATACCGGGTTCCATCTTCCCGAATATTAAGATGCTTCTCCGATCCTTTGGGTATTTCATCCTTTAAATTTCCCTCTTTTAAAACTCCTTGTTGCACCTCCTTTATTTGAGTAGTACGGTTAGTGTGAATCATTATATTCATAGCTTTTACTCGAATGGGTTCACTGTCCTTTCTGCTCAAGACGACGGCTACCACATTTGCCTTCCCCGGGTGGTAACGAATCTCAAAGTCGTAATCATTCAACAATTCAATCCACCTACGCTGCCTCATATTCAGTTGTTTCTGATTAAATATGTGTTGAAGACTTTTGTGGTCGGTATATATAATACTTTTGACCCCACATAAGTAGTGCCTCCAAGTCTTTAATGCAAAAACAACCACGCCTAATTCCAAATCATGTGTCGTATAATTCTGTTCGTGAATCTTCAATTGTCTAGACGCATAAGCAATTACTTTCGTTCGTTGATTTAATACACAACCGAGACCTTGCTTTAAGGCGTCACAATATATCACAAAATCATCATTCCCTTCAGGTAATGACAATATAGGTGCCGTAGTTAACTTTTTCTTTAACAATTGAAACGCTTTCTCTTGCTCATCTTTCCATTCAAATTTCTTCCCTTTATGCGTTAATGCAGTTAAGGGTTTTGCTATTCTGGAAAAGTCTTGGATGAACCTTCTGTAGTAACCAGCTAGTCCTAAAAACTAGCGTATGTGTTTCGGAGTTTTCGGGGTTTCCCACTTTTCAACGGTTTCGATCTTTGCCGGGTCCACCTGGATACCTTCTTTGTTCACTATGTGACCGAGGAATTGAACTTCTTCCAACCAAAATGCACACTTTGAAAACTTAGCGTACAGTTTTTCTTTCCTCAATACTTCTAGCACTTTTCTCAAATGTTCTTCGTGCTCTTGATCATTCTTTGAGTAAATAAGTATGTCATCGATGAAAACAATGACAAACTTGTCAAGATATGGCCCACACACTCGGTTCATAAGGTCCATGAACACAGCTGGTGCGTTAGTCAATCCAAATGGCATAACCATAAACTCGTAATGACCATAACGCGTCCTAAAAGCAGTTTTTGGAATATCATCCTCCTTTACTTGCATTTGATGATATCCAGAACGTAAAACGATCTTTGAATAAATAGACGAGCCTTGTAGTTGATCAAATAAGTCGTCGATTCTCGGTAGTGGGTAGCAGTTCTTGATGGTAAGTTTGATCAACTCTCGGTAGTTGATACACAACCTGAATGTACCATCTTTCTTCTTCACAAACAGAATAGGAGCTCCCCATGATGATGTACTTGGTCGAATGAAACCACGCTCTAAAAGTTCCTGTAACTAACTTTGTAATTCTTTCATTTCGCTGGGTGCGAGTCTGTATGGAGCACGAGCTATTGGTGCAGCTCCTGGTACAAGGTCTATTTGAAATTCAACGGATCGAAGTGGGGGTAATCCCGGTAATTCTTTCAAAAATACATCGGGAAATTCTTTTGCGACGGGAACATCACTGATGCTCTTTTCTTCAGTTTGTACTTTTCGATGTGTGCTAGAACAGCATAGCAACCTTTTCTTATTAGTTTTTGTGCCTTCAAATAACTAATAAGATGTAGCTTCGTGTTGCCCTTTTCTCCGTACACCATTAAGGGTTCTCCTTCTTCTCGTACAATGCGAATTGCATTTTTGTAACATACGATCTCTGCTTTCATCTCCTTCAGCCAGTCCATGCCAACTATTACATCAAAACACCCTAACTCTACTGGTATCAAATCAATCTTAAATATTTCGCTACCCAGTTTAATTTCTCGATTCTGGCATATATAATCTGCTGAAATTAATTTACCGTTTGCTAATTCGAGTAAAAATTTACTATCCAACGACGTCAATGGACAACTTAATTTAGCACAAAAATCTCTACTCATATAGCTTCTATCCGCACCCGAATCAAATAAAACGTAAGCAAATTTATTGTCAATAAGAAACGTACCGGTAACAAGCTCCGGGTCTTCTTGTGCCTCTGCCGCATTAATATTGAAAACTCTTCCGCGGCCTTGTCCATTCGTGTTCTCCTGTTTCGGGCAATTTCTAATAAAGTGTCCTGGTTTTCCACATTTATAACAAACTACATTGGCATAACTTGCTCCGACACTACTTGCTCTGCCATTACTCGTTCCGACACCATTTGCTCCTGTCGTTCTGTTAACCCCTGGTCCGTAGACCTCACACTTCGCCGCGCTATGACCATTTCTTTTACACTTGTTGCAAATTTTGGTGCAAAACCCCGAGTGATACTTTTCACACCTTTGGCATAGCTGCTTCTGATTGTTGTTGTTGTTGCGGTTGTTATTGTTGTTGGGATGATTGTTGTAGTTGTTGTTGTTGTTGTACCATTTGTTGTAGTTGCGATTGATGTTGCGATTGTTGGGATAGTTGTTGTTGTTTTGGTGACTCTTATCACCATTTTCCTCCCAATTTCTTTTGACTAACTTCACGTTGGCCTCTTCGGCCGCCTGTTCTTTAATTCTTCCCTCAATCTGGTTCACTAGTTTGTGAGCCATTCTACATGCCTTTTGTATGGAGGCAGGCTCGTGTGAACTTATATCTTCTTTGATCCTCTCCGGTAAACCTTTCACAAACGCGTCGATCTTCTCTTCCTCATCTTCGAACGCTCTCAGACACAATAGGCACAATTATGTGAATCGTCTTTCGTACAAAGTAATATCGAATCCCTGTGTTCGTAACCCTCTAAGTTCTGACTTGAGCTTATTGACCTCGGTTCTGGGACGGTACTTCTCGTTCATCAAGTGCTTGAATGCTGACCATGGTAGCGCGTAAGCAGCATCTTGTCCCACTTGCTCTAGATAGGTATTCCACCATGTTAACGCAATACCTGTGAAGGTATGCGTAGCGTACTTCACTTTGTCTCCTTCAGTACACTTACTTATGGCAAACACCGATTCGACTTTCTCGGTCCACCGTTTCAATCCAATTGGTCCTTCGGTTCCATCAAATTCCAAAGGTTTGCAGGCAGTGAATTCTTTGTAGGAGCATCCTACACAATTTCTTGCGTCGTTAGCTGCATTGCTAGATTCAGAGTTATTGTTGGTATGTAGCACGGCCTGTACTGCGGCCATGTTTGAAGGAAGAAAGGTACGAAATTCCTCTTCGCTCATATTCAAGGTGTGTCGAGTAGTCGGTGCCATTTCCTTCAAAATAGTCAAATGAAACAATTTAATCATACAGAATATTAAGAGTAGTCAATAGTATCTCGTAGCATAATATGAACTCATTTATAAAAGCTTTTTCTTCATATTAGCGTTTTATAATTTTAAATTCGGGTACTACCTACCCGTTAAGTTCATACTTAGTAGCTAATATACAATTCAACTACTACAATTCCATATGAAAAACTGATTATAATAATATATCACATACAAATATTCTTCAAACTTACAACTTCGCTATATTACATATAACATGAAATATAGTACACTATGATACAGGACAGTTTTGAAGATAAATCTAGTTAATACGCAAGTTGTTCAGCAAAGGAAATAAAGACACGTAATTCATAAGTCCAGAAACAAGTCATGCATTCTGGTTTTACTAAGACGAATTCCCATCCTTGGCCTTGTGGAAAATAACCGTTATGACCATTAGCTAGGCAGCATGTTGTAATCTCATCAAAAGGACGAGGGTTTCGTAATGTCCAACAGCCTCGTAATAATCTAAAAACCTTGTTTCTCACCCCAACTACTGAATTCGTCACTTGTGGGAAGGTTTTATTTAAAAGTTGCAATCTGATGTTCTTTTTCTCACTTTGGTAAGAAGCAAACATCACTAACCCGTAAGCATAACATGCTTCTTTATGTTGCATGTTAGAAACTCTTTCTAATTCACGAAATCCTATGTTGGGATATGTTGAGTCAAAATAGGTTCTTAACCCCGTAGCGTAAAATTGCATTTGGGTTCCCCGCATTTAACGCTTTAAAGAAAACACGGCGTAACTTACGGTCTCCCCAATGTGATATACCCCACCTATCAAAGGAAAGCCTTTTATAAACTAAGGCATTTCTGGAAAGTCTTTCAAATGTTTGGCAAGTTAATTTCGCCATAACTAAATGTGCTGATGAATTCTGACCGACTCTAGACAAGATTTCCTCAATCATATCCTCTGGTAGGTCTTCTAAAATATTTGGTTGTCTACCCTTAACGTCCATTTTGTTTTTATACTGTAAAATAGACAAGGATTAGATTCGTAAAAGATAATTAACAAACAATACAAGCAATTTTTATATAGAACATAAAAGTACAAGCACACTACAATACATATAATACACAACATGATTACAACCTTCTAATCTGAATCACTGGTTTCTTCTTCTTCGGACTTGGTTCGTTTTCCTAATTTTCTAGGAATATATGGTGTTCCTCTAATACGAGCCGTCGTTTTCCATAATGGTTTAGAAAAACCTGGTGGTTTAGAGGTTCCTGGGTCATTGTTACATTTTAGGAAATACGGATGTTGTCGATACATATAAAGTTCATCGGGATTGGAATCGGGTTTCTCTATTTTTATACCTTTTCCCTTATTATTTTCTTTCGCTTTATTAAATTGGGTCAAGGTAATTTCTATAACATCATCGGAATCCTCATCGGGATCCGATTCATCGGAAAATTGGTAATCTTCCCAATATTTTGCTTCCTCGGCGGAAACACCATTGACCATTATTAACTTTGGTCCGTTGGTTGAGGATTTTCTTTTATTTAATCGATTTACTATAGGTATCAATATTTCTTCCTCCGGAACCTTTTCTTCTTCTGGTTCCTCCTCTTTCGATTCATCCTCTTCTGGTTCCTCTTCTTCCGGTTCCTCCTCTTCCGGTTCCTCCTCTTCCGGTTCCTCTTCGGGAATTTGTGAATCTTTCCAAAATATATTCGACTCTTCATTATTATTAGGTGAATCAATGAGATTTGTACTAGAGGTAGACATCTATCACACAATATCAAACACGTTAAGAGATTAATATATCACATAATATTTACATGTTAATAATATATAGTTTCTAACAAAAAAAATGTTAAGCAATCGTTTTTGAAGAAAAACACGGTCGAAGTCCAGACTCACTAATGCATCCTAACAAACTCGGTAAGACACACTAATGCAATTTTCTGGTTCTCTAAGACCAACGCTCGGATACCAACTGAAATGTCCCGTTCATATTGATTATAAACGTTCCATATTAATTGATTTCGTCGCGAGGTTTTGACCTCTATATGAGACATTTTTCAAAGACTGCATTCATTTTTAAAACAACCATAACCTTTATTTTATCGATAAAGGTTTAAAAGCATTACGTAGATTATCAAATAATGATAATCTAAAATATATCGTTTACACACGACCATTACATAATGGTTTACAATAAGAATATATTACATCAAAAATAAGTTTCTTGAATGCAGTTTTTACATAATATAATACAAGCATGGACTCCAAATCTTGTCCTTATTTTAGTATGCAACAGCAGAAGCTCTTAATAATCACCTGAGAATAAACATGCTTAAAATGTCAACAAAAATGTTGGTGAGTTATAGGTTTAACCTATATATTATCAAATAATAATAATAGACCACAAAATTTCATATTTCAATATACATCCCATACATAGAGATAAAAATCATTCATATGGTGAACACCTGGTAACCGACATTAACAAGATGCATATATAAGAATATCCCCATCATTCCGGGACACCCTTCAGATATGATATAAATTTCGAAGTACTAAAGCATCCGGTACTTTGGATGGGTTTGTTAGGCCCAATAGATCTATCTTTAGGATTCGCGTCAATTAGGGTGTCTGTTCCCTAATTCTTAGATTACCAGACTTAATAAAAAGGGGCATATTCGATTTTGATAATTCAACCATAGAATGTAGTTTCACGTACTTGTGTCTGTTTTGTAAATCATTTATAAAACATGCATGTATTCTCATCCCAAAAATATTAGATTTTAAAAGTGGGACTATAACTCACTTTCACAGATTTTTACTTCGTCGGGAAGTAAGACTTAGCCACTGGTCGATTCACCAACCTATAACAAATATGTACATATATATATCAAAGTATGTTTAAAATATATTTACAACATTTTTAATACGTTTTACTGTTTTAAGTTTATTAAGTCAGCTGTCCTTGTTAGTAACCTACAACTAGTTGTCCATAAGTAGATGTACAGAAATAAATCGATATATATTATCTTTAATCAATCCACGACCCAGTATACATGTCTCAGGCTTGATCACAACTCAAACTATATATATTTTTGGAATCAACTTCAACCCTGTATAGCTAACTCCAACATTACTGCATATAGAGTGTCTATGGTTGTTCCAAATAATATATATAGATGGGTCGATATGATATGTCAAAACATTTGCATACGTGTCTATGGTATCCCAAGATTACATAATATATTAGAATACATGTATAATACAATATAAGTTAGCTAGGATATGATTAATATAGATTTGTTACCAATTTTCACGTAGCTACAACAAGCAAAAATAACCAATCTTGTTTTACCCATAACTTCTTCATTTTAAATCCGTTTCGAGTGAATAAAATTGCTATGGTTTCATATTGAACTTAACTTTATGAATATATACAGAAAAAGTATAAGTTTATAGTCAGAATTATAGGTTACAAGTCGTTTTTGTAAAGGTAGTCATTTCAGTCGAAAGAACGACGTCTAGATGACCATTTTGGAAAACATACTTCCACTTTGAGTTTAACCATGATTTTTGGATATAGTTTCATGTTCATAAGAAAAATCATTTTCCCAAAAGAACAAATTTTAAATCAAAGTTTATCATAGTTTTTAATTATCCAAACCAAAACAGCCCCCGATTTCACTACGACGGCGTATATCCGATTTTATGGTGTTCATCGTGTTTCCAGGTTTTAAATCATTAAGTTAGCATATCATACAGATATAGAACATTTGTTTAGTTGATTTTAAAAGTCAAGTTAGAAGGATTAACTTTTGTTTGCGAACAAGTTTAGAATTAACTAAACTATGTTCTAGTGATTACAAGTTTAAACCTTCGAATAAGATAGCTTTATATGTATGAATCGAATGATGTTATGAACATCATTACTACCTCAAGTTTTCTGGATAAAACCACTGGAAATGAGAAAAATGGATCTAGCTTCAAAGGATCCTTGGATGGCTTGAAAGTTCTTGAAACAGAATCATGACACGAAAACAGTTCAAGTAAGATTTTCACTCGAAATAAGATTGTTATAGTTGTAGAAATTGAATCAAAGTTTGAATATGAATATTACCTTGAATTAGAAAGATAACCTACTATAAATAACAAAGGTTCCTTGATCTTAGATGATTACTTGGAATGGATTAGAAAGCTTGGAAGTAGACTTGCAAACTTGGAAGTATTCTTGATTTTTATGAAACTATACTTATGGAATTTATGAAGAACACTTAGAACTTGAAGATAGAACTTGAGAGAGATCACTTAGATGAATAAAATTGAAGAATGAAAGTGTTTGTAGGTGTTTTTAGTCGTTGGTATATGGATTAGATATAAAGGATGTGTAATTTTGTTTTCATGTAAATAAGTCATGAATGATTACTCATATTTTTGTAATTTTATGAGATATTTCATGCTAGTTGCCAAATGATGGTTCCCACATGTGTTAGGTGACTCACATGGGCTGCTAAGAGCTGATAATTGGAGTGTATATACCAATAGTACATACATCTAAAAGCTGTGTATTGTACGAGTACGAATACGGGTGCATACGAGTAGAATTGTTGATGAAACTGAACGAGGATGTAATTGTAAGCATTTTTGTTAAGTAGAAGTATTTTGATATGTGTCCTGAAGTCTTTCAAAAGTGTAAGAATACATATGAAAACACAACATGTATATACATTCTAATGAAGTCGTTAAGTCTTCGTTAGTCGTTACATGTAAGTGTTGTTTTGAAACCTTTAAGTTAACGATCTCAATTAATGTTGTTAACCCAATGTTTATTATATCAAATGAGATGTTAAATTATTATATTATCATGATATTATGATGTATGAATATCTCTTAATATGATATATACATTAAAATATCGTTACAACGATAATCGTTACATATAAGTCTCGTTTCGTAATTCTTGGGTTAGTAGTCTTGTTTTTACATATGTAGTTCATTGTTAACACACTTAATGATATATTTAAATATCATTTTATCATGTTAAATATAGTGTATCAATATCTTAATATGATACATATGTATTTAGTAGACGTTATCATAACGATAATCGTTATATATATCATTTCGAGTTTCTTAACTTAGTAATCTCATTTCTTATGTATATCACACATTGTTAATATACTTAGTGCGATACTTACTCATCATAATCTTATGTCAACCATATATATATGTCTATATATATACCACAACATGTAGTTTTTACAATTTTGTAACGTTCGTGAATCGTCGGTCAACATGGGTGATCAATTGTCTATATGAAACTTATTTCATTTAATCAAGTCTTAACAAGTTTGATTGCTTAACACGTTGGAAACATTTAGTCATGTAAATATCAATCTTAATTAATATATATAAACATGGAAAAGTTTGGGTCACTACATGTATCAATAACGGTAAACACGATGGGTCAAAGTTGTTCAATTAGTCATATGGCTCGTTACGACTCGATTATATAGCATGTGAATCAAATTGTCAAGTTTCATGCAAGATATAAGTATACAAGAAGATTAGAACGGTTTAAACAAGCATTGGTTAAGTTTGGACAAAAGTCAACTTTGGTCAAATCAAAGTCAACGAAAAAGTCAACACGTTCGGGTTGGGTCCCGAACTATTTTTCTGAGGTTTTTAATCATATATAAGCATGTTAGAACAAGTTACATGCCAATCGGAGGTGCGTAGCATAGTTGGAATTAAACAAAAAATTGTAAAGTTGATTAGTCCCTGAACACAGCCATTGCCGCGCCGAGACAAATGAGGGCCGCGCCGCGACAATCAACGTGAACTGGTGCCTGGTCAGTTTCAATTGTTCAAGTCTCAACCAACTTCAATTAAGCACAAATCACAACCCGTAAACACTTAAAACGCATACCATACATCGTTGGAAAGGTAATTTGACGAGGAATACAACTAAACATGTTTCATCAATCAAATCCATCATTTGAAAAAATCAAAATCCAAGTTGAATACTCATTTAATGTTCATCATAAATACTTTCAAGTTCATAAATGCACATTTATGATTTGGGAATTAAATGCACACATATAATACGTCGTTTCATAGGTAATTAAACATACAATACTACTAAACACTTAACGACAACATTGCAAGGCTTTTAATGCATCAAAATTCACATTTAAAGCTACCAAACCCTAACCAAAAATCATAAAATCCTTAATCATGTTAATGAGACTTTTCCAAGTCAACCTATATACTAAAATGAAGCTAATGATGTTAGTAACACATTTAATACATGCACTTTTAACATCTAACAACATTTAAGCAACCAAATCTCAAGATAAAGCACACCCATTTCAAGTTTAAGCTAGTTACATCAAAATGACAAGAACAAGCATACAAATCATATATTCATGTTAGACTTGAGCCATAGACACTAATTAACACTTTTATAAGTTAAAAACATCAAGAACAAAGAATCTAGTGATTTTAAAAAGTTGCCCAAACTTGATGAAATCGGTATGGAATTGAAGAGGAAGATGCAAGGATTCCAAATATGTAATTTGTTTTGATGTTTGATTGCTAACTTGAAAATGGATGATGAATCTTTGAATTGAAGTTTTGAGAGAAATGTTGAAAGTATTAAGAAAAATGGAAAAGGAAATGGATAATGAATGGATGAGGGAGGAGTTGACTCTTTGACCTAGTAACACCTTTGGTCAAATGGCAACATTGGTCCCTCAAGTTTAAAGCGGGTGCGTGTATTACCTAAACGAGTTATTTTAAAATGCGTTTTAACGGAAGACGTTATAATCATATAACGGACTTTAAATAAATAAACGGAAAGTAAACGAAAAAAGGCGGGATGTTTCATTATGTCACACCCCCAAATTAGGGCCTAGGGTATTTGTGACTAATTATATCAAATCACAGTTGTATAAACGAGAACGACTCTATATGAGACATTTTGAATAAAACATTTATTAATAAAACAGCAGAAGCATTAAAAGTTTTACATCAAATTTAAACTGAAATAATAATAATAGTCTTAATGCAAAGTAAATGTAATGAAATGAAGACTCCATGTAGCAGCATTCAATTCATCAGGTAGCAATCATGGCAATTATCTTATTCGTCACCTGAGACAAAACATGCTTAAAGTGTCAACCAAAAAGGTTGGTGAGTTCATTAGTTTATCAAAATCAATCATTTCCGTTATAATAATAGGCCACAAGATTTTAGTTTCATAAATATCCGTACACTAGCAAGTGTATAAAAGCATTCTATAAGTTGTAGGCACCCGGTAACAAGCCTTAACGTTCATGTTTTACCCTCTGAAGTACACCAGATCAGGTGTGTTTAAAATAACCTCGAAGTACTAAAGCATCCCATAGTCAGGATGGGGTTTGTCAGACCCAATAGATCTATCTTTAGGATTCACGCCTACCGTACATAGACAAGTAGTTTAATGTTACCAAGCTAAAGGTATATTTCTGGTTTAAACCCACATAGAATTAGTTTTAGTACTTGTGCCTATTTCGTAAAACATTTATAAATCAGCGCATGTATTCTCAGCCCAAAAATATATATAAAAAGGGAGCAAATGAAACTCACCTTAAATAGCAGTTGAAGTATTCCACGCAAGAAAGGAAAGTAAAGCAAGTAAGTGACCGAGATATCAACTAGAAGTAGTTCTTTAAGAGAGAAATGAGAGATTAAGGTGTAAGTTTGAAATGAGAAATGTATGTGGTATTTATAGTTGAAAATGTTAGGTAAAAAAAATTAAAATAAAATAAGTAAATCTTAAAAGTTAAAATAAGAAAAATTATTTTGTATTTTTATTAAAAGTAAATCTTAAAAGTTAAAATAAGAAAAAGTAGTTTGTATTTTTATTAAAAGTAAAATCTTAAAAGTTAAAATAAGAAAAAGTAGTTTGTATTTTTATTAAAAGTAAAATCTTAAAAGTTAAAATAAGAAAAGGTATTTTGTATTTTTATTAAAAGTAAATTTTAAAAGTTAAAATAAGAAAAAGTAGTTTGTATTTTTATTAAAAGTAAAATCTTAAAAGTTAAAATAAGAAAAAGTAGTTTGTATTTTTATTAAAAGTAAAATCTTAAAAGTTAAAATAAGAAAAAGTAGTTTGTATTTTTATTAAAAGTAAAATCATAAAAGTTAAAATAAGAAAAAGTAGTTTGTATTTTTATTAAAAGTAAAATCTTAAAAGTTAAAATAAGAAAAAAGTATTTTGTATTTTTATTAAAAGTAAATCTTAAAAGTTAAAATAAGAAAAAGTAGTTTGTATTTTTATTAAAAGTAAAATCTTAAAAGTTAAAATAAGAAAAAGTATTTTGTATTTTTATTAAAAGTAAATTTTAAAAGTTAAAATAAAAAAAAAGTAGTTTGTATTTTTATTAAAATTAAAATCTTAAAAGTTAAAATAAGAAAAAGTAGTTTGTATTTTTATTAAAAGTAAAATCTTAAAAGTTAAAATAAGAAAAAGTATTTTGTATTTTTATTAAAAGTAAATCTTAAAAGTTAAAATAAGAAAAAGTAGTTTGTATTTTTATTAAAAGTAAATCTTAAAATAAAAGTAGTTTGTATTTTTATTAAAAGTAAATCTTAAAAGAAAAAGTAGTTTGTACTTTTGTATTTATTTATTAAAAGTAGATATAGTTTTGATTTTTTTTTTTGTATAAAATTCTAAAAAAAATTTGTTTAATATATTTCTAAGAACATTTAACATTTTATTTCTATATTTGTTTAATTATTAAATACGAATTTTATATAAAAATTATTATTATATTTAGTTTTTATAAAAATTAAAATTTATGATTATTAATTTATAGTTTTTATTAGTTTTATAAATGTTATAATATTATGTATTATTTAGTTAATTATATATTCTATTAACTAAATAACAAAAGTAATATAAATATTATATATATATTCATTGATGTAATTATGTTATATTATATATCATAATCTTATTTATAATATTTATAATTATATTATTTATTTTAAGCGTACGTTTATTCGGTCAACGTTAAATTTATTCGTATATAACAACTCTAGGTATTTTAGTAAAATCGGAAGTCGAAAAGTGAGGGTTGTTATAGTACCTACCCGTTAAAAGAAATTTCGTCCCGAAATTTAGTTTTTGCCATCAATCAGCGTTGTTCGTACCTAAACGAGGATATTTACGTTTTATCTGGTCTTCACGTTCCCAGGTAGGTTCGGGGCCTTTCGTGAATTTCAACGGATAGAATATTGTTCTGTTTCATGCATTTAAATAATACGAACCATAATTTCTTACAGGTTCTTCTATAAAGTGCATTTTATCATTAATGCGGAGGTTATCTAAAGGATTAATAAGAGTGTCATTTGACTAGGTTATCCTCAAAAGGGATGATGGTGTTATACGAGCATTTTAGTAAACTGAACACATGAAATGTGTTATGAATAGTATTGAGCTTATTTAAAACTTTGAGTGTTTATGTCACAATATTAGGGTAGACAAAACAGAGAGTAGTTCATGAAAATTATAGTCATGAAGTTTGATAGAGATCATCATTGTTTACAACAAGAATATTGTAATGATGAATATAAGTTGAAAAAAATAAAGTTTTATCACTACTGGATAATATGGATAAAACGATTTGATTATAGGAAGCGTATAAACGAAGCTATTGTAAAAGAGTGAATGAGAAATTAAATGTTCGCCTTAACTTTTGACGTAGTCACGATTGATTTTTGGAATTCAAGGGATTAAAGGAAATCTTCGTAATCCATAAGATTTGATTCTCCGGTAATTAAGGAATTTGAAATTTTCTTTGATTAAATGAGGTGAATTGCTTCAATTGCTGTGTTTGGAATTTTGCTATAAATTAGCTTCTTCCGTTTCATTATCTTCACCACTTCTATACTTTCTTCCTCAATTCATACTTCCAAAGATTGTGAGAATGCTCCATCCAGTTCTTATCTTGGATATTTTTTTGACTATCATTTCAGTCATTCTTCTTTTTCATTTACCACTAGAGGAATTTGTTTTCTTCTACTATTACCTTGGGGTTATAGTGTTTTTAATTCTCCCATGTCTTTACGTTACAATACGTATTGATATACACGGTTTGTAATTTCGGTATCGTTATCGGGCTACATATTTTCCCTTATATGTCGGAGCTCTTTGCCTTTTTATTCTCCTCTCGACTCTAAGTAAAGCGAGTAATGGTCCAGAATTTGTAGGTATGAAGTTTCGAATGGACCTACTGTTCTAAGCGTAATATCACGATTTGATTTGGTAAATTACCAGAATTACTGAGGATAGAACTATCAAGAATATATTTGCTTGATATGTTCAGAGATTAAGTAGAATGTAAGAGTCGTGTAACATGGCAAATGATGATTATAAAGTCTATGAATCATCATCTTCCATTAAAAATTTAGCATGACTTACTGTAATATAATCATGTTGGCCTGACGTCATTATATTATACTAACTCATGCTTCAATTCTCAACACTACTTCAAATCATTCAAAATTTGAATTTAAATTTTACGAAATATAGAAACTTAAACAGTTTTCCTTTATGATGTAATAAAGATATTGCAAAGAGATAATTAATTGCGGACAAGAATCGTTATGAAGATATCTTTAGAAATATCGAGGATATTTATAACGAAAGATATGATGATATTTTAGAATTTCTAAAATCGATGGATAATGAAGAAATTCTTCTGTAAGGATTTAGAATGCGTAAAAAGATCTTCTGTGATTTCCTTCAGAAATCGAATCATCTAGATTCTTTGGTTATAGGTTTAGTCCTTGGGATTTGTCCTTGGTCTCCTTCATGTTTTGCTCAATCCGTCTTTCAATACCAGATATTCTTTTGAGATTTTCCAACACACAATTCTTTATTATCAAGCTTCTGGTCATTAAGGCCATCTACAGCTTTTGCTGCTTCATCAGCATTCTCAAGGTTAACTGATCTGAATCATTGATTATCAATCTGATATGTTTTCAAGGATTTTGAAGAATGTACAATGTAATATATTAATGTAAATGTTAGATATTTCTTGGGTATTACCTACCCGTTAAAATATTTTCACAATTAACAGTTTGTACAAAAGAATTTTTAAATACAATCTTTATGAAAATATACATACATATATATTTTCTTCAGATGTAATTATGGATTTAATAAGTTAATATAATATTAAACTCATTTGATTTACGGTTGAAACGAGAATAAATAATCTCCAAAACTTTAGAGATTACATAATCGTCGCGGAATATTTCTTTAATGAAGTTATGAATCAATACTTCATCGTTCATTGTTATTAATATACCTCAGTAAATGATGTTGATGCTCGTGGATTTCTTGTGAAATTCATAAGGCACAAATGATGTTTTCGAGAAATTTTCGAGTACATCGAAAAATAGGAGTGTAAAATCACACATGCATTTGAATAATACACTTAGTTTATTATGAAATGGAGTTTATTGTACTGAAGCAGTGATTAATGATTGTTAAGTCATTAACGAAGGATGTACATCATAGCATATTAGTGATATGAATTAACCAAGTAGTACATACTAGTTAAGATTCACACGTAATAGTTTAGTACGAAAAGATTTATTATTGTTCCAAACCATATATATATAAAGTATACATATATAATTCTTCAGGAAGAATGAGTCAATACATCTCAACTCATTATTACTAATATTCCTTAGTATCTATGGGCGTATGATGTCGATGTTTGAGGTACCGATTATGATGTTGAGACGTGGGATGCTGATGTTGTTGTTGGTGAAGCTGATGCTGTTGGTGGTGATGCTGATAGTACTGGTGGTGTTGGTGCTGGTGCTGGTGCTGCTGTTGGTGCTGCTTGTGGTACTTGGTTAGTAAGTGTGAGCCTAGCTACCAAATCGCGCACTATTTCCTCCAGGGTTTCTACTTTACGCTCGAGTCTATGGATTTGTTCTACCCATTCCTCTGTAAGGTTTGTCAATTCTTGATATTTAGTTCGAAGTCTTCTAACTTCTTCTAATAACCCTTTCTGGTTAGAATTCGAGAGTAGAGGACGAATATTGTCGTTGGTTACATCGAGTCGACCTTCGAGGCAGAAAATCCTTGCGAAAAGAGTGAAAACGGTATTGCGAACAGGTTCGCCAGTAAGAGGATCGAGTACTCTGACGTTTGGTGGTAAGTTTGGCTCGTGATAAGGAGTACCTTCTTCATTTCTCCATAGGGTGAGTATTTCGCGAACCCATCCCCATTTTCTAAAGAAATTACGGTAATTGATCGGTGGGTGTGCTCCTGTCACGCTATCTTTGGAGCTAGAAGAACTTGAGGAATTAGGTGAGAAATCCATATTATGTGTTTGGAATAGGGTTTGATATGAAATGGGTGTTGAATATTGAATGATATATTCATCTCCTTGAATACGTATATATAGCAGAAAGATTTCCGTAATTTACGGAGGAAATTTAGGAAAAGTGTTAGACAAGGTCTATTGGGAATAGATATGCTAAGATATGATTTGTCT
This sequence comes from Rutidosis leptorrhynchoides, assembly GCF_046630445.1. NCBI lineage: Eukaryota > Viridiplantae > Streptophyta > Magnoliopsida > Asterales > Asteraceae > Rutidosis > Rutidosis leptorrhynchoides. The sequence continues at coordinate 371,727,903 of NC_092340.1, read as the reverse complement.
ATACTCTAATAATGGCAGTATGACGTGTCGAGATTATAAAATGATAAGTATGTAATCTAATAATATTTCGATTAAAGACTTTCAATTCGTATACTGTGATAACCCAATGACATTTCCCGGTTCGCAAACCGATGCATAAAGGCATAAGGCATATAGGTTCGTGATATAACAGGGAGTTATATACGTTTGAGTATGAATTATAGGAGTTTCAAAAACCTTGGATAATATTTCATGTAATACATATGTAATACACAAAACCAGGATAGATGACTAGGTGAGTTGTTCTTAATAAGTTCACCACTTATTAAGTGCGTAAGTGACTAAGTGTTGTATGATCACTATAGTCAGGTTTGATATTATGCACCATACCCAAACATCTATGCCACCGCCGAGTCACTTGAATGATCAATTGTTACCGGTTGGCCCAGGAATTCTCGACCAAAATCTAAGTTTGGCATTCGAAATCCACAAGCGTCCCATAGTGGTACCAAGGATCACCCTAGGCCTTAAGTAGCGTTGACGTTCGAGTAATTTCACATTATCGTGTATGTTATAATCTTAAGATTTAAGTATAGTTTCTAAGGTATAGTGTAGCATTTATCAATTAAAGGCAACAATTAAAGGCACTATGGTCAAGGAAAGTTGTAGTCCTACATTGCTAAGGTACCTAATTGTATAAGGCACACATAAAATGCAATCCTGGTTCTCTACAACAACCTGGCTCTGATACCAATCTGTCACACCCCCAAATTAGGGCCTAGGGTATTTGTGACTAATTATATCAAATCACAGTTGTATAAACGAGAACGACTCTATATGAGACATTTTGAATAAAACATTTATTAATAAAACAGCAGAAGCATTAAAAGTTTTACATCAAATTTAAACTGAAATAATAATAATAGTCTTAATGCAAAGTAAATGTAATGAAATGAAGACTCCATGTAGCAGCATTCAATTCATCAGGTAGCAATCATGGCAATTATCTTATTCGTCACCTGAGACAAAACATGCTTAAAGTGTCAACCAAAAAGGTTGGTGAGTTCATTAGTTTATCAAAATCAATCATTTCCGTTATAATAATAGGCCACAAGATTTTAGTTTCATAAATATCCGTACACTAGCAAGTGTATAAAAGCATTCTATAAGTTGTAGGCACCCGGTAACAAGCCTTAACGTTCATGTTTTACCCTCTGAAGTACACCAGATCAGGTGTGTTTAAAATAACCTCGAAGTACTAAAGCATCCCATAGTCAGGATGGGGTTTGTCAGACCCAATAGATCTATCTTTAGGATTCACGCCTACCGTACATAGACAAGTAGTTTAATGTTACCAAGCTAAAGGTATATTTCTGGTTTAAACCCACATAGAATTAGTTTTAGTACTTGTGCCTATTTCGTAAAACATTTATAAATCAGCGCATGTATTCTCAGCCCAAAAATATATATAAAAAGGGAGCAAATGAAACTCACCTTAAATAGCAGTTGAAGTATTCCACGCAAGAAAGGAAAGTAAAGCAAGTAAGTGACCGAGATATCAACTAGAAGTAGTTCTTTAAGAGAGAAATGAGAGATTAAGGTGTAAGTTTGAAATGAGAAATGTATGTGGTATTTATAGTTGAAAATGTTAGGTAAAAAAAATTAAAATAAAATAAGTAAATCTTAAAAGTTAAAATAAGAAAAATTATTTTGTATTTTTATTAAAAGTAAATCTTAAAAGTTAAAATAAGAAAAAGTAGTTTGTATTTTTATTAAAAGTAAAATCTTAAAAGTTAAAATAAGAAAAAGTAGTTTGTATTTTTATTAAAAGTAAAATCTTAAAAGTTAAAATAAGAAAAGGTATTTTGTATTTTTATTAAAAGTAAATTTTAAAAGTTAAAATAAGAAAAAGTAGTTTGTATTTTTATTAAAAGTAAAATCTTAAAAGTTAAAATAAGAAAAAGTAGTTTGTATTTTTATTAAAAGTAAAATCTTAAAAGTTAAAATAAGAAAAAGTAGTTTGTATTTTTATTAAAAGTAAAATCATAAAAGTTAAAATAAGAAAAAGTAGTTTGTATTTTTATTAAAAGTAAAATCTTAAAAGTTAAAATAAGAAAAAAGTATTTTGTATTTTTATTAAAAGTAAATCTTAAAAGTTAAAATAAGAAAAAGTAGTTTGTATTTTTATTAAAAGTAAAATCTTAAAAGTTAAAATAAGAAAAAGTATTTTGTATTTTTATTAAAAGTAAATTTTAAAAGTTAAAATAAAAAAAAAGTAGTTTGTATTTTTATTAAAATTAAAATCTTAAAAGTTAAAATAAGAAAAAGTAGTTTGTATTTTTATTAAAAGTAAAATCTTAAAAGTTAAAATAAGAAAAAGTATTTTGTATTTTTATTAAAAGTAAATCTTAAAAGTTAAAATAAGAAAAAGTAGTTTGTATTTTTATTAAAAGTAAATCTTAAAATAAAAGTAGTTTGTATTTTTATTAAAAGTAAATCTTAAAAGAAAAAGTAGTTTGTACTTTTGTATTTATTTATTAAAAGTAGATATAGTTTTGATTTTTTTTTTTGTTTAAAATTCTAAAAAAAATTTGTTTAATATATTTCTAAGAACATTTAACATTTTATTTCTATATTTGTTTAATTATTAAATACGAATTTTATATAAAAATTATTATTATATTTAGTTTTTATAAAAATTAAAATTTATGATTATTAATTTATAGTTTTTATTAGTTTTATAAATGTTATAATATTATGTATTATTTAGTTAATTATATATTCTATTAACTAAATAACAAAAGTAATATAAATATTATATATATATTCATTGATGTAATTATGTTATATTATATATCATAATCTTATTTATAATATTTATAATTATATTATTTATTTTAAGCGTACGTTTATTCGGTCAACGTTAAATTTATTCGTATATAACAACTCTAGGTATTTTAGTAAAATCGGAAGTCGAAAAGTGAGGGTTGTTATACATTACCTACTCCTTAAAAGAAATTTCGTCCCGAAATTTAAGTAGGCGTAGTAGTCGTTGTTTCTTCTTCGAGATCTTGCGTTTCCGAATCCACTAATAAATGAGGGTATTTCCTTTGCATTTGATCTTGTCTTTCCCAAGTAAACTCGGGTCCCCTTTTGGCATTCCAACGGACCTTAACGATCGGGATTATACTTTGTTTTAGCGTCTTGACGGAGGTGTCCACAATTTCAATCGGTTCCTCCACAAAATGAAGTTTGTCATCAATAGTAAGCTCCTCGAGAGAGATGATGAGTTCGGGTTCGGCAAAACACTTCTTCAAGTTCGATACATGGAAAGTAGGATGGACGGAGTTCAGTTGAGGCAGAAGATCTAAACGATAAGCAACGGTTCCAACACGCTCCAAGATTTCGAAAGGACCAATATACCGCGGATTTAGTTTCCCGCGTTTCCCGAAATGGATTACACCTTTCCAAGGGGCAACTTTTAACATTACGCGGTCATCGACTTAAAATTCGAGGTCGTTGCGTCTTTTGTCGGTATAGCTCTTTTGACGACAACGGGCCGTCCGGAGCCTATCTCGGATTTGAACGATCTTCTCGGTTGTTTCATGAATGAGTTTGGTTCCGGTGATTTGTGTGTCGCCTAATTCGGCCCAACAAAGAGGAGAACGACATTTGCGGCCATATAACACTTCAAAAGGTGCGGCTTTAATACTCGCGTGATAACTATTGTTGTAAGAGAACTCGGCTAGTGGTAAATGCTTGTCCCAAGCTTTTCCAAAATCGACAATGCAAGCTCGTAACATGTCTTCCAATGTTTGGATTATGCGTTCGCTTTGTCCGTCGGTTTGTGGATGATATGCGGTGCTCAAGTCTAAACGCGTTCCCAGCGCTTCTTGTAAGGTACGCCAAAATCTAGAAACAAAACGGCCATTTCGGTCCGAAATAATCGATAAAGGTACACCGTGACGGGCTACGATCTCTTTAATGTAAAGTTGTGCAAGTTTCTCCATTTTGTCGGTTTCCTTCATCGCTAGGAAGTGGGCGGATTTAGTGAGACGGTCAACAATAACCCAAATGGTATCATAACCGCTCGTCGTTCTTGGTAGTTTTGTGATAAAGTCCATCGTTATTCTTTCCCACTTCCATTGCGGGATTTCGGGTTGTTGAAGTAACCCGGATGGCCTTTGGTGTTCGGCTTTGACTTTGGAACAAGTCAAACACTTTGCAACATAAGTAGCAACATCCCTTTTAATGTTCGGCCACCAACATTGTTCTTTAAGGTCGTGGTACATCTTATTGGCACCAGGATGAATCGAGTATCTTGACTCATGGGCTTCGTCTAGATTAAGGCTTCGTAACTCCCCATAACTAGGCACCCAAATTCTTCCGGCGAAATGGCTTTTAATCGAGAGGCAAGGACGTTTAAATGTTTGAGAGAAATGTTTTCATCCTTGAGAGCCTCATATTGGGCTACACGAATTTGGCTATTGAGGTTGGTGTGAATGGTGATGTTTAAGGCTCGGACACGAAGAGGCATGATTCTTTCCTTTCGATTTAAGGCATCGGCTACTACATTCGCCTTTTCGGGATGGTAACGAAACTCACAATCATAATCATTCAAAGTTTCAATCCACCTTCGTTGTCTCATGTTTAGTTGCTTTTGGTCGAAGATGTGTTGGAGGCTTTTGTGATCGGTGAAGATAGTACTCTTGGTTCTATAAAGATAGTGTCTCCACATTTTAAGTGCAAAGACAACGGCTCTGAGTTCGAGATCATGTGTCGTGTAGTTCCGTTCATGAATTTTTAGTTGTCAAGAGGCATATGCAATTACCTTCTTTGTTGCATTAATACACACCCAAAACCATGTTTCGAGGCATCGTAATATACAACAAAATCATCATTGCCTTCGGGAAGTGACAAGATAGGAGCGGTGATTAGCTTTGTCTTCAAGATTTGAAATGCGAATTCTTGTTCGGTTGCCCAAATGAATTTATTTCCCTTGTGAGTTAACGCGGTTAGAGGACGAGCAACCAAGGAGAAATCTTTGATGAATCTACGATAGTATCCGGCGAGACCCAAGAATTGACGAATGTGAGTAGGAGTAGTAGGAGTTTCCCATTTGCTAATGGCTTCAATTTTTGATGGATCGACCTTAATACCTTGATCACTTACAACATGACCAAGAAATTGAACTTCCTTTAACCAAAATTCACACTTGGAGAATTTGGCATAGAGTCGTTCTTGTCTCAAGAGTTCAAGCACAAGTCGGAGATGTTGTTCGTGCTCTTCTTCGCTTTTAGAATAGACCAAAATATCATCGATGAACATGATAACGAATTTGTCGAGATACGGTTTGCACACACGGTTCATGAGGTCCATGAACACTACCGGTGTGTTAGTGAGACCAAATGGTATTACAAGAAATTCATAACTACCATAACGAGTCCAGAAAGCGGTTTTGGAGACATCTTCCCCCTTAACCCTTAGTTGATGATAACCCGAGCGGAGATCAATTTTTGAATATACACAAGACCCTTGTAGTTGATCAAAGAGGTCATCAATGTGAGGAAGAGGATATCGGTTATTAACCGTCAATTTGTTTAGTTCATGATAATCAATGCACATTCGTAGGGATCCATCTTTCTTCTTAACGAACAAAATCGGAGCGCCCCATGGTGAATGGCTAGGTTGGATAAAACCACGGTCAAGAAGTTCTTGGATTTGACTTTGTAATTCTTGAATCTCGGATGGAGCAAGTCTATACGGTGCACGTGCTACGGGTGCTGCTCCCGGACTAAGATCGATTTGGAATTCTACCGGTCGATGAGGTGGAAGGCCCGGCAATTCGTCGGGAAATACATCGGAAAAGTCACTAACAATTGGCACATTATCGATATGCTTCTCGTCGATCTCGACTTTCTTAACATGGACTAGAATCGCGAAACAACCTTTACGAAGGTATTTTTCAACTTTAAGGCACGAGACGAGGTTGAGTCCGGTGCAACTCTTATCGCCATAGACAATCAAGGGTTCACCATTCTCGATAGGAATTTGAATCGCTTTAAGATCGCAAAGGATGTGAGATTTTGTTTTAGCTAACCAATCCATACCAATGATTACATCGAAGCTCCCTAGTTCTATAGGTATCAAGTCAATTTCAAACTCTTTACCCATTAAGTTCAACGTACACCCCCGATAAAATTTGTCGGCACTCAATAGTTTCCCGTTGGCCACTTCAATGGTATAAGTAGTATCTAGTGGGAGTGGTGGAGTGCTAAAAGAATGAGTCAAATTCTTGGATACAAAACTCTTATCGGCACCCGAATCGAATAAGCAAGAGACATAAGAATTATTGAGAAGAAACGTACCCGTGACTAGTTCATTGTTATCTCAGGCTTCCTCGGTGTTAATGTTGAAAGCTCGGCCGCGCGTATTGGGGTTATCTTTCTTCTTTAGGCATGCATTTCTATAATGACCCGTTTGACCACATTCGTAACAAGTGACCGTCTTTGGTGTATTGTGAAATTTCCCGTTCATATTGATTATAAACGTTCCATATTAATTGATTTCGTTGCGAGGTTTTGACCTCTATATGAGACGTTTTTCAAAGACTGCATTCATTTTTAAAACAACTATAACCTTTATTTTATCTATAAAGGTTTAAAAAGCATTACGTAGATTATCAAATAATGATAATCTAAAATATACCGTTTACACACGACCATTACATAATGGTTTACAATAAGAATATATTACATCAAAAATAAGTTTCTTGAATGCAGTTTTTACATAATATCATACAAGCATAGACTCCAAATCTTGTCCTTATTTTAGTATGCAACAGTAGAAGCTCTTAATAATCACATGAGAATAAACATGCTTAAAACATCAACAAAAATGTTGGTGAGTTATAGGTTTAACCTATATGTTATCAAATCATAATAATAGACCACAAGATTTCATATTTCAATATACATCCCATACATAGAGATAAAATTCATTCATATGGTGAACACCTGGTAACCGACATTAACAAGATGCATATAAGAATATCCCCTATAATTCCGGGAAATGCTTCGGACATGATAAAAACGAATTCGAAGTACTAAAGCATCCGGTACTTTGGATGGGGTTCGTTAGGCCCAATAGATCTATCTTTAGGATTCGCATCAATTAGTAGATCGGTTTACTAATTCTTAGGCTACCAAGCAAAAAGGGGCATATTCAGCTTCGATCATTCACCCATATAATGTAGTTTCATTTACTTGTGTCTATTTCGTAAAACATTTATAAAACTGCATGTATCCTCATCCCAAAATATTAGATTTTTAAAAGTGGGACTATAACTCACTTTCACAGATTTTTACTTCGTCGGGAAGTAAGACTTGGCCACTGGTCGATTCATGAACCTATAACAAATATGTACATATATATCAAAGTATGTTCAAAATATATTTACAACATTTTTAATACGTTTTAATGTTTTAAGTTTATTAAGTCAGCTGTCCTCGTTAGTAACCTACAACTATTTGTCCATAGTTAGATGTACAGAAAATAAATTGATATATATTATCTTGACCCAATCCACGACCCAGTGTATACATGTCTTAGGCTAGATCATAACTCAAAGTATATATATTTTTAGAATCAACCTCAACCCTGTATAGCTAACTCAAACATTACTGCATATAGAGTGTCTATGGTTGTTCCAAATAATAAATATACATGGGTCGATATGATATGTCAAAACATCTGCATACGTGTCTATGGTATCCCAAGATTATATAATAGATTAGAATACATGTATAATACAATATAAGTTAGCTATAATATAATTTGTATAGAATTGTTACAATATTTCCCGTAGCTACAACAATCAAAAAAATATCCAATCTTGTTTTACCCATAACTTCTTCGTTTTAAATCCGTTTCGAGTGAATCAAATTGCTATAGTTTCATATTGAACTCTATTTTATGAATCTAAATAGAAAAAGTATAGGTTTATAGTCGGAAATATAAGTTACAAGTCATTTTTGTAAGAGGTAGTCATTTCAGTCGAAAGAACGACGTCTTGATGACCATTTTGAAACACATATTTTCACTTTGAGTTTAACCATGATTTTTGGATATAGTTTCATGTTCATAAGAAAAATCATTTTCCCAGAAGAACAAATTTTAAATCAAAGTTTATCATAGTTTTTAATTATCAAACCCAAAACAGCTCGCGGTGTTACTACGACGGCGTATGTCCAGTTTTACGGTGTTTTTCGTGTTTCTAGGTTTTAAATCATTAAGTTAGAATATAATATAGATATAGGACATGTGTTTAGTTGATTTTAAAAGTCAAGTTAGAAGGATTAACTTTTGTTTGCGAACAAGTTTAGAATTAACTAAACTATGTTCTAGTGATTTCAAGTTTAAACCTTCGAATAAGGTAGTTTTATATATATGAATCGAATGATGTTATGAACATCATTACTACCTCAGGTTTTGTGGATAAACCTACTGGAAATGAGAAAAATAGATCTAGCTTCAAAGGATCCTTAGATGGCTTGAAAGTTCTTGAAGCACATTCATGACACGAAAACAAGTTCAAGTAAGATTTCCACTCGAAATAAGATTGTTATAGTTATAGAAATTGAATCAAAGTTTGAATATGAGTATTACCTTGTATTAGAAAGATATCTTACAGTAAATAAGAAAGATTTCTTGAGGTTGGATGATCACTTTACAAGATTGGAAGTAAGCTAGCAAACTTGGAAGTATTCTTGATTTTATGAAACTAGAACTTATAGAATTTATGAAGAACACTTAGAACTTGAAGATAGAACTTGAGAGAGATCAATTAGATGAAGAAAATTGAAGAATGAAAGTGTTTGTAGGTGTTTTTGGTCGTTGGTATATGGATTAGATATAAAGGATGTGTAATTTTGTTTACATGTAAATAAGTCATGAATGATTACTAATATTTTTTGTAATTTTATGAGATATTTCATGCTAGTTGCCAAATGATGGTTCCCACATGTGTTAGGTGACTCACATGGACTGCTAAGAGCTGATCATTGGAGTGTATATACCAATAGTACATACATCTAAAAGCTGTGTATTGTACGAGTACGAATACGGGTTCATACGAGTAGAATTGTTGATGAAACTGAACGAGGATATAATTGTAAGCATTTTTCTTAAGTAGAAGTATTTTGATAAGTGTCTTGAAGTCTTTCAAAAGTGTATGAATACATATTAAAACACTACATGTATATACATTTTAACTGAGTCGTTAAGTCATCGTTAGTCGTTACATGTAAATGTTGTTTTGAAACCTTTAGGTTAACGATCTTGTAAAATGTTGTTAACCCATTGTTTATTATATCTAAAGAGATGTTAAATTATTACATTATCATGATGTTATGATATATTAATATATCTTAGTATGATATATATACAGTTAAATGTTGTTACAACGATAATCGTTACATATTTGTCTCGTTTCGAAATCATTAAGTTAGTAGTCTTGTTTTTACATATGTAGTTCATTGTTAATACACTTAATGACATGTTTACTTATCATTTATCATGATTAAACATAGTGTATCAATATTTTAATATGATTCATATGTATTTAGTAAGACGTTGTTATAACGATAATCGTTATATATATCGTTTCGAGTTTCTTAATTCAATAAACTCAATTTTATGTATATAACTCATTGTTAAAATACCTAATGAGATACTTACTTATCATAATATCATGTTAACTATATAAGTAACCATATATATGTCATCGTTTAGTTTTTACAAGTTTTAACGTTCGTGAATCACCGGTCAACTTGGGTGGTCAATTGTCTATATGAAACCTATTTCAATTAATCACGTCTTAACAAGTTTGATTACTTAACATGTTGAAAAAACTTAATCATGTAATTATAAAATTCAATTAATATAAATAAACATGGAAAAGTTCGGGTCACTACAGCACCTACCCGTTAAATAAATTTCGTCCCGAAATTTTAAGCAGTTGGAGGTGTTGACGTATCTTCTGGAAATAAGTGCGGGTATTTCTTCTTCATCTGATCTTCTCGTTTCCAGGTGAACTCAGGTCCTCTAAGAGCATTCCATAGAACCTTAACAATTGGTATCTTGTTTTGCTTAAGTCTTTTAACCTCACGATCCGTTATTTCGACGGGTTCTTCGATAAATTGAAGTTTTTCGTTAATTTGGATTTTGTCTAACGGAATAGTGAGATCTTCTTTAGCAAAACATTTCTTCAAATTCGAGACGTGGAAAGTGTTATGTACAGCCGCGAGTTGTTGAGGTAACTCAAGTCGGTAAGCTACTGGTCCGACACGATCAATAACCTTGAATGGTCCAATATGCCTTGGGTTTAATTTCCCTCGTTTACTAAATCGAACAACGCCTTTCCAAGGTGCAACTTTAAGCATGACCATCTCTCTAATTTCAAATTCTATATCTTTTCTTTTAATGTCAGCGTAGCTCTTTTGTCTACTTTGGGCGGTTTTCAACCGTTGTTGAATTTGGATGATCTTCTCGGTAGTTTCTTGTATTATTTCCGGACCCGTAATCTGTCTGTCCCCCACTTCACTCTAACAAATCGGAGACCTGCACTTTCTACCATAGAGTGCTTCAAACGGCGCCATCTCAATGCTTGAATGGTAGCTATTGTTGTAGGAAAATTCTGCTAACGGAAGGTGTCGATCCTAACTATTTCTGAAATCAATAACACATGCTCGTAGCATGTTTTCAAGCGTTTATATTGTCCTTTTGCTCTGCCCATCAGTTTGTGGATGATAAGCAGTACTCATGTCTAGACGAGTTCTTAATGCTTGCTGTAATGTCTGCCAGAATCTTGAAATAAATCTGCCATCCCTATCAGAGATAATAGAGATTGGTATTCCATGTCTGGAGATGAATTCCTTCAAATACAATCGTGTTAACTTCTCCGTCTTGTCATCTTATCTTATTGGCAGGAAGTGTGCTGATTTGGTGAGACGATCAACTATTACCCAAATAGTATCAAAACCACTTGCAGTCCTTGGCAATTTAGTGATGAAATCCATGGTAATGTTTTCCCATTTCCATTTCGGGATTTCGGGTTGTTGAAGTAGACCTGATGGTTTCTTATGCTCCGCTTTGACCTTAGAACACGTCAAACATTCTCCTACGTATTTAGCAACATCGGATTTCATACCCGGCCACCAAAAATGTTTCTTGAGATCCTTGTACATCTTCCCCGTTCCAGGATGTATTGAGTATCTGGTTTTATGAGCTTCTCTAAGTACCATTTCTCTCATATCTCCAAATTTTGGTACCCAAATTCTTTCAGCCCTATACCGGGTTCCGTCTTCCCGAATATTAAGATGCTTCTCCGATCCTTTGGGTATTTCATCCTTTAAATTTTCCTCTTTTAAAACTCCTTGTTGCGCCTCCTTTATTTGAGTAGTAAGGTTAGTGTGAATCATTATATTCATAGCTTTTACTCGAATTGGTTCTCTGTCCTTTCTGCACAAGGCGTCGGCTACCACATTTGCCTTCTCCGGGTGATAACGAATCTCAAAGTCGTAATCATTCAATAATTCAATCCATCTGCGCTGCGTCATGTTCAGTTGTTTTTGATTAAATATGTGTTGAAGACTCTTGTGGTCGGTATATATAATACTTTTAACCCCATATAAGTAGTGCCTCCAGGTCTTTAATGCAAAAACAACCACGCCTAATTCCAAATCATGCGTCGTATAATTCTGCTCGTGAATCTTCAATTGTCTAGACGCATAAGCAATTACTTTCGTTCGTTGCATTAATACACAACCGAGACCTTGCTTTGAGGCGTCACAATATATCACAAAATCAACATTCCCTTTAGGTAATGACAATATAGGTGCCGTAGTTAACTTTTTCTTCAACAATTGAAACGCTTTTTCTTGTTCATCCTTCCATTCAAATTTCCTCCCTTTATGCGTTAATGCAGTCAAGGGTTTTGCTATTTTGGAAAAATCTTGGATGAATCTCCTGTAATAACCAGCTAGCCCTAAAAATTGGCGTATGTGTTTCGGAGTTTTCGGGGTTTCCCACTTTTCAACGGTTTCAATCTTTGCTGGATCCACCTGAATACCTTATTTGTTCACTATATGAGCGATGAATTGAAATTCTTCCAACCAAAATGCACACTTTGAAAACTTAGCGTACACTTTTTCTTTTCTTGGCAACTCTAGCACTTTTCTCAAATGTTCTTCATGCTCTTGATCATTCTTCGAGTAAATAAGTATGTCATCGATGAAAACAATGACAAACTTGTCAAGATATGGCCCATACACTCGGTTCATGCGGTCTATGAACACAGCTGGTGCGTTAGTCAATCCAATCGACATAACCATAAACTCGTAATGACCGTAACGCATCCTAAAAGCAGTCTTCGGAATGTCATCCTCTTTCACCCGCATTTGGTGATATCCAGAAGGTAAATCGATCTTCGAATAAACCGACGAGCCGTGTAGTTGATCAAATAAGTCGTCGATTCTCGGTAATGGGTAACGGTTCTTGATGGTAATTTTGTTCAACTCTCGGTAGTTGATACACAACCTGAATGTACCATCTTTCTTCTTGACAAACAGAACGGGAGCTCCCCATGGTGATGTACTTGGTCGAATAAAACCACGCTCTAAAAGTTCCTGTAACTGACTTTGTAATTCTTTCATTTCACTGGGTGCGAGTCTGTATGGAGCACGAGCTATTGGTGCAGCTCCTGGTACAAGGTCTATTTGAAATTCAACTGATCGATGCGGGGGTAATCCCGGTAATTCTTTCGAAAATACATCGGGAAATTCTTTTGCGACGGGAACATCACTGATGTTCTTTTCTTCAGGTTTAACTTCCGCGATGTGTGCTAGAATGACATAACAACCTTTTCTTATTAGTTTTTGCGCCTTCAAACTACTAATAAGATTTAATTTCGCGTTGTTCTTTTCTCCGTACACCATTAAAGGTTTTCCTTTTTAACGCATAATGCGAATCGTATTTTTGTAACAAACGACCTCTACTCTCCCCTTTTTAAACCAGTCCATGCCAATTATTACATCAAAACTCTCTAACTCGACTGGTATTAAATCAATTTTAAACGTTTCATCCCCCAGTTTAATTTCTCTCTCCCGACATATATTATCTGCTGAAATTAATTTACTGTTTGCTAATTCGAGTAAAAATTTACTATCCAAAGGCGTCAATGGGCAAATTAATTTAGCACAAAATTCTCTACTCATATAGCTTCTATCCGCACTCGAATCAAATAAAACATAAGCAGATTTATCGTCAATAAGAAACGTACCCGTAACAAGCTCCGGGTCTTCCTGTGCTTCTGCCGCATTAATATTGAAAACTCTTCCACGGTCCTACCCATTAGTATTCCCCTAATTTGGGAAATTTCTAATAATGTGGCCCGGTTTTCCACATTTATAACAAATAGCGTTGGTATTACTTGCTCCGACACTATTCGTTTCGGCATTACTTGTTCCGACATTATTTGTTCCTTTAGTTCTGTTAAACTTTGGTCCGTAGACCTCACATTTTGTCGCGCTATGACCATTTCTTTTACACTTGTTGCAAAATGTCGTGCAAAACCCCTGATGATTTTCTTCACACCTATGACATGGCTGTTTTTGGTTTTTGTTGCCGTTGTTGTTATTGAGGTTGTTGTTGGGATTGTTATTGTTGTTGAAACGGTTGTTGTAGTTGTTGTTGTTGTTGGGATGTTTGTTGTAGTTATTGTTAGGATTGCGGTTATTGTTGCGATTGTTGTTGCGGTTGTTGGAATAGTTGTTACGATTGTGGTTGTAATTGTTATTGTTGTTGTACTGGTGACTCTTGTCACCGTTTTCCTCCCACTTCCTCTTGAGTTGTTTCGTGTTGGCTTCTTCGGCCGCCTGCTCTTTAATTCTTCCCTCAATCTGATTTATGAGTTTATGAGCCATTCGACTTGCCTTTTGTATAGAAGCGGGCTCGTGTGAACTCACATCTTCTTGAAGCCTTACTGGTAACCCTTTTACAAATGCGTCGATCTTCTCTTCTTCATCTTCGAATGCTCCCGGACACAATAGACACAACTCTGTGAATCGTCGTTCATATGTGGTAACGTCGAACCCTTGTGTTCGTAACTCTCTAAGTTCTGCCTTGAGTTTATTGACTTTATTTCTAGGACGGTACTGCTCGTTCATCAATTGCTTGAATTCCGACCACGGTAGTGCGTAAGCAGCATTTTGTCCTACCTGTTCAAGATAGGTGTTCCACCACATTAATGCAGTACCTGTGAAGGTATGCGTAGCGTACTTAACTTTTTCCTCTTCAGTACACTTACTTATGGTAAACACCGATTCGACTTTCTCGGTCCACTGTTTCAATCCAATTGGTCCTTCAGTTCCATCAAATTCCAAAGGTTTGCAGGCAGTGAATTCTTTGTAGGAGCATCCTACACGATTTCTTGTGCCGTTAGCTGCATTGCTAGATTCAGAGTTATTGTTGGTATGTAGCGCAGCCTGTACTGCGGCTATGTTTGCAGCAAGAAAGGTACGAAATTCCTCTTCGCTCATATTCATGGTGTGTCGAGTAGTCGGTGCCATTTCCTTCAAAATAGCCAACTGAATCGAGTTAATCATACATAATATTAAGAGTAGTCATTATTATTTCGTAGCCTAATATGAACTCATTTATAAAAGCTTTTTCTTCATATTAGCGTTTTATAAGTTTAAATTCGGGTACTACCTACCCGTTAAGTTCATACTTAGTAGCTAATATAGAATTCAACTACTACAATTCCATATGAAAAACTGATTATAATAATATATCACATACAAATATTCTTCAAACTTACAACTTCGCTATATTACATATAACATGAAATATAGTACACTTTGATACAGGACAGTCTTGAAGATAAACCTAGTTAATACACAAGTTGATCAGCAGAGGAAATAAAGACACGTAATTCATAAGTCCAGAAATAAGTCATGCATTCTGGTTTTACTAAGACAACTTCCCATCCTTGGTCTTGTGGTAAATAACCATTATGACCATTGGCTAGGCAGCATGTTGTAATGTTGTCAAAAGGACGAGGGTTTCGTAATGTCCAACAGCCCCGTAATAATCTAAAAACCTTGTTTCTCACCCCAACTACTGAATCCGTCACTTGTGGGAAGGTTTTATTTAAAAGTTGCAATCCGATGTTCTTTTTCTCACTTTGGTAAGAAGCGAACATCACTAACCCATAAGCATAACATGCTTCTTTATGTTGCATGTTAGAAGCTCTTTCTAATTCACGAAATCCTATGTTGGGATATGTTGAGTTAAAATAGGTTCTTAACCCGTAGCATAAAATTACATTTGGGTTCCCTGCATTTAACACTTTAAAGAAAACACGGCGTAACTTACGGTCTCCCCAATGTGATATACCCCACCTATCAAAGGAAAAGCCTTTTATAAACTAAGGCATTTCTGGAAAGTCTTTCAAATGTTTGACAAGTTAATTTCGCCATAACTAAATGTGCTGATGAATTCTGACCGACTCTAGACAAGATTTCCTCAATCATATCCTCTGGTAGGTCTTCTAAAATATTCGGTTGTCTACCCTTAACGTTCATTTTATTTTTATACTGTAAAATAGACAATTATTAGATTCGTAAAAGATAATTAACAAACAATACAAGAAATTTTTTTACATAGAACATAAAAGTACAAGCACACTACAATACATATAATACACAACATGATTACAACCCTCTAATCTGAATCACTGGTGTCTTCTTCTTCTTCAGACTTAGTTCATTTTCCTAATTTTCTAGGGATATATGGTGTTCCTCTAATACGAGCCGTCATTTTCCACAATGGTTTAGGAAAACCTGGTGGTTTAGAGGTTCCCGAGTTATTGTTACAATTTAGGAAGTACGGACGTTGCCGATACATATAAAGTTCATCGGGGTTGGAATCAGGTTTCTCTATTTTTATACCTTTTCCCTTATTATTTTCTTTTGCTTTATTAAATTGGGTAGAGGTAATTTCTATAACATCATCGGAATCCTCGTCGGGATCTGATTCATCGGAAAATTGGTAATCTTCCCAATATTTTACTTCCTCGGCGGAAACACCATTGACCATTATTAACTTTAGTCTGTTGGTTGAGGATTTTCTTTTATTTAATCGATTTACTTTAGGTATCAATATTTCTTCCTCCGGAACCTCTTCTTTTTCCGGTTCCTCATCTTTCGATTCCTCCTCTTCCGGTTCCTCTTCTTCCGGTTTCTCCTCTTCCGGTTCCTCCTCTTCCGGTTCCTCTTCTTCCGGTTCCTCTTCGGGAATTTGTGAATCTTCCCAAAATATATTCGACTCTTCATTATTATTAGGTAAATCGATGGGATTTGTACTAGTGGTATACATCTATCACACAATATCAAACACATTAAGAGGTTAATATATCACATAATTACATGTTAATAATATATAGTTTCCAACAAAAGTGTTAAGCAATCGTTTTTAAAGAAAACACGGTCGAAGTCCAGACTCACTAATGTATCCTAACAAACTCGATAAGACACACTAATGCAAATTTCTGGTTCTCTAAGACCAACGCTCGGATACCAACTGAAATATCTCGTTCATATTTGTTATAAACGCTCCATATTAATTGATTTCATTGCGAGGTTTTGACCTCTATATGAGACGTTTTTCAAAGACTGCATTCATTTTTAAAACAACCATAACCTTTATTTTATCTATAAAAGTTTAAAAAGCATTACGTAGATTATCAAATAATGATAATCTAAATATACCATTTACACACGACCATTACATAATGGTTTACAATAAGAATATATTACATCAAAAATAAGTTTCTTGAATGCAGGTTTTACATAATATCATACAAGCATGGACTCCAAATCTTGTCCTTATTTTAGTATGCAACAGCGGAAGCTCTTAATAATCACCTGAGAATAAACATGCTTAAAACGTCAACAAAAATGTTGGTGAGTTATAGGTTTAACCTATATATTATCAAATCATAATAATAGACCATAAGATTTCATATTTCAATATACATCCCATACATAGAGATAAAATTCATTCATATGGTGAACACCTGGTAACCGACATTAACAAGATGCATATAAGAATATCCCCTATCATTCCGGGAAATCCTTCGGACATGATAAAAACGAATTCGAAGTACTAAAGCATCCGGTACTTTGGATGGGGTTCGTTAGGCCCAATAGATCTATCTTTAGGATTCGCGTCAATTAGTAGATCGGTTTACTAATTCTTAGGCTACCAAGCAAAAAAGGGGCATATTCGGCTTCAATCATTCACCCATATAATGTAGTTTCATTTACTTGTGTCTATTTCGTAAAACATTTATAAAACTGCATGTATTCTCATCCCAAAATATTAGATTTTTAAAAGTGGGACTATAACTCACTTTCACAGATTTTTACTTCGTCGGGAAGTAAGACTTGGCCACTGGTCGATTCACGAACCTATAACAAATATGTACATATATATCAAAGTATGTTCAAAATATATTTACAACATTTTTAATATGTTTTAATGTTTTAAGTTTATTAAGTCAGCTGTCCTTGTTAGTAACCTACAACTAGTTGTTCATAGTTAGATGTACAGAAAATAAATTGATATATATTATCTTGACCCAATCCACGACCTTGTGTATACACGTCTCAGGCTAGATCACAACTCAAAGTATATATATTTTTGGAATCAACCTCAACCCTGTATAACTAACTCAAACATTCCTGCATATAGAGTGTCTATGGTTGTTCCAAATAATATATATACATGGGTCGATATGATATGTCAAAACATCTGCATACGTGTCTATGGTATCCCAAGATTACATAATATATTAGAATACATGTATAATATAATATAAGTTAGCTAGGATATGATTTGTATAGAATTGTTACAATATTTCCCGTAGCTACAACAATCAGAAAAATATCCAATCTTGTTTTACCCATAATTTCTTCGTTTTAAATCCGTTTTGAGTGAATCAAATTGCTATGGTTTCATATTGAACTCTATTTTATGATTCTAAACAGAAAAAGTATAGGTTTATAGTCGGAAATATAAGTTACAAGTCGTTTTTTTAAGAGGTAGTCATTTCAGTCGAAAGAACGACGTCTTGATGACCATTTTGAAAAACATATTTCCACTTTGAGTTTAACCATGATTTTTGGATATAGTTTCATGTTCATAAGAAAAATCATTTTCATAGAATAACAACTTTTAAATCAAAGTTTATCATAGTTTTTAATTATCAAACCCAAAACAGCCCGCGGTGTTACTACGATGGCGTATGTCCAGTTTTACGGTGTTTTTCGTGTTTCCAGGTTTTAAATCATTAAGTTAGCATATCATATAGATATAGAACATGTGTTTAGTTGATTTTAAAAGTCAAGTTAGAAGGATTAACTTTTGTTTGAGAACAAGTTTAGAATTAACTAAACTATGTTCTAGTGATTTCAAGTTTAAACCTTCGAATAAGGTAGTTTTATATATATGAATCGAATGATGTTATGAACATCATTACTACCTCAGGTTTTGTGGATAAACCTACTGGAAATAATAAAAATAGATCTAGCTTCAAAGGATCCTTGGATGGCTTGAAAGTTCTTGAAGCACATTCATGACACGAAAACAAGTTCAAGTAAGATTTCCACTTGAAATAAGATTGTTATAGTTATAGAAATTGAATCAAAGTTTGAATATGAGTATTACCTTGTATTATAAAGATATCTTATAGTAAATAAGAAAGATTTCTTGAGGTTGGATGATCACTTTACAAGATTGGAAGTAAGCTAGCAAACTTGGAAGTATTCTTGATTTTATGAAACTAGAACTTATAGAATTTATGAAGAACACTTAGAACTTGAAGATAGAACTTGAGAGAGATCAATTAGATGAAGAAAATTGAAGAATGAAAGTGTTTGTAGGTGTTTTTGGTCGTTGGTATATGGATTAGATATAAAGGATGTGTAATTTTGTTTACATGTAAATAAGTCATGAATGATTACTAATATTTTTGTAATTTTATGAGATATTTCATGCTAGTTGCCAAATGATGGTTCCCACATGTGTTAGGTGACTCACACGGACTACTAAGAGCTGATAATTGGAGTGTATATACCAATAGTACATACATCTAAAAGCTGTGTATTGTACGAGTACGAATACGGGTGCATACGTGTAGAATTGTTGATGAAACTGAACGAGGATGTAATTGTAAGCATTTTTGTTAAGTAGAAGTATTTTGATAAGTATCTTGAAGTCTTTCAAAAGTGTATGAATACATATTAAAATACTACATGTATATACATTTTAACTGAGTCGTTAAGTCATCATTAATCGTTACATGTAAATGTTGTTTTGAAACCTTTAGATTAACGATCTTGTTAAATGTTGTTAACCCATTGTTTATTATATCTAAATAAATGTTAAATTATTACATTATCATGATATTATGATATATTAATATATCTTAGTATGATATATATACAGTTCAATGTTGTTACAACGATAATCGTTACATATATGTCTCGTTTCGAAATCATTAAGTTAGTAGTCTTATTTTTACATATGTAGTTCATTGTTAATACACTTAATGACATGTTTACTTATCATTTATCATGATTAAACATAGTGTATCAATATCTTAATATGATTCATATGTATTTAGTAAGACGTTTTTATAACGATAATCGTTATATATATCGTTTCGAGTTTCTTAATTCAATAAACTCAATTTTATGTATATAACTCATTGTTAAAATACCTAATGAGATACTTACTTATCATAATATCATGTTAACTATATATGTAACCATATATATGTCATCATATAGTTTTTACAAGTTTTAACGTTCGTGAATCACCGGTTAACTTGGGTGGTCAATTGTCTATATGAAACCTATTTCAATTAATCACGTCTTAACAAGTTTGATTACTTAACATGTTGGAAACACTTAATCATGTAATTATCAAATTCAATTAATATAAATAAACATGGAAAAGTTCGGGTCACTACATATTGGGCCCCTTTCGAGAGACGGGGGCGACACTTTTACAATCATTGGCCTTATGACCAATTCCTTTGCACCGATGGCAATTTAGCTTGCCTCATTCACCAAAGTGATGCTTGTTGCATTTGTTGCAAAGAGGTAGGTTTCTGGCATAACCCTTCTTGCTGTCGGAGGTGAAAGACTTCTTGGCGAAGTTGTTGTTGTTGCTTGATTGGGGGGCTTCCCACTTTCTTTTGTTGCCACCCGCTTTATCCTCGACCTTAGGTGCCGGTACTACAATTTTGTCTACCGTTTCTATCAATTTGTGGGCCATCTTCAAAGCTTCTTGATGATTAGCGGGTTTGAATGACATTACCCCGTGTTTGATGCTCTTTGGAAGACCATCCATGTAAAGTTCAACCCTTAGAGACTCGGGGTTCACAAGGTTGGGGCACATCAAGGCTAGTTCGAAAAATCGTTGATTGTAGGCCTCGAGATCGTTTCCGACCGCTTTTAAAGTTCTTAGCTCTTGTTCGAGCCTTCGGGTTTTTTCACGAGGAAAATATTCGATATTCATCTTTTCCCTTAAATCGGCCCAAGAGAGGGCGTGGGCTTCATCGGTACCCACCTATTGTACATAGGTGTTCCACTAAGTGAGCGCGACACCGGCGAAAGTGTGAGTGGAGTACTTGACCTTGTCTTGGTCTCGACAACCGCTTATGCTAAAGACGGCTTCCGTTTGCTCAAACCATCGGGTGAGCACAACCGGTCCCCCGGTTCCATCAAAGGTGTGAGGTTTGCACCCCATGAAAGCTTTATAGGAGCATCCCTCATTTGAATTACCGGCTCCATTGTTGTTGTTGTTGTGGTTGTTGTTATTGTTATTGTTGTTGGATGAGTGACCGGCCATGAACACATCCACAGCGGTGGCTATCATTCGTTGTAGAGCTTGTTCGGGTGTTTCATGGCAAGATACATGGCGAGGAGGCATTGTTCCTTCAAAACACAAGAATATCGTTGATTAGTATTCTCAATAATACTAACCGCGATATGGAATAAGGATAAAGAGAAAATTTTCCTTGACTCGCCTTAAATTCTTTATGTCATAGTGTCGGAACGTTCATATGAGTCACCGTAATATAATCCCGGCAATTATATTACCCTAATTCATATGTGCATTCGACATTATTTCACTAAGTCAAGGTGGCGTGTCAATCAAATTAAACAACGTGAGATTAAGATGTAATAAAAGTTAGTTATGAATAGAAGAGTTCGAGTATAAATGCACAAGTAGTCAAGTAATTCCTACTTCAAGTCTATATGCCGGTTGTAGTCTAGAATCACTAATGTACCCTATGACTTGGGGTTGACACCAATGAACTCTAAATCCCTACAACCAACGCTCTGATACCATCTGTAGTGACCCGACAAAATCATCATTGACGGCGCCGTCTAATTAGGTCCCGTTACGTGGTCATATGTCTTTAAAACAACGTTTGACCAAAAATATGTCGCATTCATTTCAAATGTAAAGATTGTTTCAAAGTTTACAAGAATAGTTCAACCACAAGTTACGTTATAAGTACAAATGAAACCTATGCGACACAATTTAAAAGTAGCCAAAAGACGCTCCATGTATGCATATATACTCGACATCCAATGCAAGTATCAAAATAATGAGCGGAAGCATGTATCACAAAACGTTCAAGGACCTGAGAAAAACATAGAAATCTGTCAAATAAAACGTTGGTGAAATCATAGGTTTAAGTAGGTAAGTAAGTACAAATGACCCTCAAGATTTATAACATTGAAATAATAGTAAACCATTCTAAAATTTGTTATCACGAGCACCTAATTATCAAGGCTTAACTTTCCATCCATAGAACCCCATCACAATAGTGTTAGAACATACACTGTTTCTCGAAAATATATTTCATCCAATAACGGTAGCGAACCGTCCGAATGAGGGTTTGTCAAACCCATATGGCCAAAAAACATAAGTTCTCGCTTACACCCGGAAAGTGTAACTAATGATAATCGAATTGAGGATTTTTGTTCTAACTCGTATGTAGAATGTTTGTTTTCGTACTTGTGTTCACTTTGTAAGACGAAACGTTTATGTTTTCTCATCCCAAATGTAAGTTTAAAAGAGTAAAAGTGGGACTATGATCTCACCTTGAGTCCATGAGTAATAAAGTACTTCACAAGTAAATGTGTGCAAGTACAATTGCTAGTCTTGACCTAAACAAGTAGGTTGTATTAATAACGGTAAACACGATGGGTCAAAGTTGTTCAATTAGTCCTATGGCTCGTTACAACTCGTTTATATAGCATGTGAATCAAATTGTCAAGTTTCATGCAAGACATAAGTATACAAGCAGATTAGAATGGTTTAAACAAGCATTGGTTAAGTTTGGACAAAAGTCAACTTTGGTCAAGTCAAAGTCAATGAAAAAGTCAACACGTTCGGGTCGGGTCCTGAACTATTTTTCTGAGGTTTTTAATCATATATAAGCATGTTAGAACAAGTTACATGTCAATCAGAGGTGCGTAGCATAGTTGGAATTAAACAAAAAATTGTAAAGTTGATCAGTCCCTGAACACGGCCATTGCCGCGCCGCGACAATCAACGTGAATTGGTGCCTGGTCAGTTTCAATTGTTCAAGTCTCAACCAACTTCAATTAAGCACAAATCACAACCCGTAAACACTTAAAACGCATACCATACATCTTTGGAAAGGTAATTTGACGAGGAATACAACTAAACATGTTTCATCAATCAAATCCATCATTTGCAAAAATCAAAATCCAAGTTGAATACTCATTTAATGTTCATCATAAATACTTTCAAGTTCATAAATGCACATTTATGATTCAGGAATTAAATGCACACATATAATACGCCGTTTCGTAGGTAATTAAATATACAATACTACTAAACACTTAACAACAACATTGCAAGGCTTTTAATGCATCAAAATTCACTTTTAAAGCTACCAAGCCCTAACCAAAAATCATAAAATCCTTAATCATGTTAATGAGACTTTTCCAAGTCAACCTATATACCAAAATGAAGCTAATGATGCTAGTAACACATTTAATACATGCACTTTTAACTTCTAACAACATTTAAGCAACCAAATCTCAAGATCAAGCACACCCATTTCAAGTTTAAGCTAGTTACATCAAAATGACAAGAACAAACATACAAATCATATATTCATGTTAGACTTGAGCCATAGATACTAATTAACACTTTTATAAGTTAAAAACATCAAGAACAAAGAATCTAGTGATTTTAGAAAGTTACCTAAACTTGATGAAATCGGTATGGAATTGAAGAGGAAGATGCAAGGATTCCAAATATGTAATTTGTTTTGATGTTTGATTGCTAACTTGAAAATGGATGATGAATCTTTGAATTGGAGTTTTGAGAGAAATGTTGAAAGTATTAAGAAAAATGGAAAAGGAAATGGATAATGAATGGAGGAGGGAGGAGTTAACTCTTTGACCTAGTCACACCTTTGGTCAAATTGCAAAATTGGTCCCTTAAGTTTAAAGCGGGTGCGTGTATTACCTAAACGAGTTATTTTAAAATGCGTTTTAACGGAAGATGTTATAATCATATAACGGAATTTAAATAAATAAACGAAAAGTAAACGAAAAAAGGCAGGATGTTACATACTCAGTATACATCGGGCCCATCGGGTAGTGCTTTTCAACCATTCCAATCTCAACCTCAAGTTATACCTCAAGTGCCATATCAATCTTCCCAACAATACCAGTACCCTCTTCAATATCAGTACGCGACAATGAATCCATTTCAAACTCCTATGTTTCAGCAAGTGGTGAAGGAGAAAAAGTGTACGTTCAAGCAGTTTATGGACTGCAATCCCTCTGAATATTCGGGTCATCGCGATCCAATTGTGACGATGAATGGGTTAAGGGAAGTGGAACGGGCAATGAAAGCCTGTCAATTTGAACCAGAATTACAGGTAACTTATGCTAGCCAACTGTTATAGAATCGAGCTATGGTTTGGTGGGATACAATTATTGCTTCATTGTCCGAAGAGTAACTCAATCAGGTTATATGGGAACAATTTGTTGCAAAGGTCCAGGAACAGTACTGCACCGCATTTGATATCAATCGATTGAAGCAAGAGTTCATGCAAATGACGATGACTGAAGATATGATAGTCGATAAAGCGTTTGAGCAGTTTATGGACAAATTAAGGTTCGTGCATCAGTGGATACCTGACGAACAGTCCAGAGTGCAACTGTTTGTAGAAATTTTACGACCCGAGTATCGCACGATTGCAAGACTTATTACGACTTTGTCACAAGCGCATATGTTGGCAAAGATAACTGAAAGTGATATTAAGGCGGCCAGAAGTGTGAAAACTGAAAGTGTTTCGCAAGTGAAATCAGCGACAAGTCAGTCTAGCCAACAATCAAAGAAATCAAGTCGGTATAAGCCAAAAGGGCAATCTAGCTAAGGTGGATCAGTGTCAAGCAGTCAGAAGACATGGTGTAGAATGTGTAAGTCTTCGCATAGTGGGCAGTGTTCAACAATAACGAAAAGGTATTTGCGTTGTGGTATAGTGGGACATGAGCCTCAAGATTGTTCATTTAAGAATAATGTGTGTTGGAACTGTCATAAAGAGGGTCACAGATCTACAGAGTGCCCAGCTGCAAGAAAGAGTTATTCTGAGGTGGGGTCCGGGTCAGGGGTACGTGCTGTGTCAGCTGGGGGATCATCTGCTTCCTCTGTGGGGCAGAAGCACAAGAATCCTCCACCACCTGAAGCTAGAGCCTTTCAGATGTCAGTAGACACTGCCACAGCTACTGACGATGCAATCACTGGTATGTTCTTAGTAAATTCTGTGCCGGCTCGTGTACTATTTGACTGTGGAGCAAATCGCTCATTTGTGTCAACTACATTTTGTGCTAAGTTAAATGTGCCTGTTAGTGTAATAAATGAACCCTTAAGTGTCGAAGTGGGTGACTGTAGAATAGTTCCAGTCACAAAGTTTGTGTCTGGAATTTCTATTGACATATAGGGTAGTCTTTTCCCTGTGACTTGTCTAGTGATGCCTATACCAAGCTTTGATGTAGTGTTAGGCATGAATTGGCTTAGTGACCATAAGGCCAGTATTAAGTGCGATAGAAAAATTATCTCTTTTTCGGTGGCTGGTGGGAAACGGGTAGTGGCTCGTGGTGATCGCGGCAGGTTCCGTTGTCCATTATTGTCGATGATGAAAGCTCAGAAATCTTTGGCCAAGGGATGTGATTCTTTCTTAGCTTATGTAATCGATGTAAAGAAGGAAAATAAAGTAGTGTCCGATATTTTTGTGGTGTCTGAATATCCAGAAGTGTTCCCCGATGAATTTCCAGGCTTACCGTCGATCAGGGAAGTTGAATATAAGATCGATTTAGTGCCAGGGGCTACGCCGGTCGCTAAAGCTCAGTATAGATTAGCTCCTTCACAAATTCGTGAAATGATGTCCTAAATTCAAGAACTGTTGGACCACGGGTTCATTCGTCCGAGTTCTTCGCCGTGGGGTGCACCAGTGTTATTCTCGAAAAATAAATATGATACGCTCTGAATGTGTATAAATTATCGTGAACTAAATAAAAGAACAGTGAAGAATAAGTATCCATTTCCGAGGATATATGACTTATTCGATCAACTTCAAGGAGCTTCGTTCTTTTCGAAAATAGATCTACGTTCGGGATATCACCAGGTTCGTGTTGCTGAATCTGACATTCCTAAGACTGCATTTCGTACTCGTTATGGTCATTATGAGTTCTTAGTGATGCCGTTTGGGTTAACCAATGCTCCTGCAATTTTCATGGATCTTATGAATAGGGTGTGTAAATCGTTTTTGGATAAGTTTGTTATCGTGTTCATTGATGACATCTTAGTGTACTGCAAAACCGAATCCGAGCATGCTGAGCATTTAAGACAAGTGTTGGAACTTTTGAAACTTGAACAATTGTATGCAAATTTTTCAAAGTGTGACTTCTGGTTACGTGAAGTTCAATTTTTGGGTCATATTATCTGTGCAGAAGGTATAAAAGTGGATTCGTCAAAAATTGAAGATGTGATGAATTGGAATTCACCAAAGAATCTGAGAGAAATCAAAAGTTTTCTAGGATTAGCCGGTTACTACCGACGATTTATTAAAGATTTTTCAAAGATTGCAAGTTCTTTGACAAAGTTAACTAGAAAGGATGTGTCTTTTCAGTGGGGTAATGAACGAGAAACTGCGTTTCAGACTTTGAAAAGTTTGTTGTGTCAAGCACCAGTGTTAGTTTTACCTGAGGGATCCGACGACTTTGTTGTGTATTGCGACGCGTCTTTATCAGGTTTGGGTTATGTATTAATGGAAAGCGATCCTGTGATTGCGTATGCATCTCGACAGTTAAAACTAAGTGAAAAGAATTATCCAGTACATGACTTAGAAATGGCTGCAGTAGTGTTTGCGTTAAAGTTTTGGAGGCATTATCTTTATGGTACGCATTGTGTTATCTGCACCGATCATAAAAGTTTACAGTATATTTTTTCGCAGAAAGAGATGAATATGCGCCAGAGACGGTGGTAATAACTAATTAAGGATTACGACTGTGAGATTAGATATCATCCTGGCAAGGCAAACGTCGTGGCTGATGCGTTAAGTCGTAAGAAATCCGCTGACAATGTAAAGTTTATGCGAATTGAGATTGTGTCTGATTTAGTGGATCGACTAAAGATAGCTCAACTCGAAGCATTACAAGATGAACATTTCAAATCTGAGTTAATGGTGAAAAGAAGAGTAGAATTGATGAATCATTCTTGAGGATTAAAGACTTATCGTGAACGAGTTTGGGTGCCGTTATTTGGAGGATTGAGGGATTTAATCTTAAATGAAGCACATAAATCGAGATTATCCGTGCATCCCAGTAGTACAAAAATGTACCATGATCTGAAAGTGTTATATTGTGTGATGACCCGTCCTAATCTATCTGGACGAATACATTACATTTGGTTACATTGTGAGGTACTTGACCTCTATATGATACATTTTACAAACATTGCATTCGTTTTTAAAAGATAAACTTTCACTACATCGAAAGTTGATGGCATGCATATCATTTCATAATACATTCAACTATAATTGACTTAATAATAATCTTGATGAACTCAACGACTCGAATGCAACGTCTTTTGAAATATGCCATTAATGACTCCAAGTAATATCTCTAAAATGAGCAAATGCACAGCGGAAGATTTCTTTGATACCTGAGAATAAACATGCTTTAAAGTGTCAACCAAAAGGTTGGTGAGTTCATTAGTTTATCATAATCAATCATTTCCATAATTTTAATAGACCACGAGATTTCATATTTCCATTTCTTATAAACATTATGCATAAAAATCATTCATATGGATTGAACACCTGGTAACCGACCTTAACAAGATGCATATAGAATATCCCCATCATTCCGGGACTCACATCGGACATGATAAATCGAAGTACTAAAGTAGTTCAAATTCTCTGACTGGGGCTTGTTAGTGCCTATAGATCTATCTTTAGGATTCGCGTCAATTGGTGGCAATTATCATAAACACCAATTCTTAGGCTACCAAGCTAAAAAGGGGCATATTCGGTTCGATAATCCAACCATAGAATGTAATTTAGATTATTTGTGTCTATTTCGTAAAACATTTATAAAAGCAGCACATGTATTCTCAGTCCCAAAAATATATATTACAAAAGCATTGAAAAAGGGAGCAAATGAAACTCACAATACGATATTTTGTAGTAAAAATATTCATACGACGATACTGAACAATGCAAGGTTGGCCTCGGATTCATGAACCTATATTGTTCATATATATATTAGAACACACACACGTAGTCGAACAATTTCATATATTATAACTTTACATATTATATATTTAATTTGTATATATATATTTGAAAATGATTATTATTTGTATAGTTTTATATCTTTATATTTTTAAAATACCTAATTGATTATATATATGAATATTTATTTAAAGATTGTTAATATAATTAATTCTTATGTAATGTTACTTATAAATATATTTTTTTACATCAACAGTAATAAAAGTTGTGTTTGATTATAATGATAATATCAATAATAATAATACTGATGATAATAATAATTATAGTAGTAATAATAATAATAATAGTGATAAAAATAGCAATAATGTCTCTAAAAATAATACTAATAATAATAATAATCCTAATATTAATTGAAATGATAATTTTTAAAAAAAATGTTATTTGTAATAATAATATTAATGATCTTAATAAATATAGTACTTTTACTTAAAATGATACTTTTCATAATAATTTTAGCAATAATAATTTTTATAATAATAAAAACAATATTGGTTTTCATCATAATAATACTACTAATAATATCCTAAATGATGACTCTAATAATAATAATAATTATAGTGATAATAATAATACTTTATAATAAAATTTACTACTAATGATAATCATATTAACAATATTAATAATAATATTAAATATTAATGATACTTATTTATACTAATGATAACAATAATTGTAATACTTATAACTATAACTATGATAATAATAATGCTAATGATAACCATAATAATAACCATACTAATAATAATAATAATAATAATAATAATAATAATAATAATAATAATAATAATAATAATAATAATAATAATAATAATAATAATAATAGGTTATACCGTTTGATAAAGCTTTTATAAAAAAGATTGCCCAAGACCGGGCTCGAACCCGAGACCTCTCGCCCACCCGCAAACGCCCTTAACCATGCCTCAAATTCTGTCTTTCTGCCTTATAACCCATTTCGAATATTTAAAAACCGTATATTCATGTGTTCATTTTCTTCTTCTTTCACAAAGAATTCAACCGGTGTTCAAACCACGTTACTAGCTAATAAATACCTTAATTTAGGATTTGAAAATAGTACATAAACATTTAGTGATTTATTAAATTAATTTAAACATAATTAAAAGAAAAGAAAAGCTGTTACAGCTCGAAGAACATGTTTTTTTTTTTTTTTTTTTTTTTTTGGAACTCAATCATCAATCTTTAATTTGAGACTATTTTAGACAGAGATTTCTACATGAAAATGGTTTCAAATCAACCCTACAAACTTTCTATAACCTTAATTGGATCCAAAACTTTGAATTGAACTCGAATTTTGCCAAGAACGTCATGGTTGACTTTTTAGAATAAATCTTTGACTTAAGAATTCAGACTCGATACTAAAAATTGGAAAATGGAACTTTGCATAAAGTTTCTATATGGATTCCTAACATAACCACATTATTACATTTTGTAATGGCATTTGAATTCGAAATTTTTGATCAATGACACCGAAACAGAGCAGAATGTGTTGTAAGTTTTGATTTTTATGTTTCTGGTTCCCAATTGCAGCCATATATAATTATAATGATAAAAATAATAATATCATAACAATTTATGTGTATCAATTTTTATCTCCATATATTATCTTTTGAAAATAATAATAATACTATCACTAAATTTTAATATTAATATTAGTATTAGTATTGATGTTAGTATAATAATCATATTTGTAATTACATTCATCGTATTAATAATATATATTATAATTATACCATATATATTATATGGTAAATATGGTAACATATGTTTATTATTTATACATTTCAATATAAATACATTATATGATATGTGTTTGCATATTAAATATAATTGGCTTATATATTTAAAAGTATTATATATATATTTACTTGATATATTATTTTCTTTTAGTAAAAAATAAATTTCGACATATAATTTCTATAACTATATATATATATATATATATATATATATATATATATATATATATATATATATGATAATAATTATTATAGAAATCATTTATACATAGATTTATTTTAGTAACAACTTATTTTTTATAATATTTTACATTTTTAATTTTAATGAGTTAATAACATTTTATAATTTCCAATACTTACATTTATAACTATATATGTATTATATATATATATATATATATATATATATATATATATATATATATATATATATATATATATATATATATATATATATATATATATATATATATATATATATATAGTTGTTTACAAACAATTGTTCGTGAATTGTCGAGCATAGTCAAAGGTCAATTGGTTACATAAATATAATTCCAAAATTTTTGAGACTTAACGTTACAGACTTTGCTTATCATGTCGGAACCATATAAAGATAAAGTTTAAATTTGGTCGAAAATTTCCGGGTCGTCATAGTACCTACCCGTTAAAGAAATTTCGTCCCCGAAATTTGATCGAGATCGTCATGGCTAACAATAAGAATGTTTTCCAGACGAATATGAGTTGAAAAATAGAGTTTTATCACCATTGAGTAATATGGATAAAACGATTCAATTATGTAAAGCGTACGAGTGAAGTTATCACAAAAGAGTGAAAAGAATAAATAAAGTTCGTCTTAATTTTTGACGTAGTCACTGTTGAATTCCGGAATTCAAAGGATTTAAAGAAAATATTCGAAATCTAAAAGATTTGATTCTTCGGCGAATAAGGAAATTAAGATCTCTATAAATAAATACGATGATCTGCCTTGATTAATCTATCTGATATTTCCATTATAAATTAAACTCTTCCGTTCCATTATTCTCACCATTCCTATACTTTCTTTCTTAGTTCATACATCCAAAAGATTGTGGAAATGATTATTCCAGTTCTAATCCTTGATATTTTTCTAATTATCATTTCTGTCTTCCTTCTATTCAATCTTCCACCATAAGAATCTGTTTACTTCTACTATTACCTTGGGGTGATACTATTCTTAATTCTACCGTGTCTTTATATTGCTATTCGTATTAATATCCACGGTTTGTAACCTCCGTGTTGTTATTGGGCTTTATATTTTCTCTTATATGTTGGACCTCTTTGCCTTTTTATTATCTTCTCGACCTCTAGTAAAGCGAGTAACGGTCCATAATTCGTAAGTATGGAATTTCGAATGAACTTAATGTTCTAAATAAGAAAGGACGTAATTGCACGATTTGATTTGTCAAATTACCCGAATCACTGAGAATAGAACTATCAAGAATATACTTTCTTGATATGTTTAGAAGTTAAGCAGAATGAAAGAGTTATGTAACATGGCACGTGATGACGTTATAATCTGTGAATCATCACGTTCCATTAGAAACTCAACATGACTTACTGTAATATAATCACATTGATCAAGTGTCATTATATTATACTAACTCATGCTTCAGTTCCCAACACTATTTCAAAAACATTCATATTTTAAATTTGAATTTTTCAGAATTTAGAAACTAACACAGTTTCCTTTATGATGTAATATTGATATCGCGAAGAGATAATCGATTTCAGATAAGAATAGTTATGAAAATATCTTCAGAGATATCAAGGATATTTATAATGAAAGATACGATAATAGCTTAGAATTTCTAATATCAAGGATGATGATAAAGATTTTACAGTAAAGGTTTAGAGTCAGGAGCAAGGTATTCATTAATGACTTCAACAGATACTGAATTATTTGGATTCTTTGAAGGCAGGTTTATTCTTTGTGATTTATCCACAGCCTCCTTCATGATTTGCTCAATCCATTTTTCAGTTCCAACTTTTCTGAGCTTTTCATAATTTCAGAATGGAATATTATGATTCTAAGAGATAAATGTTATAGGTATACATATGACTGTTGATGTAGAAATGTTGCGAGATTCAAAATACTGATTGCTAATTCCCGATAATTTGTATGACAATTCTCGTTACAAGATACGGATGAGTATATGATAAGGTTTTAATGAACAAATATAATGATTCTTCAGAGAGATTTAAGTTAATGAGTAATGAGGTTGCTGGTAAGTTTACTGCTAATATGGTGGAATATAAACAGTTCTCCAGTAACGATGATGAAAGGCAAACTTATATATCAAGATTATAATAAGGCTAATTCGAATGAATGTCGAAGTTGGTTTGCTGGAGCTGTGACAAAATTGGCTAATTTGGAAAGAGATTGTAAAGTTATTTTCGGTAATAACAATGCCAAAGGAGCTAGCACAGATACGTGTTAAACGTTTACTCAGGTTCCGAGTGTTTTCAGGTGCATAACTACATGTATCAATCTTTTCTTCCGTAGATGAAGTGCGGTTGGTTCATCCTCTCGATTGAGGTGTTTTCAAGAATCATGAAAGGTTTGAACGCAGATTGTAATTGTCAAGATACAAATGAGGTTTAAGATGAAATCAAGTGGCAAACTTGAAGAAATGTTTAGTTTCATATGTTATAATCAATATTTTAATTCATTTTAATTGTCCAATGTTATTAGTCCACAGTTAGTAGTTCAACAATTCATATATAGTTTAAAATATAATATTCGAATTAATTAATACATGTCGTGACCCAATATATACATGTCTCAGACTCGATCACAACTCAAAGTATATATATTATTTTAGAATCAACCTCAACCCTGTATAGCTAACTCGATCATTACCGCATATAGAGTGTCTATGGTAATTCCAAATAATATATATAGATGCGTCGATATGATATGTAAAAACATTATATACGTGTCCCGAATTATCAGACGATATTTAAAGTGCGTAAAATAAATAACAGAAATTAAATGACAATAAATAAAATTGCAAGAATTAAATTGCAATAAAATAATTTGCAATAATTAAAATGTAATAAGGAATTAGAAGTTAGCTAGGAACAGTTAGCTAGGATTTTGTTAGCGTGGATTCTTAACAAAATTTCTCATAGTTAATTTGTTTGTTTCTAACAAATTTTATTTTGTCCAATGTTTTCTTCATTATGCCACTTGTTGGATTCTGATAAGTCAAAATCCAAATATGAAATTGAATGAAAATGGTCATTCTGTGGTGAACGGATTCGTATATCTGTGGATGTAAGTAGAATAGTAAATGACTGTTGAATCAGATTCGAAGAATGTATAGTGTAACTTATTAATGTGAAATCTAAATATTCCTCGGGTATTACCTACCCGTTAAAATATTTTCACCATTAACAGTTTGTACAAAAGAATTTTTAATTACAATCTTTATGAAAATATACATACATATATATTTTCTTCAGATAATATTAATCTCATTTGCTTTTCGGTTTGAGCTAGAATAAATAATCTCTAAGACTTTAGAGATTACATAATCGCCATGTTCAGTGAAGATAAATGATATAGAACGATTCGTAGAACAAAAATTAATCGATGTAGAACAAGATGTAAAACGAAGATTATGCTCGAGGTACAGAATGAGATGTTGAGGCATGGATTGTTGATGGTATTGGCGCTGTTACTGATGGTACTGTTGGTGCCGGTGATGTTGCTGAAGCTGGTAAATTTTGCACCATATTCTCCAAATTGATTACTCGAGCGCGAAGTTCGTTGACTTCTTCTATTATTCCGGGATGATTGTCGGTCGGAACGAGTGGATGAATAAGGTTTGGAATTTTTGATAGAATATAATCGTGGCGAGATACTCTGGAAATGAGTGTGAAAATGGTGTTTCGAATGGGTTCACCGGTAAGTGCTTCAGATTCTTCGCCAAGAGTGCAGGTTGGTGAGTGGAAAGGATCGCCTTCTTCTCATCTCCATCTGTAAAGTCGACTATGAACCCATCCCCAATTCATCCAGAATTGATGATGGTTGATTGGTCGGTCCATTCCGGTTACACTATTTTCGGAGTTTGAATGGAAATCCATATCGGAATAGCTGTCGGAATCCGAGAGAGTTGAACTAGTGGCGAGTTCCATTTCGTACGATTGAGTAGAGGGTTGTTCGGTATGAAATGATTTTCGGATTTTAGATGGTTTTCTAATTACATAGAATATATATATATTGTAACGACCCGGAAATTTCCGACCGAATTTAAACTCTAATCTCCATATGTTTCCGACACGATAAGCAAAAACTTTAATGTTGAGTCTAGAAAGTCTAAAATCTCTATATCCGAATAATCAGTTACCCTTTGACCATGCCTGACGATTCACGAACCTATTGTATGTAAATAAATGTGTATATAAATAATTACATATATACATAATTATATAAGTTAAACATATTAATGAAATATTAGGTGAGATAGTCTTTATGAAAGGTAATTTAAAATAACTAAAATATATAGTTAATATGTATTATAAAATTCTTAACATGTAAAAGTAATATGATGAATTTGAATTATCAAGTTGTTATAATAATATTAATTAGTATCATTTTAATATATAGATATGAAATATAATATATATAAATTGATATATTATTATTATTAATATTATTATTTGTATCATTAGGAACATTATTATTATCATCCTTAAAAATTTTATTAACAAACTTAAATATATATATATATATATATATATATATATATATATATATATATATATATATATATAAATCATTTGCCTCAAATTATTAACATTACATTAAAATCAATTATTTTCAGTATTTTAGTAATAATATTTAATATAATCATTATTAATATTATTAATATAATTATTATTTATATATAAAAAGAAAACGAAATTTTTGGAACCAAATACACGTTTAATCAAACTGTGTTTGGAATTACTCTCTTATTTCATATCCCGTAATCAGAATCAAATCCAATCAGATAAATAAAAACTAATCTACTGATCCAAATGAGTCATCCCCTTTTTATTCAATTTTTTTTTATTTATTTATTTCCTGAATAATACGTAGTCTATCACTTTTGCTATAAAAACAACTTGAAATCAATTTTAGATAACACCTAAATCATTCACTTACTCATATAATAACATCACATAATTTATACACTGAAAAATTCGAGTTTTGAAATAGAAAAACACAAGAACCCATCACGGTCCCCTGTTCTCACACTTTTTGGCCAAAACCCGAATCTGAACCATATTTAGAAATGTAAAATTACAGTAAGATTAGGAATCTTGTATCTAAACTAACTGCAAAGTTTTAAACACCAATTCTATATATTGAATTCGAATTTTTCAATCAAAGTTTTTAGACTAAAAAGTCAACAATTGTTCTTCTTTAAAATTCGACATTGTTTCAATGTTTTCAGGTAAATTAACGATTTATAAAGTTTATATAAGTGTTTTAAAACATAATTCATGTTATAAGTCTTGTACAAAACATCTTCAATTGTTAAATCATTTTTTTTTCTCTCTTGAATGTCGCGACAGCAGCAGCACCCATTACGGATTTTTTTTTATTTTTAATTAATAAGCCTCTAAATCGTTTCTGTTAAATCTATGAATCTTAAAAATCAATTTGGAGTTTTGTGGTGATGATTGTTTGAGTCTGTGATCGAATTAAAGTTTTAAAGAAGATGAAGAACACGAATAACGGGTTATATTATGATGGGTGCAATATAAATCAGAAAAACAGAAGTAGATGAGTGGTTAGGGAGTGTGTCGGGTTAGCAAGGGACCTGGGTTCGAATCTCACAGCTGCCATATCTTTTTTTTGAGGTTTCATAAGGTAGTTATTACCTTTATTATTATTATTATTATTATTATTATTATTATTATTATTATTATTATTATTATTATTATTATTATTATTATTATTATTATTATTATTATTATTATATTTATTATTATTATCATTTTATACTTATTACTAAGTAATAACATTAAGAATTATCAAATTTTATTATTACTATCATAATACAATTTCATATTTATCATTAAAACCAGAATCATTATTAATATTATAAGTATAAATAATAATACTACCCTTATTATGAAATAATACAATTGTTATTATAAATATTATGATTAGTATCATTAATGTTATTATTACTAAAAGTAACATTTCTTTAAATCTATCATTTTTTTTATCTAAAATATTATTATTACTAACAATATTTTATTAGTATTAAAAATTATTATTACTATCAATATACTTATTTTAATATTACTATAACTAATATGATTGCAAACTAAAGATTTGTTTTAAAAAAAAAATAAATAAATAAAATATATACATATTTAAAATATATAAAATGAATATATAATGAAATATATAAGTTAATGATATAAAAATTTGTATCACTAGTAATAATATATATATTTGATCGATTACAATTATACATATTAATAAATATACAAATGATATAGGTTCGTGAATCGAAGGCCAACCTTATATTGATCAATGATGTTATATGTATTTTTACTACAAAATACAGTATGGTGAGTATATAGTCTCTTTTAAACTCTAATTATTTTTGGGCTGAGAATACATGCGCTGTTTTTTTATAAATGATTTACTTTATGGACACAAGTGATCAAAAATAAATTCTACGTTGAGTTGTACCATGGCATATTTCTTTATACTTGGTAGCTAATATTTACGTGAGGAGCGTAAACGCGAATCCTGTTGATAGATCTATCGGGCCTGACAACCCCAACCGGGCTGGACGACCAGTTTTAAACGGTTGCACAGTACTTCGTTTCGTTACTACACTTGGTACGGTGTAGGGTTTATTTAAGAATATGCTGCTGTGATTTAAATGTTAAGTATGGTTACCAAGTGCTCAACGACTTTTCATACACGAGGAGTGTATTATGTATAAACATGAAATCTTGTGGTCCATAGTTATAACGCTGCTAGCAATAAAACCTATATCTCACCAACTTTATGTTGACATTTTAAAGCATGTTATTCTCAGGTACAAATTAAGTCTTCCGCTGTGCATTTGCTCATTATAAGGACATTACTTGGAGTCGATCATCGCAATGGGACCAGATGTTGATGATTTCGTCCAGGTGGATAAGGACGAGTTGTTACATATATATACATATATATATATATATATATATATATATATATATATATATATATATAACAAAAGATTTCGTAGATTACGGAGGAATTTACGGAATATATCAGGCAAAGTTTATAGTAACAGATACACTAAGATATGGATTAGCAGATACGCTAAGATATGAATTTTGTCTATACACTATTCATGCAATCAATGCAGTAAGATGTGTCTAGACTAAGAATGATAAGCAGATAATTTCCTAAGGATGATAAGTAGATAATTTTTGACACGAAATGATAAGCAAAACTTTTGACATGCAGACACGGTCGAAGTCCAGACTCACTAATGCATTTAAACAACTATCAGTTAGACACACTAATGCAAGACCTGGTTCGCTAAGACCACCACTCTGATACCACATGTGATGACCCATCCTAATCCATCTAGACGAATACATTACATTTGGTTACATTGCGAAGTACCTGACCTCTATATGATACATTTTATAAACATTGCATTCGTTTTTAAAAGATAAACTTTCACTACATCGAAAGTTGACGGCATGCATATCATTTCATAATACATTCAACTATAATTGACTTAATAATAATCTTGATGAACTCAATGACTCGAATGCAACGTCTTTTGAAATATGCCATTAATGACTCCAAGTAATATCTCTAATATGAGCAAATGCACAGCGGAAGATTTCTTTAATACCTGAGAATAAACATACTTTAAAGTGTCAACCAAAAGGTTAGTGAGTTCATTAGTTTATCGTAATCAATCATTTCCATAATTTTAATAGACCACGAGATTTCATATTTCCATTTCTTATAAACATCATGCATAAAAATCATTCGTATGGATTGAACACCTGGTAACCGACCTTAACAGGATGCATATAGAATATCCTCATCATTCTGGGACTCACATCGGACATGACTGGGGCTTGTTAGTGCCCATAGATCTATCTTTAGGATTCGCGTCAATTGGTGGCAATTATCATAAACACCAATTCTTAGGCTACCAAGCTAAAAAGGGCATATTCGGTTCGATAATCCAACCATAGAATGTAATTTAGATTACTTGTGTCTATTTCGTAAAACATTTATAAAAGCAGCGCATGTATTCTCAGTCACAAAAATATATATTGCAAAAGAATTGAAAAAAGGAGCAAATGAAACTCACAATACGATATTTTGTAGTAAAAATATTCATATGACGATACTGAACAATGCAAGGTTGGCCTCGGATTCACGAACCTATATTGTTCATATATATATTAGAACACACACACGTAGTCGAACAATTTCATATATTATAACTTTACATATTATATATTTAATTTGTATATATATATTTGAAAATGATTATTATTTGTATAGTTTTATATCTTTATATTTTTAAAATACCTAATTGATTATATATATGAATATTTATTTAAAGATTGTTAATATAATTAATCCTTATGTAATGTTACTTATAAATATATTTTTTTACATCAATAGTAATAAAAGTTGTGTTTGATTATAATGATAATATCAATAATAATAATACTGATGATAATAATAATTATAGTAATAATAATATAATAATAATAATGATAAAAATAGTAATAATGTCTCTAAAAATAATACTAATAATAATAATAATCCTAATATTAATTGAAATGATAATTTTTATAAAAAATGTTATTTGTAATAATAATATTAATGATCTTAATAAATATAGTACTTTTACTTAAAATGATACTTTTCATAATAATTTTAGCAATAATAATGTTTATAATAATAAAACCAATATTGGTTTTCATCATAATAATACTACTAATAATATCCTAAATGATGATTCTAATAATAATAATAATAATAGTGATAATAATAATACTTTATAATAAAATTTACTACTAATGATAATCATATTAACAATATTAATGATACTTATTTATACTAATGATAACAATAATTGTAATACTTATAACTATAATTATGATAATAATAAGGCTAATGATAACCATAATAATCATAATAATAACAATACTAATAATAATAATAATAATAATAATAATAATAATAATAATAATAATAATAATAATAATAATAATAATAATAATAATAATAATAATAATAATAATAATAATAATAATAATAATAATAATAATGATAATAAGAGGTTATACCCTTTGATAAAGCTTTTATAGAAAAGATTGCCCAAGACCGGGCTCGAACCCGAGACCTCTCGCCCACCCGCAAACGCCCTTAACCATGCCTCTAATTCCGTCTTTCTGCCTTATAACCCATTTTGAATATTTAAAAACCGCATATTCCTGTGTTCATTTTCTTCTTCTTTCACAAAGAATTCAACTGGTGTTCAAACCACGTTACTTGCTAATAAATACCTTAATTTAGGATTTTAAAATAGTACAGAAACATTTAGTGATTTATTAAATTAATTTAAACAGAATAAAAAGAAAAGAAAAGCTGTTAC
Source organism: Rutidosis leptorrhynchoides (assembly GCF_046630445.1). Classification (NCBI taxonomy): domain Eukaryota; kingdom Viridiplantae; phylum Streptophyta; class Magnoliopsida; order Asterales; family Asteraceae; genus Rutidosis; species Rutidosis leptorrhynchoides. The sequence continues at coordinate 371,688,508 of NC_092340.1, read as the reverse complement.
AGCTCGAAGAACATGTTTTTTTTTAACTCAATCATCAATCTTTAATTTGAGACTATTTTAGACAGAGATTTCTACATGAAAATGGTTTCAAATCAACCCTACAAAATTTCTGTAACCTTAATTGGATCCAAAACTTTGAATTGAACTCGAATTTTGCCAAGAACGTCACGGTTGACTTTTTAGAATAAATCTTTGACTCAAGAATTCAGACTCGATACTAAAAATTGGAAAATGGAACTTTGCAGAAAGTTTCTATAGTGGATTCCTAACATAACCACATTATTACATTTTGTAATGGCATTTGAATTCGAAATTTTTGATCAATGACACCGAAACAGAGCAGAATGTGTTGTAAGTTTTGATTTTTATGTTTCTGGTTCCCAATTGCAGCCATATATAATTATAATGATAAAAATAATAATATCATAACAATTTATGTGTATCAATTTTTATCTCCATATATTATCTTTTGAAAATAATAATAATACTATCACTAAATTTTAATATTAATATTAGTATTAGTATTGATGTTAGTATAATAATCATATTTGTAATTACATTCATCGTATTAATAATATATATTATAATTATACCATATATATTATATCGTCGAGCACAGTCAAAGGTCAATTGGTTACATAAATATAATTCCAAAATTTTTGAGACTTAACGTTACAGACTTTGCTTATCGTGTCGGAACCATATAAAGATAAATTCTAAATTTGGTCGGAAATTTCCGGGTCGTCACATATTGGTGGCCAACTATGAAAGCAGACATCGCACAATACGTGGAAAATTGTCATATTTGTGCCCAAGTGAAAGCAGAACACCAGAAACCGTATGGGTCTTTGCGTCAATTAGAGATTTCAGAGTGGAAATGGGAACATATCACCTTGGAATTTGTGATAGAACTACCCAAAACCCAGAAAGGAAATGACATGATTTGGGTAATAGTGGACCGTTTAACCAAAAGTGCGCATTTTCTAGCTACTAGTGAAACAGCTTCGTTGACCAAATTAGCTCAGTTGTACCTAAATGAAATAGTATTGCGACATGGGATACTATTGTCTATTGTGTCAGATAGAGATTCCTGATTTGTGTCTAGTTTGAATTTGGGTACTCGTGTCAACATTAGTACAATCTATCATCCTCAGACTGACGGTCAAAGTGAATGAACTATTTAGACTTTAGAGGATATGTTAAGGGCTTGTGTGTTAAAATATGGTGGATCGTGGGGTTATCATCTGCCATTGGTCGAATTTGCGTACAACAACTCCTATCATTCGAGTATAGGCATGCCGCCATATGAAATGTTGTATGGTAGAAAGTGTAGAACTCCATCGTGTTGGTTGGAAGCAGGTGAGAAACAGTTTGCGGGTCCAGAAATTGTGCAATAGACTGCAAAAAAAGTGGCTATCGCACGTAAAAAGCTGAAAGCTGCCAGAGATCGACAAAAGATGTATGCAGATCCTCGCCGAAGACCAGTGACGTTTAACGTGGGTGAACGTGTGTATTTAAAAGTGTCACCATGGAAGGGTGTAATTTGATTCGAAAACGAGGAAAATTAGCTCCAAGGTACATTGGTCCTTTTAGAATCCGTCAAGTGCTAAACGATCAAACCGTAGTGTTAGATCTTCCTACAGAGTTAGCTGGTATTCATGACACATTCAACATCTGCTATATTCGTAAGTGTAAAGTGGACGAAGAAAGTCAGATTCTTCCTCTACAAGATCTAAAAGTAGATTCTAGTAAGAAATTGGTGGAAGAACCAGTGAAGATCATCGACTGAAAAGTGACTAAGTTACGCAAGAAGCAGATTCCAATGGTGCTTGTAGAATGAAAGCATAGTTTATGCACCAATCTGACATGGAAGACTGAGGAGTTGATACTTCTAGATACCCTCATTTGTTTGACCTTGATCAGATTCCGAGGATGAAATCTCCTTTAAGGGGGGTAGATTTGTAACATCCTACCTTTGAACCTAGTAGGTAATGACTTATTTACCCTTTTGTGCTAAAATAGTGATTTTAATAATTATGTGTTTTATAATTATTGTATATGGGATAATGTGCGTTTTGTGACAAGGGTCACGGAACATATTTCATTTTGTGATTTGGACTTAAAACGAATAAGTTATTAAGGATTTCGTATTTCAGATAACTGATAATACCCGTGTGAGACACGGAGTAGGATTCTTCAAAGTGAAGAAACCCTTGTTGGGTTAAAACCTCTGCTACTTTTCTTTATTTCCATTTTTAGAAATTAAAACACTTACACACAAATACTCTCAAACCCTAAAATTCCTAATCCCAAATCTTGTATTCTTGATCTCGTTTTTAAGCTAGAAATCATTCCTTGGGATTTCAGTAACATCATAAGTAATTTTACAAGCGATTTCATGTTCTAATTCGAGTTAAAATCAGTGATTTTCTTAGTTTTTATGTCAAAGTGGGTTTTGAATCAAATCTTGCATTTGAAGTGTTGTTTATGTCAAATTGATGTTCGACAACGTTTGTGTATGAGTTATATATGTTTTCTAAGTGATTTGTAGTGTCAAAATAGTGCAAAAACGAGATTTGGGGCTCAAAATGGCGAAAACAGCGACCTGGTACTGATGAACAGCTCCCGTACGATTGCAGGATGCATCCGTACGGTTACGGGGTGTATCTGGGTCATTTCTGGTGCAACCGGGCGGTTGCAGGTGCAACCGGGCGGTTGCAGTTTGTCAGCTTTTTGGAAAACTTGTTTTGGCCATAACTTTTAAACCGTAACTCCGTTTTTGATGAATAAACTACCGTTGGAAACGTAATGTGATGTACTTTCTAATGGTGAAGTTTTAAAACACTAATTCAAACTTTAATTTTGGTCAAAATGACGGGATAGCGTGTATGCCTCGTTTTGCACGCGTGTGATAGTTGCAATTGAATGGGAAATTATGTAAACTTGTCATATATTGATATACTAAGCTATATTATGTTGTTTAAAGTATAAATTGATGATATTATTAATTGGATATGTGCTAACTTGAGATATGATATTCTCAGGTAATAAAGGAACGGAGAAGACTCAGTGATATAAGACAACTGAGTACTTGTGCTTCCAGGTGAGTGGGATTATCTTTATGGATGTGATTATACAGTGACAAGTATAGTGATCTGTGCCATGTTTATAATTAGACTGTGTAATGAGTCTGTGACCAGTATTGTAACTATACGTGATTATGTGCGCACCAGTGAACGTCGAGGTGTTTTATGCGACGTAAGAGGTCAATGCTATTTACCTTGTGTATTTAGGGTGATAGTATTTGGTCCAAGTGTTACTGATTAGTGGTATAGTGTGAATGACGAGTGCTTCACGTCTGGAAGACTATACCAGTGATTCAGTAGTGTGGACTATCGGTATATTCCAGCTTGATCAGCTATGGGTTGCCGGTCCTCTTGTATATGGTTTTAAGTGATTATTGACCAGTGCCTATAAGCTGTGCTTGATGCTTGTAGTGATGTCCACCTAGATATTGCCATTCACTTAGCATTATGCTAATTCCCCCACAGTGTTTTGCCCTGCAGGTATAGATTAACAGCTTTTGGTAGGTTTTGCAGGACAACCGAAGATGTTTAACACAGTGTCACTCTGATGTGTTTTGTAATAAACTATATGGTTAAATGGCTTGTAGTAATAACGTAACACCCGTGTTTTGTGTAATCATATGTTTGTGTAAATAATATATGGTTAATGGTTCACCAACAAAAGAATTCCGGCTAGGGAGAGGTGTTAGGCAAGGTGACCCGCTTTCCCCCTTCTTATTTATTATCGCGGCGGAAGGTCTTAATTGGTTAGCAAAATCGGCGATTTCAAATAGTCTTTATTGTGGGGTAAAAATTGGTAGTAATAAGGTTCCAATCTCTCATCTTCAATATGCGGATGATACATTATTTTTTGGAGAATGGAGTTTGGATAATGTTGAAAGTCTTATGAAGCTTTTAAAGTGTTTTGAATTGTGTTCCGGTTTGAAAGTCAACTATAATAAAAGCAACTTATTCGGTGTAGGGGTCGATAAATTGGAAGTTGAATCTATTGCTAGCTTATTTGGTTGTAAAGTGGGTAAAATTCCTTTTATTTATCTCGGGTTACCTATCAGTGCGAAAATGAGTAAATATGAAAGTTGGAAACCGGTTATTGATTAGTTTGAGAAAAGAGTATCGGATTGGAAAGCTCGATCGATGTCTTTCGGTAGACGTGCTACCCTCGTTTCTTCGGTTCTTAATAGTTTGCCGTTGTACTACTTTTCGCTCTTCCGTGCCCCGCCTTGCATGCTAAAAAAACTTGAGAGTGTGAGAAGGAAATTTTTTTGGGGTGGGTCGGGTGACGAGTCGAAAATCTCGTGGGTGAAATGGGATGATGTCATTCGGTCTTATGCGGATGGCTGACTAAATTTTGGTTCCTTAAATTGTAAAAACTTAGCACTAATTGGCAAGTGGTGGTGGAGGTTTCATACCGAACCCAATTCCTTGTGGGTTAGTGTTATAAAAAGTATTTTTGGGGATTCGAGGCGAATTACTTCGGGTGGGAATTTTTCTTATACTTACTCTAACTCTACTTGGAGTAAAATTGTTAAAACAGGTTTCGAGATTGATGGCTTAGGAGTTAACTTTTCCAAGTCATTCTCTAAAGTAATCGGCAATGGGATTTCAACAAAATTTTGGGAAGATGTTTGGCTTAACGATAAACCTCTTAAGGATATCTTTAAAAGATTGGTGCGGTTAGATTCAAATATCAATGCTTTTGTTTCGGATCGAGTTACTTGGGATGGCAAAACATGTATTACGAATTGGACATGGGTTCGCGAAATAAGTGGGCGTACCTCGGCTGAGTTGGATGATCTTAACAGTTTGATTGCGGGCTTCAAAATGTGCGTGGATAGTGACGATTTCTGAACTTGAAGGCTATGTGGTTCCGGTAAATTTTCAACAAAATCTCTTACAAAACTCATTATGACATCGTGTTTTCCTCCAAGTGCTTCATGTATTTCAACACAATTGAATCGTCTAATACCAAAAAAAAGTGGGTGTTTTCGTATGGAGGGCGAGGCGGGGGAGATTGCCCGTCTTTTCCGAATTGGATAAGCGGGGTATTGATCTCCATTCCGTTCTTTGTCCCCTATGCGATGATGAGGTTGAGACGATTGATCATGCTTTGTTTTCATGTAAAAAGGTTCGGGAAATTTGGGACAAAGTGTTCAAATGGTGGGGTTTTACTTATAATCATCAAAGTCTTGAAAACATTCTTAATGGTTCTTCTCGGGTTCAATGTTCGAAATATGGGGCGAAAGTATGGCAAGCAATGATTTGGGTTAGCGTGTATCTTATTTGGAAGAAGAAGAACAAAAAGATTTTCAACAAATCAAGTTAGTCTCCTTCGGTTGCACTATGCGATATTCAAGTCAAGAGTTTCGAATGGATTGGGAAGAGATGCAAGAAAGTCAAGGTCGAGTGGTTAGATTGGTTACATAACCCCCATGCTTTAGTTTTGTAATTTGTTTTGCTATCTTGAGTGCTTGTATCTAGTTCTTGTATTGTTAGTTCGGGTTGTACACATAGGTTTCTAGCTCGGTATCCTTTTGTGTATCATTGTGTGGAACTTTGTATCGTTGGGTTTTTTATTAATATATTGTCGTTCAAAAAAAAATTAATTAGTCTTTCGCTGTGAATGTCTTTAAAAAAAAATGCATGTAAAAAGTACGGTGTTACAAGTTCGATCCTTAAGGATTACATGATTTTCTTTAAAACAATTGAACACCAAAAATGGTGGTATATATTGACTCTATAGGGAGGTTTTACCGGATTCGTTCACGGACCTCTACTCAGGAACACTGCCCGAATGGATGTGTTCCTGGGTACCATCGATCGGGTTCGGGTTTCCGCCCGAACGTGTGTGCTATGTGCAAATGATGAGGGTCGTTGAAAGAAATGATCTACTGATGCTAAAAAATCGCCGTTCAAAAAAAACGAATGAAAAGGAAAAAAGTTTTGGATTTCAATGAAAGATGAAGTAAAAAAACATAATTAGTGTGTCGTATGCTAGGGTTGTTTCGTTATTTTATTTGAATCAACATTGATAGGGTGTTTAACTCCAAGAATAGTTTTGGTGTGTGGCTTAGTGGCTTTGCAAATCGTTTAAACTTATTTTAATTTTTTATAAAACATAAATATTTTGATTCATATATATATATATATATATATATATATATATATATATATATATATATATATATATATATATATATAGCCAAAAGTTCAAACGAGAACCATAAAAAAGGCGAGAACTGCGAGAACTTTTGATTTATAAAGATTTTCACATGTAACTAAATTGAATCACACATAAACCTTGATTAAGAGTATGAATGAACATAAAATAGTTGAAAAACACTTATATGTTACATATGTAATTAAATATATAGTTTCTCGTTCACATGTGCATATTTGTTTCCGAACATGTGAACAGTTTCATATAATTAACAATTTAACATTTAATTTGAGCTAATGAATATATGTTTGTTAATGATATGTGCATTAATTAACATTTTCATTTAATTTGTTGCATTTAAATGCATAAAAACTATTAAATTAAATAGTTCTCGCAGTTCTCACCTTTTGAGTGGTTCTCATTTGAACCTGCCCATATATATATATATATATATATATATATATATATATATATATATATATATATATATATATATATATATATATATATATATATATATATATATATATATATGTTATGTTTGATTTAACTTGTACTTTTTAAATTTTTAGCTTTTGTAATTAGAAAGTTTTGGGGTTTTTTAACGACAACCGTAAGAATTGTCGTTAATGGATGATACATGGCGATTTCTATTGACTTTTATAGGGATGAGCAAAAGTCCCGAAAAACCGAAACCGAACCGGTACCGTAACGGTACCGGTACCGAAAATCGGTACCGATAGAGATTTGGTTTCGGTTTCGGTTCTTGGTTTTAGGGATTTTCGGATTTCGGTATTTTCGGTATCGGTACCGGTTCGGTACGGGGAAACCGATTTTGAAACCGAATTATGAGAACTACATAAACTTCTTTGGTTCTTTCTTATGAACGATTTTACACTAAATGATTATATGTTGGTGTTGATCAGTTTTCTCACATAAATTAAATATAGATGTATTAAAAGCGATGCTACTGATTAGTTGCTACTCACGAATTTTACAAACAATTTTTTATCACTGTTTCGCTCACTAATTGTTTGTGGACCTAGACATAATTAAGAGTGATACAAGAATGAATCACACAAATATATAGGCAAATAAAAAAAATTTACTACGTAAAAAACAACTACTTGCCACTATAACTCTATATATTAAGAAGTGATGGAATGAAAATAACTAAGTTACTTCTCGAAATATTATAACGAACAATAGTCTGAAGAACAAATTAAGTTACGGAGCCAAAATCCTTCTAATTGGTAGTGAAAGTAGAATTTTCGGTTCCATTCGGTACTATACCGAAAATACCCGTACCGGTAACGGTACCGAACCGGTACCCTTTTTTAAATTCGGTTCGGTATTCGGTTCTTGATTTTGAGCAATTTCGGTATCGGTATTTTCGGTTTCGGGCTAGGACTTTTATTTGAAGGTTATTTTTTTGTACAAGTATTTTAATCATCTTACAGGAGCTCTCAATCGAAAATCATAATATTTTTTACAACATTTTTTTTTTCATACAATACATGGTGGGTTTAACTACTTTAATTATAGAAAATTATATTATGTTGATTTGGTAAGTTGAATTAGATTTTTTATTTTATATTATTTATCTCATTACGAGTAAATTATGTTAATGAATAATATTCAATTTTGTGAAGCGATAATCATCTCGTCTGATACGCGGACAACGTAATCCTCCTTGATAAAGTAATGTGGTTTGATCATTCAATCAATCATGCATATTGTTTCCGGATTATCGATGAAAGTATACAATGTAAATTTTCTATTATACTAATACAATTATCGTTGTCTTTAAAAAAGAAATTAAAGTAATGCGGTAATAATGAGAGAAACAAAAAGATAACACCACTTGTGGTACAAACACTTATCTTTTTCTTTCGCTTTCATTGTCAACATCTTCAACACTACGACTCGTCCTACCCCTCAAGTCGACCATCTACCTTTTTTTTCCTCATTTATAGAAAAAAAATAACATTATAATGAAGAACCCTCTATGAACGAAACAAGCACATTAACTACCTTATAGCAGGTACGTATCGGACATCGAAAATTCATGCGTCACCCCCGATGTCATGTAAAGTATTTTCTACTATAAATTTTTAATTAGGCTCAAGAGGACATTGTCAATGATTAAACACAAGACTTACAACTTGACTAGGAGTCCAGGTGGCCACTTAAACACCGCCCAAGTGGTTTTCTATATGATTATAACCGAAATTTTATTTATAAAATTGAACGGGGCGTATGAATCGATAAGTTTTAATTGCAATCAAACAGCGTTTTACAAGAGAATATACGCCAAACTGCAGGTTGAGATATAAGATATTAAAATTGACAATCAAGGGTACGTAGTCAGTAATGTTGTAGTGTATGATATTAAATTTGGCAATCAAGGCTATCTTCACGAGTTTGTGGAGCAAGGGTTTCCTTGAGTTTCCGAAACCCGTATTGATAGCTCCTCTTTCAAAGTCATATCACATAACTCCAAATCTCGATAAGGTAAAGGTGTTCATATCGATAAAGTTGACAGGTTTACAAACCGTCCGGATAAAAGGGACAGTAAAAAACGTTCTTAAGTTTGTGTTTTATTTGTACGTTTTTTGTTGGTATGGTTTTTGTATGGTAGTTTAGATTGTTTCTCATGTTTGGCGCTACTTTTGTTTGTCTTAGTAGATCTTTTCTGGGTTTTTCTCGGTTGAATTTATCGTTGACTTGTGACGTTTACTTATTTCGAGCCGTACGGTTGTACTCTTTCTGTGTACCGGTTAGGATCTTCACTTTCGATGAAGATCCTCCGTTAATATAGTATTTTTTTTTTGAAAAAAAAAAAGTAAAAAAGTAGTGTATGATACCTATAAAATGTTATAAATTGGTCAAAGTTTTATTTTTGGCAAAAAACCATTTCGCATGCGTACTATAGTGATATAGATAAGAAGAAAAAAAAAAAACATCAGTGAACGATTAATGATGATAGTTATTATAATAATGCATCGAAGTTGTTATTTAATAAGAATTTAAAGTTTTACTTATATAGGAGTATTATGTGTAATTATCTTATATATATGATGATGTTGATCATGATGATAATGAAGATGAAAAAAAAAATAGATGTAAAACTCAATCAAATTACTTCATTTGCTATATGCCAATACATCTAATGCGGAAATAAAAGATGAGTAGTTATAGTCAACAATATATCTAATTCTAATTGGGTATTTAATATAAAAAAAAAAAGGATTAAACTTAGTTATTTAATATAGAGGAAATGAAAAGATGAGAAGTTATTAAACTTAATTTTAGTTATTATGATGTTCATGTCAATATTAGCTAATAATCATAAAGAAAATGAATGGATTGAAACTTAAACTATTTAATATAAGCAAATTAAAATTATGAAAACATTCAATAAATCTTACTTGAAAGGACTAAACTTAGGTTGTTAATTCAAATTATTTAATTCATATATTACACTATTCACTTAAATTTTGCTACAACGTTTTTTTGATAGAAAGGGTAAAAAGTAAATGTACATTGTAATATAAATTAATAGAATTTATGTATATAATAGTAGAATTTGAGATTTTACTATAATTTATTTTAGATTCAAGATCTTGAATTACTATTACACATGTCATTCTTATACATTATTTTATCTTTTTACCATCATTTATCATAAACATTGTTACACATTATTTTACCTTTTTATTCTCAACTAATCTTGATATGCCTAAATGTAATAGAGTATTAAACTTCAACATTTATTAAATCACAAAAAATATCAAGTTAGTAATACGCATATTACAAATTATGAAATCTCGACTTTTACATGCTGTTCACTCATCAAGTATTTAAAGGACACTATAATTGTGTAAAAAATAATGAAATATAGAAACTTCCGTAGTATATTATAACGAACTATAATACAATAAATTATAATAAACATATCCGATAACAAAAATTATATCCCAATAAAAGGATTAGAATCAAAATAAAACTTAAACTATAATAAATATACACATGACTCACATAAGAGGACTATAAATTATAAAATGATGCACAGGTGAAAGAATTCAATATCACGTAAAGATACCGTTGTAATAAAATCAAATGAAACCCCAAAAAACTTGCAGATTAGCATGATGGATACCTAGAGCAAGAAAAAGTTAATATAATCAAATATTAGATTTATTAATTAGTCAAACATATTCATAAAAAAACAAAAAGTAAAAGAGAAGAGAAAAAAACTTTAATGTGATAACTAATGACATTCATTTACATTAGTGAATCGTAATCGTCTCTAACCAAAATTGAAAATTTGGACATAAATCAAAATCAAAAGTACACATATGAATGAACTCTAAGTAACAATCAATGAAGATAAAAATTACATTAAAATGAAAAGATTCTATGAACACCAGTAATATAACATCCAAATAAAGTGTTACCATAACATAAATTTATCGTTAAGGTGATGGACGAATAGTTGACATTGGATGAGCAAATCATCTTACTAAAATGATGATGATGATGATAAAGATGAAAATGAATCTTTGTGAAACTGTATCAATTATATCATTTGCAAATAGGGATGACAATGGATCGGATATGGATCGGATGATGTCATATCCACATCCATATCTATTTAATTTTTTGTCATCCATATCCATATCCATATCCATTTAATTTAAGTTCATCCGTCCACATCCATATCCGTTGGATTAAGCGGGTTAATGGATATCTGTTGGATATCAAAATAAATGTTAATCTAATGACGTTTTTAACAATTTAATACAGATTATAATAAATGTAAGTATTCAATCTTTATGTTTTTGGTTTGTTGCGCATGTTTTGATTGTAATTTGTCATCGATTGTGAATTTAATTAAGAAAAATACTGTATAATATAAATAAATATATGTTTTAACTAATCTAAATATGTAACTTCGAATGTTGTTAGTAATAATTTAATAATCGTGACTATCATAACTCTTATTTTTGTTTATAATTTAAGAATTTATGTGTTATATGTATATGTATATCGATATGTAGATGTATATGTATATATTTTAGTACGTATATATATATATATATATATATATATATATATATATATATATATATATATATATGTGTGTGTGTGTGTGTGTGTGTGTGTATATGTATATATAGATGTATTTCGGGTGGTAATGGATATATCTATGGATAAAAAATTTTCATCCATATCCGATCCACGAAATATTTTGATCATCCGTATCCATATCCATTATTCGTCCATTTACATCATCCATATCCATTAAAAATGGATCAGATCGGATGGATATCCATGGATGGAACATCCACTGCCATCCCTATTTCCAAAGGGAGTAATGCAAAAATAAAAAACAGTATTTATAGGCAACTATGTATCATCTTATAGTTTTTAATATCGGAAAAAATGAACGGTTGAAACTGACCTATTTATTATAAGAAAATTGAAAGCATTAAAACCTATCTATTTAATATACGTAATATGAAAAGATTGAAACGTATACATGTTATATAAGAAAAATAAATGGTGAAAACAATTATAACACATTTTATTATTGTGTTATTGTGACACAAATTATGATTATATATAAACAACATTTGTTAGTTAATACAATTTTTTATTATGTTTTAATCATGATGTAGTTAACTGATTAATCATTTTTATCATTTTTTCTTTATTATTTAAAAAATATCTACAATAATATTTAGTAATATTTTATCTATTAGTTTATCCCTTATAATTGGTAGTTGATATATTGTAGTTTATATATCTTTTAACACAATCACCATACTCATTCATATGACTGAATATAAAAAATAAAAGAATTCATTATTTTTAGTTCAATGAATTTTAATATACCATTATTTTATGTAAATCACATTTAATATGTATGTAGATATACCTCCGTATTATGATGTAATTTTTTTTTCCTTTTATAATTAAAAATGGTATGTATGTAGATATAATAATTCAATAAATTTCTTTTAACGTTGATTATTAATGCAATAAATTTATTTTAACTTTGATTATTAAAATAGAAAATTAACCTCATTTATTGACACTGGGGAGTCAGTTTTTAGATTAGTATAGATGGCCCTGATAAGGTCCAAATACAGGATAACTCGATTCATGTTAATGAAGGTGGTGTGTTTAAACCATCTTTCGCGGATAGATTAGATAAGTTGATTAAAGACAATAAGAGAAAGAAGGAGAACTTGCGGGCATACCTTAAAGATTCCTCATGTACTTTTTGTCATGGGGTAGGGAGAGGTCATGGGTTCGATCCTTAGAGATGACATGATTTTCTATAAAACAATTGAACACCAACAATGGTTCACGAACCTCTACGGCTCTACCCGGACCACTGCCCGAATGGATGTGTTCCCGGATACCGTTTATCGGGTTCGGGTTTTCACCCGAACGTGTGTGTTACGTGTAAATGATGAGGGCCGTTGAAATAAATGATTCATGATGCCAAAAAATCGACGTTCAAAAAAAAAAAAAAAAGAAGGAGGTGTTTACGTTTAGAAGTGATGATGACAATGTCCCCATAGCTAAGATGGGTTTGAATCGAAATGTATCAAGCTTTAAAAGGAAAAATAAGTCCATTGAGAGCTTGTTTTCTCTTAAAGATAACCGCGTTGATTTAGAATGTGGAGAAGCAATTCAAAAAGCTTTCATGGAGTCTAAGGAGGGATGCTCTTCGGGTTGTGTAGCTAATGGATTTTTTCAAGAGTTTGTGGATGAAGTGATGCCTTGGTACCCGGTAAACATATTGGTAGCACATTTTCCAAAGTAATTTCGTATAATTTCAAATCTCGGGGTGGTAAAGGGGTCGACGTTAATACTATTGATGGTTTCACAAATCGCTCGGGCGAGAGGAATGGTAACAAGCCTTCTTAATTTTGGTTATCTTTTTTCTTTTGATTCTTAAATGATAGTTTGTTTGTTTAGTTCATCTTGTTTTGTTTGTTCTATATGTTTTGTCATGGATGTTTTTGTTGGATGTATGGTTAGGCTCGGTTAGAGTTAGCGTCGTTTTGTGACGCTTACTAGTTTTGAGCCCGTTCGGTTTCTTTCTTTGTATGTCTCGGTTAGGATCTTCATCTATCGATGAAGGTCCTTTTATATATAAGTTTTCGTTATTTTGTCAAAAAAAAAAAAAAAATAGATATCTCGAAAACAATGAAAACTTGTTTTGGTATTTATAACGATATATTTTTTATTATTTTCTTTTTAATATGTATTAAAAAAATTAACGTTCATAACGAGTTCATTTTCATATCTTGAACATTGTAGCGACCCGACAAAATCATCATTGACGGCGCCGTCTACTTAGGTCCCGTTACGTGGTCATAAGTCTTTAAAACAACGTTTGACCAAAAGATATGTCGCATTCATTTCAAATGTAAAGATTTTTCAAAGTTTACGAGAATAGTTCCACTACAAAATTACGTTACAAAGTTATAAGTACAAATGAAACTTATGCGACACAATTTAAAAGTAGCCAAAAGACGCTCTGTGTATGCATATATACTCGACATCCAATGCAAGTATCAAAATAATGAGCGGAAGCATGTATCATGTATCGTTCAAGGATCTGAGAAAAACATAGAAATCTGTCAACGAAAACGTTGGTGAAATCATAGGTTTAAGTAAGTAAGTACAAGTGAACCACAAGATTTGCATCAATGAAATAATAGTAATACATTCCAAAAGTTTGTTTCACGAGCACCCAATTATCAATGCTTAACATTCCTACCATAGAACCCCATCACTTAGTGCTAGAACATACACTGTTTCTCGAAAATATATTTCATTCGTAAACGGTAGCGAACCGTTTGAATGAGGGTTTGTCAAACCCATATGGATCCATACAACATAAGTTCTCGCTTACACCCGGCAAGTGTAACTAATGATAATCGAATTGAGGATTTTGTTCTAAACTCGTATGTAGAATGTTTGTTTTCCTGTACTTGTGTTCACTTAGTAAAGAAATGTTTATGTTTTCTCATCCCAAATGTAAGTTCAAAAAGAGTAAAAGTGGGACTATGATCTCACCTTTGATTGCAAGAGTATAAATGTACTTCACAAAGTAAACGTGTGCATGAATGTTGCTTAGCCTTGACCTAAACAAGTAAGTTGTATCAATTAACCGGTTACGACACAAGGTCGAGCGAAATGTGTTCAATTAGTCCTATGGCTCGTTACGACTCGAATAGTATAGCATGTGAATCACGTTGTCAAGTTTCATGCAAGAATCAAGTATAAAAGCATGTTAGAACGATTGTATAAAAGTTTGGTTAAGTTTGACTAAAAGTCAAACTTGGTCAAAGTCAACGAAAAAGTCAACACGTTCGGGTCGGGTCCCGAACTATTTTTCTATGCTAGTTATTCATATATAAGCATGTTAAAACAAGTTGCATGTAAATTGGAGGTCTAGAACATGTCAAACATTTTTAGTAAAATGGTCAAGGGAAACAGAATCTGGACGCGGCTTATGTCGCGCCGCGACCTGGAGCGCCGCGCCGCGGCCATACACGGGGTCTGGTGCCTGGTCAGTTTCAAATGTTCAAGTCTTGGTCAAAACTTCAAACAACCATAAAACGCAAACCGTAAACAACTAGAAGGCGTATCTTATACCGTTGGAAAGCTCTTTTGACAAGGAACACAACTAAACATGTATCATCAATCAAAAACATCATTTTCAACAACCGATTTCTCGTCAAGTGATCAATAAAAGTCTATTTTCAAATTTTCAAGTTCATCAAATGCATTTTGAGTTTCGGGAATCCAATTCTCACATATGATATACCGTTTTGAAGGTAATGAGGCATACATTACAACTAAACACTAACAATTAACATTCCATGGCATTCAAGCATCCAAAAATTCATGTAAAGAACTATCAAACCCTAGTCAAACATCTCAAAATCAATAATCATGCTTTTGAAGTTTTCTTAATCAACCTACACATCAAATTGAAGCTAATGATGCTAGTAACATATTTAATACATGAACTTTAACAATTAAACAACATTTAATCATCCAAAATCAAAGATTAAGCACACCCATTTCAAATTTCATACTAGTTACTCCAAATCAACAAATCGAGCAAACAAAACATATATTCATATTATACACGAGCCATAGACACTAACTAACACAATTTCAAGTCAAAAACACGAATTTAAAGAAAATTAGTGATTTTAGAAAGTTACCCAAAATGGATGAAATTGGTACCAAATCGAAGAGGATTGATGTCAAAGCAGAGGGGTATAAAATACTATTAAATTTTAGCAGAAAATACTATTAAATACGATACAATTTTACACAAGATATTTATTTATTTATAGAATGGATATACTTAAACCTTGCTACAACACTTATAGGCAGTGTACCTAATCGTACAGTAGTGTAGTTTTTAGTAAGTCCGGTTCGTTCCACAGGGAAATCTTTAAGCAAAGCTCAACGCTATATTAGTTTACTTTTATAAAAATACAAATATATATATAAGTGATATTATTATTATAAAGGGGGGTTTTTACCGTTTAATGACCGGTTTGTCGATTTTAAAACTTTAGTCGCAGTTAAAACCTAATGTAAAATATAAAATAAATACAAGACTTTAAATTAAAGCGTAAAGTAAATAACGATAATGAAATTGCGAATAATAAAAATGCGATAAAAATTAAATTGCGATAATTAAAAAGTACGATAATTAAAAGTGCGATTAAATAAAATAACAATAAATAAAAGTGCGATAATTAGAAGTGCAATTAAATATAAAATAAAGGAAATTAAATATAAAATAAAAGAATTATGCTTATTTAAACTTCCGTAATCATGATGTTTGACGTGTTGATTTTAGTTTTATGCCCATGGGTTAATTGTCCTTTGTCCTGGATTATTCAATATGTCCGTCTGGTTTTTGTCCATAACAGTCCATCAGTCATAAATATAAATTGCAAGTGTCCTTGTCAAATTATTATTATACCCGAAGATAAATATTCCAACTAATTGGGGATTCGAATTGTAACAAGGTTTTAATACTTTGTTTAATGAATACACCAGGTTATCGACTGCGTGTAAACCAAGGTTTTACTACTTTGTTAACAATTACACCAATTACCCTTGAATGTAATTTCACCCCTGTTTTAATTATTCTAGTGGCTATTAATCCATTCCCGTGTCCGGTTAAATGAACGATTATTCGTACATATAAATACCCCGCCCATCGTGTCCGATCGAGTGTATATGGTAATTTATAGGGACGCCCAATTGTAAATCTTTATATTAACATTAACAAACTTTCATTTAGTTAAACAAATATAAAGCCCATTAATAGCCCATAGTCTAGTTTCTACAAGTGTCGTTCTTTTGTCCAAACCCCAATTATGGTACAAAGCCCAATTACCCAATTTTAGTAATTAGCCCAACATCATGATTACTTCGTTTTAAACAAGCATAATAATAACTTAGCTACGAGACATTAATATAAAAAGGTTGAACATAACTTACAATGATTAAAAATAGCGTAGCGTTACACGGACAGAATTTCGACTTACACCCTTACAACATTCGCTAACATACCCTTATTATTAGAATTATAATTAAAATTAAAATATAAATTATAAATATAAATATATATTACTCGTATATATTGAGAGAGAGATGAAAAAATATGATGATTATTTTGATCAGAATTCGGTTTGATTTATAGCCAGGAATGATTTTTGGGGCTCCGCGACTCGCGGCCAAATAGCCTTCAAACTCCGCGAGTCGCGGAGAGGTATTTTCAGTTTACACCCTTGGAGTTTCCTGCTGCCGACGGTTTTAAATATATATATATAATATATATATAATTAATATAATTAATTATATATTATATTATATTTATATACATAGTTAACTTGTAATTTTTAGTCCGTTGCGTCGAGCGTTAAGAGTTGACTCTAGTCCCGGTTCCGGATTTTCGAACGTCCTTGCGTACAATTTAATATCTTGTACTTTGCGTTTTGAATCTTGTACTCTTGTGATTTCGAGACGTTTCTTATCAATAATTGGAACCTTTTTGATTGTCTTTTGTTCTTTTGAGCTTTTTGGTCGTTTGCGTCTTCAAATCGTCGAATCTGTCTTTTGTCTTCACCTTTTATTATTTAAACGAATATCACTTGTAAATAGAACAATTGCAACTAAAAGCTTGTCTTTCTTGAGGAATAATGCTATGAAATATATGTTCGTTTTTAGCATTATCAAATATTCCCACACTTGAGCGTTGCTTGTCCTCAAGCAATATTGTCTTGAAATACTAGAATCACTTCTTTATTCTTCACACTTTGTACATCAGTGATTTCTATACGGCGGTATAAACAATGGTAGTAACGATATGGTTTACAGTCCCACATGACTATAAAAATTTAGATCCATTAAGGAAATTGGATCTTTATGAAAACATTTGATCTTTTGAAAATTAAATCTAGTTTTTACCCTAGATAAGTTTTCCGGAATAACCCTTTACCGGTGTTTGCAAAATATTTTTGTGGGTTTGGTGGGTTTCAGATTTGAAAATTTTAGCTCAAAACTTGCGGTTTTGTGTCACCCACTTGCTATCCTTGTATTTGGAAAGCAACACGTCCAGTTTACTTGTCCCGTATATTACCTTTCGGCAAACTACCGTCCGGTTGTAAAGGAAAGCGTTGAACAAGCAACTGTTAAGGCAATGTCCCGTGACATGCTTTTGATTATGGTCTATAACGTGTCGGACGCAATTACTATCCTTGGTAGGAGCAATAGTAAAGCTCACCCTTATAATTTGTCGGTCTGGCACAAGGTCCTGTCTTTGACCATGCTATGCAACCACCGTTCTTACGGTTGACACCCGATTTAGTTCAGGTGACCTAATGAATTCCAGGTGAATTCCTAGGATTTTACGTTCAATGGTAATGAACGCATTGAAAATAGGGTTTTCAGAAAACAAATCGGTTTATAATTTTGATCAAAATATTTTTTCGTTTAAGCTCTAGTTTAGATATCATTGAATTCCATGAGTTTGAATTCTCAATCTTTAAGGTCAATCTCTAGGATTGAGTAATATCAGTCTTAAAAGCTGATTTTTAATCTTTAAGGAGATTATCCTTTCTGGGGATCTGATTCATTAGTCTTATCCAGCTAATTTGCACGGTGCCTCCCCATTGTACGAGATAAATCCTTCTCATGGTTAGGATAAATCTGACCACTTGGCGACCCTGTTTAATGCTGAGGTCCGTGGATTTCCTGCTGATTTTAGTGATGACTTTTCTAGATTTTTCGTCAACCTACAGCTGGTCTGAACGACAACTTCATGACCTAAATCAAGAAGCGCGTGTCTTTTTCGGAAGACTTTACTTCCTTTTAATGATGGAATTGATTCATCGTGTAGATCCATCTCTTCTTTTCTTTCATCGGGTAAAACAGTTTAGTTTAGTTCAAAGCAAAAGTATTTTCAGTTATTTGTTACAGATATATGTGACATATGTTTAAAATAACTTGGTAAATTTTCCCACACTTGGCTTTTTATTTTTATCGTCCTCTATTCCATTTTAAATGAATTTTAACATTTTAGTTTGTTTCTCAATTTATGTCCTTTCCGAGGTAACAATAATTTCGGTGTTAAAACCTAGTTTTATCGTTCATAAATATGTATAAACATGATTTGAATTCATTTAATTAAAAATTTTGAAAAATTTTACTAGAATTGGGTAGTCAGTATATAAGACTAGGGCTGTTCTTTTTTATCAGAGAGCACTAGATTCTAATACAACTACTGCTTTACTAGTATTTTAATGGTAACCAAGTGTTTAATATAAAAATTTTAAAATCCGAAAGAATTTAACCCCTTCCCACACTTAAGATCTTGCAATGCCCTCATTTGCAAGAAATCAGTAACAATTTAAATTATTGAGGGTGATTTGTGTGAAAATGATTAAATTTTTACCAAAGTTTCCAAATATATTGGCGTTTGTTTGCTGAATGATAAATGGTGCACATCATTTGTTCATCCCGTCTTGTTGTTATTTCACATATATTTTGCATCTTGTCGTCAAAATTACTTGCTTTTGCTGAACTTAATGCCAGTCTTTGAAAATGCGTTATTTTACCCTGTTGTGTACATAAGATAAACTGCAAACATATATACATATTTTTGAAGTTTGGTATATTACCCCACATTCAAAAATTATTAAAATCTAAGAATAAAAGTTAGATAAATATAAAAATGATTACAATATTAACAAAAAATATTAAACATATCAATAATTACAAATTACAAAATAAAAATAAAAATAAGTAAACTAAGGATGATATTGGTACCAATAGGGGTTCCACGCATAACCATAAGTGCTATAGAATGCCTCGGCAGGGTCATACGTAGGATATGGTGGCTGCATCTCTATCGACCAAGGAGGGAAGACGGGTTTCGGTGTAGGAATATAGTTTCTACCTATATGTTGGCAATGTGCTATGATCTGGTTCTGATGAACTTGCCAATCTTCAAATGCTCTCTGTCTAGCATTTTCGTATTCCTGAGAAGCTATAAACCTATGTATTTCTTGCCCCCCTCCTACATTACCTTGTTCCTGGTTTCTCTCTACCTGTGGATGTCTACCATTGTATCGTACTGCGGCGTTATTTCGCCGCTTCAACACTTTCGCACCATGGTATACATTTAAACCTATAGTGTCGCGGGGTTCTGGCTCTTCTACTAATAATCCCCCCCGACTTATATCCACACCGAGATATTCACCAATCAAAGTAATAAAAATACCACCTCCTATTATGCTATGTGGACGCATCCCTCGAACCATAGCTGATAAATAATAACCCACACAATATGGTATACTTACAGCGCTGTGTGGGTCTCGAATACACATATGGTAAAACAAATCTTGTTCATTTACCTTCTCTTTGTTTTTACCCCTTTGTGTAATCGAATTAGCTAAAAATCTATGTATTACTCTTAATTCGGCTCTATCTATATCCAAATAAGAGTAGTTTCCCCCTTTGAAACGGTGGTGGCTTGTCATTTGACTCCACACACCGTGTGTATCAAAATTCTCATCTATTTTCCTACCGTTTAGTATCAATCCTCTACAATCGGCAGACGCTAATTCCTCAGGCGTATATATACGTAAAGCCTGAGCCATGTCCAGTAAAGACATGTGGCGCATCGAACCGCCTAACAAAAATCTAAAAAAAAGAACGATCGGTTAAACTGGCTACCCGATCATTCAACTCTATACTACATAACAACTCTTCACACCATACTTTATATACAGGTCTGCGTATGGTGAATAAACATATCCAGTCATTAAAAGAAGAATTACCATACCTCTGTACCAGTAATTCCCTAATTGGCCCGGCCAATTCTACAGCTTCCAAGGGTCCCCATTCTATGACCCTCGGTACCTCAATAACTTTGGAATGAAGAGTATGCAAACCCCGTTGATATTTTGGATAATCTATCCAAAGTCTGTCAAATCGCAGGTTCGGGTGCAACTGTTCCAAGTGCATATCTGAAAAGGTCATGACTGGATGAGGTACATCCTGCTTGTAGTAGTTATCTACCTCTTGTTGTTCCAAGTTCTCAGCAGGAGCATGGCGGGCTTGGGATGAAGATTCACCCCTTTCATTCTGTTTTCTTGAGTAGTTCCTAGATATCATCCTTCTCAACATGATTTTAGCAAAAAATTTGGTGATTAACGGTTAAAAATTGAGATTTTTGGGGGTGAAATTCGTGGGTTTTCGGGTGCAGTTTCGCTGTTATTTGGGTGTTTATGTGTGTGTGAGAGTGATCAGTTCGAGCAGCTAGTTTTATTTTTTTTTCTGTAATTTTGTCCCTCCGCGAGTCGCGGAGGTTTTCACTTAAAACTCCGCGAGTCGCGGAGTTACTTTTTTTTTTTTTTTTTTTTTTTTTTTTTTTTTTTATTTTTAATCCTTAACTTATAAAACAATTAAGAAATTAATTTTAAAATTTTGTTTCCCTTGTTATTTAGGACGAGGTCGTTTCGGATCGATGTCCTAGTCCGTCCCTCGACAAAATTTTAAAATTTGTCTTTTTGTAGCGATTGTTTTAAAAGCTAAAATTTTTGGGTTTTTTAATGTTTTTGGCATACTTTAAATCAATAAGATTAAAAATAATGATAATAAAAGTTCTCGTCCCTCCCTCGGGTAAAGCAATTTCGGTTCAAAGACCTAGTCTTCAACTTACGACGAATTTTAAAATCATATTTTTAACTTAATGAGATAAAGTAAATTTTTGTTTTTTAAATTTACACAACTTAAATATAAAATTCAAAATTAATATTAAAAATTCATACCAAACTCAAAATTTAAAATGCATAAAATTAAAATTTCATATTTAAAAAAATTCACACCAAACTTAATTTAAAAATTCATAAATTCATACCAAACTTATATTAATTTTTCAAATATTTACAATTTTAAAAATATTGTTTTTACAAAGTTTACAATATTAATTTAAGATTTAAATATTAAGATTAAAAACATGGTAAAAATAAAATTGAAAATCTTTTTGTCTTTTTATCCCACTTTAATCAATCAAATATTATCAAAAATATGCGCCCCTCTTTTCGGTAAAGTAATTTCGGTTCCAAGACCTAATTTAACTCATGACGAATTTTTGAAATATTTTGGATTGATTGATTAAAGATATTTATACCTTAAGAATAAACGTTAAATTTCGCAGTGATGTAATAAATTTTTGAATGATATCAATAATTTCGGTCGCCAAACCTAATTTTATTTAATACCAATTTAATACTTTTTAGCGAACAAATTAGCGTTTATTATCAAAAGGTTAAAAATAAAAATAAAAATAAAAACTGTACAGACATACCTGTGAAATAGATTTCTTAGTTATATGATCTATTATATTCCTAAGATAGTCGGTTTAATTGGTCTTCCATGGCTGCATAGGCGTAACCTCGAGCATTCATTGTTTTTTCTTCTAAACATATGAACGGTCCGTCTCTGCATAAAGTAACAAATTCGGTATTTGAATAGGTTTGATTATTTGAACATTTACCTCCATGTGACCATTTTCCGCATTTGTGACATTTTTCTAGGTGTCGTGCTCTTCTTTTTGCTGCGGATTTTGATTTTCCTTTACCAAATTGTAACTTATTATCTTCGCATCTGGATCCTTTTCTAACTCCGTCCATTCTTTCTCTGATTACTGATACTAATTCACTCGGTAGTATGTCATTATTTCTTTTAGTGATCAAAGCATGTAGCATTAGACCATGGTTTAGTTCACAGGCAGTCTTCATTTTGTAAAAACCTAAAAAAAAATAAAAATTCAGAATGGGGGGAGAAGACTAGTTCTTTAGGGTCTGCTAGGGAAAGACCATACGTGTTCCATTTTCGAGAACTACACGAAAACAGACAATCTAACTCTAACAGAAATACATATTATCCTTTACAGACTTGATTCTCCCCACACTTAGTTAGCTGTGGTGTCGAAATTGTGATTAACTTCGTTGTCGACTTCCATCGGACCATGTATGTAATGTTTAACTCTGTGACCATTAACTTTAAATTCAATCCCATTTGAATTTATCAATTCTATCGTTCCGTATGGGAAAACTCTTTTGACTATGAATGGTCCAGACCATCTTGATTTCAATTTTCCAGGAAATAGCTTGAATCGTGAATTGAAAAGAAGAACTCTGTCTCCTTCTTTAAATTCTTTTGAACTTCTGATTCTTTTATCATGCCATTTCTTCGTTCTTTCTTTATAGATTAACGAATTTTCGTATGCTTCATGTCTTAATTCTTCTAATTCGTTTAGTTGACTTAATCGTAGACGTCCGGCTTCATGTAAATCAAGATTACATGTCTTCAAAGCCCAAAATGCTTTGTGTTCAATTTCTACTGGAAGATGACATGCTTTTCCATAAACAAGTCTAAAAGGTGTGGTTCCAATTGGAGTTTTGTAGGCTGTTCTAAAAGCCCAGAGTGCATCCTCCAATTTAATGGACCATTCCTTTGGATTTGATCCTACGGTTTTCTCTAGAATACGTTTTAAAGCTCGGTTTGTATTTTCAACTTGTCCACTTGTTTGTGGATGATATGCGGTGGAGATTTTATGAGTTACTCCATATCTTTTAAGAACTTTCTCAAGTTGATTATTACAGAAATGAGTACCCCGATCACTTATTAAAGCTTTCGGTGTTCCAAACCTTGCAAAAAGACGTTTTAAAAAGTTGACTACAACTCGTGCATCGTTAGTTGGGAGAGCTTGTGCTTCCGCCCATTTAGATACATAGTCAATGGCTACGAGTATATATAGATTATTATGAGATTTTGGAAATGGACCCATAAAGTCAATACCCCAAATGTCAAATACTTCACATACTTGGATGACATTTTGTGGCATTTCATCGCGTTGACTTATTTTTCCGGCCCTTTGACATGCATCACAGGATTTGCAAAGAAGGTGTGCGTCTTTGTAAATTGTAGGCCAATAGAATCCAGCTTCATAAACTTTTCTTGCTGTTAGTTGAGGCCCATAATGCCCTCCTGTTGGTCCTGTGTGACAATGGTTTAAAATTTTACTAGCTTCATCTCCAAATACACATCGGCGTATTATTCCATCGGGACAACTTTTAAACAGATGTGGATCTTCCCAGAAATAGTGTTTTATATCACTGAAGAATTTCTTTCGTCTTTGGTACGATAATCCTTTTTCAAGGAATCCACAAACTAAGTAGTTTGCATAGTCTGCAAACCATGGGATTTCTTTATAATCTATCTTCAATAGATATTCATCAGGAAAGTTGTCTTGTATGGCCGATTCATTTAGAACTTCTAATTCGGGATTTTCAAGACGAGAAAGATGATCAGCGGCGAGATTTTCTGCTCCTTTTTTATCTCGGATTTCAATATCAAACTCTTGTAAGAGTAAGATCCAACGGATTAATCTTGGTTTAGCATCTTGTTTTGAAAATAGGTATCTAAGAGCAGAATGGTCGGTATAGACCACCGTTTTTGCTAGAACGAGATATGATCGAAATTTGTCAAAAGCAAAGACAATAGCAAGGAGTTCTTTTTCAGTAGTTGTATAGTTCGTTTGTGCTCCTTGTAACGTCTTACTAGCATAATATATAGGTTGAAATCGTTTTTCAATCCTTTGTCCTAAAACGGCTCCCATTGCAAAATCACTTGCATCGCACATTAGTTCAAATGGTAGATTCCAATTTGGTGTTATCATGATCGGTGCATTAGTGAGTTTTTCTTTTAGAATATTAAAAGATTTGATACATTCATCTGAAAAGATGAATGGCGCATCCTTTTCTAGGAGTTTATTCATAGGAGTGGCAATTTTAGAAAAATCTTTTATGAAACGTCGGTAAAAACCGGCATGCCCTAGAAAACTCCTAACTCCTCTAACATTGGTGGGATGTGGAAGTTTAGCAATTACATCTACTTTAGCTCTATCCACTTCAATTCCTTCTTTTGAAATTTTATGTCCAAGAACGATGCCTTCTTTAACCATGAAATGGCATTTCTCCCAATTAAGTACTAGATTTGATTTTTCGCATCTAATTAGCATTCGTTCCAGATTAACTAGACATGATTTAAATGTATCACCGAAGACTGAAAAGTCATCCATGAATACTTCCATGCATTCTTCTATCATGTCATGAAAAATCGCCATCATGCACCTTTGAAAGGTTGCAGGGGCGTTACAAAGTCCAAATGGCATGCGTTTGTAAGCAAAAGTACCATAAGGGCACGTGAATGTGGTTTTCTCTTGGTCTTCGGGTGCTATTGGAATTTGAAAATATCCGGAAAATCCATCTAGAAAACAATAGTAACTATTTCCGGCTAATCTTTCCAACATTTGATCTATGAAAGGTAAGGGAAAGTGATCTTTTCTGGTGGCGTCATTTAATTTTCTATAATCAATACATACACGCCATCCTGTTACAGTCCTAGTAGGAATAAGTTCATTTTTCTCATTTGTAATGACAGTCATACCACCCTTCTTAGGTACGCATTGAACTGGGCTTACCCATGGACTATCAGAAATTGGATATATCAAACCTGCATCTAGCAGTTTAATAATCTCTTTCTTAACTACATCTTGCATATTAGGATTTAGTCTTCGTTGGCGTTGCACATACGTTTTATGACCTTCTTCCATAAGGATTTTATGTGTGCAATACGAAGGACTTATTCCTTTAATATCATGAATCTTCCATGCAATGGCTGGTTTATGAGCTTTCAACACAGAAATGAGCTGTGATTTCTCATTTTCAGTAAGAGAAGACGATATTATTACAGGTAATTCAGATTCACCATGTAAATAAGCGTATTCCAAATGGTTTGGAAGTGGCTTTAATTCTAATTTCGGAGGTTCTTCTATCGATGATTTATATCGATATCTGTCTTCTTCTTTTAGCATTTGAATTTCTTCTGTTGTTGGTTCATATCCATTAGCTATAAGTGTAGCTAACATTTCAGCTTCATCAATTGGTTCATTACCTTCTCCTAAAGAACATTCTCCTGTTCCTTGTAATTCTGGAAATTCTTTTAATAATTCTGCATGTGCATCTATAGTTTGAATATAATAACATGTATCATCTGCAGATATTGGTTGTTGCATTGCTCTATCAACTGAAAAGGTAACACTCTCATCCTCTATACTTAGGGTAAGTTTCTTACCGAACACGTCTATCATTGCTTTAGCCGTGTTTAAGAATGGTCTTCCTAATATGAGAGGAACTTGAGAATCTTCTTCCATGTCTAAAACAACAAAATCTACTGGAAATACTAAAGTACCAACTTTAACTAGCATGTTCTCCATTATCCCTCTAGGATATTTTATTGATCTATCGGCTAGTTGTATGCTTATTCTTGTTGGTTTCAATTCTCCAAGGTCTAGTTTAGCGTATAGTGAATACGGCATTAGATTTATACTAGCACCTAAGTCTGCCAATGCTTCTATTGAACTAAGACTACCCAGAAAACATGGAATTGTGAAACTTCCTGGATCAGATAGTTTTTCTGGTATCTTATTCAACAGCACTGCTGAACAATTAGCATTCATAGTAACAGCCGAGAGTTCTTCCATTTTCTTTCTATTCGTGATTAGATCTTTCAAGAATTTAGCATATCTTGGCATTCCTGAAATCACATCAATGAAAGGAAGATTTACATTTATCTGTTTAAACATATCCAAGAATTTGGATTGCTCGGCTTCAAGTTTTTCCTTCTTCATTTTACTCGGGTAAGGAAGTGGTGGTTGGTATGGTTTAACATAAGGTTTATCCTTAACTGTGTTATCTTTATTAACCTTTTCAACTACCGGTTCTTTTTCCTTATCCTGATCAGGTTGTGGTTCTTGTGGAGTAGGAATAGTTTCATCAGAAGTTACAGGTATTTCAGGTGTTTTAAGTGTTGTACCACTTCTTGTGGTAATAGCTTTAGCTGTTTCATTCCGGGGGTTAGCATTTGTATCACTTGGTAGACTTCCCGGTTTTCTTTCACCTATTAACCTTGCTAGGTTACTTACTTCTTGTTCCAGATTTTGAATAGAAGCTTGTTGATTTCTAAATGCTTGAGCATTTTGTTCATTGGTTTGTTTTTGAGATGTGAAAAACTGCGTTTGAGTTTCAACTAGCTTCGTCATCATATCTTCTAAATTCGGCTTTTTATCATCGGTTTGTTGTGGTGGTTTGTTTTGAAAATTCGGTCTTTGCTGATTGTAAGTATTGTTGGATATTTGTTGATTGCTAGGACCTTGTTGGTTGTTGTATGGAATATTTCGGTTATAATTCTGGTTTTGATTGTAAATCGGTCTTGGCGGTTGATAATTATTCTGATAATTATTTCCAGGCCTTTGGTTTATGTATGAAATATTCTCTCTTTGTTCCATTGTTAATTCAATATTGAGACAATCTTTTGTCAAATGTGGTCCTCCACACTGCTCACAACTAATTCGTATAGCATGAATATCTTTAGTCATCTTTTCCATTCGTCTCTCGAAAGCATCTATCTTTGCGGAAATGGAATCTAAGTCATGGCTAGAATCGGCTCTAGCTGCTTTAGATGATCTAATGATATCTTTTTCTTGGTGCCACTCATGTGAGTGGGAAGCAGTGTTATCAATAATTTTGTAAGCATCAGTTTCGGTTTTCTTCATAATCGAACCACCAGCTGCTATATCTATGTCTTTTCTTGTAGTGATGTCGCATCCTTGGTAGAATATTTGTACTATTTGACAAGTGTCTAAACCATGTTGCGGACATCCTCTTAACAACTTTCCATATCTTGTCCACGCCTCATATAGAGTTTCATTTGGTTTCTGTGTGAACGTAACAATTTCTGCTTGAAGTCTTACGGCTTTAGATGCAGGAAAGAATTGTTTAAGAAATTTGTCAATTAAAACATCCCATGTATCAATCGCCCCTTCAGGTAATGATTCCAACCAATCTTTGGCTTCTCCCTTTAAAGTCCAGGGAAATAACATGAGATATATCTGTTCATCCTCCACTTCTCGTATTTTAAATAGTGTGCAGATCCTATTAAAGGTACGTAGATGTTCATTTGGATCTTCCTTCGGTGCACCACTAAATTGGCATTGATTAGTCACCATGTGTAGAATTTGTCCTTTGATTTCATAATCTGGCGCATTAATGTCTGGATGAGTAATTGCGTGACCTTGGCCAGTGCGTTTAGCTCTCATTCGGTCTTCCATACTTAAAGGTTCCAGATTCTCCATAATTGAATTTGTTGAATCGGTATCACTAGATGATTCTGATTTAATAGTTCGTTCCTCAACAATCTCTGTTTGAATGATTGGTGGTTCCGGAGGAAAGTTTAATGGTTCAGGATCTACGAACCGTTCCTGAATATTTTCTGGATTCTCAATTGTGAGGTTTGTTTCAAAAAATGGATTATCGGTATTTTGAACTGAAGTACTTGGTCGACTGGATGACGATTCTAAAGAAAAATCAACGGCGGTTATATTTGTTAAACGATGTCTTGATCTAGTTACAGGTGGTGAACGTACAAAAGGTGATGAACGTCTTGCTCGGTGCATTCACAGAATATCCTATTAGTTTTTAAAAGGAAAGAAAAATTATAATAAGTTATCCAATCAATAGACTTTTCTGATTTTGCCCACGTTTCGAATAGCCAAAAGATGCAGCAGAGGGGCAGGATTCGTTTGGTCTCAATATAATTGAGGACTGTTTGGCTCCAATAACCCGGTCCACGTACAAATCCAACTATTACTACGAACCAGAAAATTTTGATGTCTATCAATTTAACCACTTAAAATAAATTTTCGTAATTTTAAGAAATTTAGAGAAGAAGTAGAAAAAATTCTAAGTCCTAAAACTAGAATAGCGAGAAATAAGAGAGAAAAAGATTGCGCGTCGAAAAATGTCGAAAAAGAAAAATGGTTGAAAAATAAAAGGTGACGGAAAAATAAAAGAAACTTATAAAAACTTAAAAATACTTAACTAATTTAACCTTATTACTACAACTAACTTAAAATTATAATTGCAAATTGAAATTACTAATTGGAATGATAATTGATACATAGTAAAAGGTCTAAAAATATTAAAGCTTACAGGAAAAACTAAATCCCAAATGGAAATAACTTAAAAAGAAACTAAAACTTAAAAAGGCGTCGCAAAATTCTAAAGCACCTAAATCTTAGTCTAAAGAAAAAGCACTTAAGGAATTCTACGGCAAAGCCTAAAAATATAGGAGTAAAAATAACTATAGCAAAAACTAAGTTTAAAATTAATTATGAGCTAAAAAATACAAATATTACGCTACAACGATTAAAAAGTTACAAAATATAAAAATATACAAAAAGTTGTAAAAGGTACAATTTTTATAAAAAATATTATTTTTATATTATTTATTTAATAAAAACTACTAATTTTTCAATTTTAATAAAACTAATTAAACAAAATACATAAATATAAAGTAAAAAGTAAAAATAAAACTAAAATTAATAATAATAATAATAATAATTAAGTTAAATAATAATAATAATAATTAAAACCCCGTAATTAATGCAACTTTAGGGTTTTGTCCGTGTGTCAGAAGACCTCCGCGAGTCGCGGCAAATAAAAAGGAAAACCCCGCAAGTCGCGGGGTTCAGAAAAACAGTTGACAGGTTTCACTTTTACGCGTTTTCTTTATTTATTTTTTTTTATTATTTTCTGTTTTCTGTTTTTAATTTAAATAAACGATTTTTAATAAAATTTATATTTTTATAAATTAAAATAAAGATAAAGAAACTTATAAAACTTAAATATTTAACAAAATCCTAAAAATACTAATATTTTTGTTTTTCTTTTTATATTTTTCACTAATTAAAACGTATTTTTACAAAAACGAATTTTAATAAAATTAAACTAAAAAAAAATTTTTTTTTTTTTATATTAGCGTTGCGCTTCCGGCTTTTAAGATGGATTCCCCGGCAGCGGCGCCAAAAATACTTGATGTCAAAGCAGAGGGGTATAAAATACTATTAAATTTTAGCAGAAAATACTATTAAATACGATACAATTTTACACAAGATATTTATTTATTTATAGAATGGATATACTTAAACCTTGCTACAACACTTATAGGCAGTGTACCTAATCGTACAGTAGTGTAGTTTTTAGTAAGTCCGGTTCGTTCCACAGGGAAATCTTTAAGCAAAGCTCAACGCTATATTAGTTTACTTTTATAAAAATACAAATATATATATAAGTGATATTATTATTATAAAGGGGGGTTTTTACCGTTTAATGACCGGTTTGTCGATTTTAAAACTTTAGTCGCAGTTAAAACCTAATGTAAAATATAAAATAAATACAAGACTTTAAATTAAAGCGTAAAGTAAATAACGATAATGAAATTGCGAATAATAAAAATGCGATAAAAATTAAATTGCGATAATTAAAAAGTACGATAATTAAAAGTGCGATTAAATAAAATAACAATAAATAAAAGTGCGATAATTAGAAGTGCAATTAAATATAAAATAAAGGAAATTAAATATAAAATAAAAGAATTATGCTTATTTAAACTTCCGTAATCATGATGTTTGACGTGTTGATTTTAGTTTTATGCCCATGGGTTAATTGTCCTTTGTCCTGGATTATTCAATATGTCCGTCTGGTTTTTGTCCATAACAGTCCATCAGTCATAAATATAAATTGCAAGTGTCCTTGTCAAATTATTATTATACCCGAAGATAAATATTCCAACTAATTGGGGATTCGAATTGTAACAAGGTTTTAATACTTTGTTTAATGAATACACCAGGTTATCGACTGCGTGTAAACCAAGGTTTTACTACTTTGTTAACAATTACACCAATTACCCTTGAATGTAATTTCACCCCTGTTTTAATTATTCTAGTGGCTATTAATCCATTCCCGTGTCCGGTTAAATGAACGATTATTCGTACATATAAATACCCCGCCCATCGTGTCCGATCGAGTGTATATGGTAATTTATAGGGACGCCCAATTGTAAATCTTTATATTAACATTAACAAACTTTCATTTAGTTAAACAAATATAAAGCCCATTAATAGCCCATAGTCTAGTTTCTACAAGTGTCGTTCTTTTGTCCAAACCCCAATTATGGTACAAAGCCCAATTACCCAATTTTAGTAATTAGCCCAACATCATGATTACTTCGTTTTAAACAAGCATAATAATAACTTAGCTACGAGACATTAATATAAAAAGGTTGAACATAACTTACAATGATTAAAAATAGCGTAGCGTTACACGGACAGAATTTCGACTTACACCCTTACAACATTCGCTAACATACCCTTATTATTAGAATTATAATTAAAATTAAAATATAAATTATAAATATAAATATATATTACTCGTATATATTGAGAGAGAGATGAAAAAATATGATGATTATTTTGATCAGAATTCGGTTTGATTTATAGCCAGGAATGATTTTTGGGGCTCCGCGACTCGCGGCCAAATAGCCTTCAAACTCCGCGAGTCGCGGAGAGGTATTTTCAGTTTACACCCTTGGAGTTTCCTGCTGCCGACGGTTTTAAATATATATATATAATATATATATAATTAATATAATTAATTATATATTATATTATATTTATATACATAGTTAACTTGTAATTTTTAGTCCGTTGCGTCGAGCGTTAAGAGTTGACTCTAGTCCCGGTTCCGGATTTTCGAACGTCCTTGCGTACAATTTAATATCTTGTACTTTGCGTTTTGAATCTTGTACTCTTGTGATTTCGAGACGTTTCTTATCAATAATTGGAACCTTTTTGATTGTCTTTTGTTCTTTTGAGCTTTTTGGTCGTTTGCGTCTTCAAATCGTCGAATCTGTCTTTTGTCTTCACCTTTTATTATTTAAACGAATATCACTTGTAAATAGAACAATTGCAACTAAAAGCTTGTCTTTCTTGAGGAATAATGCTATGAAATATATGTTCGTTTTTAGCATTATCAAGGATGAAGAGAGGATCACGAATATGTAATTTGTTTTGAAGTTTGCTTCCCGATCCGGATTTAGATGATGATTTATGTTTGTGTTCTTGAGAGAAAAAAAAGAAAGAAAAAAAAATAGAAATGGATGAATGAGTGGGTGGAGGTGGAAGATGGTTGACTAGTCAAGTGCTAGTCACCATTTTGGGGTTTTGGCAAAACAAGTCCCTCAAGTTGTAGTCGGGTGCGGGAATTATCTAAATGGAATATTTTAAAACACGTATTAACGGAGGATGTTAAAATCCAATAACGGAAAAATATTAAGAATGTTAGCTAACGGAGGATACGAATTTAGTTACGAAGGATATTATTAAAATAAAAAGACGGGAGTTAAAATAATTTAACGGAAAAATGCGGGATGTTACATTACCCACACCTTAAAAGAAATTTCGTCCCGAAATTTAGTTGGAAGTAATAGTCGATGTCTCTTCCTTGAGACCTTGCATTGTCAATGCTATGAATAAGTGAAGATACGTCCTTGGGCATTCCCACGAATTTGGACAGTCGGGGTTTTATGTTGTATTAAGGCTTGGTTTTACGATCCACAATTTCAACCGGTCTTTCTACGAAGAGGAGTTGTCATCAATAGTAAGTTTATCTAGAAGGATAGCACGTTCCTGTTCCTCAGGACACGTATCTAAGTTTGTTACATGGAACGTAAGGTAAACGGGAACTTAATTGAGTCGGAAGTTCTAAACGGTAGGAAGCGGTTCCAATACGCCCCAAGATTTCAAAAGGATCAATATTGCGGATATAAATTTCCTCGATTTCCCGAAACGGATTACACCTTTCCAAGGTGTGGTTTTCAATATTACACGGTTACTGACTTTAAATTTGAGAGATTTTCATCTAACATTGGTATAACTCCTTTGGCGACCACGGGCCGTCTTGAGCCCTTCTCGGACTTGAAGTATCTCAAAGGTTATTTCTTGAATGATTTCGGATCTGATGATTTGCTTGTCACCTACTTCGGTCCAACGAATAGGAGAACAACATTTGTGGTTATATAAAGTTTCGAAAAGTGCGCGTTAACACGCGAGTGGTAACTACTGTTGTAAGAGGGATCAACTAAAGGCGACAACACAAGTTTGTAACATGTCTTTCCAAGATGTAAATTGTTCGTTTGCTTAGCTCGTTTGTTTGTGGAAGATACGCAGTACTCACGTCTAAACGTGTTCCGAAGGCTTCTTGTAAACAAGATGTGTAGCGAGTATTTTCGATCCGGGATAATTGACAATGATACACCGTGTTGGAATATAATTTCTTAAGATATGTTTGGACAAGTTAGTTAGGGTTCGAAAGCGTTTGTTGGAACAGGTTTCTTGTCGGCTACTGAAAAATGTTCGTAAGGGCTAGTCACCCTCGTGGCGAATACTAGTAACACGTGAAGGGTCTCTCTCTCCATTGAGAAATTATATAAAAAGGTTTCCGTATACGGAAGTACGAGCAAAAAGATAGGAGTGAAATGAGAACTTAGAATAGAATGAGTTCACATTTTGAGGTAGCCATATCGCGCATCTAGTGGTCAAATGTTGAGACTTGGTGGGAAACGAGATAGTACACGTAGTTGTATAGCTCGGGGTTGAGTAGTAGTTGGCCGTATAACAGAAGCACAAGGACGTTAAGTCAAAGAAGAAAGGGGTATCCTTGGATTGTGTGTTATCTTTGGTCCCAGTAATATCAGACGGTAATAGTGAAATAGCATAGCTATGTATCGTGGTACGCGATGACGAGAAGATTGATCGGATCCATAAATAAGTATTCAAATTCTCCGTGTAAAATAACGAATTTCAGCTTCCTTGATTTCGAGTCGAGAGGGGTTGCCTTTCAGGCGTTCACGTAGAAGTATTTCTATATTTGAGTTCCATTTTGTGCCACACGAATTTATCTAGTAAGGTTGGTGTGAAAAATCACGTTCAAAGTCCGGACACGGAAAATGTTTAATTCTTTCCCTTAGTACGTTAAGAAGGTTAAAGGACGAGCGATACGGAAAAATTGGAAATAAATCTTTGGTAATAATCGCGAGATCCAAAATTTTACGAATACAAGTCGGAGTCGTGAGGGTTTCTCCAAAATTAATTAATTAATTAATTTTTTTTTTTTTTTTTTTTTTGCGAGATCTACTGTAATACCTTGACCACTAACAACATGGTTTAGAATTTGGACTTAGTTTAACCAAAATTCTCACTTGGAGAATTCGGCATAGAGTTGCTCTTTTCTCAAGAGTTCGAGCGTAAGACGGAGACGTTGTTCGTTTTTCCTTTCCGCTTGAATAGCTTAAAACATCAATTATAAGTACGGTAACGGATTTATCTAGATAAGTTTGCATACGCGGTTCCGGAGGTCTATGAATACGGGCGGAGCCTTAGATAAACTGAACGGCACTAAAAGAAATTTATAACTATCGTAGCGAGTTCGGAAAGCGGTTTAGGAGACATCTTCTCCCTTAACCCTCAATTGATGATAACCAGAATGAAGGTCGATTTTAGAATATACGCGAGATCCGTGTAACGGTTCAAGAGGTTGTTGATACGGGGAAGAGGATATCGGTTCTTCAACGGAAATTATTTAGTTCACTAAAATATCATATATGTGGGGAAAACATTCCCTTCCTAACGTATAGGTTTTGGGCTCCCTAGTTCTATAGATGTCAAATCAAAGTTCAAATTACCTACCCAATAAGTTTGACGTACACTCTCCGATAAATTTGTCGGTACGCAATAGTTTTCCGTTGGTCACTTGAATGGCCTAAGTAATATCTAGGGGGTGGTGGAGTGCAAATAGTAGGCTCCAAAGCCTTGGATACCAAACATTTATCGACATCCGAATCGAATAAACATGAAGTATAGGAGTTGTTAAGAAGAAACGTACCCGTGACTAGTTCATGTCGTCTCGAGCATCCTCGGTGCTAATGTTGGAAGTTCGGCCGCGTGTGTTGGGGTTGACTTTCTTCGTTGGACATGCATTCCTAAAATGACCCGGTTGGCCACATTCGAAACAAACACCCGGCTTTTGTGTGTTGGGTCCCTTTTGACTGACGGGGGCAGTACTTCCACAATATTTGGCAATATGACCACTTCCCTGGCACCGGTGGCAAATTAGCTTGCCACATTCACCAAAGTGATGCTTGTGGCATTTGTTGCAAAAAGGTCGAGTTCCAGCATAACTTTTCTTGCCGACGGAGGTGAAAGGTTCCCTGGCAAAGTTGTTGCTGTTGTAGTTGCTGGATTGAGAGGCTTCCCATTTTCTTTTGTTGTTACCCGGTTGGTCCTCGGCCGTTGGTGCCGGTGCTTCAATTTCATCCACCATTTCTATAGATTGGCGAGCCATCGTTAAAGCCTCTTGTAGGTTGGCGGGTTTGGATGACATTACCCTGTGTTGAATGCTCTTCGGAAGGCCATCCATGTAAAGTTCAACTCTTAGGGACTCGAGAGTCATGAGGTTTGGACACATTAAGACTAGTTCAGCAAACCGTTGATTATAAGCTTCGAGGTCATTCCGGACCGTTTGTAAATTTCTTAGCCCCTGTTCGAGCCTTCGAGTCTCGTCGCGCGGAAAGTATTCGGTGATCATTCTTTCTCTTAATTCGGTCCAAGTGAGTGCGTGGGCTTCATCGATACCCACTGATTGTACATACGTGTTCCACCATGAGAGAGCAATACCGGTGAGAGTGAGGGTGGAAAACTTGACCTTATCTTGGTCCCGACAACCGCTTATGTTAAAAATGGCTTCCGTTTGTTCAAACCATCTGGTGAGAGCAACCGGTCCCTCGGTTCCATCGAAAGTGGTAGGTTTGCACCCCATGAAGTTCTTGTAGGAGCACCCCTCGTTTGAATTACCAGCTCCATGATTATTGTTGTTGGAAAAGTGATCGGCCACGGCCGCACCCACGGCGGTAGTTATCATTTGTTGAAGAGCTTGTTCGAGAGTTTCGGAAGGAGTATTGGGTTGTCCTTGGTGAGCCATTGTTCCTTCATGACACAAGAATACCGTTGTTTAGTATTATCAATAATACTAATCGTGATATGGAATCAAGATAAAGAGGAAATTTTTCCTTGACTCGCCTTAAATTCTTTATGTCATAATGTCGGAAAGTTCATATGAGTCACCGTAATATAATCCCGAAAATTATATTACCCTGATTCATATGTGCATTCGACATCATTTCATATAGTCAAGGTGGCATGTCAATCAAATTAAACAACGTGAGATTAAGATGAACTAAGAGTAGATATGAGTAGAAGCGTTCGAGTATAAATGCACAAGTAGTCAAGTAATTCCTACTTCAAGTCTATATGCCGGTTGTAGTCTAGACTCACCAATGTACCCTATGACTCGGGGTCGACACCAATGAACTCTAAATCCCTACAACCAACGCTCTGATACCATCTGTAGCGACCTGACAAAATCATCATTGACGGCGCCGTCTACTTAGGTCCCGTTACGTGGTCATAAGTCTTTAAAAAAACGTTTGACCAAAAGATATGTCGCATTCATTTCAAATGTAAAGATTTTTCAAAGTTTACGAGAATAGTTCCACTACAAAATTACGTTACAAAGTTATAAGTACAAATGAAACTTATGCGACACAATTTAAAAGTAGCCAAAAGACGCTCTGTGTATGCATATATACTCGACATCCAATGCAAGTATCAAAATAATGAGCGGAAGCATGTATCATGTATCGTTCAAGGACCTGAGAAAAACATAGAAATCTGTCAACGAAAACGTTGGTGAAATCATAGGTTTAAGTAAGTAAGTACAAGTGAACCACAAGATTTGCATCAATGAAATAATAGTAATACATTCCAAAAGTTTGTTTCACGAGCACCCAATTATCAATGCTTAACATTCCTACCATAGAACCCCATCACTTAGTGCTAGAACATACACTGTTTCTCGAAAATATATTTCATTCGTAAACGGTAGCGAACCGTTTGAATGAGGGTTTGTCAAACCCATATGGATCCATACAACATAAGTTCTCGCTTACACCCGGCAAGTGTAACTAATGATAATCGAATTGAGGATTTTGTTCTAAACTCGTATGTAGAATGTTTGTTTTCCTGTACTTGTATTCACTTAGTAAAGAAATGTTTATGTTTTCTCATCCCAAATGTAAGTTCAAAAAGAGTAAAAGTGGGACTATGATCCCACCTTTGATTGCAAGAGTATAAATGTACTTCACAAAGTAAACGTGTGCATGAATGTTGCTTAGCCTTGACCTAAACAAGTAAGTTGTATCAATTAACCGGTTACGACACAAGGTCGAGCGAAATGTGTTCAATTAGTCCTATGGCTCGTTACGACTCGAATAGTATAGCATGTGAATCACGTTGTCAAGTTTCATGCAAGAATCAAGTATAAAAGCATGTTAGAACGATTGTATAAAAGTTTGGTTAAGTTTGACTAAAATTCAAACTTGGTCAAAGTCAACGAAAAAGTCAACACGTTCGGGTCGGGTCCCGAACTATTTTTCTATGCTAGTTATTCATATATAAGCATGTTAAAACAAGTTGCATGTAAATTGGAGGTCTAGAACATGTCAAACATTTTTAGTAAAAAGGTCAAGGGAAACAGAATCTGGACGCGGCTTATGTCGCGCCGCGACCTGGAACGCCGCGCCGCGGCCATACACGGGGTCTGGTGCCTGGTCAGTTTCAAATGTTCAAGTCTTGGTCAAAACTTCAAACAACCATAAAACGCAAAACGTAAACAACTAGAAGGCGTATCTTATACCGTTGGAAAGCTCTTTTGACAAGGAACACAACTAAGCATGTATCATCAATCAAAAACATCATTTTCAACAACCGATTTCTCGTCAAGTGATCAATAAAAGTCTATTTTCAAATTTTCAAGTTCATCAAATGCATTTTGAGTTTCGGGAATCCAATTCTCACATATGATATGCCGTTTTGAAGGTAATGAGGCATACATTACAACTAAACACTAACAATTAACATTCCATGGCATTCAAGCATCCAAAAATTCATGTCAAGAACTATCAAACCCTAGTCAAACATCTCAAAATCAATAATCATGCTTTTGAAGTTTTCTTAATCAACCTACACATCAAATTGAAGCTAATGATGCTAGTAACACATTTAATACATGAACTTTAACAATTAAACAACATTTAATCATCCAAAATCAAAGATTAAGCACACCCATTTCAAAGTTCATACTAGTTACTCCAAATCAACAAATCGAGCAAACAAAACATATATTCATATTATACACGAGCCATAGACACTAACTAACACAATTTCAAGTCAAAAACACGAATTTAAAGAAAATTAGTGATTTTAGAAAGTTACCCAAAATGGATGAAATTGGTACCAAATCGAAGAGGATGAAGAGAGGATCACGAATATGTAATTTGTTTTGAAGTTTGCTTCCCGATCCGGATTTAGATGATGATTTATGTTTGTGTTCTTGAGAGAAAAAAAAGAAAGAAAGAAAAATAGAAATGGATGAATGAGTGGGTGGAGGTGGAAGATGGTTGACTAGTCAAGTGCTAGTCACCATTTTGGGGTTTTGGCAAAACAAGTCCCTCAAGTTGTAGTCGTGTGCGGGAATTACCTAAACGGAATATTTTAAAACGCGTATTAACGGAGGATGTTAAAATCCAATAACGGAAAAATATTAAGAATGTTAGCTAACGGAGGATACGAATTTAGTTACGAAGGATATTATTAAAATAAAAAGACGGGCGTTAAAATAATTTAACGGAAAAATGCGGGATGTTACAAACATAGCTTATAAATTAGTAAGACGTCCATGTTTGTAAATTGTCCAAAAGCTAAAATAAATTAATTTTTTTTTGGAAAGTAAAACTTATGAGTTTAATTTGAGTGTTAATTTGAAAAAAAAGTGGTTGATATATTGCTTTAACTTCGGCAATCGTGCAAACCCGATCGAAATTTGGATTCACGAGAGCGTAAAACAATCAATCGGATTTATCTGCTCGATCTGATAGAGCAGGTTAATATCTTAAAGGATTTGAACTCCGGTGATGACCGGAATCCAATGTAAGTGACTGTAAATGATTTTTGACATAATAATGGCGTATTTATTGTGTGTTAAATTTCCTTAGATAATGAATGGCTCAATGGGAGTATTTATAGATGCCAATAGTTTGTCAGTGGGAATGATTACGTGACACATGTCCCTTTTATGGTTACAACAAACTATCATAAATAACTTTCTTGAAAATACGGGTTGACGTGGCACATATGCTCCATTGGTGTGTTAATGCCCATATATTTTTGGTATCCGTGTGCAGGTGACAGGGTACTCTACACACTTGGCCAAGTAGAAGGACTTATGTGTGCACACATCCTTAAAATCGTTAACTGTTTCTTCAAGGAACTATTCATCTGGATAGTCTTTTGCACGAATTGCATGTTAGAGTTAAATCTAACACTTTTCATCCGACTAGCTTCTAAACGGCTATCATCGCGTTTTATTGTTTATCCGATTCTTAGATAGACGGTTTGTATATCAGTCTTTCGCCCACCGTATATTTATCCGGCTAGCGCCCAGATGGATTACACGTCATCATTGTGTTCGGTAGCTGGTTTGACTTTAACTGTTGTCTTGCTTTCAGCTGGTAGCAGCACATATTTTTGAAATCTTTTGATGTTTTATTTGATGAATATGGGTAAGTCTTATACGAATAAGGCTTATTTGATGCAGATTGAATATGTGTATCATCAATACACAACTTAATTTTATTCATACACAACCAAACAAGCTTTATGGTATTATACATTACAACACTTTGAAGCATATTTGATTGTGTACGGATAAAAGTTGATTGTACATGGATCATCATTTTTTTTTTTTGGTAAAAAGTTGATCTAGAGTGATACATAATTAGATGTCTATCCATAATATGAGGGCATTCTTGATCCAGAGGGTGATACAAATTTAACCCCCAAAGGCCTAAACTTATGTTTTCCATGACATTGATATCGGTGGCAAATCTATGATTTATTTTGACAGAGACAACAATTTTTAACTTAATGGTTTGAATAGAAAATTGAAATTAAGCGTCATCCAAATGTTAAAAAATGTTAATATGCATAATAGTTTATAACATCTAACTTAGCTCGTTTTATTAACGGGAGCACAACTCGTGATTTTTCGGTTCAAAGATATTTACGTCAAGGAAATTCACTTAGCCCGTTTTTATTTACTATTGTGATGGAGGGATTGCATTTTTTGTTAGAAAAATCAAAGGCCTTGGATTCGATAAAGGGATTCGTATTGGGGTTGCGGGTTTAGATATATCTCATCTTCTTTACGCAAATGATGATATTCTTTTGTCGAACTAGAATCTTATGAACTTTGAAATCTTATTCGGGTATTACACATTTTTTATTGTCTTCTGGATACTGGATCAATGTTGGGAAATCTCATTTATGTGGTATTGGATTAGAGCAGGGGGAATTCGATTTGTTTGCTCGTCGTGCAGGTCGTAAACTTGGTGTTTTTCCTTTTAAATAGTTGGGGTTGGTAACCTCACAGCTCATTGGAAGGACCTTATTGCTAAGTTTCGAAAGAGGTGTAACACCGGCCATTTTTTTTATTCACAGCGGAAGACTTTATTAATAAACACAGTATTGGTCACGTCATTACATTAATCCGTGTAATTAAGTTTAAGTTTACACCACGGTGTTACGTTATTACAAAACATTATTTAAACAAAAGTCCACAACAGAGTCGGGTTGTCAAACATATCTTCTGCATCAGCACCCATCCCGACTAGCAGTACCTAAACCTGCAAGGGGAGAATATGTGGGAGATTAGCGCACCGCTAAGTGAATGGAATCTATCTAACAAATATAGCTTAAGCGACACACAAGCTATATACTAACAACAACACTTGCTAACTACCAACTAGCATACAATAAGACAATACGAAGATCGGCGGCTTGTACGAGCACACGACTCTCAGCTGATCGGGCCTGAGTCTACCGATAGTCCCTGCTACTCAATTCACAATATAGTTATCCAGATGCAGGGGGTGCATCGTTCAAACTATACTCCGCAATTAGTAGCCTATGGACCCAACCTCCCCTAGGCACGGTTGACCTCATACGGACTCTAACCTCTCCTAGGCACGGTCTCGAGTCCCCAGTCTCCCTAGGCCCGACTGGTGCCATTCACACAGTGTACACATAATTCACATACAACATTAGGCATACTATATTATTCTAACATGGCAATCCCTACACTATGCATGGTAAAGGAGTCAACCACAGTAGCATGTTATGCTACTTAAACTCTATTCGTAGATAGACCCACTCACCGAATACCAGCAACTAGCTCAGATAATCTATCACTGAGCTGCTTCCTTATCCTTATCACCTGAACATAAGGCAAATCAAGTTAGTTTCTGTCTGTTAACACAAAACAACACAATACAGAAAGCAGTCACAAAAAGCGCTGCTAAAAGTCTACCTAACACTTATGCACTTTCAAAATTTACATTCTGAACACCAAAATACAAACGGGCAGCATAACAGCTAGAAAATGGCACTTTGGTAAATATTCTGCCCTGAACACTCAGTCGGTCAACTGACACTGACAGTCGGTCGAATGTCGACACAACCGGTCGACTGACCTTTCCAGTCGTTCGATTCATTTGTTATTACATCAATCGGCCGAAGGTAATTCTCAGTCGGTCGGTTCACTAAACAATCGGTAGGTTGAACCCTCAGTCGGTCGACTGTCGACCGACAGTCGGCCGACTGTGTTCATCTTCCTCAGAAACTGAACAAAGGCTACGGACTTCACGATGAAATCCTCAAATCTCGATCTACAGCTCGTTTTAAACACCAAAATCGACCACAACTTGTTCACTACTTCTTATAGACTCAAAACCCACAACAATTAGACCATAACAACACTTAAATCACTTGTTTTGACACAAATTCAAGCTTTTTACAAAACTCACACAAAACCATGAATTTAACAACGAATTGAACACAAAAACACA
This sequence comes from Rutidosis leptorrhynchoides, assembly GCF_046630445.1. Classification (NCBI taxonomy): domain Eukaryota; kingdom Viridiplantae; phylum Streptophyta; class Magnoliopsida; order Asterales; family Asteraceae; genus Rutidosis; species Rutidosis leptorrhynchoides. Next base: position 371,646,655 of record NC_092340.1, on the reverse strand, counting down.
TGTTACTTACCTTGATAGACTCAGTAAACGATAACAAACACGATTCTAACACCAATTTGAGCTCAAGATCAAAGTTTAAGGATTAGGGTTTGGTAGATGGGAGGGATTAAGGTACGGTGTTTTAGTGAATTTTCTAGAAATGGGAAGAACATACAGTACACTAGTCACTTAATTGGGTTTAATTCCCACACTGTACAACACACGAGTATTTATCAGTTATCTGATATCTTTCGTACCTCGTTAGGTGGCCCTAACGGAGTCCAAATTAAATAAACAAACCTGTTCTGTAACCCTTGTCACAAACTGGTCTTAACCAATTAATAAAATAACACTATTCACATAATTAAAAATAAAAGCATATAAAACACATAATAAAACCCTAAGGGCAAAATAGTCCACTTACAACTAGCCCGGGTTTCAGTCTGTTATAAATCCACCCCCTTAAGGAGATTCCGTCCTCGAAATCTGGTCTTGGTCAAACAAATGAGGGTAGCGGTTTCTCATCAACTCTTCCGTTTTCCACGTAAGATTAGAATCCAAACTGTGTTTTCACTCGATCAACACCATCGGCATCTCTTTATTTTTGAACTTAGTCACCTTTCGGTCAACTAAATGGACCGTCTCTTCCACCAATTTCTTATTCAAATCGACCCTTAAATCTTCTAAAGGAAGGAGTTGCGTTTCATCATCGACTTTACACTTACGAAGATAACACACGTTGAATGTATAATGAATACCGGCTAACTCTAGTGGAAGATCTAACAACACAGAATGATCGTTCAACACTTCACTGATCGGAAATGGACCAATAAATCTTGGTGCTAACTTACCACGTTTACCAAATCTGATAACCCCTTTACACGGCAGAACTTTTAGATACACTCGTTCACCCACATTAAAGGTTACTGGACGCCTACGCGGATCAGCATACATTTTCTGCCTATCTCTAGCTGCTTTCAACTTTTCTCTCAGAATTGCAACTTTTTCGGTTGTCATTTGAACAATTTCGGGACCTGCAAACTGTTTCTCCCCGACTTCTAACCAACAAGTCGGAGTTATGCAACGACGACCGTACAACATTTCATAGGGCGGCATCCCTATACTCGAATGATATGAATTATTATACGAGAATTCGACCAACGGCAAATGTGTATCCTACGAACCACCATATTCTAACACACAAGCCCTTAACATATCCTCCAAAGTCTGTATCGTTCTTTCACTCTGACCGTCTGTCTGAGGATGATAAGATGTACTTAAATTCACACGCGTACTCAAATTCTGTTGAAGACTATTCCAAAAATTCGACACAAATCTGGAATCTCTGTCTGAAACGATCGATAACGGCACACCATGTTGACTAACTATCTCTTTCACGTATAATTCGGCTAACTCACTCAACGAAGCTGTTTCACGAGTAGCCAAAAAATGAGCACTTTTAGTTAGACGATCCACTATTACCCAAATCATATCGTGTCGTTTCTGAGTTCTTGGTAGTTTGGTCACAAAATCCATCGTTATATGTTCCCATTTCCACTCTGGAATCTGTAACTGACGTAACGAACCAAAAAGTTTCTGATGTTCTGCCTTCACTTGAGCACAAATATGACACTTTTTGACATATCGAGCGATATCTGTTTTCATTGTCGGCCACCAATACACTGTTTTCAAATCATGATACATCTTATTACTACCCGGATGTACTGTCAATCTAGATTTGTGAGCTTCTGTCATAATTAAATCCCTCAAATCTCCAGGCTTAGGCACCCAAATACGATTGTTTAAAGTCTTTAGTCCACGTGAGTAATCAATTAAGTCCAATTTTCGTTTGATCATTTGTTCAGATTTAATATGTTTGTCCTCCAAAGCACAGGCCTAAACGGTTCTTAAGCTGTTAATCAAATCTGGAGTTATATTCAAACGAAGGAATTTCATATTTTCACTTGACTTTTTACGACTTAGTGCATCTGCAACCACATTCGCCTTACCTGGATGGTATTTAATTTCACAATCATAATCTTTAATCAACTCTTGACACCGTCTCTGACGCATATTCAATTCTTTCTGTGAGAAGATATACTGCAAACTCTTGTGATCTGTACAAATAACACAATGGGTTCCATACAAATAGTGTCTCCACAGTTTCAAAGCAAACACTACTACAGCCATTTCAAAATCATGCACTGGATAATTTTTCTCATGAACTTTCAACTGTCGCGAGGCGTAGGCAATTACTTTATCTCTCTGCATTAATACACAACCCAACCCAGTAAATGACACATCACAGTATACCACGAAGTCATCTGAACCTTCTGGTAAAGCTAGCACTGGTGCCTGACACAGTAGCTGTTTCAAAATCCGAAAAGCCTTTTCTTGTTCATCAGTCCATCGAAAGGCTACATCTTTACGAGTCAACTTAGTTAACGGACCCGCTATTTTAGAAAAATCTTTGATAAACCTGCGATAATAACCAGCTAATCCCAAAAAACTCTTAATCTCAGTCGGAGTCTTCAGAGAATTCCAATTCATTACCGCTTCTATCTTTGTCGGATCAACCTTTATACCTTCGGTACAAATCACATGACCCAAAAACTGCACTTCACGTAACCAAAATTCACATTTTGAAAATTTTGCAAATAGTTACTCACGTTTCAACAAGTTCAAAACCTATCTCAGGTGTTCAACATGTTCAATCTCTGTTTTCGAATACACCAATATGTCGTCAATAAACACAATCACAAACTTATCTAAGAATGGACGACACACTCTATTCATTAGATCCATGAAGACTGCCGGCGCATTCGTCAACCCAAACGGCATGACAAGAAATTCATAATGTCCATACCTTGTTCTGAACGCAGTTTTCGATATATCTGATTCAGCAACACGAACCTGATGATATCCGGATCGTAAGTCTATCTTAGAAAAGAATGAAGCACCCTGTAATTGATCGAACAAATCGTATATTTGAGGTAACGGATACTTATTCTTCACTGTTCTTTTGTTCAATTCACGATAATCAATACACATACGCATTGACCCATCTTTCTTTTTAACAAACAATACCGGAGCACCCCACGGTGAAGAACTCGGTCGGATAAACCCACGATCTAATAACTCTTGAATCGGTGACATCATTTCACGGATTTCAGACGGCGCTAATTGGTACGGAGCTTTTGCAACTGGTGTTGTTCCAGGAACCAACTCAGTCTTATATTCGACATCCCTTACCAGCGGCAGACCTGGTAACTCATCTGGGAACACTTCAGGAAATTCTGATACTATCGGAATATCGGACACTGTTTACTTTTCTTTCTTCGCATCGATCACATATGCAAGAAATGATTCACAACCCTTTGCCATCGACTTCTTCACTTTCATCATGGTTATCAACGGAAAATTATACCCTCCCCGCTCCCCTCGGGCCACAACACGGGTTCCATCGGTTGAACGAAAGGTAATCATTTTCCTATCACACTTAATATTAGCTCTAAGTGAGCTCAACCAATCCATTCCTAATACTACATCAAAGCTAGGAATAGGTAATACTAAACAAGTCACCGGGAAAGACTTCCCTTCGATCTCTATACAAACCCCCGACACATATGTTGTGACGGGTGTGATCTTACCATCGGCTACTTCTACACTAACCGGCTTGGGTAACACAGTAACTGGTAATTTCAACTTAGCACAGAAATCTAGGGACATAAAACATCTATTGGTACCGCAATCAAACAATACGCGAGCAGGTATTGAGTTGATTAGAAACATACCGGTGATCACTTCATCGGTTGCCACGGCATTCTCAACCGACATCTGAAAAGCTCTAGCCTCTGCAGTTGGAGGGTTCTTCCTCTTTTGCCCACTCGAGGCTGTTGACCCTCCGGCTGATGTTGAACGCGCCCCTGACCCTGCCCCGGAACTACCACTCTTCGACGGACAACTAACTGCACGATGCCCTGGTTTATGACAACTCCAACACACACTATTCGGATACAGACATGCTGAAGACTCATGCCCAACTACACCACACTTTAAGCATCTTCTTGTAGCCTCAGAACACTGACCACTGTGAGAAGATCGACACGTGTGACACCAATTCCCTTTACCTGATCTAGACCCAGTACTACTCTGACCACTTTTACGCTTCGATTTAAACCCACTAGACTTCTTGGATTTAGATCCTGATTGACCAGATACTTGCCTACTTTGTTGTAGCACATTACCAAACATTCTGTTTCTGGCGCTCTGAACATCACTTTCTACAATCTTAGCCATCACAACAGCTTGAGACAACGATGTAGCTGTTCTAACAAAAGTTCGGTACTCTGGAAGAATGATATTCACAAAATGCTAGATACGAGACGCTTCATCTGGAACCCACTGTTGTACAAACCTCAGTTTATCCATATACTTCTCTACTACTTCATCGATCGTCATTTGAGGTGTCATCTTCATTTCAAGAAACTCAGTCTTGATTCGGTTCATATCAAACGGATTACAATACTGTTCACACACCTTCCCATGAAACTGCTCTCATCTGATCATACTCATTTGCTATTTCGGTATACTGGAAATCAAAGAATCCCACCAAATCATAGCCCTACCTTTCAACATTCGACTAGCATACGTTACTTTCAGCTCAGGTTCACACAGACACGCTTCAAATACCCTTTCAATTTCTCGCAACCAATTGAGAGTTACAGTAGGATCAGTACTTCCAGAAAACTCAGAGGGTTTGCAATCACAGAAGTTCTTATAAGTACATCTTTTGAGTTGTTGCATGAAAGGTTGTTGGAACATTTGCATTTGGTATGGATTCATCATCATGGGATTTTGGTAAGTAAAAGTATTTTGCAGTGGCATATAGTATTGGTTAGGTATTTGATTCTGATACTGGTTCTAGTGCACATTAGGTAACATTTGGGATTGCGCGGTTGGGAATCCAGGTGGTGTATCATCATTTCCAGAATGCCTCGCCAACTCAAGCTCATTAATTTTGTCTTCAGCCTCTTTTAGCTTGCTTTCTAACTGAAGGATGTAACTATTCTGATCATCATCAGACTCAACACCCTCTTCTGGTGCTCTGAATGTTCCGGGGTTGGATGGGCCAGTTGCATTTCTATCAGCAATACCTGTGCTACAAAACAACTTACATAAAAGCTTAGTGGATATCAGTTAGTTCAATCACAACTAACACACATATATCCTATTTTCACTTAGCCCCCACTCCCACAGACATGTTTGAATTGCCTCAGGGTTTGGGAACAAAATACACGCACGTACTTGCTGCCAAACCTTGCTCTGATACCAACTTGTAACACCGGCCATTTTTTTTTATTCACAGCGGAAGACTTTATTAATAAACACAGTATAGGTCACGCCATTACATTAATCCGTGTAATTAAGTTTAAGTTTACACCACGGTGTTACGTTATTACAAAACATTATTTAAACAAAAGTCCACATCAGAGTCGGGTTGTCAAACATGTCTTCTGCATCAGCACCCATCCCGACTAGCAGTACCTAAACCTGCAAGGGGAGAATATGTGGGGGATTAGTGCACCGCTAAGTGAATGGAATCTATCTAACAAATATAGCTTAAGCCACACACAAGCTATATACTAACAACAACACTTGCTAACTACCAACTAGCATACAATAAGACAATACGAGGATCGGCGGCTTGTACGAGCACACGACTCTCAGCTGATCGGGCCTGAGTCTACCGATAGTCCATGCTACTCAATTCACAATATAGTTATCCAGATGCAGGGGGTGCAACGTTTACACTATACTCCACAATTAGTAGCCTATGGACCCAACCTCCCCTAGGCACGGTTGACCTCATACGGACTCTAACCTCTCCTAGGCACGGTCTCGAGTCCCCAGTCTCCCTAGGCTCGACTAGTGCCATTCACACAGTGTACACATAATTCACATACAACATTAGACATACTATATTATTCTAACATGGCAATCCCTACACTATGCATGGTAAAGGAGTCAACCACAGTAGCATGTTATGCTACTTAAACTCTATCCGTAGATAGACCCACTCACCGAATACCAGCAACTAGCTCAGATAATCTATCACTGAGCTGCTTCCTTATCCTTATCACCTGAACATAAGGCAAATCAAGTTAGTTTCTGTCTGTTAACACAAAACAACACAGTACAGAAAGCAGTCACAAAAAGCACTGCTAAAAGTCCACCTAATACTTATGCACTTTCAAAATTTACATTCTGAACACCAAAATACAAACGGGCAGCATAACAGCTAGAAAATGGCACTTTGGTAAATATTCTGCCCTGAACACTCAGTCGGTCAACTGACACTGAAAGTCGGTCGACTGTCGACACAACCGGTTGACTGACCTTTCCAGTCGGTCGATTCATTTAGTATTACATCAATTAGCCGAAGGTAATTCTCAGTCGGTCGGTTCACTAAACAATCGGTCGGTTGAACCCTCAGTCGGTCAACTGTCAACCGACAGTCAGCCGACTGTGTTCATCTTCCTCAGAAACTGAACAAAGGCTACGGACTTCACGATGAAATCCTCAAATCTCGATCTAGAGCTCGTTTTAAACACCAAAATCGACCACAACTTGTTCACTACTTGTTATAGACTCAAAACCCACAACAATTAGACCATAACAACACTTAAATTACTTGTTTTGAAACAAATTCAAGCTTTTTACAAAACTCACACAAAACCATGAATTTAACAACGAATTGAACATAAAAACACATGTTACTTACCTTGATAGACTCAGTAAACAATAACAAACACAATTCTAACACCAATTTGAGCTCCAGATCAATGTTTAAGGATTAGGGTTTGGTAGATGGGAGGGATGAAGGTACGGTGTTTTAGTGAATTTTCTAGAAATGGAAAGAACGTACAGTACACTAGTCACTTAATTGGGTTTAATTTCCACACTGTACAACACACGGGTATTTATCAGTTATCTGATATCTTTCGTACCTTGTTAGGTGGCCCTAACGGAGTCCAAATTAAATAAACAAACATGTTCTGTAACCCTTGTCACAAACTGGTCTTAACCAATTAATAAAATAACACTATTCACATAATTAAAAATAAAAGCATATAAAACACATAATAAAACCCTAAGGACAAAATAGTCCACTTACAACTAGCCCGGGTTTCAGTCTGTTACAAGAGGTTGGCTTCGTGGAAGGTCTCTTTGTTATCAAGTGGTGCTCATTTATCACTCATTAAGCTTATTTTGAGTTTGGTAGAAGTTTACTTTCTCTCGCTTTTTAAGTGCCCGGCGCAAGTGCTTAAGGAGTTTAAATCTATCCGGCTTAATTTTTTTGGGGACAACGGTAGCGATTATCGTAAGATGAGTTGGGTGAAAAGAGATTCTATATTAATGTCTCATGAGAATGGTTGATTAAATGTTGGAAGCTTAAGAACGTTTGATTTGGCGTTTTTGTTGAAATGGAAATGGAGGTACTTATCGTCTTCGGATTCGTTATGGTTGAAAGTGATAAACGGGATCCATGGTTCTGTATTCGATCATACCAATGTTAAGGGTGTGTGGCACAATATTGTTTCTTCATTTGATAAGGTTTTTGAACTACAATGACTTCCAACAAATGCCTTTAAATTGAAACTCGGTGATGGTCGTGAAGTGCGTTTTTGGTTTGATCCTTGGTTACTCGATGTACCGTTAAGAAAATATTATAATCGACTGTTTAATCTGGATCGTGATCAACATGGTACAGTGGCGAGTAGGTTCGTAAATGAGTCATGGGTGTGGAACTGGTGGGGAATTGATATTGGAACCAGGAATCGTGCGACTCTAATTTTCTTACAATCTTCGTTATCAGATATCTCTTTATATAATCACTCTGATTATTGGAGATGGAGATGGATGGTTCTCGGGTATTCTTGATCGTTTACCACGTCGTCTTAATCTATCGAGACGTGGGTTAGAAATTATAAACTATAGCACCCTCTGTTTTGTCCACAGGGGTACTTTAGTCATTTTGTTGTTTTCTAATTGTTCTCTTTAAAAAAAAAAAATTCATTATTTTTATACCAACTTTTTCCATTTCTTTTTTACCCCTTCCTTTTTCATTCCATTATTTTCTAAACGCCTAATTAACCGCCCCTTAACCTTATTTTTTAACTTTAATTAAACTACCGTTAACCGACCAAACCACCCCCGCAACGAAGTTATTGTTTCTAAAAGTTTTTTACATCGATTTTTTCATCTTCTTTTTTATTCCTTTAATTTTTTAAATGTGCAAATAACCGACCATTAACCGTTCTTTTAAATGTTCAATTAATCAATCGTTAACCGACCAAAACCACCTCGCAGTGAAGCGCGGGTTCTTTTATCCTCGGTGAGATGATTACGCATGATACATTTAGGAATAGTATTGAAAGTTCTGATTATTTATTCTATACGTGCACGTTTGCTCTAGAGATATGGCATGCAATATTCTTATAGATCCACAGACTGCGTCAAACGTTTACTTCTTGGTAGGAAGTGTTCAGTTGGAATCTGGATGTACTGCTCAAGGATCAAGAGACCATATGTTTTCAATTGTTGCAGCTACTATTTGGATGATTTGGCGTTTCAGAAACTGTTCATTATTTAGTGTCAAGTCCGTTAAGAAATGTAATATCGTTGATTCGATTCAGTATTTTTCGTATGTTTGGCTTCGTTATAGGGCCAAGGTTGTTTTATATTGGAAAAGTTGGCTTTCTTGCCCCTTGTAATGCTCTTCTAGCTCACATTCCCAAAAAAAAAATTAAAACATCTAACTCTAAGAAATTTTCTCCTATTACTTTGTTTCTGATCAATTAGCTAACGACATCATAGGTTAGTATAATTAAACTTTTTTACTTTTCATCAATAATAAAAGAAAATATTTATAATAAATCTATAAAATTGTTATTTTACTTCTCCCATTAGTACATCAAATTATATTACTCCGTAGTTTATACAGTAAGTGAAATCAATGTTGAAAAGTAATTTATATATTTTTGAAAACTAAGGTGGCTTGAATGATACTCCTATAATTTACTATGTTGAAGGTCAATTAGAATCTTTATATTATAGAAGAGGGACTAAATAAAACATGTAAGGAAATAGTACTACTACTGTAGTACCCTTCTTCTCCATTCTCTATTTTCATCTTCAAATTAGTGGTTCCGTTGCAACAGATTTACATGTATACAATTGCAAGGGATCTAAAAACGGGTTAAAAATGTCAACGATTAAACAACATTCAAGAACGGTATAAAAACGGTCAACAACGGTATAAAAACGGTCAAAAACGGTAAATAGCGTTCAAAAATCTTAAAAAATGGCCAAAGGATTTACAGCCAAAACTTACACCTTTTTGTGTAACAGTGTTTCCCACCAAATATGAAGGGTTATACCCTTTCATTTTAAACTGCATATGAAACAGAATTTGATAATTCGTTTTGTATGCTTTGCTTACAGATTCTTGTTTTTTTGGATTAACAATGAAACTCCCTCTGTACGAGCACGTTGACTCCCCCATAGAGGATAAACCTCAAGTAATTATGATGATCCTTCCAAATCCCTTTGAACGAATACATCATTCATTGATTTCATAGTGAGGTTTTGACCTCTATATGATACGATTTGTAAACATTGCATTCTTTTGAAAAGTCACACCATAAATGAATATATAAATCCAAGGTTTTCGACGTCTGATGATTTCTACGTATAGACAATCACCGTATATAATATTTTACAATACTACATCCGTTGATAATGCAGTCAAAATAAGATACATGGTAATGATTTTGTAAATGCAAAGTTTTCTTGAATAAAGCATGTATGACTCCATGCACATAGCTTGTATAACGTATAAGTAAACAGCGGAAGACTTCTAGGAACCTGAGAATAAACATGCTTAAAAGTGTCAATACAAAGGTTGGTGAGTTCATAGTTTTATTGTTGCGCATAATCTGTATATAAAGGTGGATCACAAGATTTCAGTTGTTTCATCCAGAAACGTTTATCAAATTATTCTACAAGATTGAGCACCCTGGTAACTAAACTTTAACGTTATAATAAGTACCCATGTTTTAACATACATGCAACCAACAAGTACAATACACGCAATCTAACGTGTACTAAACTCAAATAGCATATGTCTGTTTTATAGTTCAGGCTAGGTTTCTATACCTGGATAGACGGGGATTTCAAGCCCTATGGATCCATATACTACTACTCGCGCCCACCAGTTCTTATAACCGGTAGTTACTAGTTACCAAAGCTAAGGGATTTTTGGTTCAAACTCGGTGTAGAATTTAGTATGTACTTGTATCCATTGCGTTTAAAATAAAGTGCATGTATTCTCAGCCCAAAAATATAGATTGAAAAAGCAATTAAAAAGGGAGCAAATGAAATTCACCTTAGCAGCACATAAGGTCATTCATCGAAATGTGATCGAAACTCGGAATGCAAAATAACTGTAGATCTCAACCTAGAGAACATATGTTGGTCAATACATGTCTAACAAGCTAGGTCAAGTCATAGTGTATCACAATCCTAATGCTCAAGACCGATATGCAGAAGTTAACAAAAGTCAATTCAAAAGTCAACCTGACCCAATATGATTTTTAAATCTATACATGTTTATTAACATAGTATAAGTCTTGATAATTGAACGAATTTATAGTTTATCAAACTCAAAATATTATTTATTTCAGGAGCTATATTATATTTGAATTATCATGGCAATCGAACATGATTTATTATTTCACATAGTTTTCCAATACTTGTAAAATCAGATTATAGTATTTATAAAGCTTTAAAATATGATAAGACAGTCAACTTTGACAATTGTTTATCAAAACGAGACGTGCCTTATTTAGAAATTTATTTACTCGTTTAGTAATATTTAAAAATCCAATTTATCAATCTTATAAATAAATTGTTTAAATATCAAATGCAGAATCGAAAGTAATTTCAATTAATGTTAATCATAATTCAGTTGACCATATCTTCTAATCCGTTCATCGAAATCACGCGATTTCTAAATGAAAAGTTATTAATTTTTCGACAGCTTTCCAACGACATGCATATATATACCTTTTATCAATAACATATGTATCAAATTTGTGATTCATCATAAACTATCTAACGACAAAATTAAAGCATACAAGCGTGCATAAACATATATACTCGAGCACTAGACATGGATACACTATTAATATATAAAGATAAGATATGAATGCTCGCGTATCAATATTGTGATTCAATATTGTAGGAAAGTACGTAGACACAATGGAGATGATAAACACTAGGTTGACCTTTGACTCATGATCATAACCCCCAAGCAATACCCATAACCTCCCTAGCTATAACCCATAATTTCCTTAGCTCTATCCCGCTCGAAAAGCTTGTTTTGAAAATAACTTGCTCATGACCTCGTCGTATTATTTTATTTATAATAATACTAATAATAATACTCCTAATTATAAGATTAATAATAATATTAATCTTAATAATAATAATAATAATAATTATTATTATTATTATTATTATTATTATATAAATATATATAAAGTGAGCATAGAGATGTGAGGATATGTGTGTGTGTGTGTGTGCGTCGAGCAAACTGGCCAATTTATAGAATGTTTCTAAATCCTGACTGCCATGCGATCGCATGGGTTTTATGCCTATTTCTCATGCGATCGCATGGCCCCAAAATCCAGCTCACAATTTTTTGTTGTTTTGTTTGTCGATATATTTTTATAATATATATATAATATACATAATTTATATTAATTAATTATATATTATATTATATTCACGTGCATAGTTGACTTTTAATTTTTGATCCGATGACTCGTACGTTTACGCTCGACTAATGTCTCAGTTCCGGTTTCTCGAATGCATTTTCGTATGCTTAGAAAACTTGTACTTTACGTTTCGTGATTCGTACCTTTGTCAAAATATAATCTTAAATTATCAATAAACTATATTACTCAAAGTATAACTTACACATTTTAGTAATTTGGTCATTTGCTTCTATAAATCAACTCCTCATTGTTTATTAAAATATATTTAATAATATCGAAACGTTTTATATCTAATTCAATTCTATGCATTATCACATTGTAAAATATATATTTTCGTTTAGAAAAATATAAATTTGTATATAATATTTATTTATCAAACGGAACAATAAATGGGTGTTACAATTGTTTACAAAAATAATTTTGAACCTTAATATATATATATATATATATATATATATATATATATATATATATACAATATATATAAATACTTTTTCTATACACGTTGCAAGTTATTTATATATCAAATACAGTCAAAAAGGAAAGATTTCTTAAATCAAGGTGGACCTCTCAACAAAGACTTATCACAATACTTACAGAATTTATAATTGTTGAAATATCTACTAATCCAATCGTTGGTATTATCTTCTAATTTCGTAGATGAATATATTAAGCATATATTGAGACAAATACGTTTAATCTAAAAATATTATACATTTAATACTTTGTTAACGTTTTCAAGTTATAATATATATATATATATATATATATATATATATATATATATATATATATATATATATATATATATATATATATATATATATATATATATATATTCATATCCATTTATATAGTCGTTCGTGAATCCTCGAGCATAGTCAAAAGGGTAATTGAATGTATGAACATAGTTCCAAAATTTTCGAGACTCAACATTACAAACTTTGCTTATCGTGTCAGAATCATATAAAGATTAAGTTTAAATTTGGTCGAAAATTTTCGGGTTGTCACAGTACCTACCCGTTAAAGAAATTTCGTCCTGAAATTTGATTGGGATGGTCATGGCTGACAGTAAGTATGTTTTCATGACGCATACAAGCTGAAAATTAGAGTTTTATCATCATCGAGTAATATAGACAAACAATTTGATTTTGTGAAGAGTACGAGTGAAGCTATCACAAAAGAGTGAAATGAATAAATGTAGATTCGTCATATCTTTTGACGTAGATAGGATTGATTTCTGGATTTCAAGGGATTTAGAGAAAATTTTCGTAATAAGATTTGATTCTTTGATAATTAAGGAAATTAGGATCTTCTTTGGTTAAATGCGATAACCTGTTTTGATTGCTCTGTCGGATATGTCATTATAAATCCATTCTCTTCGTTTTCTTATTTCCACAACTCACACCCTCTATTCTTTCTCCTTTAATTCATACTTTGAATCATTCGTCAATAGACTACATCCAGTTCTGATCCTTGATATACTCCTAACTTTCATATCTGTCATTTTTCTCTTTCATCTACCACCGGAGGATTTTATTTATTTTTATTATTACCTTGGGGTTATAGTAATTTTAATTCTCCCTTGCCTTTACGTGGCAATACTTATTGATATGCACGGTTTGTAATTTATGTGTTGTTGTCGAGCTTTATACTTTCTTTTATATCCAAGAGTTCCATACTTTTGTCTCCTCTTCCCGACTTCAAGTCAAGCGAATAATGGTCCAGAATTCGTAGGTATGGATTTTGAAATGAACATAGTTAATGTTCTAAGAAGGAATTTGTAATGGCACGATTTTGATTTGTCAAATTACCAGAATATCCGGAAAAGACCGAATCATCAAGAAAATATTTTCTTGATGTTCTTAGAGGTTAAATAGAATACCAGAGTCGTGTAACATGGCACATGATGACGGTATGGTCTGTGAATCATCATGTCCTATTTAGAAACTCAGCACGACTTACTGTAATATAATCACGTTGATCAAGTGTCATTATATTATACTAACTCATGCTTCAATTCCCAATACTACTTCAAAAACATTCATATTTTAAACTTGAAGGTTTCAGAATTTAGAAACTAAAATAGTTTCTTTTATGATATAATACAGATGGTGCAAAGAGATAAATTATTTCATATAAGAATAATTATGGAAATATCTTCAGAAATATGGAGGATATTTATAATGAAAGATACGATGATATCTTAAAATTTCTAATATCAGAGGATGATGAAGAATATTGTCCGCAAGGGTTTAGAGTCAGGAGCAAGGTATTCGTTAATGACTTTAGCAGATACTGAATCATTTGGATTCTTTGAAGGCAGGTTTAGTCTTTGTGATTTGTCCACGGCCTCCTTCATACTTTGCTCAAATCGTTTTCCAGTTCCAAACCTTCTCTTTTTCTGAGCTTTGCCAACACACTATTCTTTATCATCAAAATTTTTACTGTTAAGGTCGTTTACAGTTTTTGCTGCTTCATCAGCATCTTTCAAAATTTCGAGAACTAGTTCGCAGTTTAGGGTGTTTTTCAGAAACTTCATGTGAAGACCCGTCCTAATCCATCCGGACGAAGTCCATATCGATTATAAACGATTCACAACAGTTGATTACATCGCGAGGTACATGACCTCTATATGATACATTTTACAAACATTGCATTCATTTTTGAAAAGACCATCTTTCATTACATCGAAAGTTGATGGCGTGCATACCATTTTATAATATATCTAACTATAATTGACTTAATAACAATCTTGAAGAACTCAACGACTCGAATGCAACGTCTTTTGAAATATGTCATGAATGACTCTAAGTAATATCTTTGAAATGAGCAATTGCACAGCGGAAGACTTCTTTCATACCTGAGAATAAACATGCTTTCAAGTGTCAACCAAAAGGTTGGTGAGTTCATTAGTTTAACATAAATAATCATTTCATAATTTTAATAGACCACAAGATTTCATATTTCCATTTCTCGTAAACATACGTCCCATGCATAGAGACAAAAATATCATTCATATGGATTGAACACCTGGTAACCGACATTCACAATATGCATATAAGAATATCCCCATCATTCCGGGATCCTCCTTCGGACATGATATAAATTTCGAAGTACTAAAGCATCCGGTACTTTGGATGGGGCTCGTTTGGGCCCGATAGATCTATCTTTAGAGTTCGCGTCAATTAGGGTGTCTGTTCCCTAATTCTTAGATTACCAGACTTAATAAAAAGGGGCATATTCGATTTCGATCATTTAACCATATAATGTAGTTTTGATTACTTGTGTCTATTTCGTAAAAACATTTATAAAAATTTCGCATGTATTCTCAGCCCAAAAATATGAAGGGTAAAAAGGTAAATGAAACTCACGCATATAAAGAAAATAGTAAAACAGTTAATAAAGCATTTGCATGTATTCTCAGCCCAAAAATGTATATAAAAGGGAATAATGAAACTCACTGTAATGTATTTTGTAGTAAAAATACATATGACAATATTGAACAACTGAACAATGCAGGGTTGGCCTCGGATTCACGAACCTATATCATTTGTAATATTATTAATATACGTAGTTGTAGTCGAACAAATATAAATTTATTAATTATATCCTTTTTATATTGATAATATATATATGTTCCTTATATTCATTTTGTATATAAAAATATATTAAATTTTGTTATGTTATGTGTATTAAATATATCATTTGTATATTAATAATTAAAAATAGTAGTTATAATAAGATCAAAATAATATTAATAGTGTTAAAATGGTTATAATACATAATATTATTAATAAGGTAGTAATGTTAATGATTCTATTAACAATAATAATAATAATAATGTTATTAATGATAATAAATGTAAATATATTATTTTTTAGTGTTAATGATAGTTTTAATAATAATGTCTTACTAATAATAATAATAATAATAATAATAATAATAATAATAATAATAATAATAATAATAATAATAATAATAATAATAATAATAATAATAATAATAATAATAATAATAATAATAATTGTTGTAACTAGGGTTATGCTAATAATAATATTAAAGGGTAACTAATACATGTATTAGTAATAATGATAATACTAATAACTAACGTTCGTAATACATAATAATAATAATAATACTAATAACTATAACCTTAATACTTAATGATAATAACAATAATAATAAATATAATTACAATAATATTAATAATGATAATAATAATAATTATAATAAATAATTAGGAAACTACCTCATAAAAATGGGGTTTAAAAAGAATTGCCACCAGCGGGACTCGAACCCGCGACCTTTCGCACAACCGACACTCCTCTAAACCATTCCTCTAGTTTATCCTTTCTGATTTATTTCTTATTCCATTTGTAACGACCCGTCAAAATCGCTATTGACGCGGCACATTAATCATTGATTCCACAGTGAGGTTTTGACCTCTATATGATACGTTTTGATAAAATATTGCATTCATTAAAATAAGTAACTTTCTAAACATAGAAAGTTATAAACATGTGGGCGAGTGCTTAGGTATAAGCAAAACCCCGAAATACATAAGTCTTTAATTTACAGGTTGACATCACAGTCCAATTATTTATTACACAACGCAGTTTTATTTTGAATGCAATAAACTTTGTACAAAGCATGAGAGACTCCATGCAGGCAACAAGCACATCACAGCGGAAGCATTCTAAGGACCTGAGAATAAAACATGCTAAAAAGTCAACACGAATGTTGGTGAGTTATAGGTTTAATTGCTCGAGTCATAAACATATATAAAGATAGACCACAAGATTTCATCAAAAGTTTATCAATAGATTCTACGTAACAGAGCACCCTGGTAACTAAACTTAACGCTATAGTGATAATTACCCCATTCGTTTTAATACACGCAAACCAACGTGTCTTAAACTCAAATAACATACGTCCGTTAAAAGGCTAGTGCTCTAGCTCGGACGGGGATGTCAAGCCCTATGGATCCATATACAATTATTCGCGCCCACCAGTCCATATCCTATGTACTGGCAGCTACTAGTTACCAAAGATAAGGGATTTTCGGTTTAACTCAGTGTAGAATTTAGTATGTACTTGTGTCTTATCGCGTTTAAAATAAATTGCATATATTCTCAGCCCAAAAATATTTAAAGTATTTAAAAAGGGAGACTATAAACTCACAGTTCAATATTGATACTCAATATTGTAGGCAAATTGCGTAGACGTAATGATGGTAGACGACTGTATGGTTGGCCTTGGATTCAAGAACAATACCCCGAACAATACCCAATATTTCCTTAGCTTAAAGTGGTTTAAAACCCGAATTAAAACACCCTCGAATATACTTTTTTATTATTAAACTTAAATTTAAAATTATAATTATAATTTAAATATAAATTTTTATTACTGAAGAAAAAAATATGTGATAATTCGTCGAGCAAAACAGGCGTATTTATATTACTTTTCCGTTTACTGTAGCTCATGCGATCGCATGAGTTTCCAGTGTTTTTGCCATGCGATCGCATGGCCGCCTTTTCTGTTTTTGTTTGGTAGTTTGTCGACATCAAATAGTATTACTGTAGCAAATAGTGTTTTACTGTAGCAAATAATCTGTTCAATCGGATGCTGGTTCATCAAATAGCTGGTTGTAGAACACACAGCATCTTGATCATCAGCTGGTTCAGATGAGTGAGCAGCAACAGAAGGTTGCTGATCAATATCAGTAGAATCAGTACCAGCTTGTGATCTCTCAGAACCAGCAGACCTAGGCTCATAGTGTTTTACAGCAACAAATAGTGTTTACTGTAGCAAATAGTGTTTACTGTAGCAAATAGTGTTTACTGTAGCAAATCACTGTAGCAAAGTCGTTTTTCACTGTAGCACTGTAGCAAAATACGGTTTCACTGTAGCAAATAGTGTTTTACTGTAGCAAATAGTGTTTTACTGTAGCAAATAGTGTTTTACTGTAGCAAATAGGGTTTTACTGTAGGAAAGTCGTTTTTACTTGTACATATATATATACATACATATAATTGTTCATGAATCGTCGAGAGTAATCAAAGGTAATTGTATATATGAAACAGTTCTAAAATTTTGAGACTCAATCTAACAGACTTTGTTTAGCGTGTTAAAATAATAAATCGTATAGAGAATTGGTTTAAATAAGTCAAAAATTTTCGGGTCATCACAGTACCTCCCCCTTAAAGAAAATTTCGTCCCGAAATTTTGAGTAGTACCTGTTTCATGAGCGATATCAGTGAACAAATGTGGATACTTTTGCTTCATCTGATCTTCACGTTCCCAAGTAAACTCGGGTCCTCGTCTTGCGTTCCAACGAACCCTAACTATCGGTATTTTGCTTTGTTTTAATTGTTTGACCTCACGGTCCATGATTTCAACAGGTTCTTCGATAAAATGAAGTTTATCATTGATTCGTATTTCGTCAAGAGGAATTACGACATCCTCTTCAGCTAAACATTTCTTCAAATTTGACACGTGAAATGTGTTGTGAACACTACTAAGTTCTTGCGGTAGCTTTAATCGATAAGCAACTGTTCCAATTCTTTCGGTGATTTCAAAGGGTCCTACGTACCTAGGACTTAGCTTTCCTCGTTTACCGAATCGTACAACGCCTTTCCAGGGTGACACTTTCAACATGACTTTGTCGCCCACTTGAAATTCTAGCGATTTTCTTCTTCCATCAGCATAACTCTTTTGGCGACTCATGGCCGTTTTCAATCGCTGTTGTATTTGAATGATCTTTTCGGTGGTTTCGTGAATAATTTCTGGTCCAGTAAGTTGTCTTTCTCCTACTTCACTCCAACATATAGGAGATCTGCACTTTCTACCGTAAAGTGCTTCAAATGGCGCTGCGTTGATGCTCGTATGATAGCTGTTATTGTATGAAAATTCTGCCAACGGTAAGTGTCGATCCCAACTGGTTCCAAAGTCAATCACGCATGCCCGTAACATGTCTTCCAATGTTTGTATTGTTCTTTCACTTTGACCATCTGTCTGTGGGTGATAAGCGGTGCTCATATCTAATCGAGTTCCCAATGCTTTTTGTAATGACTGCCAGAAACGTGATGTGAATCGGGTGTCACGATCAGATATGATAGAGATGGGTACACCATGCCTGGAAACTACTTCCTTCAAATATAGGCGTGCTAATTTCTCCATACTGTCTGTCTCCTTTATTGGTAGAAAGTGAGCTGATTTAGTTAGACGATCAACTATCACCCAAATAGTATCATGACTACTTGCAGTCCTTGGCAATTTCGTAATGAAATCCATAGTTATTCTTTCCCATTTCCACTGCGGAATTTCTGGTTGTTGCAGTAATCCTGACGGCTTTTGGTGCTCAGCTTTGACCTTTGCACACGTCAAACATTTGCTTACATAAGTAGCAATTTCTGTCTTCATATTAGGCCACCAATAAAACTTCTTGAGATCGTGGTACATTTTCCCGTTTCCTGGGTGAATTGAGTACCTCGTTTTGTGTGCTTCATCTAGTACTAGTTGCCTTAGATTACCATATTTTGGTACCCATATCCTATCAGCAAAATACAGGGTTCCATCGGCTTTTACCTCAAGCTGTTTTTCTAACCCTCTGCTCATTTCGCCTTTTTCATTTTCTTCTTTTAAAGCTTCTAACTGTGCTGCTTGAATTTGCTTTGTGAGATCGGTACGAATTGTAATATTCAAAGCTCGGACCCTAAGAGGTTTTACTCTTTCTTTTCGACTTAGGGCATCAGCTACAACATTAGCCTTTCCAGGGTGGTAACGGATTTCACAATCGTAATCGTTTAACAACTCTACCCAGCGACGTTGTCTCATATTGAGTTGTTTTTGATCAAAAATATGCTGAAGACTCTTATGGTCAGTGTACACTGTACACTTGGTGCCATATAGATAGTGTCTCCATATTTTGAGTGCAAAAACTACAGCTCCAAGTTCCAAATCGTGTGTTGTATAGTTCTTTTCATGAAGTTTTAGTTGTCGTGAGGCATATGCGATAACTTTTGTGCGTTGCATTAATACACATCCTAAACCTTGGCGCGAAGCGTCACAATAGATCACGAAATCATCATTTCCTTCTGGTAATGACAAAATGGGTGCAGACGTTAACTTCTTCTTTAACAACTGGAATGAGGATTCCTGTTCCGTGGACCAATCATACTTCTTTCCCTTTTGAGTCAATGAAGTTAAGGGTTTGGCGATTCTAGAGAAATCTTGAATGAATCTTCGGTAGTAACCAGCAAGACCTAAGAATTGGCGGATTTGTGTTGGAGTCTTCGGTGTTTCCCATTTACTAATGGCTTCGATCTTGGCAGGGTCAACTTTAATTCCATGTTTACTGACAACATGTCCCAAAAATTGTACTTCTTGTAACCAGAAATCACACTTCGAAAATTTTGCGTACAATTCTTCTTTCTTGAGTATCTCTAGTACCAGTCTTAAGTGTTGCTCATGTTCTTCTTTGTTCTTCGAGTAAATCAATATGTCGTCGATAAAAACAATGACAAATTTGTCTAAATACGGTCTACAGATGCGATTCATTAGATCCATGAATACTGCTGGAGCATTAGTCAATCCAAAAGGCATGACTAGAAATTCATAGTGACCGTAACGGGTTCTGAACGCGGTTTTAGGAACATCTTCTTCCTTCACTCTCAGCTGATGATATCCGGAGCGTAGATCAATCTTGGAATAAACACTTGATCCTTGCAATTGATCAAACAAATCATCAATCCTCGGTAATGGGTACCGATTCTTGATCGTTAATTTGTTTAATTCTCGGTAATCTATGCACATTCTCATAGATCCATCCTTCTTCTTGACGAACAGAATAGGAGCACCCCAAGGTGAAAAACTAGGACGAATAAATCCACGGTCCGATAATTCTTGCAACTGGTCTTGTAATTCTTGCATTTCTGAAGGTGCAAGTCTATATGGAGATCGGGCTACAGGTGCAGCTCCTGATATGAGATCAATCTGGAATTCTACACATCTGTGTGGAGGTAGCCCCGGTAATTCTTCTGGAAATACTCCGGGATATTCTCTTACAACCGGCATGTCATTAATGCTTCTTTCTTCAGTATCGATCTTCTTTACATGTGCCAAAATAGCATAACAACCTTTTCTTATAAGTTTCTGGGCCTTCATACAACTGATAAAGTTCAGCTTTGAGTTGCTCTTCTCCCCATAAATCATTAATGACGTTTCATCCTTACGAGGGATGCGAATTGCTTTCTCAGCGCAAACAACTTCCGCTCTTGTTTTGGACATCCAGTCCATGCCAACGATTACGTCAAAACTTCCTAATTCTACGGGTATCAAATCGATTTTGAAGGTTTCACCAGCGAGATTCATTTCGCAACCATGGCAAATTTTATCGGCTTTTATCAGTTTACCATTAGCTAATTCAATAGTATATTTATCGTCTAGAGGTAATGATGCACATTTTAGTTTAAAACTAAAGTCTTTACACATATAACTTCTATCAGCACCCGTATCAAACATAATAGAAGCTAGTTGATTATTAACGGTAAACGTACCCGTGACAAGATTAGGATCCTCACGTGCTTTACTGGCACTAACATTAAATGCCCTCCCACGTGCGGGTTCTTTGTTCTTCTCCTTATCAGGGCATTGATTTATAAAGTGACCAGACTTCCCGCACCCAAAACATTTCTTGACATCGGTCAGTTTTGTCTTTACTTCAGAAACGGTGGCATAACAATCTTTCGCCACATGTCCTTTCTTGTTGCACTTATCACAGACCACTTGACAATAACCTGCATGATGTGTGTAACATCTTTTGCAGAACGGATGGGGTCCCTTATAGTTTGGACTTGCAGTTGCCCCATCTTGTTTACCTTTAAAAGTTTCTTGTTTCTTCAGGTGAGTACTTTTGCCCTTATAGTCTTCCCATTTCCTCTTTCCTTCAGTTGTCTTGACTTCGGTAATTGGTGCCTTAATCGAACTCTCTGTGATCTGGTCCATGAGTTGGTGTGCCATAGTCATGGCTTCCTGCATCGTATTTGGTTTGGACGATGTAACATTTCCTTTGATATTGATCGATAAACCGTCAATATACATTTCTATCTTTCGTTTCTCGTTTGGCACCAATTCGGGACACAACAAGGCTAGTTCCATGAAACGCTTTTCATAGTTATTGAGATTCGTGCCGATAACCTTCAGATTACGTAACTCAGATTCCATTTTTCTGATCTCGTTTCGAGGACAGTACTCCTCGATTAGCATCTTTTTCAGTTCTTCCCAAGAGATATCATATGCCGTATCTATTCCTTCTGCTTTAGCATAATTGTTCCACCAAGTAAGTGCACCATCTTGCAACGTGCACGAAGCATACTTTGACTTGTCTCCATTCGCACAATTACTGATTTTGAAAACGGACTCCATCTTTTCAAACCATCGGGTTAGACCGACTGGTCCCTCGGTTCCACTAAACGTCTGTGGTTTGCATCCTTGAAAAGTTTTGTATGAGCATCCGTTTCGTGAGTTTGTGTTTACGGCTGCTGCTTTGGCTGCTGCTTCGGCTGTTGCTTTTGCTGCTTCGGTTGCAGCAATTCTTTCATTCACACGTTTCTCGACTAGTTGCTCAAACTCAGCATCCGACATTTGAGACATGTTTCTTCAATAAACACAACAGATATAATTTAATCATATAGAATATTATAGGTAAAATGAGTTGTCAATAGTTAATCGTAGCATATTAATAATATGAACCAATTATTATAAAAGCCTTTTCTTCTTATTAGCATTTTATAATTATTTCTAGGGTATTACCTACCCGTTAAGTTCATACATAATAGCTAGTACAAGGAATTAACTACTAAAATCCTAATAATATTCCACTATAAAAAATTATAGCGAGTGACTACATTATTATGTAATAATAATAATAATAAGAAGTAGTAATAATACAAATAATCATTCCATGCATTTATTATTAATAAACCAAAATAATACAATACCATACAATACTGATATTTTACATATGCTTATTTTATATAACAAGATAGAGTAGCACACATAAGCAATAAAATAGCGCATGGAAGATTTATGGTTGCGAGGTCGTTCATTCAGAACTATCAGAAACTTCTTCCCATTTGGTTCTCTCTGCCAATTGTTTGTGTGCACATGGTCTGACAGACATTCTGGCAGTGTATTTTATTTTTAGTTGGGGTTTTGAGGTACCCGTTGCCTCAGTGGGTTTAATACAATAAGGGTGGTTACGGATCGAATGGTCCTGTTCTTTTTTAATAATTAAGGACATTTTATTATTGTGGTTGTTTTTATTATCTATAGCAAGTTGGAATTTCTCCTTAGTGATCTCTTTTATTTCATTAGCGAAATCCTCCTCCTTACTGATCTCGTCTGATGACGAACTGTCTGAGTCATGTGTAGGAGAATATGATGACGAACTGCAAGAATATGTACCGGTGGTCATGAACCGAAATCTGCCAGGCGTAATCGGCACAACCCGCCCGTCGGCGGTATATCTGGACCAATGTCCATATTTGTTTAGAAATGGACGATCCTCTTTTACTCCAGGGATCATGGGTCCATGCCAACGATATTGTGGCTCCGGAAAACTAAAGCTGGGTGGAGCTGGAACCTCCTCTGGGTTTACCGGGAGTTGAGATTCCCCGGCTAACACAATTTCTTCTTTAATAGGTATTGGAACGCCCTTTTCAGTTGTGGATAGAATAGATTCAGTGTCCGATTCCGAGTCGTACAAAATGATAGGATTAGAAGAAGTCATCTATCACATAATTGAAACAACAATTACGTTAGCATATAAATATATCACATATAATGTTTTTGACCAAATAATAAGCAAAAATCAGGAAAAACAGATATGGTCATAGTCCAGACTCACTAATGCATCCTAACAATTACCAGTTAAACACAATAATGTAATTTCTGGTTCCCTATGACCTCAAGCTCGGATACCAACTGTAACGACCCGTCAAAATCGCTATTGACGCGGCACATTAATCATTGATTCCACAGTGAGGTTTTGACCTCTATATGATACGTTTTGATAAAATATTGCATTCATTAAAATAAGTAACTTTCTAAACATAGAAAGTTATAAACATGTGGGCGAGTGCTTAGGTATAAGCAAAACCCCGAAATACATAAGTCTTTAATTTACAGGTTGACATCACAGTCCAATTATTTATTACACAACGCAGTTTTATTTTGAATGCAATAAACTTTGTACAAAGCATGAGAGACTCCATGCAGGCAACAAGCACATCACAGCGGAAGCATTCTAAGGACCTGAGAATAAAACATGCTAAAAAGTCAACACGAATGTTGGTGAGTTATAGGTTTAATTGCTCGAGTCATAAACATATATAAAGATAGACCACAAGATTTCATCAAAAGTTTATCAATAGATTCTACGTAACAGAGCACCCTGGTAACTAAACTTAACGCTATAGTGATAATTACCCCATTCGTTTTAATACACGCAAACCAACGTGTCTTAAACTCAAATAACATACGTCCGTTAAAAGGCTAGTGCTCTAGCTCGGACGGGGATGTCAAGCCCTATGGATCCATATACAATTATTCGCGCCCACCAGTCCATATCCTATGTACTGGCAGCTACTAGTTACCAAAGATAAGGGATTTTCGGTTTAACTCAGTGTAGAATTTAGTATGTACTTGTGTCTTATCGCGTTTAAAATAAATTGCATATATTCTCAGCCCAAAAATATTTAAAGTATTTAAAAGGGAGACTATAAACTCACAGTTCAATATTGATACTCAATATTGTAGGCAAATTGCGTAGACGTAATGATGGTAGACGACTGTATGGTTGGCCTTGGATTCAAGAACAATACCCCGAACAATACCCAATATTTCCTTAGCTTAAAGTGGTTTAAAACCCGAATTAAAACACCCTCGAATATACTTTTTTATTATTAAACTTAAATTTAAAATTATAATTATAATTTAAATATAAATTTTTATTACTGAAGAAAAAAATATGTGATAATTCGTCGAGCAAAACAGGCGTATTTATATTACTTTTCCGTTTACTGTAGCTCATGCGATCGCATGAGTTTCCAGTGTTTTTGCCATGCGATCGCATGGCCGCCTTTTCTGTTTTTGTTTGGTAGTTTGTCGACATCAAATAGTATTACTGTAGCAAATAGTGTTTTACTGTAGCAAATAATCTGCTCAATCGGATGCTGGTTCATCAAATAGCTGGTTGTAGAACACACAGCATCTTGATCATCAGCTGGTTCAGATGAGTGAGCAGCAACAGAAGGTTGCTGATCAATATCAGTAGAATCAGTACCAGCTTGTGATCTCTCATAACCAGCAGACCTAGGCTCATAGTGTTTTACAGCAACAAATAGTGTTTACTGTAGCAAATAGTGTTTACTGTAGCAAATAGTGTTTACTGTAGCAAATCACTGTAGCAAAATCGTTTTTCACTGTAGCACTGTAGCAAAATACGGTTTCACTGTAGCAAATAGTGTTTTACTGTAGCAAATAGTGTTTTACTGTAGCAAATAGTGTTTTACTGTAGCAAATAGGGTTTTACTGTAGGAAAGTCGTTTTTACTTGTACATATATATATACATACATATAATTGTTCATGAATCGTCGAGAGTAATCAAAGGTAATTGTATATATGAAACAGTTCTAAAATTTTGAGACTCAATCTAACAGACTTTGTTTAGCGTGTTAAAATAATAAATCGTATAGAGAATTGGTTTAAATAAGTCAAAAATTTTCGGGTCATCACACCATTACTATTTACCATATTCCCGATTATTTCCAAGTTCATCTTCTTCAACCCATTTCATTATACCAAATTCGAATTAATCACAACAACCCCTTTTGATTCTATAGTTTAAACAGAAACGTTTTGTATATTGAGTATTTAAATTACAAGACTTGCACAAAACAAAGAATAAAAAAAATAAAAGATATATACATATATATCTGTTACTGTTCGACGCAGGTAAATAAAGAAGAAGAAAAATTTAATTTCGAATTTGATAATGTTTTAGCCAAAGTTCATAACATGAAATATGTTGCAAATCATCTCTACAAACTATAAAAATTTTCAATTTAATTCAATTCGAAACAGAATCTGCGAATTTGACTGAAGAACAATTGTTGACTTTTAAAATCCTAAACTTTGACTCCCAAAATTAGAGCTCAATATAATGAATTGACAGATGAGATTTTGCAGAAAGTTTACTTGTGGAATTCCTAACAACACTGCGATTACAATTTTTGAAATTTAACACTAATTTGAAGTTTTGATTAAAAGTGGTATAACAGAGATGCCGAGTGCCGAAAAGAAAAAAAATGAATAAATCTGTTAAATTTACAGGAACAAGAAGATTGTGTAATTGATAATGATATTAAAAGGTCGAATTAATTCCCATCAACCTAGTAAGACGTCTGTCCTATAATGGAAGAAAAAAAAATGTCGACATTATATTCTCAAACAAAACGAGTTCATAAAAAAATAAATAGATGATTTTGATGGGCAACTGAATCCGACAATTACAAAAATTTAGCACAGTAATATTGAAATTGAGAACAGATTTTGATTCTAAAGTCTGTACGTATGATTTGATTATTATTATTAATAATTAATAATTATATTAATAATAATAATAATAATAATAATAATAATAATAATAATAATAATAATAATAATAATAATAATAAATAATAATAATAATATTGATTTCCTTATACATATATATATCTCTATTTGTGTTTACATATCTCTATTTTTTTTATAACATTATTTTAAAAAAATTCTGTATCTAACGATAATCGTGCATCTGTATTGATATCCACATTTATATATCTCTTTAGTTCATATTTATATTTATACGTTATAATTAATCTTATTGATAAATATAACTAAAATAATACTACCTAACTTGTAATAACAATGATAACAATCTATTTAATAAATATTAATAATATTACTTAACAATGATACTAGTAATGATAATAATATTAATAATATGTTAATGTTATTAGTAACAATAATGATACAAATAATAATACTATCAATAAAATATTACATGTATCAAATCTGTTATCAATGTTAATATTAATAATGAAGGTGATAATATTACTATACCATTTAGTTTAACTTGTAATTTCAATTTAATACATATTTTTAACTATGTAATATTTAATAATATATAATAATATATTTTCAATATTTGATATTTATTTATGTTATATATGTTTTACAATATACATATAATATTAATTATGTTTAAAAATCATATATATAATTATCTACCTAATTAATTTAAATGATTAAATGGTATTATATTAATTCAAATTAATATATATACTTATTTTTATATTTACATATATATATTTATTCATATACTTATTTGCACACAATTGTTCGTGAATCATCGGGAATAGTCAATTGGTAAATGCATTCATGTAACTGTTCCAAAGTTTTCGAGACTCAACATTACAGACTTTGCTTATCGTATCGAAATCAAATAAGATTCAAGTTTAAATTTGGTCGTAAATTCCCGGGTCATCACAGTACCTACCCGTTAAAGAAATTTCGTCCCGAAATTTGAGTGAGGTCGTCATAGCTAACTATAAAAATGTTTTCATGATGAATATGAGTTGATAATTAGAGTTTTATCACCATTGAGTAATATAGATAAAACAATTTGATTTTGTGAAGAGTACGAGTGAAGCTATCACCAAAGAGTGAAATGAGTAGGTATAGATTCGTCATATCTTTTGACGTAGATAGGATTGATTTCCAAGTTCAAGAGATTTGGATAAAATCTTCGTAATAAGATTTGATTCTTCGGTAATCATGGAAATTAGGATCCGCTTTAAATGCGATCATCTGTTTTGATTGCTCTGTCGGATATTTTACTATAAGTCCACCCCCCTTCATTTCCTTATAATTCATACCTTCTATTCTTTCTTCTTTAATTCGTACTTTGAATCATTTGTCAATATGCTCCATCCAGTTCTGGTTCTCGATATACTCCTAACCTTTATATCTGTCATTCTTCTTTTCCACCTTCCACCGGAAGAATCTATTTACTTCTACTATACCCTTGGGTTTATAGTGTTTTTAATTCTCCTGTGTCTTTACGTTGCGATACGTATTAATATACACGGTTTGTAACTTATGTGTTGTTATAGGGCTTTATATTTTCCTTTAAATTTCAAAGTCCCTGCTTCTGTCTTTAATAATCATTGTCATTCACAGTTAATGCTCTCTCCTATTTGCTGTGATTTATACCCCCCATTTCTATTTCGGAGATTCATTCTTTTGTTTTCTCTTCCCAACTTTAAATCAAGCGAATAATGGTCCAGAATTCATAGATATAGAGTTTTGAATGATTATAATGTTCTAAGCAGGAAAGAACGTGATAGCATGATTTGCTTTTCAAATTTATCAACATCACGAAAGATAGATCCATCAAGAATATATTTTCTTGATATGTTCAGAAGTTAAGTAGAATGAAAGAGTTATGTAACATGACACATGATGATGGTATGATCTACTGTGAACCATCATCACATTTCATTAGAAACTCAGCATGACTTACTGTAATATAATCACGTTGATCAAGTGTCATTATATTATACTAACTCGTGCATCAGCTCCCAACACTACTTCAAAAATATTCATATTTTAGACTCGAAAGTTTACAGAATATAGAAATTAACAGTTTCTATATGATGTAACACTGATAGCTTGAAGAGATTAATGATTTCAGATAAGAATAATTATAAAAATATCTTCAGAAATATGGAGGTTATTTATAATGAAAGATACGATAATATCTTTGAATATCTAAGATCAGAGAATGATGGAGACTATTGTCTGCAAGGGTTTAGAGTAACGAGCAAGATATTTGCTAAAGACTTCAGCAGACATTGAATCATTTAGATTCTTTAAAGTCAAACTTATTCTTTGTGATTTGTCCACGGCTTTCTTCATAGTTTCGCATAATCTGCTTTTCGGTACTAAATTTTCTCTTGAATGTTTCCAATATAATGATACACAGGAAGCACGAAGAGGTATATAATTTTGGACGAGAATATTTTTGAAAATATCCTCAGAAATATCGAAGATATTGATGATGATATTTTGGAATTTCTAAGTTCGATGGTTGATGGAGAAAGATTTTCTGCAAGATTTTAACATGACTTCGGAGCAAGATATTCTCTAAAGATTTCATCGGATTCAGAATTACCTAGATTCTTTGAATATAGGGTTTGGTCCTTGTATTTGTCCTTGGTCTCCTTCGTGGTTAGCTCAATCCGTTTTCCAGTTCCAACTTTTCTGAGCTTTTCCAACATACTATTCTTTATCATCAAACTTCCGCTGATTAAGGTCGTTTACGGTTGTCTATGGTTTCTGCTGCTTCATTCAACTTTTTCAACATTCATAGTATTGATTTGTGACAGAGTGCTTTTTAGAATTTCAGAATGAGAGATCATAATTCTAAGAGATTAATGTCATACATATAACTGTTGATGTAGATATGATGTGAGTTTTCAAAGTACTGATTGCTGATTCCCGGTAATTGGTATGGCAGTTCTCGTTACAAGATGCGGGTGAGTATATGATAGGGTTTCAATGAATAAATATAATGAATTGTCAGAGAGATCTAAGCCAAGAAGCAACGAGGTTGCTGGCACGTCTGCTGGTAATATGGTGGAATATAAAAGAATTCTCCGATATCAAAAGGGTAATCGTATATATATCAGGATCATAGTAAGGTTACTTCAAATGAAAATTCGAAGTTGAATTGCTGGAGCTGTGACAAAATTGGCTACTTTGAAAAGGGATCGCAAAATTATATTTGCTAATAAATGCCAAAGGATCTAATGCGGCTACGTGTTAAACTTTTACTCAGTTATCGAGAGTTTCTCAGGTGCATAACTATATGCATAAATCTTTCCTTCCGTAGATGAAGTTTGGTTGGTCCATCCTCTCGATTGAGGTGTTTTCAAAGATCATGAAAGGTTTGAACGCAGATTGTAATTGTCAAGATACAAATGAGGTTTAAGATGGAATTAAGTGGCAACTTGAAGAATTATTTAGTTTCATATGTTATAATCAATATTTTAATTCCTTTTAATAGTCCAATGTTGGTAGTCCTCGTTTGATAGTCCACAGTTAGCAATTCAACAATTCATATATAATTTAATATATAATATTCGAATTAATTAATACGTATCGTGACCCGTATTCGTCTCAGACTTGATCACAACTCAAACTATATATATTATTATAGAATCAACCTCAACCCTGTATAGAGAACTCGATCATTACTGCATATAGAGTGTCTATGGTGATTTCAAATAATATATATAGATGCGTCGATATGATATGTCAAAACCTTGTATACGTGTCCCGATATTTAAAGTGCGTAAAATAAATAATAGAAAATAAATGACGATAAATAAAGTGCGTAAAGTAAATAACAGAAATTAAATGACGATAAATAAAATTGCGAAAATTTAATTTGCGATAAATAATTTGCGATAAATAAATTGCAATAAATAAAATGTATTACGTAATTAATTAGTTAGCTAGGAACAATTAGCTAGGAACAGTTAACGTGGATTCTTAACAAACTTTCCCATAGTTAATTTGTTTGTTTCTAACAAATTTTATTTTGTCAAATGTTTTCTTCATTATGCCACTTGTTGGATTCTGATAGATCAAAATTCGAAAATGAAATTGAATAAAAGTGGTTATTCTGCGGTGAACGGATACGTATATCGGTGGTTGTAAGTAAGATAGTAAACGACTGTTGAATTAGCTTCGAAGAATGTACAGTGTAACTTATTAATGTGGAATCTGAATATTCCTCGGGTATTACCTACCCGTTAAAATATTTTCACCATTAACAGTTTGTACAAAAGATTTTTTTTTTTAATTACAATCTTTATGAAAACATATATACATATATATTTTCTTCAGATGTAATCATGGATTCATTGAGTTAATATGATATTAAACTCATTTAGTTTACCGTTAGAACTAGAATACATAATCTCTAAAACATTTAGAGATTACTTAATCGCTATGTCGAACGGAGATAATTGATGTAGAACGATACGTAGAACGATGATTATACTCGAGGTACAGAATGGGATGCTGAGGCATGGACTGTTGATGGTACTGATGCTGTCATTGATGGTACTGTTGGTGCCGATGATGTTGCTGAAGCTGGTACGTTTTGCACCATTTTCTCCAAATTGATTATTCGAGCGCAAAGTTCGCTAACTTCTTCTATTATTCCGGGATGATCGTCGGTCGGAACGAGCGGGTGAATAAGTTTTAGAATTGTGGATAGAATATAATCGTGTCGAACTACTCTGGAAATTAGGCTGAAAATGGTGTTTCGGATAGATTCTCCGGTAAGTGCTTCAGGTTTTTCGCCAAGAGGGAAATTTGGTTGATGGAAAGGAATTGCTTTCTTCTCGTTTCCGTGGATTAAGTTAACTACGAACTCATCAGATGAATTGGGAATGGCTGATTGATTGATTCATTCTGGTGACACCAGTTTCGGAGCTTAGGTGAATATCCATGTCGGAATAGCTGTTGGAATAACTATCGGAATAGTTATCGAAATCTGAGGGACTCGAAATGGTTGAGGGATTCATCTTGTACGATCAGATGAAGAATTTTTGATAAGAAACAGATTATAGGATGTAGATTAGTACCCTTCAATACATAATTTACATATGCATATATAATACTAAAATCCCATAAGTTACGGAGGAATCTACAGAAGCTGTCAGGCAAAGTCTACAGTAACAGATGCGCTAAGATATGAATTTTGTCTATACACTATTCATGCAATCAATGCTGTAAGATGTCTCTAGATTAAGAATGATAAGCAATTGATTCTCTAAGAATGATAAGCAGGTAAATTTTCGACACGAAATGATAAACAAAACTTTTGACATGCAGACACGGTCAAAGTCCAGACTCACTAATGTATCCTATCGACTTATCTGTTAGACACACTAATGCAGACCTGGTTCGCTAAGACCACCGCTCTGATACCAATTGTGAAGACCCGTCCTAATCCATCCGAATGAAGTCTATATCGATTATAAATGATTCACAACAGTTGATTACATCGCGAGGTACTTGACCTCTATATGATACAATTTACAAACATTGCATTCGTTTTTGAAA
Source organism: Rutidosis leptorrhynchoides (assembly GCF_046630445.1). Taxonomy (NCBI): domain Eukaryota; kingdom Viridiplantae; phylum Streptophyta; class Magnoliopsida; order Asterales; family Asteraceae; genus Rutidosis; species Rutidosis leptorrhynchoides. The sequence continues at coordinate 371,614,585 of NC_092340.1, read as the reverse complement.
AGACCATCTTTCATTACATCGAAAGTTGATGGCGTGCATACCATTTTATAATATATCTAACTATAATTGACTTAATAACAATCTTGATGAACTCAACGACTCGAATGCAACGTCTTTTGAAATATGTCATGAATGACTCCAAGTAATATCTTTGAAATGAGCAATTGCACAGCGGAAGACTTCTTTCATACCTGAGAATAAACATGCTTTCAAGTGTCAACCAAAAGGTTGGTGAGTTCATTAGTTTAACATAAATAATCATTTCATAATTTTAATAGACCACAAGATTTCATATTTCCATTTCTCGTAAACATACGTCCCATGCATAGAGACAAAAATATCATTCATATGGATTGAACACCTGGTAACCGACATTCACAATATGCATATAAGAATATCCCCATCATTCCGGGATCCTCCTTTGGACATGATATAAATTTTGAAGTACTAAAGCATTCGGTACTTTGGATGGGGCTCGTTGGGCCCGATAGATCTATCTTTAGAGTTCGCGTCAATTAGGGTGTCTGTTCCCTAATTCTTAGATTACCAGACTTAATAAAAAGGGGCATATTCGATTTCGATCATTCAACCATATAATGTAGTTTTGATTACTTTTGTCTATTTCGTAAAAACATTTATAAAAATTTTGCATGTATTCTCAGCCCAAAAATATAAAGGGTAAAAAGGTAAATGAAACTCACGCATATAAAGAAAATAGTAAAACAGTTAATAAAGCATTTGCATGTATTCTCAGCCCAAAAATGTATATAAAAGGGAATAATGAAACTCACTGTAATGTATTTTGTAGTAAAAATACATATGACGATATTGAACAACTGAACAATGCAGGGTTGGCCTCGGATTCACGAACCTATATCATTTGTAATATTATTAATATACGTAGTTGTAGTCGAACAAATATAAATTTATTAATTATATCCTTTTTATATTGATAATATATATATGTTCCTTATATTCATTTCGTATAATGATATTAAAAGGTCGAATTAATTCCCATCAACCTGGTAAGACGTCTGTCCTATAATGGAAGAAAAAAAATGTCGACATTATATTCTCAAACAAAACGAGTTCATAAAAAAATAAATAGATGATTTTGATGGGCAACTGAATCCGACAATTACAAAAATTTAGCACAGTAATATTGAAATTGAGAACTGATTTTGATTCTAAAGTCGGTACGTATGATTTGATTATTATTATTAATAATTAATAATTATATTAATAATAATAATAATAATAATAATAAATAATAATAATAATATTGATTTCCTTATACATATATATATCTCTATTTGTGTTTACATATCTCTATTTTTTTATAACATTATTTTAAAAAAATTCTGTATCTAACGATAATCGTGCATCTGTATTGATATCCACATTTATATATCTCTTTAGTTCATATTTATATTTATACGTTATAATTAATCTTATTGATAAATATAACTAAAATAATACTACCTAACTTGTAATAACAATGATAACAATCTATTTAATAAATATTAATAATATTACTTAACAATGATACTAGTAATGATAATAATATTAATAATATGTTAATGTTATTAGTAACAATAATGATACAAATAATAATACTATCAATAAAATATTACATGTATCAAATCTGTTATCAATGTTAATATTAATAATGAAGGTGATAATATTACTATACCATTTAGTTTAACTTGTAATTTCAATTTAATATATTATAATTACATATTTTTAACTATGTAATATTTAATAATATATAATAATATATTTTCAATATTTGATATTTATTTATGTTATATATGTTTTACAATATACATATAATATTAATTATGTTTAAAAATCATATATATAATTCTCTACCTAATTAATTTAAATGATTAAATGGTATTATATTAATTTAAATTAATATATACTTATTTTTATATTTACATATATATATTTATTCATATACTTATTTGCACACAATTGTTCGTGAATCGTCGAGAATAGTCAATTGGTAAATGCATTCATGTAACTGTTTCAAAGTTTTCAAGACTCAACATTACAGACTTTGCTTATCGTATCGAAATCAAATAACAAGTTTAAATTTGGTCGGAAATTCCTGGGTCATCACACTTCACATTCAAAGTACGTAAGTATAGGAGATAGATGTTATATGTACACATATAACTGTTGGAGTAGACATGCTGCGAGATTTCAAAATACTGATTGCTGATTCCCAGTAATTGGCAAGATATGGGGTTTCGATAAATATAATTATTTTTCGGAAAGTCAAAGATCAGTGAAGTTGTTGGTAAGTTTATTTGTGGTGAAACATAAACGGTTCCCCGGTAACGATGGCGAAAGGGGCAACGTATATATCAAGGTTATAATAAGGGTGTTTCGACTGAAGAATCGAAGTTGACTTGCTGGAGCTGTGACAAAACTGACTACTTTGTAAAGGGATTGTAAAGTTATTTTAGCTAATAAATGCCAAAGGGTCTAACACGGATACTTGTTAAACTATGACTTTGGTTTCAAGAGTTTTTCAGGTACATAACTGTGGATAATATGTGGTTGGATCATCATCTCGATTGTTCATTATTTGAAGTGTCTTCAGGAATTTCGAAGGGTTTGAACATCGATCGTAATCGTTAATATACATATGATGTTCTAGCACAGTTTTGAAATCAAAATACATCTTTGAAAGATGTAGAAATCTAAGAGTGATGATATCGGTTATATCTCGCCTTGGATTCTGATATGTTAAAATCAGAATATGTAATTAAATTTGAATGAGTATGGTTGTTTTGATTTCTATGAAAGAATATATCTCGTTGTGAAAGTAGTGAGTATAGTTGATGATTTGTTGAATCAGAATTGAAGAATGTAACATATTAATTGTGAATTTATATATATCTTTCGGGTATTACCTACCCGTTAAAATATTCTCCCATTAACAGTTTGCACAAAAGAATTTTTAATTACAATATTTATGAAAATATACCTACATATATATTTTCTTTAGATGTAATCATGGATTTAATAATATTAATCTCATCAGATTTTCGATTAGGACTAGAATATATAATCTTTAAAACTTTAGATATTACATAATCGCTGTAGAATATTTCTCCAATGAAGTTGTGAATCAATACTTCACCGGTTATTGTTGTTGGTACTCCTTGGTATCTATGGTGCGTATGACGTTGATGCTCGTGGAACATCTTGAATCATGGGATGTGGATGTTGTTGATGGTGGTAATGGTACTGTTGGTGTTGATGATGGTGGTACTGTTGATGCCGGTGATGCTGCTGGTGCTTGTAACCTTTGCACCATACTCTCCAAAGCCACTACTCGAGCGCGAAGCTCATTGACTTCTTCTATTACACCGGGGTGATTGTCGATTCGGACGAGCGGATGAATAATATCTAGAATTTGAGATAGTATATAATCATGATGAGATATTCTGGAAATGAGAGAGAAAATGGTGTTTCAGATAGGTTCACCGGTAAGTGCTTCAGGTTTATCGCCAAGAGGACAATGTGGTGGATGGAAAGGATCATCTTCTTCCTGTCTCCAATGATTAAGTAGGCTATGAACCCATCCCCAATTCATACAGAATAGGTGATGGTTGATTGGTTGATTCATTCCGGTTACACTGTCTTCGGAGTTCAGGTGAATATCCATATCAGAATAGCTGTCGGAGTTTAAGGAATTTGAACTAGATTCGGGATCCATATTGTATAATCAGGGAATTGATTTTGATTTGAGATAGATTATAGGATTTATTTTGGTATTATCCGATACATAATTTACATATGTATATATAATACCAAAATTCCATAAGTTACGGAGAAATTTTCGGAAAGTGTAAGACAGAGTTTACTGTAATAGATATGCTTAAGATACGAAATTTGTTCATTCACTATCTATGCAATAAATGCAGGAAAACGTGTCTAGATAAGCATGTAATTTCTGACAAGAAATGATAAGCAAAACTCGGTAAAAACAGATACGGTCATAGTCCAGACTCACTAATGCATCCTAACAATTACCAGTTAAACACACTAAGGCAAATTCTGGTTCCCTATGACCTCAAGCTCTGATACCAACTATGATGATCCTGCCAAATCCCTTTGGATGAATACATCATTCATTGATTTCATAGTGAGGTTTTGACCTCTATATGATACGATTTGTAAACATTGCATTCTTTTGAAAAGGTACACCATAAATGAATATATAAATCCAAGGTTTTCGACGTCTGATGATTTCTACGTATAGACAATCACCGTATATAATATTTTACAATACTACATCCGTTGATAATGCAGTCAAAATAAGATACATGGTGATGATTTTGTGAATGCAAAGTTTTCTTGAATAAAGCATGTATGACTCCATGCACATAGCTTGTATAACGTATAAGCAAACAGCGGAAGACTTCTAGGAACCTGAGAATAAACAAGCTTAAAAGTGTCAACATAAAGGTTGGTGAGTTCATAGTTTTATTGTTGCGCATAATCTGTATATATAGGTGGATCACAAGATTTTAGTTGTTTCATCCAGAAACGTTTATCAAATTATTCTACAAGATTGAGTACCCTGGTAACTAAACTTTAACGTTATAATAAGTACCATGTTTTAACATACATGCAACCAACATGTACAATACACGCAATCTAACGTGTACTAAACTCAAATAGCATACGTCTATTTTATAGTTCAGGCTAGGATTTCTATACCTGGACAGACGGGGATGTCAAGCCCTATGGATCCATATACTACTACTCGCGCCCACCAGTTCTTATAACCGGTAGTTACTAGTTACCAAAGCTAAGGGATTTTTAGTTCAAACTCGGTGTAGAATTTAGTATGTACTTGTATCCATTGCGTTTAAAATAAAGTGCATGTATTCTCAGCCCAAAAATATAGATTGCAAAAGCAATTAAAAAGGGAGCAAATGAAATTCACCTTAGCAGCACATAAGGTCATTCATCGAAATGTGATCGAAACTCGGAATGCAAAATAACTGTAGATCTCAAACTAGAGAACATATGTTGGTCAATACATGTCTAACAAGCTAGGACAGGTCATACTGTATCACAATCCTAATGCTCGAGACCGACATGCAGAAGTTAACAAAAGTCAATTCAAAAGTCAACCTGACCCAATATGATCTTTAAATCTATACATGTTTATTAACATAGTATAAGTCTTGATAATTGAACGAATTTATAGTTTATCAAACTCAAAATATTATTTATTTCAGGAGCTATATTATATTTGAATTATCATGGCAATCGAACATGATTTATTATTTCACATAGTTTTCCAATACTTGTAAAATCAGATTATAGTGTTTATAAAGCTTTAAAACATGATAAGACAGTCAACTTTGAATATTGTTTATCAAAACGAGACGTGCCTTATTTAGAAATTTATTTACTCGTTTAGTAATATTTAAAAATCCAATTTATCAATCTTATAAATAAATTGTTTAAATATCAAATGCAGATTCGAAAGCAATTTCAATTAATGTTAATCATAATTCAGTTGACCATATCTTCTAATCCGTTCATCGAAATCACGCGATTTCTAAATGAAAAGTTATTAATTTTTCGACAGCTTTCCAACGACATGCATATCATATACCTTTTATCAATAACATATGTATCAAATTCGTGATTTATCATAAACTATCTAACGACAAAATTAAAGCATACAAGCGTGCATAAACATATATACTCGAGCACTAGACATGGATACACTATTAATACATAAAGATAAGATATGAATGCTCACGTATCAATATTGTGATTCAATATTGTAGGAAAGTACGTAGACGCAACGGAGATGATAAACACTAGGTTGACCTTTGACTCATGATCATAACCCCCAAGCAATACCCATAACCTCCACAGCTATAACCCATAATTTCCTTAGCTCTATCCCGCTCGAAAAGCTTGTTTTGAAAATAACTTGCTCATGACCTCGTCGTAGTATTTTATGTATAATAATACTCCTAATTATAAGATTAATAATAATATTAATCTTAATAATAATAATAATAATAATAATAATAATAATAATAATAATAATAATAATAATAATAATAATAATAATTATTATTATTATTATTATTATTATTATTATTATTATTATTATTATTATTATTATTATTATTATTATTATTATTATTATTATATAAATATATATAAAGTGAGCAGAGAGATGTGAGGATATGTGTGTGTGTGTGTGCGTCGAGCAAACTAGCCAATTTATAGAATGTTTCTGAATCCTGACTGCCATGCGATCGCATGGGTTTTATACCTATTTCTCATGCGATCGCATGGCCCCAAAATCCAGCTCACAATTTTTTGTTGTTTTTTTGTCGACATATTTTTATAATATATATATAATATATATAATTTATATTAATTAATTATATATTATATTATATTCACGTGCATAGTTGACTTTTAATTTTTGATCCGATGACTCGTGCGTTTACGCTCGACTAATGTCTCAGTTCCAGTTTCTCGAATGCATTTTTGTATGCTTAGAAAACTTGTACTTTACGTTTCGTGATTCGTACCTTTGTCAAAATATAATCTTAAATTATCAATAAACTATATTACTCAAAGTATAACTTATACATTTTAGTAATTTGGTCATTTACTTCTATAAATCAACTCCTCGTTGTTTATTAAAATATATTTAATAATATCGAAACGTTTTATATCTAATTCAATTCTATGCATTATCACATTGTAAAATATATATTTTCGTTTAGAAAAATATAAATTTGTATATAATATTTATTTATCAAACGGAACAATAAATGGGTGTTACTATTGTTTACAAAAATAATTTTGAACCTATATATATATATATATATATATATATATATATATATATATATATATATATATATATATATACAATATATATAAATACTTTTTCTATACACGTTGCAAGTTATTTATATATCAAATACAGTCAAAAAGGAAAGATTTCTTAAATCAAGGTGGACCTCTCAACAAAGACTTATCACAATACTTACGGAATTTATAATTGTTGAAATATCTGTTAATCCAATCGTTGGTATTATCTTCTAATTCCGTAGATGAATATATTAAGCATATATTGAGACAAATACGTTTAATCTAAAATATTATACATTTAATACTTTGTTAACGTTTTCAAGTTATAATATATATATATATATATATACATATATATATATATATATATATATACATATATATATTCATATCCATTTATATATTCGTTCGTGAATCTTCGAGCATAGTCAAAAGGGTAATTGAATGTATGAACATAGTTCCAAAATTTTCGAGACTCAACATTACAAACTTTGCTTATCGTGTCAGAATCATATAAAGATTAAGTTTAAATTTGGTCGAAAATTTCCGGGTTGTCACAGTAATCAAACCCCCCGAGCGCGAGACTTGTTACCGGGTGAATTGCGCATTATGCGCACCCTCTAGTCATACTCCCTTTATGAATGATTTGGCATAGCCAGAAATCGAACCCGGGTGGTGTGCTTCATCACATTCACAACACACAGAATCCACAATCTCTAATAATATGATTTGTGATTTCATTGTCAAAAACACAAATTGCGCTCTTGTCTTATCCGTATAAAGATTTCGTGAAACCAAGACAATCATTGGGTCGAAATACTATATAGAGAAAGTAAATACACAATTCAAGAATCAATCCGGGCCGTCAAATCACCCTATTTTAAACAATTATGTGTAAATGTATTTTGATAAACACAAACTACTTGCATAGCTTACAGTTGCATTATAGTACAACAAAAAAGAAATTGTATTGAACCCGTTTTTTCAATCAGATAAAATTGTCATGCTTGAAAGTTTCTAATACCCGTTAACAATACTGAACAAACACATAGATTAACCGTACAATCACAGGAAGTGAACCTTCCAAACACAGAAAGTCAAAATTACACTAAACTAAGATTCACAATCAAAAAGATTATGAATCAATACAGTAGAATCACACATAACAGTCTCACAAACAAGTTCAACAAATTTGAACTTATTGATCACTCACAATCGTTTACAGTATAAGATGAAGATGAAACCCTAAAGCCGATTTTGAGAGAGAGAAATGAATACAGATATAATGAAAATGAACAATTTGTTATATTTCAGTAGGCTTATAACTACCTTTAGTGGCCTGGTTCAATATATTCAAATTGAAAGAACCAACAAAAGAGAGATGTGTTGTAGAAGATATAGGAGAGAAAGAGGTTGAAGAGAGGTGTGATGTATTTAATGTATATGTGTATTTTGTAACTTATTATGCACATATATATAGTACAAATTTTACTATCCATATTTGACTAATTACCATCCATATTTAACTACTAAATTTACAACACTCCCCCTTGGATGGTAATTTTTTTTAAAGAGCAATTAATACTGCCTCGTTAAAAACCTTGCTAAAGAAAACCCAGTGGGATAAAACTTTAGCTAAGGGAAAAAGAGTGCAGCATAGAGTTGACTCCCCCTCAAGTAGACAACGCTGAGTCGTCACATCTTTTGAACTTGCCTCATGCCAATATTGTGAACGTATGTTTTGAAAACAGCGATTGATAGTGCTTTGGTATAAAGATCAGCAGAGTTGTTGATTGAACGTATCTCATTTTAATCTGGTTGTCTTTTACGAGATCTTGAGTATATGAGAAGAATCTAAGGTTTTCATCTGAAAACTGTATCATCTAAATCTTTTATGTACAAGTTTGACCCTTGTTATTTGTCTACAGTCTTCTTCATGGTTTGCTCAAACTGTTGTTTCAATTCCTATTCCCTTTCAGTCTTTTTCTGAGCCTTACCAATATACCATTCTTTTCCATCAAACTTATGACCGTTAAGACCTTTTATAGCTTTAGCGCCTCGTCAGCATTTATGTTTTGTTCTGTCATTTTTGATACTCTTCTTTCATTTGTACTATGTAAGCTGTATTATCTTCATAGATAGTTGTTGGGCTTTTATAGCGTTCTAGTCCACAAGAATCAATAATGATTTGTATCATTGATCTTAACTAAAATCATTCCCGAGTAGCTTCATGTAATGCAATCACTTCGGCATGATTTGATGATGTTGCAACAAGTGTTTGTTTTGAGAACGTCATGATATTGCGGTGCCTCCATTTAGGAATACATATCCAGTTTGAGATTTAGCTTTATGTAGATCAGAGAAATAATCTGCATCTGTATAACCAAACAAATCTTGTTTCGAGTTGTTAGAATAAAATAATTATAAATCAGTAGTTCTCCGAAGGTATCAAACTATTTGTTTGATCCCATTCCAATGTCTTTTGGTAGGGGCTGAGCTGAACCTTGTCAACAAATTAACTGCAAAAGAAATGTCAGATCTTGTATAATTTGTAAGATATATAAGAGCCCCAATTGCACTAAAATATGGAACTTCTGAACCAAGAAGATCTTCGTGATCTTCTAGAGGATGAAATGGATTAGTATCAATATTAAGATCTAACAACCATATGAGTACTTAATAGTTTTTGTCTTGTCCATATTAAAATATTTTAAAATCTTTTCGGTATAAGTTGTTTGATGTATAAGTAAGTCATTAGTTATATGCTCAATATGTAAATCAACGTAATACTTGATTTTTTTTTATTTTAAAATCTTTCTTTAGAAGTTGAATGGATTCATAGATTTCTTTATTTAAGATAATTGATATAAACAGCTATGATCACATATCCGAACATTGTTTTTATAAAACACACGTGCAAATAAGTTTATATGTATACACTTTTCTTATCAAGTAGTAATTTAATCGATTATACCACATACGTCCCGATTGTATAAACCCATTTAGAAATCTTTGTGATTTAATGAAATATATTCCCTTAGGTTTTGCATTAGATGCTTATGATACCTTAACCCTTCAGGTATATTCATATATATATATATATATATCACTATTGAGTGATCCATACAGATAAGTAGTAACAATATCCATGAGATGTATTTAAATAACTACCAGGTTGATTAAGTATCTAATAAGTAATTGTATTCATTATAGGAGGATAAGTTTTTCTCCTAATTCATTTCTGGTCTTTGTGGGAAATCTTGAGTTACAAGTCTAGTTTTGCCTTGTAACTTCATTTACACATTTCTTTTCGGATAAAAATTCATTTGTATCCCATTGTTTCACATCTTTAAAAGTGACAACGATTGATCCAAAAACTTTTCTTTTATTGAGCGATTCTAATTCAGCTCGTATTGCTCCTTTCCGTTGAGTTCAATCACGTCTATTTTGATATTCAATGACAGATTTTGGTTCCAGATCATCATCTTTATTCATGATGTCATTGTAACATTATATGAAAATATCTCATCAAGATTTTTCATTTCATTTCAGTTTCATAATATTGCATAATTTATTGCAATTTATGTATTTACATTTATCAATATCCTCTGCAGAAGGAGTATTGATTTGTGGTTCTTCTTGAACACTTTCTTTTACCTCATTATCAGCTGATTTTCTTTTTTGAGGATTTTTATCTTTGGAACCAATTGGTCTCCCACGTTTCTGCTGTAGCAAAGACTCATGAGTGACATTATTGCCAGCTTTTGTAATTTCAATTCTAGCTGAAGCATTTACTGCTGGTATATATGATTTAGTCACTTATTTTTTGTATCTTTAAATGCATAAAGTAATTAATTTGCAAGTTCTTGCATATGCATTATATTTGAACTTTCTTTTCGCATTCTTTTGTGCGATGATCAATATTCCTTAATTGATGTTCACACCATGAAACATCATTTTATTTATATTTCATTTCTCCCCCTAATATAGGGAACAATGTTTCATTAAAGTGACAATCGACAAAACTTGCTGTAAAAACATCACCCGTCATGGGTTCAATATATCTTATGATTGAAGATGTTTCATATCTAACATATATTTCAATCCTTCTTCGAGTAACCATTTGTCGTGGTTGTTCAATTAAAAATACACTGCACAACCAAATGTTCTAAGATGGAAAATATTTGGTCTCCACCAAAATTAAGTTGGTAATGGAGAATATTTATAATTTGCACTTGATTTAATGCGCATTAATGTCACATCATGTAAATTTACATGTCCCCATATAAATATTGAGAGTTTTGTACTCATTTCTAATTGTCTAGTTATTAGCTGTAAGCGTTTATCTATTGATTCAGCTAAACCAATTTTGTGTATGCACATGAGCAACTGGATGTTCAACAACAATCCTTGTAGACATATAATAATCATTAAAAGCTTGAGTTGTTAACTCACCAGCATTATCAAGTCTCATCCTTTTAATGGTGTAATCAGAATAATGTGTTCTTAATTTAATAATTTGTGCAAGAAACTTTGCAAATGCCATATTACGGCTTGATAACACACAAACATGAGACCATGCGTTAGATGCGTCTATTAGAAAAATGGTCCACATGATGGATGAATTGGTCCATATATATACCCTTGAATTCTTTCAAGAAACATTGGTGATTATTTCTCAATGTGCTTTTCATTAATCGCCATATGTGATTTTCATTAATCACCATATGTGTTTTTCGTTAATCACTATATGTGCTTTTCATTAATTACTATATGTGCTTTTCATTATATGCGTTTTTAATCCTATGCGCTTTTCGGTGCTACATAGATATTTCTCATTTTCGATTATCATTGACTGATAATCATATCCATTATGATATATATCAGAGAAACTTAACAAATTTCTCTTTGATTTGGGAGAAAACAAGACATTGTTTACCAAAAAATTTGTACCATTTGGTAATATGAAATTTTGCCTTTTTCGTTTCTTATATCAAGTTTGCAAGAGCTGATATAGTATTTATAATTCCTTCATTTGATTTAAATCAATGAAATATTTCTTAGACTTGATCATAGTGGTCTTTACCATTTAATTGATGTTGTATTTCTGCAGGATTCATACTAAAACTTCAAATAAGATAAGCAAATAATGAGTTATATTTCAGCAAGATAATCAAATTATATTACCTGCAAACAAGTTATAATCTGAAGTACATAAAAGATAACACTTAATAAAACATATGCGTTATGGTCTAAAACCATTTATTTATGAGTGATACATAAAAAAACTAGGCATCTTAGAAAATTCAAACCATTCAAGTCTCAAGGTAGCTCAGGGTTAATTTAATCAAGATTTGTCAACAGATTCACTCTCGTTTTCTTTTCTTTTGAGACTTATTTGTAGAGCTAAACAAGATGCTCATGTATTCAAGAAATACTAGACTGATGATCCACATTACCAGATCATTAATAAGAATCTCCGGAATTCTTATAAGAGTGTCTACTAATATCTTTAATTTTATTCTTTCATGGATCACCGTTATTATTATTATTATTTTTTTTGATATTTAATATCGTATCTATCTTTGAGTATTTTCCATAATACACTTGGATTTTCGATCATATAATATGTAGATTCTAAGGACTCGTCAATATGTTTGCTAAGAAAAATACTCACTATTGCTTTCTCTTGTTCGGAATAATTGTTATTTTCATTCAGGGTTTCTAAAATACCGTTTGATTCGAGATGTTTTTCTACATTCATAACACATGTTAAGTAGTTGTTCCCACTTGTTCTAAATGAGCAAATTTAAGCCTTTTTAAATTCGACATTTTCTATTATCAAAAAGATGAATAACATAAATCATAATCATAATCAACTTCTATTCATAGACAAATAATAAAATGAAATTAGAATCATTTTAAATTCATAAGTAGCAAACAACATAATAATGGTATGATTACAAATAATAAAACCACAAGGGCAAGATAGAATATAGGTTCACCCGGTGGTATATTAGCAACAATGATGATAGTTAATATGACCAATACAATAGGAAAAATCATCCTTGTGTGAATCATTTTTACAAAAACTTTTTGAGAGTAGTAATCTGAAAAATGAAGATTGATTTGTGAAAATGTGAAAACGGAGATGTTTATTTTATATTTGAAAAAAATAGTTGTTGTAACGTCGTCAGTTGACGTTAACAACCGTTATGTATATATGACCGTTGTAACGTCGTTAGTTGACGTTAACGAATAAAGTCACTATATCAAAACGCGTATGAGTAATATAAAGGACAAGATTTTTTTTTCTTATTTTAACTTTTAAGATTTACTTTTAATAAAAATACAAACTACTTTTTCTTATTTTAACTTTTAAGATTTACTTTTAATAAAAATACAAACTACTTTTTCTTATTTTAACTTTTAAGATTTACTTTTAATAAAAATACAAACTACTTTTTCTTATTTTAACTTTTAAGATTTACTTTTAATAAAAATACAAACTATTTTTTCTTATTTTAACTTTTAAGATTTACTTTTAATAAAAATACAAACTATTTTTTCTTATTTTAACTTTTAAGATTTACTTTTAAGAATAAACATTAGTATGCATGAAATAAATAATGATTAATTGCATAAGTAATCATAAATGTTAGATAACATATAAAGACCCCATCGTATTCGTATTGATCGGAATTAATCTCGACCCATGGTACCGTGTTGTCAAATGACGTGTTGCGTACATAAAGTACCGTGTTGTCAAATGACGTGTTGCGTACAATCATGAGGTCTTATTAACATAAATATAAATGTTAGTGAAGTTAATAAGAGTTAGATTACAGAAAATATAATTCAGGCGGTATAACCGACCATATATAACTTAAATAATATAAATATAAATGTTAGTGAAGTTAATGAAAGTTAGATTACAGAAATATAATTCAGGCGGTATAACCGACCATATATAACTTAAATAACATAAATATAAATGTTAGTGAAGTTAATAAAAGTTAGATAATTTCTTACCTTGATTAGTGACGTGTGCTTGCTTAGATAAACCTTGATTATACGGAGCACTTCGTGCTGATAACGTGTTATATTTCAGTAGGCTTATAACTACCTTTAGTGGCCTGGTTCAATATATTCAAATTGAAAGAACCAACAAAAGAGAGATGTGTTGTAGAAGATATAGGAGAGAAAGAGGTTGAAGAGAGGTGTGATGTATTTAATGTATATGTGTATTTTGTAACTTACATTATGCACATATATATAGTACAAATTTTACTATCCATATTTGACTAATTACCATCCATATTTAACTACTAAATTTACAACACAATTAAATTAAAGAATAAATTAAATATATAAATTATAAAACTGCATTCAGGTCCTCCAAGTTTTGTTTTCAGCTGAAGCACCAAAGATTCAGATTTGCAGCTTTTGCCCCAACTTTAAATTTAAGAAAATGACTGCAGGACTCCTTCACATTCTTAACCCATAAATAAGAAAAAAATATAATACAAACAAACATGTTTAGTTTGATAATTCATACCATTTTAATAAATATATCTATAAGAGCTAAACTAATTATCTAGATCTAGAAGCATATTATAAGACAAATATGAAAAGATGTAAGTAAATGTTGTTATTATTGTTTGTAGATCAAAATTCCAGTCACATCTTTCAATATTTGTCTTCCAATATGCATAAAAAACCATTTTAATAAACAAAAATGATTCAAAATCAAACAAATACAACCAATACATATTTACCAGTCTGTTTGAAAAGATTACTACTCCGTATGATTTACTTGACTAAACACCACCTATTGAATCGTATTTTATCAATAGTGATAAAAACTAACAAGATAATCGGTGACAAAAACCAACAAGATAACAGGTCAAGGTTTTAGTAATAATACCACGAGCAGTCGTAGCTTAGTGACGTCGGCTCATATCCTAGGCATGAAATTTTGAAGTACATAACTTGAGTTCGAATCTCATCAGAGAGTTTTCTCATGTTCTGAGTTTTCTCGGGACAGGTATTTTAGATATGATAAGGTAGATTGTTCGGAACTAGTTAGTAATTCTTAACATAGTGTTAAAAAAACATATCATTAATGTAAGGGTGATGATTTGTACACCACCAACTTTTAGCCTTACACCACCAAACGTGTTTTACAGTGTTGTACAAAATATAACATCATAATGCATATTTGGTAGTGTACGGCTAAAAATTGACGGTGTCCTAATCAATCCCCCGAATGGTATGCCTTAGGCAAGTTTTTACATGTTTAATAATAATATAGTTCATTACATATTTTATATTTTATATTTTATTTTTTCCATGAGATCCAATACATTTGAACATTACATCCCTACCTTCTATATAAATCCTTTCAAACCCCCTTATTCTCTCTCCTCGATTCACACTCCCGCTTTCCCTCCTAACACATTTTACAGTTTACCCCCCTTCCCTTCTATGGCTGGAACACCACCCAAACGACGCCGTGAAGACATCTCCGGCTACATACAAATAGATACAACAAAACGCCACAAAAATACTTACATTAACGAACAAGAAACTACCCAAGATTTACAAGATTTCTTCACGATTCTTTATACCGACTCGTTTCTGGATGTCACCAAACAACCCGAATCCGACCCGGACAACAACCCGACCCAGGATATCAAACACGAATTAGAGGAAGGCAATGATGAAAAAGAAAGTTTTATTAGACACCTTTTAGAAGCTTCTGATGATGAGTTGGGTATACCGGCGGTGGACGGCGTTGGTGACAGCGGCGATGGAGGTGGCGGTGATGAGATTGCCGGACCGGGTTATAGGGATTATTTGTTAGATTTATGTGATGGGTTGTGGGAACTTGAAGATGAGGCTGCTAATTATTATACTTTGTTGCAGTCTGAACTTTTTATGCAATAGTTGTTTGTTTGGGGTTTAAAAGTGACAGAAGGGTAATGTGTAGGGGGTGTGGATAAAAGAACATGTGGTAAAAACATATCAGAAGCAAGTTTGGGAATTTTCATTTTGTACCCTCGTACTTAACTAGAAGTTAGAAAATATCCCTTAAGTTAATGTTTAGAAAGGAAAGAATGTGAATGGTTTAGTCAATCATTTCTATTTTTTATCATTATGTTTTTCCAAAGTTTGTTTTGGTATAAATTTTCAGTGGTAAACATGCCAAAAACACCACACGTTTCACCTTCACTTCTAGTTTTGATGGATGTATGTAAATATCATCACTAATAATAGCATCCTGATTAAGATGGTAGCTAACCTTCTTCGGACTTGACCTTGTGCCTAGGGATGGCAATGGATCGAATATGGATCGGGTGAGGCCGTATCCATATCATATCCATTTATTTTTTTGTACTTTTCATCCATCCATATCCATATCCGTCGGGTGAAGCGGGTTAATGAATAATTATCCATATCCATTTAAATTTATTTTATTTTTAACAATTATAAGCGGTGGTTCACTATATACGATCAAAAGTAATATTTTTAATAGTTTATACGACCGAAAGTCACATTTTACTAATCTATATAACAAATATTCAATAGATAACCTATTAAACGTGTAAAGATATCGACATGTAAGTTGCTTACTTTTAGTTACATGAAATCACATTGGAACCACCAAAGTACGATAAATACATTTGATTATTTAAAAAAAACAAAATATAAAGAAAGTTATATTTTTAGAGAAAATATAAAGAAGGATGATTATGAATATAATTAATGAAATATCACTACATAAATTATACTAATTTGAGTGATAAATTTATATATTTAGTTATTTCGGGTGAAAGCGGGTTCATTCATGGATGAAATTTTTTCATCCACATCCATATCCATATCCATATCCATTTAGATCGTCCATATCCACGAATAATCAGGTGGATCGGATGGATATCCACTGGATCGGGTATCCATTGCCATCCCTACTTGTGCCACTAATAACATGCCAAAGACAATGAAACTAAATACCTTCACTTTTAGTTTTGATGGATGTATGTAGATATCTTCATTGGGATGTCCGATTCATTGAATATTCACCCGATCAGATCTATTTAAATGAATATGAATGATCTACGGATATGGATATACGGATATGGATATATGGATATAGATATGGATGATGTGAAAAATTAATGGATCGAGTATAGATGACAATTTATAATTCACAGATATATCCATTATCGTCCGAAATACATATATACATATAAATATATTACAGTACTACATGTTAATTAAAATTTATAAATACATTTAAATATCCTTATACATACACAATATAAACTATTAAATGTTATTAAATTTGTGGCTTATACAAATATAATGTTGTTAAAATATTATATACTACTTTATGAAATTGTATTACTATTAAGAATCTAGTCTTGAGAGTAACGCTTCTTTGCTGTATAAGTAAAAGTAATTATTTGGGTTTAATAAAATGTTTTACTCTGAAAAATATGATGTTTTGTAAATATATTTATGGGTATGAATTATATTTATTAATCCGCTTCATCTACGGATAGCTAAAATATAACTAAATTGATACGGATATGAATTACAAAAAATAAATGAATATACGATC
Organism: Rutidosis leptorrhynchoides; assembly: GCF_046630445.1. Lineage (NCBI taxonomy): Eukaryota > Viridiplantae > Streptophyta > Magnoliopsida > Asterales > Asteraceae > Rutidosis > Rutidosis leptorrhynchoides. The sequence goes on along the minus strand of NC_092340.1, from coordinate 371,597,076 downwards.
CATTGTCATCCCTAATTTTCAATAACAATAGCATCCTAAGTAAAATGGTAGCTTACCTTCTTCGGACTTAATCTTGTGCCACTAAAAAAATACTAGAGACAATGAAAACTAAACAAGCAAACCTAAATGAATCGCACTAGGCCTGTTACAACTTAATTGTCTATTTCTGTACGACTCTTAATCTATTAGTAATTTTTTTTTGTCGATTAATCTGCCAAGTTAATCTGAATATTAGTTTGTTTTCAGGAGACACTGAATCATACACCCCTTCAGAAGGCAAATGGAAAAAGAGTTAAATTCATAAGGAAAAAAAGGTAAACAACCCCTAACTCACAAAGGGTAACATCGCCAACCAATGGGAAACACAATAATGGAAATAGACCAACACTTGAATAAGACGGGGGACACAAAGAACACAACACAATAAAGATATACATCAACGACAAAACAGACGAGCAAAGGACACCACAACCCCCAGACAAGCTTGTTGGTTGAATGTTGATTAATGAACTAAACGACAAACTTAAGTATGATTAACCAAAGAATATGTTTTGATGATGACACATACATATGCATAAGTGATGACCGACATCTTAAAATAAAACACGCAAGGTCACTAATCCATACTTTATCTTGCAAATGACCAAGTCAAACATAGCTTAAGAATAGAATTAAAAGTTCAGCAATATACAGGGTCAAAGGCACGGTCGACCGTACATCCAGCCGTGAAACCCCAAACCGAATTGCAACGCAGTTTTATGAAAACAAGTTTCACGGCCGCCATCACGGTCAACCGCAGTGCGACCGCAGTTTTCTCTGTTACCAATTTTGACCAAATAAAGTTTGACTAGTTCCCGACATCTATAATTCATGAAACCTTTTCCAACATGCTTAGAATAGATGCCCTCTTCATACTCAATCGAGTTTTGGTCATAAAAACACTAATTATGGTTAATTACACCTAATCACATCTTAATGACAAATTAACCAAGATTAGGCTTAACACATAAGTGTTAAATAATAACTTGTGATCTTAAATCTTATCTAGACATCCTTAGTATGATCATCAAGTACCAACACACTTAAGCCAATATCACTTGAACAATAATTGTTATTAAAATGACTTAGTGATTAATTAAGGCTAAATGAGGAACAATGCTCTCAAGTGTAACTAGTAAAGACTTGTAATCCTAAAATACACCTAGATACATTTAGGATGATCACCAAGTCCCAACTAGAGATTGCTCTTACCTTGTGCATGTGTTGGATATTAATGTGTGCTTACACATTAATCAAACAATATGTTATATTGCAATTAAACTTGTTAAAAGCTTGAATTATAAGTTGTGCAAATATCTATATGATTGATCCTAGAATAACTATCTCTTGCTATGTGTGAGTATTACTTGCTACTTGCCAATATGCGTAATACTCATAAATTTGTCAACTTGTTTAATATGTTTGCTATGTGCTTACTAATTAGGATTCAAGTAACTAACATACTCCAATAGATTAAGTGTAAAATGGTTCACAATGAAACTATAGTCAATTGTCTATTTGGTCTAGTCTAAGTAACTAAGTGTGATTGCTTATTCAAGTATGACCTAACCTTGATGTCTCTATATACTTAATGATTATCTTAGAAAGACATCATTCAATTAATCCCTACCCAAACTCAAATGGAACATGACTTGTGATTAATTGAAACTAAGAAGTTAATGACATAGTGACGAGTCTTTAGAATTGAACCAAAGGCATTAATGTGACTAACTAAGTCTTGACCAAACTGAGATTTCCCAAAATATCAATTAAGACACTCCTCCAAGAATGTTGGGTTTACTACTTGTGGAATGTTAAGTCACTTTCACACAATAAGACCAAATCTAACACACTTAATGCATATAGTACTTGCATAGGATGTTTGGTTTCTTTTGTAGGTGCTAGAAGGAGTAAAGGTGCTAAAAAGTGGTGTTCAAATTTGGGTCAAACGGCTATACAACGAATACTAAATTTGGACTGGAGCATGCACGGTCGAACCACGATCGACCGTGCTGGCAACCGTGTGTCAACGGCTACTTTTTGAATCCCACTATAAAAGGCAAACATTAAAGAGCATTTGAAGCTGACCCTCTTGCATATTTCATAGGCTTATTTCCAGAGATCACAAGGGCTCTAATTACTACTCAAATGTGATCAAGCAAGAGAAGATTCTATAATCTTATAGATATAGAATTTGGTTGTTGTAAACTTACTAATCAAAATCATTAATCTTGTGAGTTTGCTTAGTGTAATGTATGTCCTAGTATTGTCTTAGGGTCATTATTACAAAGTGTATAAGTCTTGTAACTTCAATTAGTAGAAGCATAGGCTAGCTTAGTGATCTACTTCCTTAAAGGGACTTAAGAAGTTGATTAATCTTATTTGGAGATTAATACTTGTCCAAGGTGAAGACAAGTTGATCTAGGTTGGAGTTGATCTTTTGAAGGGATAGAAAGATTAGGTTTGTTGTCTACCAAAGAAGTTGAAGACTTGTAAATCGGATCTCCACCGGGTTTGGAGAAAGGTGCTTAGTGAAGCAACAAATCCCGATTAGTGTAATCAGGGAGTGGATTAAGGTGGATTAGTTAACATCCACCTGAACCACTATAAATCCTTGTGTCCATGTTCTTTACATTACTTCATTCATCATTTTGAACATATACACCACACACATCAAGTTTGAGTTGAATTGGTTGATCAAAGTTAATCGAATTTGGTGATCAATTGAAAAAGTGTTCAAAATGTATCAAGTAACTATTCACCCCCTCTAGTTACTTACAATTGGTATCAGAGCGGTTGCTCAAATCATTGCTCTATAAACATTTTTGAAAGTGTCAAAATTTGTTTCGTGCAAAAACTTGAGTAAACGATTCTCGGATCAACTCAAACTATGTGATACTTGGTAGAATTGGTGAAAGAAGCACCAATCTTTGATAAGAAGGATATTGATGTGTGGAAATTAAGATTTGAGGTTTATCTCAAATCCAAGGATTACTACTTGTGGAGAATAATCAAAGTATGAGACTTTGTTCCACAAGCTAGTTCAAGACTAGTGAAGTCAACATTTCAAAACAATGATATTTTGAAAAAATTTGATGCAATTTCACTACTTCATGGAATTCTTCCTAGTGAAGAAATATTGAAGATAATTTCATGTGAAAGTGCAAAGGAATGTTGGGATTCACTATGTTCTCAAGAAGAAGAAAACTCTAGGAGTTTAAAGGGTAAAGGAACAGGGAATGATTTGAAGAAGCTTGGTGATTCTCAAGCAAAAGGTTTGAATGGAAATGTAGACTTTTGCCTCATGAGTTCTTGGAATGATTTGGATCAAGATGGTCAAAGTGAAGAAGAAGTTGAATCTCTATTCAAAGAAGATGATGTCTCAAGCATGGATTGCAATGAGGTACATGTATTCTATCCTTCTAATTATGAAGAATTGTTAGATAATTACAAGACTATTAAATTTGTGTATGATAGTAGTCGTGACAAAGTAAAGCTTTTGGAGAAAGAATTACACAAAGTTAGACAACTTAACAAAGTTTTAATTAATGAAAATAACACCTTGAAAAGAAAACTTGAAATGATAACTATTTATGATTCATCAAAAGATAAACTTGAAATGAATGTGTATCATGACTCTAGCAAACACAAATCATGTAATCAAAGTCCACTGTCCATTATTAGAAGCATTGAGAACATGGGGAAAATGGATCAAGCTAACAATTCAACGGTAGGGATAAGTCAAGGATTGTGTAATCTTAAAATCAATCAAAACCAATGATCAAAATGCTAATGAGAATAACTTTCTCAAAAGACTTTGTAATAATGAAAAGTTTTCTTACAAATGTAAAATGGTTCTGGAAAAATGATTTTAAAAGATTATTGAAGGAAGGTTAATTATATTCGGATTGTGTACTTGTGTGAAACTATGTATTGAATGCTAAATACAAGATTGATGTGTCTTGTGTATACTATGTGCATGATTGAATATATATATATATATATATACATATATATACATATAAATATAGTATATTATGTGACATTGATGATTATACATCGGGAGGATGTAATCATTCAATGTTAGGAAAAGAAAACTTGTCCTCAAGTATTCTATAGAACCTAAGAATCGTCAAAACGCGCTCAAAGAAAGAAGAAGTGAAGAAATTGGTGATCAGAAGAATCCACGGCAGCATCACGGCTGACCGTATACCCGACCGCAAACTCCTGTCCTGTACGTGTGAAAATTCATGCACGGCTAACACCACGATCGACCGTGCTTCGACCGTGCGTGGTCAGATTCTATTTTAAATTAAATAAAACCCTCACTTTTCTTTCATTCCAACTCACTTCAAAACACACACACTTTACACACGGCTGAGGAGATCGACCGCACGAAGAAGAACGCTCATTCTTTCAATCTTGTAAGATCCTGAATTTTTTGTGTGTCAGAAAATGTTCTCGAAAGTGTCAGTAAATGTGTGCATCAGAAAGCGCCACTAAAAGTGAACCTAACACTTATGCATTCTCAAAATTTACATCAGAATCAGAATCTGTCAACCTCAGTCCCTGAACTTTTAAATTGAAGTTGGAAACTGAAATTCGGTTGGAGAGCTGCAGGTATCGCGTTTGGAGCTCATGTATCGCGTCCTGGTTCGTCACGATACGCGACAGAGTGGGTTGAAACGTGATGGCCTTGAAACCCCCTCTCCTGACCAACTTGTCGCATTTGGGTAGGCTTTGTCGCGTCCAGGGTGTCGCGAAGCGCGACATTGTCGCAGATCTGACTATTTTGACCCGTTTTTAAGGGTATCTTTTGGGGTGTTTTGGTCTTTTCAATTTGTGAACGGGTTCTTAGCCTCAAAACTGATCAAGCCTTATCCCTAGCTCATTTCTCACCCTCACAAAACACTCTCATCCATTTCTAGAGAGAGGAACCTATTTTGGAGAGAGAGAGCTTGGTTTGAGGAAGAAGAAGTGTGAATCGGGTCAAGTCGCGAGTGTTAAAGTTGTTCATCTCGTTCCTAGCTACATTTTGGTAGTGATGGTAAGTTCTAACTCCGATTTTCATTGTTTGATTCTTGTTTGGGTTGGGGTTTATGTTAGTGATGAGTTGTAGAACCCACTTCTTATGGAATTTGGGGTTTTGGGTATTGTTAGTGTATGTGAACTCGATTATTGTGAGTTTAGGGTTTGATGATGAATTTGGAAGTATTTGTCATGGTTTGGGTGTTAAATCACTAGATTGAAAGGTTGTTAGTGTTTTGATGTTCTTAAGAACATGTTAGTTGGTCAAAATGGGTGTTAACCTCGAATTGTTGTCGAACTAAGTTTTTAGTCAAGATTTGACGAATCAAGTATGTAAATGCTTGATTCATGTGTTAAATGGTGTTTCGGAAATATAATCACTAGCCGTTAGTAATTTTGGGCGTTTTTGGGACTTATGTCAAAATGGGTTGACTTTGATTGGGTCGAATTTGGCAAGGGCTCAATTTTGGATTAATTGGATATTAAACGCTTTTGTTAAGTGTTAAATGATTTTTTGGATGTAATTACTCGCGAGAAGTAATTTTGAGTTAAAATGATATTTTAACATAAGTCAAACGTGGTCAAACGCAAAATGGGTAATGTGATGACCCGAAAAATTTCGACTAATTTAAACCAATTCTCTTTATGATTTAATATTATGTAAATATACATATAAGTATGTATATATATATATATATATATATATATATATATATATATATATATATATATATATATTATAAGATGTACAAGTAAAAACGACTTTCCTACAGTAAAACATTAATTGCTACAGTAAAAATGACTTTGCTACAGTAAAACACTATTTGCTACAGTGAAACCGTATTTTGCTACAGTGCTACAGTGAAAACTGATAAAAACCGTATTTTGCTACAGTGCTACAGTGAACCCGCACGTGGGAGGGCATTTAATGTTAGTGCCAGTAAAGCACGTGAGGATCCTAATCTTGTCACGGGTACGTTTACCGTTAATAATCAACTAGCTTCTATTATGTTTGATACGGGTGCTGATAGAAGTTATATGTGTAAAGACTTTAGTTTTAAACTAAAATGTGCATCATTACCTCTAGACGATAAATATACTATTGAATTAGCTAATGGTAAACTGATAAAAGCCGATAAAATTTGCCATGGTTGCGAAATGAATCTCGCTGGTGAAACCTTCAAAATCGATTTGATACCCGTAGAATTAGGAAGTTTTGACGTAATCGTTGGCATGGACTGGATGTCCAAAACAAGAGCGGAAGTTGTTTGCGCTGAGAAAGCAATCCGCATCCCTCGTAAGGATGAAACGTCATTAATGATTTATGGGGAGAAGAGCAACTCAAAGCTGAACTTTATCAGCTGTATGAAGGCCCAGAAACTTATAAGAAAAGGTTGTTATGCTATTCTGGCACATGTAAAGAAGATCGATACTGAAGAAAGAAGCATTAATGACATGCCGGTTGTAAGAGAATATCCCGGAGTATTTCCAGAAGAATTACCGGGGCTACCTCCACACAGATGTGTAGAATTCCAGATTGATCTCATACCAGGAGCTGCACCTGTAGCCCGATCTCCATATAGACTTGCACCTTCAGAAATGCAAGAATTACAAGACCAGTTGCAAGAATTATCGGACCGTGGATTTATTCGTCCTAGTTTTTCACCTTGGGGTGCTCCTATTCTGTTCGTCAAGAAGAAGGATGGATCTATGAGAATGTGCATAGATTACCGAGAATTAAATAAATTAACGATCAAGAATCGGTACCCATTACCGAGGATTGATGATTTGTTTGATCAATTGCAAGGATCAAGTGTTTATTCTAAGATTGATCTACGCTCCGGATATCATCAGCTGAGAGTGAAGGAAGAAGATGTTCCTAAAACAGCGTTCAGAACCCGTTACGGTCACTATGAATTTTTAGTCATGCCTTTTGGATTGACTAATGCTCCAGCAGTATTCATGGATCTAATGAATCGCATCTGTAGACCGTATTTAGACAAATTTGTCATTGTTTTTATCGACGACATATTGATTTACTCGAAGAACAAGGAAGAACATGAGCAACACTTAAGACTGGTACTGGAGATACTCAAGAAAGAAGAATTGTACGCAAAATTTTCGAAGTGTGATTTCTGGTTACAAGAAGTACAATTTTTGGGCCATGTTGTCAGTAAACATGGAATTAAAGTTAACCCCGCCAAGATCGAAGCCATTAGTAAATGGGAAACCCCGAAGACTCCAACACAAATTCGCCAATTCTTAGGTCTTGCTGGTTACTACCGAAGATTCATTCAAGATTTCTCTAGAATCGCCAAACCCTTAACTGCATTGACTCAAAAGGGAAAGAAGTATGATTGGTCCACAGAACAGGAATCCTCATTCCAGTTATTAAAGAAGAAGTTAACGTCTGCACCCATTTTGTCATTACCGGAAGGAAATGATGATTTCGTGATCTATTGTGATGCTTCACGCCAAGGTTTAGGATGTGTATTAATGCAACGCACAAAAGTCATCGCATACGCCTCACGACAACTAAAAATTCATGAAAAGAACTATACGACGCACGATTTGGAACTTGGAGCAGTAGTTTTTGCACTCAAAATATGGAGACACTATCTATATGGCACCAAGTGTACAGTGTACACTGACCATAAGAGTCTTCAGCATATTTTTGATCAAAAACAACTCAATATGAGGCAACGTCGCTGGGTAGAGTTGTTAAACGATTACGATTGTGAAATCCGTTACCACCCCGGAAAGGCTAATGTTGTAGCTGATGCCTTAAGTCGAAAAGAAAGAGTAAAACCTCTTAGGGTTCGAGCTTTGAATATTACAATTCGTACTGATCTCACAAATAAAATTCAAGCAGCACAGTTAGAAGCTTTAAAAGAAGAAAACGAAAAAGGCGAAATGAGCAAAGGGTTAGAAAAACAACTTGAAGTAAAAGCCGATAGAACCCTGTATTTTGCTGGTAGGATATGGGTACCAAAACATGGTAACCTAAGGCAACTAGTACTGGATGAAGCACACAAAACGAGGTACTCAATTCACCCAGGAAATGGGAAAATGTACCACGATCTCAAGAAGTTTTATTGGTGGCCTAATATGAAGACAGAAATTGCTACTTATGTAAGCAAATGTTTGACGTGTGCAAAGGTCAAAGCTGAGCACCAAAAGCCGTCAGGATTACTACAACAACCAGAAATTCCGCAGTGGAAATGGGAAAGAATAACCATGGATTTCATTACGAAATTGCCAAGGACTGCAAGTAGTCATGATACTATTTGGGTGATAGTTGATCGTCTAACTAAATCAGCTCACTTCCTACCAATAAAGGAGACAGACAGTATGGAGAAATTAGCACGCCTATATTTGAAGGAAGTAGTTTCCAGGCATGGTGTACCTATCTCCATCATATCTGATCGTGACACCCGATTCACATCACGTTTTTGGCAATCATTACAAAAAGCATTGGGAACTCGATTAGATATGAGCACCGCTTATCACCCACAGACAGATGGTCAAAGTGAAAGAACAATACAAACATTGGAAGACATGTTACGGGCATGCGTGATTGACTTTGGAACCAGTTGGGATCGACACTTACCGTTGGCAGAATTTTCATACAATAACAGCTATCATACGAGCATCAACGCAGCGCCATTTGAAGCACTTTACGGTAGAAAGTGCAGATCTCCTATATGTTGGAGTGAAGTAGGAGAAAGACAACTTACTGGACCAGAAATTATTCACGAAACCACCGAAAAGATCATTCAAATACAACAGCGATTGAAAACGGCCATGAGTCGCCAAAAGAGTTATGCTGATGTAAGAAGAAAACCGCTAGAATTTCAAGTGGGCGACAAAGTCATGCTGAAAGTGTCACCCTGGAAAGGCGTTGTACGATTCGGTAAACGAGGAAAGCTAAGTCCTAGGTACGTAGGACCCTTTGAAATCACCGAAAGAATTGGAGCAGTTGCTTATCGATTAAAGCTACCGCAAGAACTTAGTAGTGTTCACGACACATTTCACGTGTCAAATTTGAAGAAATGTTTAGCTGAAGAGGATGTCGTAATTCCTCTTGACGAAATACGAATCAATGATAAACTCCATTTTATCGAAGAACCTGTTGAAATCATGGACCGTGAGGTCAAACAATTAAAACAAAGCAAAATACCGATAGTTAGAGTTCGTTGGAACGCAAGACGAGGACCCGAGTTTACTTGGGAACGTGAAGATCAAATGAAGCAAAAGTATCCACATTTGTTCACTGATATCGCTCATGAAACAGGTACTACTCAAAATTTCGGGACGAAATTTTCTTTAACGGGGAGGTACTGTGATGACCCGAAAAATTTCGACTAATTTAAACCAATTCTCTTTATGATTTAATATTATGTAAATATACATATAAGTATGTATATATATATATATATATATATATATATATATATATATATATATATATATATATATATATATATATATATATATATATATATATATTATAAGATGTACAAGTAAAAACGACTTTCCTACAGTAAAACATTAATTGCTACAGTAAAAATGACTTTGCTACAGTAAAACACTATTTGCTACAGTGAAACCGTATTTTGCTACAGTGCTACAGTGAAAACGACTTTGCTACAGTGATTTGCTACAGTAAAACACTATTTGCTACAGTAAATACTATTTGATGTCGACGAACTAGCAAACAGAAACAGAAAAGACGGCCATGCGATCGCATGGCAAAAACACTGAAAACTCATGCGATCGCATGAGCTACAGTAAATCGAAAAGTACTATAAAAGGTCAGTTTTGCTCGACGAAATATTTCATAAATATATATGTACGTTATTTTATAATTATAATTATAATTATAATTATAATTTTAAGTTTAATAATAATAAAGTATATTCGAGGGTATTTTTAATTCGGGTTTCAAACCGTTTTAAAATAAGGAAATTTTGGGTATTGTTCGGGGTATTGTTCTTGAATCCAAGACCAACCATACAGTCGTCTACCATCATTACGTCTACGCAATTTGCCTACAATATTGAATCGCAATATTGAACTGTGAGTTATAGTCTCCCTTTTTAAATACTTTAAATATTTTTGGGCTGAGAATACATGCAATTTATTTTAAACGCAATAAGACACAAGTACATACAAAATTCTACACTGAGTTAAACCGAAAATCCCTTAGCTTTGGTAACTAGTAGCTGCCAGTACATAGGATATGAACTGGTGGGCGCGAATAATTGTATATGGATCCATAGGGCTTGACATCCCCGTCCGAGCTAGAGCGCTAGCCTTTTAACGGACGTATGTTATTTGAGTTTAAGACACGTTGGTTTGCGTGTATTAAAACGAATGGGGTAATTATCACTATAGCGTTAAGTTTAGTTACCAGGGTGCTCTGTTACGTAGAATCTATTGATAAACTTTTGATGAAATCTTGTGGTCTATCTTTATATATGTTTATGACTCGAGCAATTAAACCTATAACTCACCAACATTCGTGTTGACTTTTTAGCATGTTTTATTCTCAGGTCCTTAGAATGCTTCCGCTGTGATGTGCTTGTTGCCTGCATGGAGTCTCTCATGCTTTGTACAAAGTTTATTGCATTCAAAATAAAACTGCGTTGTGTAATAAATAATTGGACTGTGATGTCAACCTGTAAATTAAAGACTTATGTATTTTGGGGTTTTGCTTATACCTAAGCACTCGCCCACATGTTTATAACTTTCTATGTTTAGAAAGTCACTTATTTTAATGAATGCAATATTTTATCAAAACGTATCATATAGAGGTCAAAATCTCACTGTGGAATCAATGATTAACGTGCCGCGTCAATAGCGATTTTGACGGGTCGTTACAGGTAAATATTACACGTGTTGGGGTTTTGGTGTAAATGACGTCTGAAATCATTACTACCTAAGTGGTAATTTAATTTCGGGACCTAGGTTGGTTAATTTGGTGAGAAGTATGATTTGGGTTAAATTGTACTTTGTTGTGTGGGTTTGAATTACCACCTGAAGTGGTAATTGAATTGTGTCCATTAGGTGTTAAATGGGCAGGTTATGGCGAGTAAGGCGTGATCCCTCGACTAAGGGATGTTTGAGTCGGATTCTCTTTTAGAGAATGTATATTTATGTGTATATTGTGCCTATGTGTGATATAGGTGGTTACTTGCTCGGATTTGAGGATGGAGATCATGTTATACATGACTTGTGCGGGCATTTCAAGGTGAGTGGAATAATTATGCGTGTACGTATATAATGTATTTATTTGTGTAGCGTGAGGTGTGAAGTGTCGACGTGTTAAGACACCACATTTCACGTAACGAGTGAAGTGTCGACGTGTTAAGACACCACTCGGGGGTGAAGTGTCGACGTGTTAAGACACCACCCGGGGTAAAGTATCGACGTGTTAAGATGCCACCAGTGGGGTTAGTGTACGACGTGTTAGGTGCACTAATGGTTGTTACGAACACCGATGGTTTTTCGCGAGCACCATTCCCTTGTGCGATTGGTTAACCATGGTTAGGTGTTGTAGTGTAGCATATTATATTGTTCGGATTATATGCTATCGTTTGTGCTAGCTTGCGTATTGGAGATTTTAGCATTATACTTTGCAATGGTATGCTAATTAAAGTGCTAGCGTGTATGCGGTAATTGTGTAAGTGATTGCAAGTAAGTAGATTATATATGTTTATGTGTAATTATTGCATTTACTAAGCTTTATGCTTACCCCTCTTGTTTTTTACCTTTTTATAGGTATTGTTGATGCGGAGTTACCTAGTTGCTAGACTAAGATTGATAGACGTTGCTTAAGCTTGGAGGATTAGCTTTTGGATATTTGGACGCGGATTGGGGGATTTGGTAGTCCCCGGGATTATGCTCTTGCTATCGAGTTGGGTTGTTGAGTATTAACCCGCAATTTGTATGATTGGTTCATTATTACAAATGCTTATGTAATGTGTCATTTGTGTACCAAGGGTCGTTATAAATTGTTAAACGTGTCGTTATGGTATTATGTATTGGGTTAAAACAGAGTTGGAAATATTATGTATTAACGGGACCTAACTTATAAAAAAAGTGCCTCGTTTTGGGTAAACGGATACGGGTCGTTACAAATCTCAATTCCTACTTTCGGTATGATTAATCCTTGCTTTCCTAGCATTCAATTTTGTTTGTATGATGAATTAGGGTTATGAAGAAACCCTAACTAGAATGAATCAAAACTTAAATTGATGCACACAATCAAAATTGTTCTTGAAAAACAATTTAGAAATGATTGTAGTAGTAATTGTAGTATATCTATGCATTGATTTAACTTTGGACAATTCTAGGGTTCATTATACATCTAGGTTAGATCTTCATAGAAACATTGTTCATATGATATAAACAACATTGTTGCAAATTGAGTGTGATAATGTTAGATGTCAAAACATGTGTTGATGATGATCTCAAAAGTCTAGAACGCATATGAACTTTGTGAAAATCTTAATCTAGTTGCAAACTCATTAACACTAATGAAGAGTGAAAATGTGAAGAATATTAACATCAAAACATCTAAGTATTGATGATAATTAAAGTTTGCAAAACTTGCTGCCTACAATTGAAATTATACACTTTGAATTAATTTGAAGTATCATTGTGTAGAAAATGGCGAGAGGAAAAGGCAAGACCGTTGTAGCAAAAAGAAAAGACTCATACGATCCACCATCTGATCTTGAAGAGAAAATTGCTTACAACATTGAATTTCTGAAAGGCAGAAAAATCGCTGAAGGGAGAAGAGTCGCTCACACTGAAATGCCTGAACTTGTAAGGCAGTTTGAGAAACTCAAATGGAAATCCTTTCTCACTCTAAACGGTCCTATCCATCCCTCACTCATTCGAGAATTTTAAGCTAACTTCAACTTTGTGAATGATGAAGTATTCTTCAATCTTCTGGGTGTTAATTATCGTTATCCACTCAAGGATTTCGGGACCATGATGGATGTTCCCACTGAGGGAGAAAAATTCTACAACACACAACACGATCTTTCAAATCTTCCTGACTTCATTTCAGACAAAACTCCTCAAATCGATACACTATGCAAGGATGATGCTCCAAGAGCTGAAATTAAGAAATCTGGTGTACAAGGAAAACACCTTCGTCATGAGTATGACACTTGGAACAAAATCATCATCCATAACATCTATTGCAAATCCGGTAATCACTCAAATGTCCATGCCACTCAATTTGCTCTGATGTGATGCTTAGAAAATGACATCAAAGTAAACATGGCCTATCTCATGGCATCAAGGATGAATGGAACGGTTACAGAAACCACTCGTGCATTACCATACGGACTACATCTCAATAAAGTGTTTGATTATTTGGGTGTCACAAGTGATAACTTCCATCAACCTACACTTGCATATTCAAAGGACCAAAAACCTCAGAAGTAACCACCCGAAAACGAAAAAGAACGACAAGTGAAACAGGAACCATTAGAGAAAGTACTGTGATACCTGACAGTGAAGACGAAGAAGCTGATGAACAAGTTCAAGAGTGTAAAATAATGGTAAAGATGGATAAAATCTACAAGGAACAAATCAAGAATCTCAAGAAGGAGTCAAAAATTGTGAAGATGATGAAGGGAGTAATGAAGAAGTTAACTTGCAAGACAAGCGATACGGAGGACGAAAATTCAAGTGCGTCAATCTAAGAAATTCCTGAAGTAGAATAATTAGGTTGTGGAATGTGTAAGATGATTATGCTATGACTCTATGGTTGAATGTAGACATAATGCATTCGAATATTGTAATGCCTTAATCTTACTCAAAAATATGAAAGATTAAATAACTGAAAATGTGTTGCAGATAACATGCAGCCGCAGGCACGGCTGACCGTGACAGTGACTGCAGATTGACTGCAATTCATTCAAGGTTCCTTAAATACACACCAATAGCAAATCAATATCACTACCTTACAAACAATATCCAAAAGCAATCAAATTTAACTCCATCTTTAAAATTCTTGAACAAAACAATTACTCAAAATGGATGGAAATCCTTTACTCAAGATTCTTTAAATTGAGAAATCTCAAAGAACATCTTGCACCCCAAAACAATGAGCTCTTCAAAACCCTTTATCTTCTCAAATTCCAAACATCACTCAAATCTCAAAATGATAAAAGTTTTCAACAAACTTCCTTGTGATGAAAAGAAGAACACTCAAGATGATTCAAGACACATCCAAGAAGAACATGAAGTGTTCTATGACTATCCTACTCTTCAAAGTGAGTTTGACAAAATTGGATGGGGATCATTTCTCTCACTCAAAACCTACACTTTTCCCTCACTTGTCAAACAATTCTATTCAAAGTTTGAATTCACCACTAACCGAAAGGTGAAATTTATCCTGTTTGATCAAGAGCACGTGATGACACTCAAGCGATTTGGCTATATCCTTAGAGTGCCAACAAAAGGAGTTGAGTTTTATGATACGGAGAATCATATACAACTCCTTCCCAAGTTCATGCCAAGAAGAGCACTAACCTCACTATTCATTGATTCTGAACTCAAACTAAGCACTCTCTGTCAAAAAGGCGTCTTTGACAGTGATATTCGAGCAGAATATGGAACATACAAATCGATCATAAGTCACAACATCTTCTTCAGAAAAGAAGGTGACGTCCATAACCGAACTTGGACTCATGTGGTGTCTAACCAAGTCCATGCCAGTGAATCTTACCTTCATAATGCACTACAAGAAAACTGCGTTATTAGGACCCCCATAAGGGTCCTAAAAGGCCCATTCTTAGGACCCTTTGCCTGATAGGACCCCCGAAACGCACGACCTAACAACAGCGGTCGAATTAACCGAAAGGGTCCCCTTTTATTTGAGTCCTATAAACAACATCGAAAGGGTCCTAAGAATGGGCCTTTTAGGACACTTTATAATACTTTGAGACGCACAAAAGGGTCTTATGACGCCTAAATTTGTATGTTAGATCATATTAGGACCCCAAAAAAATGTACTAATACAATGAGAAACTATGTTAGTACCAATAAAAGCGTCCTAAAATAATTGTAAATTATGTAAGCTCCCAAAAAAGGGTCCTATTATAAAAATATAGTAGTTTAGTACCACAAAAAAAAGGGTCCTAATATACATTTAGTAGTTTAGTACTACAAAAAAAGGTCCTAATATATATATATATAAATTATTTAAGTACCCCAAAAAGGGTCCTATTATAAAAATATAGTAGTTTAGTACCACAAAAAAGCGTCCTGACAAGTCATATGTGTTTTGAATATCCGGTTCGGGTATTCGGGTCCATTTCGGATTTTGGCCAGGTTATAGTAATTGGGCCTTTCCAGACCAGTTCAGATAATTTGGCCTTTTGGGCTAGGTTATGGTAATTGGGCCTTTCCAGGCCAGTTCAGATAATTGGGCCTTTCCAGGCCAGTTCAGATATTTGGGGCTTTTAGGCCAGGTGATAGTGCTCCAAATGAACATATATTTAGGCGCAATATCCTTCCAATATGTAAAGTTTTTAGTTACAATTGTTCTATTTTTATGTAATAATCGTTTAAATAAATAAGTGCGAAGACAAAAGAAGAAAACGAAGATTTGAAGACGCAAACGTCCAAAATGCTCAAACGTACAAGTTAAACTCCAAGTGGTTCAATTTATTGATGATCAACGTACATCTAAATATTGACAAGAGTACAAATTGTGGAACGTAAAGTACAAGATATTAAAGCATACGAAAAGTCGTTCGAGAAACCGGAACCGAGACATAAACCGGGCGTAAATGTACGAGACAACGGAATGAAAATTACAAGTCAACTATGCACAAGAATATAATATAATATATATATAATTAATATAAATTATATATAAATTATAATATGGCGACAAGCAAAAAAAACAAAAAATATGTGAGCTGGATCTGAAGGCCATGCGATCGCATGGGAAATAGGCATAAAACCCATGCGAGTACATGAGCCCATGCGAGTGCATGAGATTTGCAATAAAACCCCATACACTCACATGGGCATCAGAATAAGGAAATATGCCTATAAATACCAGGCTTCTGCTCGACGAAAAAACCTACACCACAATAATATATATACTCCCTCTGTAATAATAATATATAATATATATATATATATATATATATATATATATATATATATAATAGTTTAGTTTTATATTAGTTAGTTTGGGTAATGTAAAGGTTATTTTATGGTTTTTAAAGTCGGAACTCTGTCTCTGTAACACTACGCGATTAATAATCACTGTAAGCTAAATTCTCCCTTTTTAATTATGTATTGTACTTAAATTATTATTATGCTTATTTGAACCAAAGTAATCGTGATGTTGGGCTACATATTAAGACGGGGTTATTGGCCTTTGGACCATAATTGAGGTTTGGACAAAAGACCGACACTTGTGGAAATGGGACTATGGGTTATTAATGGACTTTATATTTGATTAATATAGAGATTTACAACTTGAAATATTTATAAATAGCCACATACGTTCGATCGGGTACGATGGGCGGGATATCTATAAATACTAATAATTGTTCATTTGACCGGACACGGGGATGGATTAATAGTCACTGGACTCATTAAAACAGGGGTGGATTACATTCAAGGGAAATTGGTGTAATTGTTAATAAAGTATTAAAACTTTGGGTTACACGCAGTCAATAACCTGGTGTAATCATTAACAATGTAATAAGACCTTATTACGGTTTAAATCCCCAATTAGTTGGAATATTTGACTTCAGGTATAAGGTTAATTTGGCGAAGACCCTCGCACTTTATAATTATGACCGAAGGACTATTATGGACAAAACCAGATGGACATATCAAATAATCCAGGACAAAGAACAATTAACCCAGGGTAATAAATTAAAATCAAAACGTCAAACATCATGAGTACGGAAGTTTAAATAAGCATAATATATTTTATTTCATATTTCCTCTTACTTTTATTTATTGTTATTTTAATTATTGTTATTTATTTTATCGTTAGTTAAATATCGTCATTTACTTTACGCTTCGCTTAAAATATAAAATCGAAAAACCAGTCATTAAACGGTAAAATCCCCTTTTTATAATAATAATAATTGTAATATATATATATATATATATATATATATATATATATATATATATATATATATATATATATATATATATATATATATATATTATATTTTGTACAAATATAGTTATATAAAAATATAGTGTAAAATAAGCCGTCTCCCTGTGGAACGAACCGGACTTACTAAAAACTATACTACTCTATGATTAGGTACACTGCCTATAGTGTTGTAGCAAGGTTTAGGTATATCCTATCTGTAAATAAATAAATTAAAACTTGTGTAATTTGTATCGTATTTTATATTAAAAATAATAGTATTTCGTATACACCGCTGCACACATCACCAGGTTATGTTAATTGGGCCTTTCCAGGCCAGTTCAGATAATTAGGCTTTTTGGGCTAGGTTATGGTAATTGGGCCTTTGCAAGGCAGTTCAGATAATTGGGCCTTTTGTGCCCGGTTATGCTAATTGGGCTTGTCGCCACGTTTAAGCTTACTGGGCCTTTTGGGCCTGCTTCAGCTATTTAGGCCTTTTGGGCCCTGTTCAGATCCAGTTTTCTTTTGATTGCATCAATTTATTATTCATTGCAATTACAATAATTTTAAATTTTTAAATTACAAAACAAATATTAAATATAAATTATAATATTGATCACCACATGATTACATTTACAGTAAGTTATATTGTTTCAATAATAATCAAATCATGACAGGACAAATCATTGTTTCAAACACACCAACACATACACCGTATCAACAAATTATTTCAAACACAAACATTCATTAATAAACCGGCCCACATTAACAAACACAAAAACTCTTCAACCCTTCACCATCCAATCTTGATCAATCCTCATGTACCAACTACAAATTAAATCATCCATGTATAAGCATAAAGGTGCACATTATAAAAATTAATCTTAATTATTACAAATTTAACAAGGACATACCTCGATTAACTTAGCAGACCAAGCAATAGACGTACCAGTGACGTCATGAATGCATTTTAAATAATCATATGGCCTAAACAAAGCTTCATCTTTTTTAATGGCCACCTGAACATGGACCTCACACCAACCATGTCCAAGTTCTGTTCCATTAAGAACCGTATTTAGATCAATGCTCCTTAACCTTCCTATTGCTACGTTCTCGAAGTTTGTAAGGTTTTTTACATAAACTTCCTTATCGACCTAAAATTTAGTTGTCAAAAAAAAAAAAAAATTATGAATGCTAAAAGGGTAGAAAAAACAGTAAGCTATTAAATTGAAACATACCCATAAACGGTGATCACCCGAACCATTAGCATGAACACACAAACCATCATTCTGAGCACCCGGACCATTGTTCTTCTCGTCTTTTAACCTTCCATTTTCTTCTTCAAGTTGTGCATTTCTAGACATCAGCTGAGCATTTGCTTTGCTAACAGCTAATCGACTAGGTCCTGCACCCCACAAATGATTGGCGTGAATACCAAGTCCGTACATTTCTGCAGTACCATGTTTAGCTTTTGAAGGTTTTTCGTATGACCGAGAGACATATTTAATTAATGTGGCTGATATGTTATGATCCAAGTCGGGTCATACCCAATAACAAGCTTACCGACACTTTACAAGTATTTAATCTTAACGGTTGGATCGTTAAATAAATACGCGACATTTGGATTTTAGAAAATCGGTTTTCTAAAATAATATCACTTGAGATAAATTATTTGGATAATTTATATATAATTGTTTATAAGTTTAAATAATTATGTTGTGTTATATTTTATAAAAGGTTTATAAAATATAAAAGTAACAAAACTATTACATGTTTTATATATATGTAGATAACATGTTCATATATTTATTAAGACATGGTTTTATAAAATAAGTAGAGTGCAGAATTTTGGTCTCCAATACAAGATTCCATACTCTTTTTGTTACTTCCAACATACACAACTACATAGGAGCATGGCATATTACTTGTACCCATACTTGACCATCATCTTTCAAGTGATATACACATTCTAAGCTAGTAAAAAAAACAAAATATTCTGCAGCAAAAAAGGCTGCTAGGCCCTGGCCTTTATAGCTCAAAGGAGTGTTCACAATTTTTTTTACAAGCTCAATTCAAGTGTCATACAAATCCTAACAAAAGGCAAGAGTGTTGGGGTTTTAGCTTGGGGTATTACACACTTGAGACTTCAAGTTAGAAGTTTCTATTTCATCATCATCTTCATCATCTTGTAACCTCCTAACTTGGAGTAGGTATATCCCTTTACTAGCACTCTTATATTTGTAAGTATATTTCTAGACTTGATCTATTTTGAAATTCATGTTTAAAAGGTTAAACTCATATTAATTGTTTATGTAAAATTGCTTCCGCTTCACTTTAAAATCGGGTTTTGACATGCTTGTTAATATAACTTGTTAATATGATGAATTCCAACAATGGTATCTAGAGCCGAGGTCATAGAAATATGCTTCTTGTATTTGGCTTTAAAACCCATTTAGATTACATTCTAGTAACATGCATGAAATTAGAATGTAAAAAAAAAAAATTTGGGTTTTGGGTGGGGTGCTTTTTTGGCCGAATTTTTGGGGCTTCCAAAAGGGTTTGGAGCTTCAAATTTGGTCAAGTTTTGTTGTTTGTTGTTGTTCACAATCAAGCCTAGACCTTATGTTTGGATGGTTGAATGATTTGGTTGTTTTATTCATTCTTATGGCTTGTAATATTAATTCATTCATTTGGTTTGTAATATTGTAATTATTTTTTGTAATTTGGTGATGTAATTTATTTTATCTTGGTATGTAAAATAGATTAGGATGTAATTTCTTTTTCTTAGAAAAAATGTATTAGGTTGAATATTTTTTTTGTAAAAAGAAATGAAGATTCAAGATGATGAAGAAAATCACAAGATGGAGCATATGGATGCAAGAGTTAGTGGGAGATTTTAAAAATCTCTTACTTTGTGATTTAACCCTTTACCGGTGACACTTGTTTTCGGCTAAACAAGTGTCCACCACTTTGGCTTGATTGTGAACATTGTTGTTATGCATGCTTGTATGATTATTGTGTTTGTATGTTTGGTTGATACAAGAAAATCACATGTTAACAACTTGCAAAACAACAGTATAATTGGTTATATTTAAAACAACAAAAGGACACCAATAAATGGTTATTAAGAACAAGATGACAATGTACATAAAATGGTTTATATCAAGTAATTAGTTTTATTACTAAGACATGAAAATAGGTTTTTTATAATGTACTATACACCAAATGCATGTTGGTGTATGGCAATATGTTTTCTTAAACTAGAATAAAGAAAGCCGAAAATCCCTTTAAAACTAAAACAAGGTAAACAAGTATAACGCCATCCTTTTGTGGGACACTTAAACATAGTAGGGAACTCATAATGGGATAAAGGTCACCTAACCGTTATGAGCTAACTAATATGGTTAAGGTAAAATTCGCATGCTTGTGGGATAAAGGTCACCTAACCACTTGTATGTTAATTTTACATGTTTACACAAGTAGGACGACTTGATTTGGGAATCATGAACTTAGGGTCACCGAAGCATGAGGAACAAATAGGCGTTGATGGGATAAATATGCCATGCAAAAGGATTGCATGATCCCATAATTTAGAAGTTGCAAAAGGATTGCAATTGTCATATAAATGACTACCTAGCTAAATCAAATAACGGGATAAAGGTCACCTAACCGAAATTTGATTTACCGTTGGATTCTAATATTTAATAAGTCAATTAAAATTTAAAAGGGTATTGTTTATTAAATTTAAAATCGATACTTAAATGAACTTTGTTAAATTTTGTAGATGGCCGCCAATAACAACAACATGCAAAACGCACCTATTAACTTGAACAACCTATCGTTAAGGTCTCTCATCGAGAAAGACAAACTCAACCATACGAACTTTATGGATTGGTTCCGCAATCTTAGGATTGTCCTCAAACTTGAGGATAAGGCGTATGTGTTGGAAGACCCCATTCCCGATCAACCCAACGAGGATGATACGGAAGGCATGGCTTATTGGGATAAGTATTGTGCCAATTCGGTGCAAGTCGCTTGCCTAATGCTTGGGACTATGATACCCGAACTCCAAAAGGATTTCGAGCATCATACTGCATACGACATGATCACGCAATTGAAGGAGATGTTCCTTCAACAAGCACGTGTCGAGTGCTTCGAGACCGTTCGAGCGCTTCATGCATGTCGTATGGACGACTCCCAATCCGTTTCATCTTATGTCCTTAAGATGAAAAGCCTCATTGATCGCGCAAACCATCTTAATCTCGACATATCTAATGAGCTAGCCACGGATCTTATCCTAAACTCCTTGTCAAATAGGTTTAACCGATTTGTAATTAATTACAATATGAATGGGATGGATAGGACCATTGGCGAACTTCATGGCATGCTTAGGACGGCAGAAACTAGCATGGGCAAGAGGGCTTCACCCGTACTAATGATCAATGATGGTGGGTCCAAAGGTAACAACACCTCTAAGCCAAAGGCGGCTAAGAGGAAAGGACCCGCCCATCAAGGCAAGGGAAAAGGGAGGATGATTACCCCAACCAAAAACAATAACAAGAAGCAAAAGGTTGCCGGACAAGCAAACCCCAAGGAAGACCCGTGCTTCGGTTGCGGTGAAATGGGTCACTGGAAATGCAACTGCCCGGTCTACCTTAAGGAGTTGAAGGAAAAGAGGGATGCGGGGCAAACCTCAGGTAATATATATATGGTATATATAGAGCTTAGTATCACTTCTTCTAATACATGGGTATTAGACACTGGATGTGGAACTCACATTTGCAATTCTTTGCAGGGGTTCAAAAGAAGTAGCAAGCAAACGGGAACATCAAGTCTCTTTATGGTTAATGGAGCCAAAGTACAAGTGAAGGCTCAAGGAGACTTTGTATTAAAGCTTCCAAGTGGTTTGGAACTTATTTTGAACAATGTTTTGTATGCACCGGATTTATGTCGAAACATTATTTCAGTTTCCCGTTTAAAACAATGTGGTTTTTATCTTAATTTTGTTAATGATGATATCCACATTTATTTAGATAATGTATTCTATTTTAAGGCTTCGCCTTCAAATGGAATTTATGAATTGGTTCATGATGACACATCATCTAGTAGCTCAATATACCATACTAGCACCAAAAAACTCAAAAGGGATTTGAGTGATTCCTACTTATGGCATTGTCACCTTGGTCACATAAAAAAGAATCGAATGCATACACTTCAAAAGAATGGCCTTTTGAAATCAAATGAACTAGACTCATTTGATGTATGTGAATCTTGTTTACAAGGCAAAATGCCTAAAGCACCTTTCAAAGGGACCTACGAAAGGTCTAAGGACTTATTGGGATTAATACATTCAGATGTATGTGGACCCTTTAAGCCCATAACTCAGAATGGTGAAAGATACTTCGTTACTTTCATTGATGACTTCAGTCGTTTCGGATATGTCTACTTGTTAAGACATAAGGACGAAACTTTTGAAGCATTCAAAGAGTATCAAAGCGAAGTACAAAATCAACTCAATAAGACAATCAAGGTACTTCGTACCGATAGAGGAGGTGAATACCTAAGCGATGCTTTCCAAGATCATCTTAAAAGTTGTGGGATTATCTCGCAGCTCACTCCTCCTGGAACACCCCAACTAAATGGAGTTTCCGAAAGGAGGAACCGAACCCTAATGGATATGGTTCGATCTATGATGGCTAGAAGCTCGTTACCTCTATCATTTTGGGGTTATTGTCTATGCTCCGCGGCTCGTATTTTAAATATGGCCCCAACCAAGAAAGTGGAACGAGCTCCTCATGAGATGTGGTTTGAAAAACCTCCATCTCTATCATACTTAAAGGTATGGGGATGTGAAGCTTATCCTAAGCGTTACGTCCCTAATAATTTGAATGCTCGATCCACGAAGTGTATCTTCATAGAATATCCCAAGGATGATATGGGATATTATTTCTATGATCCATCCGAGCAGAATGTATTTGTTGCTCGAAAGGCTGAATTCCTTGAAACTAAGTTCCTAATGGAAGGAAATAGTGAAAGGAAGATAGATCTTGAAGAGGTTCAAGATCAAGTAGATGATACACAATTGGTTGACACTAGCACTCAATATGAAAATGTTGAGAGTGATCAAATGGATGATCAAAATACACAAGACGTTCGCAGATCTGGTAGGATTAGTAATCCTCCTGAGAGATATGGGTTTCTCATGGATGGTTGCTATGTGGTTGATTTGGATGAACCAATAAACTACCAAGATGCTTTATCAAGGATTGATAAGGATAAATGGCAGGAAGCCATGAACGCTGAGATGCAATCCATGTATGACAACCAAGTTTGGGAACTTGTTGAACAACCTACTGGCTCTAGGCTAGTTGATTGTAAATGGCTTTTCAAGATGAAAACCGACATACATGGAAACTTGGATACATATAAAGCTAGACTTGTAGCAAAAGGTTTCAGTCAAACTCAAGGGGTTGACTATGATGAAACTTTTTCGCCTGTTGCAATGCTAAAGTCTATTAGGATATTACTTGCCATTGCTGCTCATTATGATTATGAAATATGGCAAATGGATGTCAAGACCGCTTTCCTAAATGGACATCTTGAGGAAGATGTCTATATGGTTCAACCTGAAGGTTTTGTTGATCCGAAATATCCTAAAAAGGTATGCAAGCTAAAGAAGTCAATCTACGGATTGAAACAAGCATCTAGAATGTGGAATCATCGTTTTAATAAGGAAGCCAAGAGATTTGGCTTCATTAAAAATGGTGATGAAGCTTGTGTATACAAGAAGGCTAGTGGGAGCACAATCATGTTCCTTGTACTATATGTGGACGATATATTGTTATTTGGAAATGATATTCCGGTAATGCAAAGTGTTAAAACTTGGCTAAGTAAATGCTTCTCCATTAAGGATCTTGGAGAAGCACAATACGTTTTGGGGATTGGGATCTACAGGAATAGATCCAAGAAACTGATAGGTTTGAATCAAAGTGCATACATTGAAAAGGTCTTGAAAAGGTTCAAGATGGAGAACTCTAAGAGTGGTTTGGTACCTATTCAAAGAGGAACGCCTCTCAGTTCATCTCAGTGCCCTACCACGAAAGATGAACAAGAGAGAATGAAGAGAGTCCCTTATGCATATGCTATTGGGTCAATCATGTATGCAATGATATGCACTAGACCGGATGTGTCATGCGCCCTAAGCTTGACAAGTAGATACCAGAATAACCCAGGAAACAGTCATTGGATTGCGGTTAAAAGTATATTGAAATACCTTAGGAGGACTAAGGATATGTTTCTAATATATGGATCTGGTGAGGAGGAACTTGCTGTAAAGGGTTACGTGGACGCGAGTTTCCAAACTGATCGAGATGATTCTCGATCACAATCCGGTTATGTCTTCACATTAAATGGTGGTGCGGTCTCTTGGAAGAGTTCAAAACAGGATGTTGTTACATTATCCACTACAGAGTCGGAATACATTGCAGCCTCATTGGCAGCTCAGGAAGCTGCATGGATGAAGAAATTCATAGACGACTTAGGAGTGGTCCCTTCCATTCAGGACCCTCTTGAGATCTTTTGTGACAACGAGGGTACGATTGCTCAAATCAAGGAACCTAGTGCTCACCAAAAGACCCGTCACCTTGAGCGGAGATTCAACTACATAAGGGATGAAGTTGAAAAGGGAAAGATATGTATTCGCAAAGTTCACACAGATCTTAATATAGCGGATCCTCTCACGAAGCTCTTACATGGAGCAAAACATACAGGACATGTTTGTACATTAGGGCTTCGATATTCTAGTGATTGGTCATAATCTGTTTTAAGTATTGTAACGGAACGAAATTATTCAAACTCATTAATATAATTATGGTATTAATTTATTTTGAGTCATGTTCCTATTTTGCATATTTTATCCATGAATAAGTAATTATTCTAAATTCCGTAGTCGATCACATTCGTGGGAACAAGTGTGAGGTTTAGACTATTATGAACTTGGATTGGTATACATTCACGGGATGAATGTGGGGCAAGGTTGCAACCAAGGTTCGTGGATATTTGTGGGGTACAAATATTGGAAGACCCGCCCTCATGATTTACTAAATGGAGCCTTTGTGGTTGATCACATGTAATCTTGAGTAAAGGCGAATATCATTGTATCCTCTGACCTGAGATACATATTGGGTTCGGATATTTACCAAGTATGGTGCCTTGATTCTTTCCTTCGCTATTCTGAAATATGGTAGTTCATAAGGAAGAGCTCAGGTACAATGCAAGGTACATATTTAGGACGTATGTAGTCAAGATGGAATTTGTCCCTCTTATTCGTTGAGAGTCAGATGTCTAAGGCCTGATAAAGTTAAATCTAGAAGAGAGTGATCACTCTGTGTCTCTTGGATTTAACATGACATCTAGGACGAAAGGAAATAATGAAAGATTCACCTATTCATATTCGAGATGGAAACTCGAAAGGGATGATGTTATTGAATGGCAAAAGTCATAACATATTGGGGGTGATGGACGGTCGTTAGGTGGTATCCATCACTTGCATTAATTTCTTATGTTCCTCGAGCAAGTGGGAGATTGAAGGTTTTTCGTATGCCCGAGAGACATATTTAATTAATGTGGCTGATATGTTATGATCCAAGTCGGGTCATACCCAATAACAAGCTTACCGACACTTTTATTTAATCTTAACTGTTGGATCGTTAAATAAATACGCGACACTTGGATTTTAGAAAATCGGTTTTCTAAAATAATATCACTTGAGATAAATTATTTGGATAATTTATATATAATTGTTTATAAGTTTAAATAATTATGTTGTGTTATATTTTATAAAAGGTTTATAAAATATAAAAGTAACAAAACTATTACATGTTTTATATATATGTAGATAACATGTTCATATATTTATTAAGACATGGTTTTATAAAATAAGTAGAGTGCAGAATTTTGGTCTCCAAGACAAGATTCCATACTCTTTTTGTTACTTCCAACATACACAACTACATAGGAGCATGGCATATTACTTGTACCCATGCTTGACAATCATCTTTCAAGTGATATACACATTCTAAGCTAGTAAAAAAACAAAATATTCTGCAGCAAAAAAGGCTGCTAGGCCGTGGCCTTTGTAGCTCAAAGGAGTGTTCACAATTTTTTTTACAAGCTCAATTCAAGTGTCATACAAATCCTATCTAAAGGCAAGAGTGTTGGGGTTGTAGCTTGGGGTATTACACACTTGAGACTTCAAGTTAGAAGTTGCTATTTCATCATCATCTTCATCATCTTGTAACCTCCTAACTTGGAGTAGGTACATCCCTTTACTAGCACTCTTATATTTGTAAGTATATTTCTAGACTTGATCTATTTTGGAATTCATGTTTAAAAGGTTAAACTCATATTAATTGTTTATGTAAAATTGCTTCCGCTTCACTTTAAAATCGGGTTTTGACATGCTTGTTAATATGATGAATTCCAACAGATTTACCCATTACCGTGGAAAAAACATCATCTGGTCCAGGTGCATCAGTTGCACCATCACCGAGTTTCTCGGTTAGGTCTTTCATTTGTTCCTGCATAAAAGACATAGTAAATCGTTGATATTTGATTCAATAATATGACCAGTATATATACAGGAGATGGCATCGATATACATGGAAAATTGCCAACTAATTTGTGAGCTATACAAAGGATAATTATCATATTATAATTCTACTATGATATTCGATATATGCAATGCCCAATCACAGTATAGCCCAATCACAGTATATGCAATGCTTACCCTTGTAACTAATTAAATTAAAGATATGGTTAATAGATATTTTCTTTTATCTCTGACCTAAAAGTATACTTCAAATGAAATAAAAACCTCACAAGTGGTTTATGGTGATTAACATATATATAAATATACATCTACTGATATCATGTGTAGGATATATTTGATCTACTTTTGTAAAATTACTTACAAAAACATGAGCAGCTTCCCCTTCACCTTCACCGCTTTTGTAACATTCCTTAAACATATCCACCCTAGTTGGCTCTCTTCCCAACTTCACCTACAATGAGTAAAACCGAGGTAACTATTAACGATGTATATTCAAAAGCTATACGTACTATATAAATAATTCCCCCATGATATATTACCTTCAGTTCTTCACGAATTCTTGCAAAACTTTTTTCCCCCGTCATTTGTGACAACTTCTTTTTAGCCCTATTGGCTTTGTTTTTTTCGGTCATCTCCTGAACAAGAAAAGAGTGGTCAGTATTCGAGGAGATCAAATCACGATGGTTAGTCTATCTACAGGAAAGTGTAAGAATATATCATACCATCACATTATCTCTGGTCCAATATTCAAGAAGTCTTCTCCAGTGTCTTTTGGTTAGTTGTAGAGGTGGTGACTTTAATAGCTCCTCCATTGGTTTAGACGGGTCAAACAAACATTCCTTAACTCTCGACCTCCAATTTTTCATCTTGAGCCCATATGATTAGAGTATCCACGAATTAGCAGTTGGTGGAATATCAAACTTTGTCTACAAATTATAAAAAAAAAACATATAAATCACATGCATGAGAACAAAAAAAAAAAAAAAAAAACATATTATCACACAGATTTTAAAATATGTTCCCTTAAGAACTTCAGCAACTTATCCTTCTTTTCGGGTTTAACTTTGTTCCACGGTCATTGGACAATACTGGTAACTCCGTGACAAGTAACCAAGAAAATGGGTAAATTGACTACTGTTTGCACCAATTGGCTGGCCATGTTCATTAACAGTAATAGGAAGTCGAACATGTGGCTTTTGCATATAAATCTGCCGCATAAGAGTCAATCCCCTTGACTGATTATCTACAAAATATGTGCACTTGATTTACAACTGATACACTAAACAAGAAACAATATAAATCGAATAAACAAACCAAATTAGAAAAAGAAAAAATAACCTGGTTCAGTTTCTTCATTCACACATGAACCTTCTTCAGGTTGTTCATGTAGTACTTCAGTTTGTTGTAGTTCACCTTGTTGACGATGCTCTTCAAAATATTCATAATAGCTTTTGTAATTATCGTATTCTTCATTTTGTCGTTGTGCATCATCCTCGGGCTCCGTATCTTAATCTTGCAGTTGAAGACCCATACCTCTACCTTCTTCTTGGCTGACTCGCTGAACTTTACTTTTACTTAACCTCGGCCTTTTATCACTTACATGGCCCTTTTGAGACTTGGATTTTGAGGATGATTCTTTGGAGACATGAGAAACAATAACTCGTTTTCTCATGGTATTGGGTACAACGAACTGGCATTTTCTCATGGTATTAGCCTCAACCTGTTGAGAGGATCTAAGTGAAGACTTTTTGATTCCTTCAATTGCCATAATCTACAAGAATGTAAAGAACAATAATGAGCAATTATATCAATTAACGCAATAGAGTTATAAACAATTTTATATACAGAGTAGTTAGGAACAATTAAAATTATAGAATCGTTAATCCATTTTTGTAAAAAAAGATATACAGTTTGGTGAAAAAATATATACAGTTCTTGTAAAAAAATATACTTGTGTTCGATCTTGTGAAAAAAGATATATGTGTTCTTTGAGAGTTAGTTAACTGTGTTATTTTGAAAAAAGATATACAGTTCTTTGAATTGGTGAAAAAAGAGATAAGTGATTTGTTCAAAAACGTTTTAACTAACTAACTAACCCTAATTTGATTTTGCGCACACACTAGTTTTGATCGATCCACACCAAAATAATCTAAATTACCTATTTTACCCTTGTAAATAGTACATTGACTTACTAGTAGTTTAAGGGTAAAATAGGAAGTTTGTATTATTTTAGAGTGGATGGATCAAATGCTAGTGTCGAAAGATCACCTCCCAAATTTTGGAGGTGAAATTTGAATTTACCCAAATTTGGGAGGTGATGTTTGAATTTACCCAAAATTTTCAAATGAAAAAAATTGGATCAGGTTCAAAATTTGGGTCCGAAATCCGTGATATTTGGCGGTTTCTTTTGAGAGGGTAAGTTTACTTTAAACCCTAAACCCTAAATAAATGTACACTAAATTAATTTAATTATTCATAAATTGTATTTTTTTTAAATATATCATAATTTATCGTAATTTAACATCGTTTATCATATGTGTTAATCTATTTAACGTACGTATTGTGCATTAAACCCTAAACCCTAAACATTAAATCATAGCTAGACACTTAACCCTAAACCCTATACCCCAAACCCTAAACCCTAAACCTTATACCATATACCGTAAACATACACATTA
This sequence comes from Rutidosis leptorrhynchoides, assembly GCF_046630445.1. Taxonomy (NCBI): domain Eukaryota; kingdom Viridiplantae; phylum Streptophyta; class Magnoliopsida; order Asterales; family Asteraceae; genus Rutidosis; species Rutidosis leptorrhynchoides. Next base: position 371,567,564 of record NC_092340.1, on the reverse strand, counting down.
AATCATAAACACTTAATCCTAAACCCCATACCCTAAATCCTATATCCTATCTACCGTAAACATTAAACAATGCATATACCCTAACCCTATACCTGGCCTAAACCATAAGGGTGATGATCCGTACACCACCGGCCAACTTTTAGCCACACACCACCAAATTAACATGCTTAATTACAATTTTGTACTGTACAACTGCTCCATATATATATAATGCACTTTTGGCGGTGTACGGATAAAACTTGGTGGTACGTGTAATGTACGGATCAGTACTATCTCGATCCCCAAACCATAACCTATACCCAGAACCCATATACCCTATACCATATATAAATTAATTACAAACCTCATACTAGCTTAAAACCCACCATAAACGACCAAACCCTACACATTAAACCATAAACAACCTTAAATTACCATAAAACATATACCGGCCCATGTAAACCCCCAAACCCTAAACCCTACCCAAAACCCTAAAACATGCATATACCTGGTCGGCCTGAACATTAATACCATATGCATGAACCCTGACATTGAACCATAACCCTAACCCGGCCTAAAGCCGAAACCATGCATGCATAAACCCTATCCGAACCATGCATAGACCATAAACCCTAAACCCGGCCGACCTGAACATTATATATATATATGCATATACAAGTACCCGGACATTATTATATTAAACCATATAAAAACCCTGAATAATTAGTCGTCTAGCTTGAGCTTGTCTGACCAAGTCGATCTTATGATGATATCCCGTTATATGTTTTAATAGCTTGTTGGATAAGCCGAGCTTATATATGTTTGAATTAAAAGCCGGTGTTCGTGCAGTGGTACAACAATATTGCGACTGATCTTGGAAAAGCTTTCATTGACCTAAACCCCAATTAAACCTTATGCTTGAATAAAGGTGTGGTCGATCAACGAAAGCTTGTCCAAGTCGCTCGATCATATCATAGTACACCTTTAATTCAAACATATATAATAATATTAATTTGGACAACCTTAACCTACATTATGTATATTATTTTATATTTTATTAATTATTTGAATTTTTATCTTAAACTTATCTCGTATTAGGTCTTATTAGATGTATCAAAATCATCATATAATAATAATAATAATTATTATTATTATTACTATTACTATTAACAATTTATAATAATATCGTACGTATTTAATTGCAATTGCAATCATCATCAGTTTTTGAAGATGTGTTTGCAGATCTAAGTTAATTTCAATCATCGATTATTAATCAGTTAATACGTAATTGAAGATATAAGTTGCAATCATCGAAAAATTGGGTCAGCCTGTTTCATACGCTTTGTCCATACCCCTTAATTTTGAATCTTTAATTTTGAACCAGGTTAATTTCTTTTGTTTCATGTCCATACCCCTTAATTTTGAATCTTTGATTTTGAACCACGTTAATTTAAGTCCGATTAAATGTGTTTGTAGAATACAGGTCTATATATGATGGACTCGACTTGGATGTCCTTGTGTAGATCTTCCCCTGCATACGGAAAAGGACTTGACAAATTTATAGAACGTATTTTCTCTAAAAAGGGAAAAATGGTCATATATATTGTCCGTGCAAATATTCCGGTAATCACAAATGGGTTGATCGGGTCCAGGCTAAAACACATTTGCTATGTGACGGGTTTTTCGAAGGTTATAAATTTCCAGATGTGTATTTCAAATCGGATGATACACCAACGTTTGAAGATGCTGATGAAGATGATATGCAAGCATTGGCCTAATGCGTCTTCCATGTGTTTGAAGATGAAGATGAAGATGAAGATGATATCCAACAAACTGAAAATCATACTGTACCAAACTTAAATGCTGAAAAGTTTAATAAAGTATTGGAAGATGCAAAGAAAGAATTATATCCCGGCTGTAAGTTCTCTGTTCTTTCGTTCATTGTTAGACTCTTCCATTCAAAATGTGTTGGAAAATGTAATGAAAAAGGATTCAGCATGATTCTTGACACAATGAGGGAAGCCTTCCCTCATGCTGCCATACCGAAGTCATTTTATGAATTAAGAAAGATAATAAGAGATTTGGGTCTAGGTTATGAGAAAATTAATGCTTGTCCAAATGATTGTATGTTGTACTGGAAAGAAAACAAGGACAAAATTAAGTGTGACGTATGTCAGACCTCAAGATATAAACAAATTAATAATGATTCTGAAAATGAGTCAACCACAGAAGCTGATAATGATGGTGATTATAAAGCTAAGAAGGTTAGAGCAAAAGTGTTGCGTTATTTTCCACTCATACCACGCTTGCAAAGATTGTTTATTCGCCTAAAACAGCCGGGTCGATGCGATGGCATGAAGAGAGTCGTACGAAAGATGGTAGATTAAGACATCCTGCAGATTCACCAGCCTGGAAAACATTCGATTATCAGAATAGTGAATTTGCTAAAGAACCTCGTAATGTGAGGCTTGGTTTGGCGAGTGATGAGTTTAACCCTTTTGGAAACATGAGTGTTTCACATAGTACATGGCCCGTTGTTTTGATGCCATATAATCTACCTCCATGGTTGTGCATGAAAAAACCTTTTTTTATTCCTAAGTTTACATATACCCGGTCCATCTGCTCCAGGTAATAATATAGATGTCTATATGCAACCTCTAGTTGATGAGTTGAAAGAGTTGGGGGATACTGGAGTTAATACTTATGACGCATCACCTAAGAGTTACTTCACACTGTGTGCTTCTTTGTTATGGACGGTAAGTGACTTTCCCGCGTATGCGAATTTATCGGGTTGGAGCACTAAAGGTAAATTAGCTTGTCCTTCATGCCATAAGGAAACCAGATCAACACGGTTATCAAACTCCCCCAAAGAAATCTTCATGGCCCAACTACAATTCCCAACTGAAATTTCGAAAATAAAAAATGAATCCATTAAATCTGGCCCAACTACAATTCCCAGCTTAAATCTGGCCCAACTATATTTTTTTAATTTTAGAAACAAAAAGGACATAAAATGGATTTGAACCCAGGTCAATCACTTGAAATAATAGCACACAAGCCACTACGCCATCAATGCTTTTGAATATTTAATGGAAGTTAACTTTTATAATACTTTAGTCATTTTTGTAACAAAAGTGCAATAATACGACTTTAGTAAGGGTCCTAATATAGTCATATGATAGTTATGACCTTAAATACCCAAACGTCCTATTTTTCTGACCTTATTATCTTGTTAGTTGATCATTATGAGACACCAACAACATAGTTTCCTATTAAGTACATTTTTATGCAACTACAAATTTAAGGGTCCTAAGAGTTAGGACCTCAAATATCCAAGCGTCCTATTGTTGTGACCTTATTATCTTGTTGGTTGATCATTATGAGACACCAACAAGATAGTGTCCTATTAAGTACATTTTTATGCAACTACAAATTTAAGGGTCCTAAGAGTTAGGACCTCAAATACCCAAGCGTCCTATTGTTGTGACCGTATTATCTTGTTGGTTGATCATTTTGAAACACCAACAAGATAGTGTCCTATTAAGTACATTTTTATGCAACTACGAATTTAAGGGTCCTAAGAGTTAAGACCTCAAATACCCAAGCGTCCTATTGTTGTGACCTTATTATAAAAGCGTCCTATTTTTGTGACCTTATTATAAGTGTCCTAAAAAATAATAGGACCCCAAAATTGTGTGTCGTATTAAACATCTTTTTAGCACAAAGATTTATAAGCGTATCAACAATATGACCCAAAAATTAGGTGTCCTAAAAAATAATAGGACCCCAAAATTGTGTGTCATATCAAACATCTTTTAGGACAAAGATTTATAAGCGTATCAATAATATGACCCAAAAATTAGGTGTCCTAAAAAATAATAGGACCCCAAAACTGTGTGTCATATCAAACATCTTTTTAGGACAAAGATTTATAAGCGTATCAATAATATGACCCAAAAATTATGTGTCCTATTCTTAGGACCCCACTTTATTAGCTTAGGATATTATAGGACCCCAAGAATTACCCCGTCCCAATTTTTAGTCGCTTAGGAGGCTTTTTCGCAGGGATCCCGGACGAGGGGTCCTAAGAATGCAGTTTTCTTGTAGTGATGGCTTCAAGGATGCAAGATCTCAAAAAAGATCTTACGCAACCTTATCCTTATGGTCGCTGCTTAACGCTCTTGTTCAAGCATCTCAACTCGCTGAACCTCACATCATCTTCAGGAAACAAATGCACTATCACCCATGCTTAATTCCATAAAGATGTGTCCAAGCACTTTAGGAAAATTAATCTTATGTACTTTCCATGCATATTTTCATATATGCATCACTATGTTTCGTACTTGCTTTGAATAAAATGTGTGCTTGTTATGTTTTAATACATGTTTTTCAACGTGCACAATAAAAGGGGGAGCTTTGATCTAAGGGCGAGCTTAGTTCTAGAGAGAGCTAACCTTTTTGCTTTGACAAAAGGGGGAGAAAGATGGATACAAGTGATTGTTGACACTTGCGTATTTATAGCAAAATGTCCCTCATCACTTGTATGTTTGTCATCATCAAAAAGGGGAAGAATGTTGGTTGAATGTTGGTTAATGAACTAAACGACAAACTTAAGTATGATTAACCAAAGAATATGTTTTGATGATGACACATACATATGCATAAGTGATGACCAACATCTTAACATAAAACACGCAAGGTCACTAATCCATACTTTATCTTGCAAATGACCAAGTCAAACATAGCTTAAGAATAGAATTAAAAGTCAGCAATATATACGGTCAAAGGCACGGTCGACCGTATATCCATCCGTGAAACCCCAAACTGGATTGCAACGCAGTTTTATGAAAACAAGTTGCACGGTCGCCACCACGGTCAACCGCAGTGCGACCGCAGTGTTCTCTGTTACCAATTTTGACCAAATAAAGTTTGACTAGTTTCCGACATCTATAATTCATGAAACCTTTCCCAACATGCTTAGAATAGATGCCCTCTTCATACTCAATCGAGTTTTGGTCATAAAAACACTAATTATGGTTAATTACACATAATGACATCTTAATGACAAATTAACCAAGATTAGGCTTAATACATAAGTGTTAAATAATAACTTGTGATCTTAAATCTTATCTAGACATCCTTAGTATGATCATCAAGTACCAACACACTTAAGCCAATATCACTTGAACAATAATTGTTATTAAAAATGACTTAGTGATTAATTAAGGCAAAATGAGGAACAATGCTCTCAAGTGTAACTAGTAAAGACTTGTAATCCTAAAATACACCTAGATACATTTAGGATGGTCACCAAGTCCCAACTAGAGATTACTCTTACCTTGTGCATGTGGTGGATATTAATGTGTCCTTACACATTAATCAAGCAATATGTTATATTGCAATTAAACTTGTTAAAAGCTTGAATTATAAGTTGTGCAAATATCTATATGATTGATCCTAGAATAACTATCTCTTGCTATGTGTGAGTATTACTTGCTACTTTCCAATATGCTTAATACTCATAAATTTGTCAACTTGTTTAATATGTTTGCTATGTGCTTACTAATTAGGATTCAAGTAACTAACCTACTCCAATAGATTAAGTGTAAAATGGTTCACAATGAAACTATAGTCAATTGTCTATTTGGTCTAGTCTAAGTAACTAAGTGTGATTGCTTATTCAAGTATGACCTAACCTTGATGTCTCTACATACTTAATGATTATCTTAGAAAGACATCATTCAATTAATCCCTACCTAAACTCAAATGGAACATGACATGTGATTAATTGAAACTAGGAAGTTAATGACATAGTGACTAGTCTTTAGAATTGAACCAAAGGCATTAATGTGACTAACTAAGTCTTGACCAAACTGAGATTTTCCAAAATATCAATCAAGACACTCCTTCAAGAATGTTGGGTTTACTACTTGTGGAATGTTAAGTCACTTTCACACAATAAGAACAAATCTAACACACTTAATGCATATAGTACTTGCATAGGATGTTTGGTTTCTTTTGCAGGTGCTAGAAGGAGTAAAGGTGCTAAAATGTGGTGTTCAAATTTGGGTCAAACGGCTATACAACGGATACTAAATTTGGACTGGAGCACGCACGGCCGAACCACGGTCGACCGTGCTGGCAACCGTGTGTCAACCGGAATCCACTATAAAAGGCAAGCATTAAAGAGCATTTGAAGCTGACCCTCTTGCATATTTCAAAGGCTTATTTCCAGAGATCACAAGGGCTCTAATTACTACTAAAATGTGATCAAGCAAGAGAAGATTCTATAATCTTATAGATATAGAATTTGGTTGTTGTAAACTTACTAATCAAAATCATTAATCTTGTGAGTTTGCTTAGTGTAATGTATGTCCTAGTATTGTCTTAGGGTCATTATTACAAAGTGTATGTCTTGTAACTTCAATTAGTAGAAGCATAGGCTAGCTTAGTGATCTACTTCCTTAATGGGACTTAGGAAGTTGATTAATCTTATTTGGAGGTTAATACTTGTCCAAGGTGAAGACAAGTTGAACTAGGTTGGAGTTGATCTTTCGAAGGGATAGAAAGATTAGGTTTGTTGTCTACCAAAGAAGTTGAAGACTTGTAAATCGGATCTCTACCGGGTTTGGAGAAAGGTGCTTAGTGAAGCAACAAATCCCGATTAGTGTAATCGGTGAGTAGATTAAGGTGGATTAGGTAACATTCACCCGAACCACTATAAATCCTTGTGTCTATGTTCTTTACATTACATCATTCATCATTTTGAACATATACACCACATACATCAAGTTTGAGTTGAATTGGTTGATCAAAGTTAATCGAATTTGGTGATCAATTGAAAAAGTGTTAAAAACGTATCAAGTAACTATTCACCCCGCCCTCTAGTTACTTACAAAGATGATCTCTGCTAACTACATTTTATATAGACTGGAAGCTAGAGAAGTGAATGACAACCCATCAACTCATGCCAAGCTTGTTAGCCGCCAAAGAAGTTTTGTAACTATTCAGACATGATATTAAGGTCGATAATGGACAAACCAAAATTAAGGCCATCAACCAAGTCATCACCAGTTGCTTTTCCGGGATTGAAACTTTATGGGCCGTATAAGGCCACTGTCGATCGTACCATCTTATCACTTCAAGTTCTCCCATCTACATTAGCACCAACCTCATTCATTTTTGTTAGAAATTGGATACAAATTGACTGTTCGGATTGATTTTTGAATCGTGTATTCACTTTCTCTATAAAGTATTTCGACCCAATGATTGCATTGGTTTCATGAAATATTTACAGGGATAAGACAAGAATGGAATTAGTGTTTTTGGCAATGAAATCACTAATATGATATCAAAGAGATTTTGTATGTTTTCTGTTGTTGTGTAATGAATGCAGAATGTCAAATACGAAATTAAGAAAACAGTTCCATTCAGCAGTTACAATTTGAAAGGATGTAACCTTTCATTTCGGGCGGGAAAAACTGTTATAACATTTGGCTTGAATACACTTTCCTTTCATAACGTATAATGTATGTCACCAGGGATGCTGCCCCTTGGACCCCGCAAAGGTTCGCAGCCCCCTTGACTCTCGCAATTACGCGACAGTTAGCAGCTAATTCTTATGGGCGTGTACTTCACACTCCCCGAACACGTTGTTAAGTATAACTAGCTAACTCTTGCATTCAAGTAAATCACAATTAATTTAAATGAATGTTGTTTGACACTAAAATCACCAACACATTTTCGTTTCACTAACCTTCACTAAACCTCTATAATCTATATCTATCTATATCTATATATTTAATTAAATAATACCTGCAATTATAATCACAAAATATAACATGTACAAGCTCATACCAGAAAGGTAATACATGGGCCCTTTAACGGGTCCGTTCTTATAACGCTACAGCTATACGATTAAATTAGGGAGTAATTGTTACAACTTGCAATTTTGCAAATAAAATTACGACGAAGATAAAGTAGGAACTAGTAGGAGAAAGACATTATTATATGTTGTACTCCGTAATTTATTAAGATTAACGTAGTCTCAAACCTTTTGGACAAAATTAGAGCTTTAGCTGTTTTCTTCCAAGAATTAGCTGTAGAAATCCAAATATCATATGGTCAATGCTTAGTAGTCAGTACATATAAGAATAAGAATAGTCTTTATACAATACAACTTCAAGGTTTTAAGATACATCATCACTAGTCACTATCATGCACTAATTCTGTCTAGGAATCTTACTAATTATTCTCATCAAAATTTTATCAAGTAATCCGTAGTTTGGTGAGGTTTGGTTTTTGTTCTATTGAGCCAAGTTTTTTTCTACTTTTTTTTTTTTTTTTTTTTTTTCTCTCTCTATCAGAAAAGGACCCGTACTATTGTTTTTTGGCCAAAAAAGGGTAATCCATAGTTGTCTAAACTTAATGCTAAATTTAAGAAATTTTTTATGCATGACTTTTCCTAAGTTTATTATCCAACAACAAAAATTACATAGTTTAATAAAAAAATAACTGACGCATTTACTTTTTATTAATTTTTCAGTTTTACATCTGACTTTTTATTCACTTATATTTATTTTACATGCATAAAGGTAAAAAGGTATAAGGTTTTCACTGTTCGGGCTATTCGGAATGACGAGTAATCCGACCTCATACTCTGATGTATTTTTATCCAGTTTTATACCTTACACTTTTTATCCACTTTTTATTTTACATGCATAAAGGTAAAAAAAAAAAAAGGTTTTACGTGCATAAAGTTAGGACATAAAAAACTTTACTTTATTATTTTAATCTATATATATATATATATATATATATATATATATATATATATATATATAAAATTAGATAATTAATTTGAGACAGTTCAAAAAAGTATACTGGACACTATGTACATGGAGAGAGTACATAAAGTTACAGCGTGAATTGTTTGTAACAAGCCTGGCAAACGGGTCATGTTGGGTCGGTTTGGGTAACGGGTCAAAATAGTTTTGGGTTGAAATGGGTCATAGGTCAAACGAGTCAATTTTTTAAACGGGTCAAAATGGGTCAGGTCGGGTCGGTTTAGGTAACGGGTCGAAACGGGTCACAGGTCAGTTGGGTCAAATGGGTTACATCGTTTTTTTTTTACATTTATTACATTATTTTAGTTATTATTATTTATTATATATACATGAGAACTATGTAAAGACACGTCCTAATCCATAAGAACGAATACAATAACATATGATTACATCGCGAGGTATTTGACCTCTATATGATACATTTTACAAACATTGCATTCGTTTTAAAAGACAAACTTGCATTACATCGAAAGTTGACAGACATGCATACCATTTCATAATATCCATCTATAAATGATATAATCTGTCATTTACTTAATCATAATCTTTACTGAACTCGACGACTTGAATGCAACATCTTTTGAAATATGCCATGAATGATTCCAAATAAGCTCTCTAAAATGAGCTAACGCACAGCGGAAGATTTCTTTAATACCTGAGAATAAACATGCTTTAAAGTGTCAACCAAAAGGTTGGTGAGTTCATTAGTTTATCATAATCATTCATTTCCATCATTTTAATAGACCACAAGAATTTCATTTCCATTTCTCATAAATAACATGCAATCTGCATAAAAATCATTCATATGGTGAACACCTGGTAACCGACATTAACAAGATGCATATAAGAATATCCCCATCATTCCGGGACATCCATCGGACATGATATAAATTTCGAAGTACTAAAGCATCCGCTACATCGGATGGGGTTTGTTGGGCCCAATAGATCTATCTTTAGGATTCGCGTCAATTAGTAGACTGGTTTACTAATTCTTAGGTTACCAAGCAAAAAGGGCCATATTCGGCTTCGATCATTCAACCATAGAATGTAGTTTCAATTACTTTTGTCTATTTCGTTAAACATTTATAAAAGTTGTGCATGTATTCTCAGCCCAAAAATATAAAGGGTAAAAAAGACAAATGAAACTCACCATATTGTATTTCGTAGTAAAAATACATATAACATCATTGAACAAGTGCAAGGTTGGCCTTGGATTCACGAACCTATATCATTTGTATGTATATTAACACACGTAATTGTATTCGAACAAATATGTATATATATATATATATATATATATATATATATATATATATATATATATATATATATATATATATATATATATATATATATATATATATATATATTATTAGTGATGTAATTTATATATATATATTAATGATTTTCAGTATATATACATATTTTCATTTCATATATAAATTATTAATATAGTTAGGTTATGCGTAGTAAATATGTATTTATATATATAATCTTTATTTTTATGCTTATAACTTTAATAACATCATTAAAACCTTTATTTTCATAATCATTAATAATAATGATATAGATAATACTTATAACAATAATAATGATAATTTTAGTGATATCAAAATACTAATTTTTAGTAAAAATGGTAGTTAAGATAATAAATTTAATAATAATAATAATACTAATAATCATTTTAATACTAATAATGATAACATTAATAATAATACTTATGCTATAATAATAATAAACAAAATTTTTTTTTGATAAATTGATACAAATTCTTATACTAATGATAATAACAAAATATCTTTACTATCTGAAACGACTCGTCCATATTACTATAAACGCGGTACGTTATTCATTGTTCCCATAGCGAGGTATTTGGCCTCTATATGATACATTTTAGAAAATATTGCATTCGTTTCATAAAAAGACACACCCTTATTATACATAATGCATGTTTTAAACAAGTGGGCGATTATTTAAGAAATAATCCCCATAATACATCGGTTTCCAAATACTACACACGTGACATAACATTCGAATATAGTACATGACAAAGGTTTTATTGAATACAACACTTCATTTAAAAAAAACATGAGACTCCATGCACAGCTTGCTCAGATAATGCAACAACGGAAGACTTTCTTAACGACCTGAGAATAAACATGCTTAAACAGTCAGCACAAAGGTTGGTGAGATATATAGGTTTAAAGCTAGCATCGATATAAATATAGACCACAAGATTTCATAGTTATAAATATTTCAATAAAGATATTCTATAAGTTGTTGAGCGCTTCGGTAACCATACTTAACCATAAGTGTAGCATATTCCCTTTATTATGAAATCTCCCTACACTGTACCAAGTGTAGTAAAAACGAAGTACTATGCAATCGTTTACGATATTAGAGCGACTAGCCCGGTTGGGGTTGTCAAACCCGATAGATCTATCAATAGGATTCGCGCTTACATGTTCTTACAACATGTAAATATTAGTTACCAAGCTATTAGGGAAGATATGCAAGGTGGTACAACTCAACGTAGAATATATTTTAAGTACTTGTGTCCATGGCGTAAAACATAAAATGCATGTATTCTCATCCCAAAATATTTGTAGAGTTTAAAAATGGGACTATATGTAGTGACCCGGAAATTTCTGATCAAATTTAAACTTAATTTTTATATAATTTCGATACGATAAGCAAAGTCTGTTAAACTGAATCTCAAGAACTTTGAGCTATGTTCATGCATACATTTGACATTTGACTATTTCCGACGATTCATGAACGAATAATTATGTATATACAAATATAAAAATAAAAATAAATGTATATATAATATCTTGAATTAATAATGTATACTTTAATCAATTAGAATTTAAAAATGTAAAATAATAAACAAATGAATAAGTTATTATCAAAATGATGATATATAAATAAAGATCTTTAGTAATAACTATTATATTGAAACATTTGTGAAACTTATAAATATTCAATATATATATATATATATATATATATATATATATATATATATATATATATATATATATATATATATATATATATATATATATATATATATATATATATATATATATATATATATATATTACAAATAGGATATAATTAATAATTGTAATAAAGTAAATTATAAGTTATAATATAGTTGTTACAGTAATAATATTATTACTTTCATTAAAAATCAGTATTAGTTATATTATTACAGATAACACATAGATATGTAATTTAATGCATTTAATTTGCTATCTCTACTAATAATATTATTACCCTCATTACTATTGTTAGAATGGATATTTAATATAAATACTAGTGTTATTATTATTATGTAAAATACAAATATGAAGATTGATACAATGATTTTGTTATAGTGATAATATCAACTTATTATTGTTATCATTTTTATTACTCTTATTAATATTGTTAATAATATTATTATTAATAATATTAGTGATATTATCATTTTTATTATATTTATTTGGAAAATAATACAATATATTATTATAATCATTAATAAATATAAGTATTATCATTTTCATGTCATTATTATTTATTCATTTATTTTTACTAGTAACATATTATTATTATAATTATTAATTATTAATACTAATTATATTAATTATATAAGTTATCTATATCCTACGAATCTGTTAAAGGTATCTAACAAAACTGTTTTAAATTTTGTTTCTTCCTTTTGTTTGTCACAAATCTGTATCATTCGTACAACTGATGGGGAATTTAAGTTTAATTTTATTTATTTATTTACTAAACGAATATTTCTTTGTCTGCTAATTTGGACTATAATTCAATCACCTTAGTTCGTGATTTTAGACAAGTCAGTCAGTTATTTTATCACCAATATCAACTAACAAATTAAAACAGATTCCAGATGTCGAATAAAAAAAAAGTGGAAGACGAAGAACACAGGATACTCTGCTCGTGTCTTTTTCTTAAAAAAATCGATTTTCAAATCAAATACAAAATGTAATAATGTAGTTGTGATTAGAATCCCTTTTTCAAATTATCTGTAAAACAGCAGAGTTCAATTCCACTTCTACACTTCGAATTTTCGAGTCAAACATTTGATTTCAAAAAGTCAACGTATGTGTTCATAAATAAATTCGTAGTTATGTGGATGTTTCAGGTCAAATTGATGGATCCTAAAGTTTTTACGAAGCATTTACAACAACTTTCATGTTATAACTTTTAGCTAAAACGTCCTAAAAACTTGAAATCGATTTTGAGTTCATCATGTTTTCACCACGACTGCACAGCGTTTTCTTTTTATTTTTTTTGTTTCTGTTTTAATTAATTTAATCACCCCATAATTATTCTGTATCAGTCTAAATCCTAAAACTATTTATGTAACTTGATTTTACTTGGTTTCGATTTCTGGTTCAATGGAATGTCGTGAAGAAGAAAAGGATGATGAAACAAGTAATAATATTACGGGTTATATTTTTATAGAATCTGTTAAAATTAGAAAAAAAAACACCACGGCTCAGTTGGTTGGGAATTTGTGTCGAGTTTCGAGAGGTCGCGGGTTCGAGTCCTGGCCTGGGCAGTTTATTAACTTTTTAGCTTCTAAAGTGTAACGACCCGCACTTTTTCGATCGTTCTATACTTATAAGATTGATATTTACATAAATTAAACCTTACCAACATGATAAGTAATCCAAATTGTTGAGACTTATATTTCCGAAAAGAGTTTTATACAACGTTTGACCGTCTAGTTTGACCGATGATATCACGAACTATACAATATATGATAATTATACGTCTGTGTATATATATGTATATATACATATTTAACATGATTAAAGAATGATTTAATACCTCATTTTATATTAATAACAACAAGTTATATGTGTATTTTGAAACTACTAACTTAAGTTTTCAAAACGATAACAATACGTAACGTTATTTGACATATATACTTAAGACTTATAATGTTATACATATATTGTATAAGTAATGTATTTAATTACTTTTAAAGAACTTAAATACATAAAACCATATAAGTGTATTCACAAAAGATAGCTATATTTGAATCCTCATTTCATTTTTCACAAAATTTCTATACGTATACCTAGAGTATTTGTACTCGTATCATACCTAGCTCCTATACGTATTTACTAATAGTAAATACACATCAAAATCACCACCTAACCAGCCATTATTCATGCCCTTAGAGCTAGGTAATTACTTTTGAATCATTGCAAGACTAATTACAAAAATACAAACTAGAATTTTGTCATGTTATCCTTAAAGATCACATTTTTAGGAGTATATATGTATCATCATTTTTGATTCATTTTTACTTCAATCTCTTAACTAAAAACACACACTCTTTCTTACTCTCTAAACTCCATAACAATCCAGCAAAGTTCCATAAAGATCTAGCTTCAAAAACCATACTAAAACACCATAAGAAAACCATACAAAAACACTTCAAGAAAACCTTCCAAGAACACCAACTTACTTCCAATCTTTCATCCACCTCTAGCACCCTTTTGATTCTAGCTTCTTACTCCTCTTTTACAGCAACTTTATCCAAGGAACCTGAGGTAGAATCTATGTTCATAACCTTATTCGATTCATATATATATAGCTATCTTATTTTGTGGTACAAAAGTTTAACAACAAGAACATAGTTTGAATGTTTTCAAACTTGTTTGCAAACTAAATAGATCCTTCTAACTTAACTTTTAAAATACTTCAAGACCTGTAATATAACTTATGTATATACTAATTTAACAAGGTAAAACTTGGTTTTTCAAAGTATAAGTATTTTTAGAAAAATGGTCATTAAATGATTTTGTTGTAACAAAAATGTTTAACTTCATATGTTTCACTAATGTTTCACTTATGCCGTATGATTTTGAATACAAACCAAGGTATTTACAGTTCATAGTCTTAAAGAAGAACTCGATCCAAGAAGATGGCAATTTGAATCAACGAAAACGGATTTGTAACGAAGAAACTATGACCGAAACAAAATTGGTTATCCTAGATCATTTCAACTACGGGATCAATTGGAAAAAAATGATATAAATCACATATTTCTAAGATAACATGATATTTTATATATATGTACTTATAATTCAATTTTATATGGTTCAGGATCACCCGTAAACAATACGAGAAGATTAATCATAAGATCCCATGTTTGTACGCAACACGTCATTTGACAACACCGGTACTTTATGTACGCAACACGTCATTTGACAACACCGGTACCATGGGTCAAGATTAATCTCGACCAACACATATACGATGGGGTTTTATTGATTTCGTTGGGGGTTTTATTTATTTCATTGCGGGTATATTAAACATCTAAAAATGAACCATTAAAATTGAATTACTAACATCGGACTGCTAACTACGGACTAAGGAATTATTCAAAGTATTAAAAGTATAACAAGTATATATTTATAACGTTTGTTTAAAAATGAAAACATATTGATATATTATATATGGATAGGTTCGTGATATCAACCGGAAGACCGAGTCAAATTATTTATATCATCAAGACAAGAGTGAGTATATAGTCCCACTTTTAAACTCTAAATATTTCGGGATGAGAATACATGTATTTTATGTTTTACGATATGGACACAAGTAACTGAAAAATATGTTCTACGTTGAGTTGTACCACTGGCATACTTCCCTGTAGCTTGGTAACTAATATTTACAGCGGTATTGTAAACGCGAATCCTGTTGATAGATCTATCGGGCCTGACAACCCCAACCGAACTGGACGACCAGTATTCAACGGTTGCACAGTACTTCGTTTTGTGACTACACTTGGTACGGTGTAGTAAGATTTCATATTAAAGGGAATATGCGACGTGAAAATGTTAAGTATGGTTACCGAGTGCTCAACCACTTAGAATATTTTTATTGAAATGTTTATATACGAAATCTTGTGGTCTATATATAAATATTGCTGCGCACTAAACCTATATCTCACCAACTTTATGTTGACGTTTTTAAACATGTTTATTCTCAGGTGATAATTAAAGCTTCCGCTGCATTATGTTGAATCTAAGCAGGATCATGCGTACTCATATTTGTGTCAAAAATAAAACTGCATATCCGAGGACGTGTGTTGTAAAATATGCTAGAAATCGTGTTGTTATTATCATTTGTAAAGTTTGTAAGTCGAAGATTATCGTTAAACGATAATCATCTTTTTATTGTCTAAAGCTTGTAACAAAAATAATGGTTTGGTTTGTAATGTATAATATATGCAGTTTTCCTTTTTAAAAAATGTCGCATATAGAGGTCAATACCTCGCAATGAAATCATACGTTATCTAACACGTTCTTATGGTTAAGGACGGGTTATGACATGTGGTATCAGAGCGTTGGTCTTAGCGAACCAGGTTTGCATTAGTGTGTCTAACCGAGAAGCCGTTAGGATACATTAGTAAGTCTGGACTTTGACCGGGTCTGATTTAAAAAAAAAAACCATTGCTTATCACTGTTGGTTAAAATTTATATGTAAATATTATATAAGTACTAATGGGTTAGTTGTTGTGTGATAGATGTCGAGCTCAAAAATTGTTATCACAATCAACGACTCCGAATCAGAATCTTCAGATGGCGTTCCAGTCATTAACCTGTCCGATGACGAAAATGATATCCTTGGGGAAGACTCACAATTTCCGGATGAACCAACTATAGAAATATCGGAAAGTGAACCCGAGGAGGAAAGTGAACCCGAGGAGGAAAGTGAACCCGAGGAAGAAATACAGGAAATTACAAAAGACGAGTTCGAACTAGGAAAGAAACGAAAGGCTAATGAATTAGAAAATCCAAATCCCGAGTTTAATGAGAATGATGTGGCACCAATTCCACTCAACACTACCACCCCTATCCCCGCTATTCCTATTCGTTCTGTCCCGGCATCCAGTTCTTCAGTCCCACAGCCAAAATATAGGCAGACAGTTAGGATAAGCGTTAAGCAAATCTTTGTGTCTAAACGTCCTAGAAAATAGATCAAACGATGCGCTGCTGTGTCAAACCATGGAACCGAATAATGTTTTGTATAATATTAATAGTGTGGTTGCTTAATGTTCGATGTAAGATAAGCATATGTAAAATATTGAAGTATGAAATGCAATAATTTTCCATGGTTAAGTATTATTTAGATTGTAGTAATTGATTCTGTACTAAGCTATTAAGTATGAACATTAACGGGTAGGTACTACCCAAGATATAATTATAAAACGCTAATAAGAAGAAAAGGCTTTTATAATAATACCTAGTTCATATTATTAATAAGCTATAATGTACTATAAATACACACTACATCTATAATAATCCATGTGAATAATTATTTTCTTTCATTAGGAAATGGCGCGATTGAATCGAATGACGGAACAAGAACTCGAGGAACTCATCAACCAGCGAGTGAACGACAGAATGTTATGGGTTGAGGCTGCAAGAGCTGCTGCAGTTAATCCAAATCCTCGTGTAGGATGCTCCTACAAGACGTTTCAAGCTTGCAAGCCATCATCATTCAGTGGAACGGAAGGACCTATCGGTTTAACCCGATGGATAGAAAAGATGGAGACGGTGTTCAAAATCAGCGGTTGTGATGAAAAAGACATGACCAAGTTTGCATCGTGCACTTTACAAGATAGTGCACTCACATGGTGGAAGAATTATGTGAAGGCGGTAGGAGGAGATGTAGCTTATGATACTCCATGGGAAGAATTCAAAGCAATGATAATCACCGAGTATTGTCCAAGGAATGAGGTTATTAAGTTAGAAGATGAGTTACGAAGTTTGAAGGTGGTTGGTACTGAAATCACCAACTACAACCAGCGATTCATGGAATTAGTTTTGCTATGTCCTGAATTGGTTCCAACCGAAGCACGGAAGATTGAAATGTACAAAGGTGGTTTGCCCAAAAAGGTCAAGGCAAACGTTACAGCATCGAAACCTAAGACAATTCATGAAGCTATAACCATGGCAAACGAGCTAATGGATCAGGTCATTTTGGACAAGAAAGCATTCAATACTGAGGTGAAGGTATTGGGGAACAAGAAAAAGTGGAATGGAGGTTATGATCAAGGTAACCAACAACAACCTTATAAGAAACAAGAAACCACGAAAGGTGCGGGTAGCGGTTCAGGCTTTGGTTACAAAGGACAAAGTCCTTTATGCAACCGTTGTCACAAACATCATTTTGGTTACTGTAGTGTGTTGTGCACTAAATGCAATAGACAGGGACATCTTGCTGAAGATTGTAAGGCTCTCGTTACAAATGCAAATGGTAACAAGACTCCTGCCACCAACGCAAATAGAACTGCTTTGGCTAACATTACTTGTTTTGGGTGTGGAAAACAAGGTCATTATAAGAGCCAGTGCCCGAATCAGAATGGCGGACCTGCACGTGGAAGAGCGTTTGTTATTAATGCTAGAGAGGCACGAGAAGACCCGGAGCTTGTTACGGGTACGTTTACCATTAATAACTTATCAGCATCTATTTTATTTGATACTGGCGCCGATAGAAGTTACGTGTGTATAAATTTTTACACTAAATTGAATTGTTCATCATTACCTCTAGATGCTAAGTACTTGATTGAGTTAGCTAATGGTAAGCTAATTAAAGCCGATAAAATTTGTCGTGATTGTGAAATAAATCTAGCCGGAGAAACGTTTAAAATCGACTTAATACCCGTAGAATTAGGAGGTTTTGATGTAATAGTTGGCATGGACTGGATGTCCAAAATAGGAGCGGAAGTTGTTTGTGCCAAGAAGGCAATTCGTATTCCTGGTAAGGATAAAATACCGGTGATGATTTATGGAGAGAAGGGTAATTCAAAGCTAAAACTCATTAGCTGTTTGAAAGCCAAGAAGTGTTTAGAAAAGGGATGTTACGCTATTTTAGCACATGTTAATAAAGTCGAAAAGAAAGAAAAGTGCATCAACGACGTGCCTGTGGCAAGAGATTTTCCTGAAGTTTTTCCGGAAGAATTGCCGGGATTACCTCCATTTAGATCGGTAGAATTTCAAATAGATTTAGTACCAGGAGCTGCACCAGTGGCTCGTGCTCCATATAGACTTGCACCGTCCGAGTTAAAAGAACTTCAAAGTCAGTTAAAAGAATTACTGGACCGTGGATTCATACGACCGAGTACTTCACCGTGGGGAGCTCCAATTTTGTTTGTTAAGAAGAAAGATGGATCTTTTAGGATGTGTATAGACTATCGTGAATTAAATAAGTTAACTATCAAGAATCGGTATCCACTACCGAGAATTGATGACTTATTTGATCAATTGCAAGGATCATGTGTTTATTCAAAAATCGACTTAAGATCGGGCTATCATCAACTACGCGTCAAAGAAGAGGATATTCCGAAAACTGCTTTTCGGACACGTTATGGTCATTACGAATTTTTGGTTATGCCGTTTGGATTGACGAATGCGCCAGCTGTATTCATGGACCTCATGAATCGAGTTTGTAGTCCGTATTTAGATAAGTTTGTTATCGTTTTCATTGATGATATTCTTATCTATTCCAAGAGTGAGCAAGAGCATGAGCAGCATTTAAGGTTGATATTAGAGTTGTTGAGAAAAGAACAGCTATATGCTAAATTTTCTAAGTGTGCTTTCTGGTTGAAAGAAGTACAATTTCTTGGTCACGTTGTTAATAGCGAAGGAATTCAGGTTGATCCAGCAAAAACTGAAGCTATTGAAAAATGGGAGACTCCTAAGACACCAATGCAGATACGCCAATTTTTGGGTTTAGCCGGTTATTATAGAAGGTTTATTCAAGATTTTTCTCGAATAGCTAAGCCGTTGACAGCATTAACGCAAAAAGGGAAGAAATACGAATGGACCTCGGAGCAGGAGAACGCATTTCAATTATTGAAGAAGAAGTTAACTACGGCGCCTATTTTATCGTTACCTGAAGGGAACGATGATTTTGAAATATATTGTGACGCTTCGCGACAAGGTTTTGGTTGTGTTCTTATGCAACGAAAGAAAGTAATTGCATTTGCATCCCGACAATTGAAGATTCACGAGCGGAATTATACGACGCATGATCTAGAACTGGGAGCAGTCGTGTTTGCATTGAAGATGTGGAGACATTACTTGTATGGGGTTAAATTCACTGTGTTTACTGATCATAAAAGCCTTCAACATATTTTCGATCAAAAACAGCTGAACATGAGGCAACGTAGGTGGGTCGAGCTGATAAACGACTATGATTGTGAAATTCGTTATCATCCCGGGAAGGCAAACGTGGTGGCTGATGCTCTAAGCAGAAAGGAACGAGAACCAATTCGAGTACGAGCGATGAACATAAAAATTCGCATGAATCTCAACTCACAAATCAAAGAAGTTCAACGAGAAGCACTTACTAAAGAAAATATAGGAAATGAAATAATAAAGAAGTATGAAAAGCAACTCGTTATGCGGGAAGATGGAATTCGATATTTTGCAAATCGTATTTGGGTACCGAAGTTGGGTGGATTAAGGAAGTTGATATTGAACGAGGCACATAAGACAAGATATTCGATACATCCTGGAGTTGGAAAGATGTACCAAGATCTTAAGACGCATTATTGGTGGCCTAATTTGAAGACAGACGTTGCAACATATGTTGGGGAATGTTTAACTTGTTCCAAAGTCAAAGCAGAACACCAGAAGCCGTCAGGGTTACTTCAACAACCAGAAATTCCAGAATGGAAATGGGACGGTATTACCATGGATTTCATCACGAAGTTACCAAAGACTGCCTGGGGATACGACACCATTTGGGTGATTGTTGATCGTCTCACCAAGTCTGCACATTTCTTGCCTATGAAGGAAACGGATAGAATGGAGAAACTATTACGATTGTATATAAAGGAAATTGTTTCAAGGCATGGAATACCTATTTCCATTATATCTGATCGTGATAGTAGATTTACCTCAAAGTTCTGGCAATCACTACAGGAGGCCCTAGGAACTCGTTTGGATATGAGCACCGCATATCATCCGCAAACCGATGGGCAGAGTGAAAGAACAATTCAGACTCTTGAAGACATGCTCAGGGCATGTGTGATCGATTTTGGAAACGGATGGGATAAGTATTTACCGTTAGCAGAATTCTCGTATAATAATAGTTATCATGCGAGCATTAAAGCTGCACCATTTGAAGCATTGTATGGAAGGAAGTGTAGATCTCCTATCTGTTGGAATGAAGTAGGAGATCGACATTTAACTGGTCCCGAGATCATACATGAAACGACTGAGAAGATAGTGCAAATCAAGGAGAGATTGAAAACAGCCCGTAGTCGCCAAAAGAGCTACGCTGATGTCCGAAGGAAACCATTAGAGTTTCAGGTCGGGGACATGGTTATGCTAAAGGTGTCACCTTGGAAAGGTGTAATACGTTTCGGCAAAAGGGGTAAACTGAACCCAAGATACGTAGGCCCGTTCAAGATCATCGAACGCATTGGACCGGTAGCTTATCGACTCGAGTTACCGCAAAAACTCGCCGGAGTACATAATACCTTTCACGTCTCAAACCTTAAGAAGTGTCTTGCAAAGGAAGACCTCACCATTCCTCTTGAAGAAATCCATGTCGACGAGAAACTACAATTCGTCGAAGAACCAATCGAAATCATGGACCGTGAAGTTAAACAGCTCAAACAGAGTAATATACCGATTGTTAAGGTTCGTTGGAATGCTAGAAGAGGTCCCGAGTTTACGTGGGAACGAGAAGATCAGATGAAGCAAAAGTATCCACACTTGTTCTCGATAACGCAAAATAGGTACAATTTTAAAATTTCGGGACGAAATTTATTTAACGGGGAGGTAATGTAACGACCCGCACTTTTTCGATCGTTCTATACTTATAAGATTGATATTTACATAAATTAAACCTTACCAACATGATAAGTAATCCAAATTGTTGAGACTTATATTTCCGAAAAGAGTTTTATACAACGTTTGACCGTCTAGTTTGACCGATGATATCACGAACTATACAATATATGATAATTATACGTCTGTGTATATATATGTATATATACATATTTAACATGATTAAAGAATGATTTAATACCTCATTTTATATTAATAACAACAAGTTATATGTGTATTTTGAAACTACTAACTTAAGTTTTCAAAACGATAACAATACGTAACGTTATTTGACATATATACTTAAGACTTATAATGTTATACATATATTGTATAAGTAATGTATTTAATTACTTTTAAAGAACTTAAATACATAAAACCATATAAGTGTATTCACAAAAGATAGCTATATTTGAATCCTCATTTCATTTTTCACAAAATTTCTATACGTATACCTAGAGTATTTGTACTCGTATCATACCTAGCTCCTATACGTATTTACTAATAGTAAATACACATCAAAATCACCACCTAACCAGCCATTATTCATGCCCTTAGAGCTAGGTAATTACTTTTGAATCATTGCAAGACTAATTACAAAAATACAAACTAGAATTTTGTCATGTTATCCTTAAAGATCACATTTTTAGGAGTATATATGTATCATCATTTTTGATTCATTTTTACTTCAATCTCTTAACTAAAAACACACACTCTTTCTTACTCTCTAAACTCCATAACAATCCAGCAAAGTTCCATAAAGATCTAGCTTCAAAAACCATACTAAAACACCATAAGAAAACCATACAAAAACACTTCAAGAAAACCTTCCAAGAACACCAACTTACTTCCAATCTTTCATCCACCTCTAGCACCCTTTTGATTCTAGCTTCTTACTCCTCTTTTACAGCAACTTTATCCAAGGAACCTGAGGTAGAATCTATGTTCATAACCTTATTCGATTCATATATATATAGCTATCTTATTTTGTGGTACAAAAGTTTAACAACAAGAACATAGTTTGAATGTTTTCAAACTTGTTTGCAAACTAAATAGATCCTTCTAACTTAACTTTTAAAATACTTCAAGACCTGTAATATAACTTATGTATATACTAATTTAACAAGGTAAAACTTGGTTTTTCAAAGTATAAGTATTTTTAGAAAAATGGTCATTAAATGATTTTGTTGTAACAAAAATGTTTAACTTCATATGTTTCACTAATGTTTCACTTATGCCGTATGATTTTGAATACAAACCAAGGTATTTACAGTTCATAGTCTTAAAGAAGAACTCGATCCAAGAAGATGGCAATTTGAATCAACGAAAACGGATTTGTAACGAAGAAACTATGACCGAAACAAAATTGGTTATCCTAGATCATTTCAACTACGGGATCAATTGGAAAAAAATGATATAAATCACATATTTCTAAGATAACATGATATTTTATATATATGTACTTATAATTCAATTTTATATGGTTCAGGATCACCCGTAAACAATACGAGAAGATTAATCATAAGATCCCATGTTTGTACGCAACACGTCATTTGACAACACCGGTACTTTATGTACGCAACACGTCATTTGACAACACCGGTACCATGGGTCAAGATTAATCTCGACCAACACATATACGATGGGGTTTTATTGATTTCGTTGGGGGTTTTATTTATTTCATTGCGGGTATATTAAACATCTAAAAATGAACCATTAAAATTGAATTACTAACATCGGACTGCTAACTACGGACTAAGGAATTATTCAAAGTATTAAAAGTATAACAAGTATATATTTATAACGTTTGTTTAAAAATGAAAACATATTGATATATTATATATGGATAGGTTCGTGATATCAACCGGAAGACCGAGTCAAATTATTTATATCATCAAGACAAGAGTGAGTATATAGTCCCACTTTTAAACTCTAAATATTTCGGGATGAGAATACATGTATTTTATGTTTTACGATATGGACACAAGTAACTGAAAAATATGTTCTACGTTGAGTTGTACCACTGGCATACTTCCCTGTAGCTTGGTAACTAATATTTACAGCGGTATTGTAAACGCGAATCCTGTTGATAGATCTATCGGGCCTGACAACCCCAACCGGACTGGACGACCAGTATTCAACGGTTGCACAGTACTTCGTTTTGTGACTACACTTGGTACGGTGTAGTAAGATTTCATATTAAAGGGAATATGCGACGTGAAAATGTTAAGTATGGTTACCGAGTGCTCAACCACTTAGAATATTTTTATTGAAATGTTTATATACGAAATCTTGTGGTCTATATATAAATATTGCTGCGCACTAAACCTATATCTCACCAACTTTATGTTGACGTTTTTAAACATGTTTATTCTCAGGTGATAATTAAAGCTTCCGCTGCATTATGTTGAATCTAAGCAGGATCATGCGTACTCATATTTGTGTCAAAAATAAAACTGCATATCCGAGGACGTGTGTTGTAAAATATGCTAGAAATCGTGTTGTTATTATCATTTGTAAAGTTTGTAAGTCGAAGATTATCGTTAAACGATAATCATCTTTTTATTGTCTAAAGCTTGTAACAAAAATAATGGTTTGGTTTGTAATGTATAATATATGCAGTTTTCCTTTTTAAAAAATGTCGCATATAGAGGTCAATACCTCGCAATGAAATCATACGTTATCTAACACGTTCTTATGGTTAAGGACGGGTTATGACATAAAGGTAGTTTATCATTCTTATTAATAATAATAATAATAATAATAATAATAATAATAATAATTATTATTATTATTATTATTATTATTATTATTATTATTATTATTATTATTATTATTATTGTTATAATTATTGTTATGATTGTTATCATTAGTAATATGAGAATTATTATTAATATTGTAGTTACAAGTATGACTAATGTTATTATGTATTATTATTATTATTAACATGTTTAAGATTACTATTATTATCATTAATATGAAAATAATAAATTTATTATTATTATTTTCTTTAATTAATATCATTTTATAATTATTAGTATTATTAATATCATTATTAATAATATCACTACTACTATTAGTAAAATTACTATACTAAATATTAATATCATTATTATGATTATGATTAGTATTATTAATAATATTATAAAAATAATACTATTTTCATAAATATTAGTATTATGATCATTTTATAAATACTAGAACTATTATAAGTAACATAAGTACATTAGAAATAATATTATCATCATTTTTTTATAATTACCAATATTAACTTAGAACAATTAAAACTACTGTTTTGATAAATAAATGAAATATATAAATAAAAAGATATTTAGCGCATGTAACATAATAAAAGTATATTTACATTACATATAAGTATGTATTAATCGTATTAATAAATTTTATATAAATAATGATATATAATAAATTAGGTGTTCTTAATATAATATTAATCAGACAAAATATATATATATATATATATATATATATATATATATATATATATATATATATATATATATATATATATATATATATATATATATATATATATATAAATAATATAATTTAAATACATAATATATATATAATTGTTCGATATAAATTATGTTTATTAATAACTATATAAGTATTAATCATTTTAAATATATATACAGATTAAAAATATATGCTATTATTATAAAAATAGTGTAACTAATAAATTTATATAGATATTGTTCGATTATATGTATTAATAAATACACAAATGATATAGGTTCGTGAATTCGAGGCCAACCCTGCATTGTTCAGTTGTTCAAAGTCGTCATATGTATTTTTACTACAAAATACAGTATTGTGAATTTCATTTACCCTTTTTACTCTTTACGTTTTTGAGCTGAGAATACATGCAAATGCTTTATTAACTGTTTTACAATATTTATATGTGTGAGTTTCATTTACCTTTTTTACCCTTTACATTTTTGGGCTGAGAATACATGCACAACTTTTATAAATGCTTTACGAAATAGACACAAGTAATCGAAACTACATTCTATGGTTGGATTATCTAATCGAATATGCCCTTTTTATTAAGTCTGGTAATCTAAGAATTAGGGAACAGACACCCTAATTGACGCGAACTCTAAAGATAGATCTATCGGGCCCAACAAGCCCCATCCAAAGTACCGGATGCTTTAGTACTTCGAAATTTATATCATGTCCGAAGGAGGAACCCGGAATGATGGGGATATTCTTATATGCATAATGTGAATGTCGGTTACCAGGTGTTCAATCCATATGAATGATATTTTTGTCTCTATGCATGGGACGTATGTTTATGAGAAATGGAAATATGAAATCTTGTGGTCTATTAAAATTATGAAATAATTATTTATACTAAACTAATGAACTCACCAAGCTTTTGGTTGACACTTGAAAGCATGTTTATTCTCAGGTACGAAAGAAATCTTCCGCTGTGCATTTGATCATTTAAAGATATTACTTGGAGTCATTCATGACATATTTCAAAAGACGTTGCATTCGAGTCGTTGAGTTCATCAAGATTATTATTAAGTCAATTTATATTTGGATATATTATGAAATGGTATGCATGTCTGTCAACTGTCGATGTAAATAAAAGTTTGTCTTTTAAAAACGAATGCAATGGTTGTAAAATGTATCATATAGAGGTCAAGTACCTCGCGATGTAATCAACTATTGTGAATCGTTTATAATCGATATGGACTTCGTCCGGATGGATTAGGACGGGTCCTTTTAGTTGGTATCAGAGCGGTGGTCTTAGTGAACCGGGTCTGCATTAGTGTGTCTAACTGATAAGTCGTTAGGATGCATTAGTGAGTCTGGACTTCGACCGTGTCTGCATGTCAAAAGTTTTGCTTATCACTTCGTGTCAAAAAATACCTGCTTATCATTCTTAGAGAATCACTTGCTTATCATTCTTAGTCTAGACACGTTTTACTGCATTGATTGCATGATTAGTGTATGGAAAAAATTCATATCTTAGCATATCTGCTAATTCATATCTTAGCGTATCTGTTATTATAAACTTTGCCTGACATTTTCTGTAGATTCCTCCGTAACTTATGGGATTTTAGTATTATATATGCATATGTAAATTATGTATTGCAGGGTACTAATCTACATCCTATAATCTATTTCTTATCGAAAATCCTTCATCTGATTGTACGGGATGAATCCCTCAACTAGTTCGAGTCCCTCAGATTTCGATAGCTATTCCGATAGTTATTCCGACAGCTATTTCGACATGGATATTCACCTAAGCTCCGAAAGCGATGTCACCAGAATGAATCAATCAATCAGCCATTCCCAATTCATCCGATGCATTCGTAGTCGACTTAATCAATGGAGACGCGAAGAAGGCAATCCCTTCCACCAACCGAATTCACCTCTTGACAATGAACCTGAAGCGTTTACTGGCGGACCTATCCGAAACACCATTTTCAGCCTCATTTTCAGGGTAGCTCTTCACGATTATATTCTATCTAAAATTCTGAACCTTATTCATCCGCTCGTTCCGATCGACAATCATCCTGGAGTAATAAGTCAACAAACTTCGCGCTTGAATAATCAATTCGGAGAATATGGTGCAAAATGTACCAGCTTCAGCAACATCACCGGCACCAACAGTACAATCAATAACAGCACCAGTACCATCAACAATCCATGCTTCAATATCATCATCTGTACTTTGAGTATGATCTTCGTTCGACATGTCGAATATGTAATCTCTAAAGTTTTAAAGATTATTTATTCTAGTTCCAACCGAAAAGCAAATGAGTTTAATATTATATTAACTCATTAAATCCATGAATACATCTGAAGAAAATATATGTATATATGTTTTCATAAAGATTGTAATTAAAAATTCTCTTGTACAAACTGTTAATGGTGAAAATATTTTAACGGGTAGGTAATACCCGAGGACTATTTAAATTTCACATTAATAAGTTACATTGTACGTTCTTCGAATCTGTTTCAACAGTCCTATACTATCCTACTTACATCCACCGATATACAAATCCGTTCACCACAGAATAACCATATTCATCCAAATACATATTTGGATTTTGACCTATCAGAATCCAACAAGTGGCATAATGAAGAAATAATGGACACAATAAAAATTGATTAAAAACAGATTAATTAACAATATGAAATTCTATTAAGAATCCACGCTAACAAAATCCTAGCTAACTGTTCCTAGCTAACTGTTAATTCCGTATTACCATTTAATTATCGCAATTTATTTATCGCAGTTTATTTATCGCAATTTACATTCTCGCAATTTTATTTATCGTCATTTAATTTCTGTTATTTACTTTACGCACTTTATTTATCGTCATTTAATTTCTGTTATTTATTTTACGCACTTTAAATATCGGGACACGTATGCAAGGTTTTGACATATCATATCGACGCATCTATATATATTATTTGGAATCACCATAGATACTCTATATGCAGTAATGATCGAGTTCTCTATACAGGGTTGAGGTTGATTCTATAATAATATATATACTTTGAGTTGTGATCGAGTCTGAGATATGTACACGGGTCACGATACGTATAAATTAATTCAAATATTATATAGTAAACTATATATAAATTATTATTTGTACACTGCTAACTGTGGACTATCAACATTGGACAATTAAAATGAATTAAAAATATTGATTATAACATATGAAACTAAACATTTCTTCAAGTTTGTCACTTGATTTCATCTTAAACCTCATTTGTATCTTGACGATTACAATCTGCGTTCAAACCTTTCATGATTTTTGAAAACGCCTCAATCGATAGGATGAACCAACCGCACTTCATCTACGGAAGAAAAGATTGATGTATATAGTAATGCACTTGAAAAACTCTCGGAAACTGAGTAAACGTTTAACACATAACTGTGCTAGTTTCTTTAGTGTTATTATTACCCAAAAATAACTTTGCAGTTCTTCTTCAAAATAGCCAATTTTGTCATAGCTCTAGCAAGTCAACTTCGACTCTTCGTTTGAAACAATTTTATTATAACCTTGATACGTACGTTGTCTTTTCGCCTTCGTTACCGGGGAACTGTTTATATCCCACTACATTAACAGTAAACGTACCAGCAACTTCACTACTCTTTGGCGTAAGTCACTTCGATAAATCACTATATTTATTCATAAATACCCTATCATATACTCATCCTCGTTTTGTAACAAGAATTGCCTTACCGGGAATCAGCAAATCAGTATTTTAAATCTCGCAACGTTTCTACATCAACAGTTATATGTATACATATAACATTTATCTCTTAGAACTATGATCTTTCATTTTGAAATTCTGAAAAGCACCCAGTCTGTGAATTAATACTCTGAATGTTGAAAAAGCTGAATGAAGCAGCAGAAACTGTAGACAACCGTAAACGACCTTAATCATCGGAAGTTTAATGATAAAGAATAGTATGTTGGAAAAGCTCATAAAAGTTGGAACTGAAAAACGGATTGAGCTAACCATGAAGGAGACCAAGGACAAATACAAGGACCATACCCTATATTCAAAGAATCCAGAAAATTCTGGATCCGTTGAAATCTTTAGAGAATATCTTGCTCCGAAGTCATGTTAAAATCTTGCAAAAAATCTTTCTCCATCAACCATCGAAGTTAGAAATTCCAAAAATATCCTCATCAATATCTTCGATATTTCTGAGGATATTTTCATAAATATTCTCGTCCAAAATTATATACCTCTTCGTGCTTCCTGTGTATCGTTATGTTGGAAACATTCAATAGAAAATTTAGTACCGAAAAGCAGATTATGCGAAACTATGAAGAAAGCAGTGGACAAATCACAAAGAATAAGTTTGACTTCAAAGAATCCAAATGATTCAATGTCTGCTAAAGTCTTTAGTGAATATCTTACTCCTTACTCTAAACCCTTGCGAACAATAGTTTCTATCATCCTCTGATCTTAGATATTCCGAGATATTATCGTATTTTTCATTATAAATATCCTCCATATTTCTGGAGATATTTTTATAACTATTCTTATCTGAAATCATTAATCTCTTCGTGCTATCAGCATTACATCATATAGAAACTGTTAGTTTTTATATTCTGTAAACTTTCGAGCTTAAAATATGAATGTTATTGAAGTAATGTTGGGAACTGATGCATGAGTTAGTATAATATAATGACACTTGATCAACGTGATTATATTACAATAAGTCATGCTGAGTTTCTAATGGAACGTGATAATTCACAGATCATATTGTCATCACGTGCCATGTTACATAACTCTTTCATTCAAATTAACTTCTGAACATATCAAGAAAATATATTCTTGATAGTTCTATTCTCAGTGATTCTGGTAATTTGATAGATCAAATCGTGCTATTACGTTCTTTCTTGATTATAACATTAAATTCATTCGAAACTCCATACTTACAAATTCTGGACCATTACTCGTTTTACTAGAGATCAAGAGGAGATTAAAAAGACGAAGAGCTCCGAAACATAAAGGAAGATATAAAACTCGACAACAACACTGAAATTACAATAATTAAAAATTAAAACATCACGACAATTAAAAATTAAAAGATTACAATCAAACTACTCGTTGTCGTCAATTGTCATCTGCAAAGTAGCGTTCACCAGTCATTTCACCATCTGTGAGGTACTCTGGAGACATCGATATTTCTCTTGATGCTTCAACTACTGCTTCAGCTGATTCATCGAGGTAACGATAACCCAACGTCTCTTCATCTTCAAGAACCGCATACAAAGAAATGCGTTTACCGCGATCTTCAATGGTATCTTTTATAAAGTACCATTGATCATCGGTACATAGAAAACTTACCCTACAATCTGCATCATAATTGTCTTTATAAAAGAACACATATGTGAATTCACACGGAACTTTTTCCTTCAGAAAGGATAGCAAGTCTTGTAAACCAACATCACGAATGTCGATATCTTCAAACGAAATACTGTCGTCCCACTTATATTCCTTCATTTGATTACGGAAATCACCTCTGTAATGAACATCTAATGAAACAATCATTGGGAGAAGTGTTAATATTTTGCAGTTTGGGAGTGTTTGATTTTGATTTTGAGAAAGGTGGAAATATAAAAGAAATATATGTTTGTGTGTATAAAACGAAGTATATGGTTGGTGTTTATATAGTGTAAAAGTGACCGTTGGGATAGCCGTTGGAATTTTTTTTATTTTACTAACGGCTAAAAATTTGGGCAAGTTTTTGGGCGAAGGTGGACGATAGCCGTTGGGACCTCTCTTATGATAGTTTCATTCGTGCTCTTCGAATAATCAAATTATTTTATCTGTATTATTCAATAATGATAAAATTCTATTTATCAGCTCATATTCGTCAGGAAAATATATTTATTGTTAGCCATGACGACCTCACTCAAATTTCGGGACGAATTTTCTTTAACGGGTAGGTACTGTAGTGACCCGGAAATTTCTGATCAAATTTAAACTTAATTTTTATATAATTTCGATACGATAAGCAAAGTCTGTTAAACTGAATCTCAAGAACTTTGAGCTATGTTCATGCATACATTTGACTATTTCTGACGATTCACGAACGAATAATTATGTATATACAAATATAAAAATAAATATAAATGTATATATAATATCTTGAATTAATAATGTATACTTTAATCAATTAGAATTAAAAATGTAAAATAATAAACAAATGAATAAGTTATTATTAAAATGATGATATATAAATAAAGATCTTTAGTAATAACTATTATATTGAAACATTTGTGAAACTTATAAATATTCAATATATATATATATATATATATATATATATATATATATATATATACAGGTATAATAACATATATTACAAATAGGATATAATTAATAATTGTAATAAAGTAAATTATAAGTTATAATATAGTTGTTACAGTAATAATATTATTACTTTCATTAAAAATCAGTATTAGTTATATTATTACAGATAACACATAGATATGTAATTTAATGCATTTAATTTGTTATCTCTACTAATAATATTATTACCCTCATTACTATTGTTAGAATGGATATTTAAAATAAATACTAGTGTTATTATTATTATGTAAAATACAAATATGAAGATTGATACAATGATTTTGTTATAGTTATAATATCAACTTATTATTGTTATCATTTTTATTACTCTTATTAACATTGTTAATAATATTATTATTAATAATATTAGTGATATTATCATTTTTATTATAGTTATTTGGAAAATAATACAATATATTATTATAATCATTAATAAATATAAGTATTATCATTTTCATGTCATTATTATTTATTCATTTATTTTTACTAGTAACATATTATTATTATAATTTTTAATTATTAATACTAATTATATTAATTATATAAGTTATCTATATCCTACGAATCTGTTAAAGGTATCTAACAAAACTGTTTTAAATTTTGTTTCTTCCTTTTGTTTGTCACAAATCTGTATCATTCGTACAACTGATGGGGAATTTAAGTTTAATTTTATTTATTTATTCACTAAACGAATATTTGTTTGTCTGCTAATTTGGACTATAATTCAATCACCTTAGTCCGTGATTTTAGACAAGTCAGTCAGTTATTTTATCACCAATATCAACTAACAAATTAAAACAGATTCCAGATGTCGAATAAAAAAAAAAGGGAAGACGAAGAACACAGGATACTCTGCTCGTGTCTTTTTCTTAAAAAAATCGATTTTCAAATCAAATACAAAATGTAATAATGTAGTCGTGATTAGAATCCCTTTTTCAAACTATCTGTAAAACAGCAGAGTTCAATTCCTCTTCTACACTTCGAATTTTCGAGTCAAACATTTGATTTCAAAAAGTCAACGTATGTGTTCATAAATAAATTCGTAGTTATGTGGATGTTTCAGGTCAAATTGATGAATCCTAAAGTTTTTACGAAGCATTTACAACAACTTTCATGTTATAACTTTTAGCTAAAACGTCCTAAAAATTTGAAATCGATTTTGAGCTCATCATGTTTTCACCACGACTGCACAGCGTTTTCTTTTTATTTTTTTTGTTTCTGTTTTAATTAATTTAATCACCCCATAATTATTCTGTATCATTCTAAATCCTAAAACTATTTATGTAACCCGATTTTACTTGGTTTCGATTTCTGGTTCAATGGAATGTCGTGAAGAAGAAAAGGATGATGAAACAAATAATAATATTACGGGTTATATTTTTATAGAATCTGTTAAAATCAGAAAAAAAACACCACGGCTCAGTTGGTTGGGAAGTTGTGTCGAGTTTCGAGAGGTCGCGGGTTCGAGTCCTGGCCTGGGCAGTTTATTAACTTTTTAGCTTCTAAAGGTAGTTTATCATTCTTATTATAATTATTAATAATAATAATAATAATAATAATTATTATTATTATTATTATTATTATTATTATTATTATTATTATTATTATTATTATTATTATTATTATTATTATTATTATCATTATTATTGTTATAATTATTGTTATGATTGTTATCATTAGTAATATGAGAATTATTATTAATATTGTAGTTACAAGTATGACTAATGTTATTATGTATTATTATTATTATTTGCATGTTTAAGATTACTATTATTATCATTAATATGAAAATAATAAATTTATTATTATTATTTTCTTTAATTAATATCATTTTATAATTATTAGTATTATTAATATCATTATTAATAATATCACTACTACTATTAGTAAAATTACTATACTAAATATTAATATCATTATTATGATTATGATTAGTATTATTAATAATATTATAAAAATAATACTATTTTCATAAATATTAGTATTATGATCATTTTATAAATACTAGAACTATTATAAGTAACATAAGTACATTAGAAATAATATTATCATCATTTTTTTATAATTACCAATATTAACTTAGAACAATTAAAACTACTGTTTTGATAAATAAATGAAATATATAAATAAAAAGATATTTAGCGCATGTAACATAATAAAAGTATATTTACATTACATATAAGTATGTATTAATTGTATTAATAAATTTTATATAAATAATGATATATAATAAATTAGGTGTTCTTAATATAATAATAATCAGACAAATATATATATATATATATATATATATATATATATAAATAATATAATTTAAATACATAATATATATATATATATATATATATATATATAATTGTTCGATATAAATTATGTTTATTAATAACTATATAAGTATTAATCATTTTAAATATATATACAGATTAAAAATATATGCTATTATTATAAAAATAGTGTAACTAATAAATTTATATAGATATTGTTCGATTATATGTATTAATAAATACACAAATGATATAGGTTCGTGAATCCGAGGCCAACCCTGCATTGTTCAGTTGTTCAAAGTCATCATATGTATTTATACTACAAAATATAGTATTGTGAGTTTCATTTACCCTTTTTACTCTTTACGTTTTTGGGCTGAGAATACATGCAAATGCTTTATTAACTGTTTTACAATATTTATATGCGTGAGTTTCATTTACCTTTTTTACCCTTTACATTTTTGGGCTGAGAATACATGCGCAACTTTTATAAATGCTTTACGAAATAGACACAAGTAATCGAAACTACATTCTATGGTTGGATTATCTAATCGAATATGCCCTTTTTATTAAGTCTGGTAATCTAAGAATTAGGGAACAGACACCCTAATTGACGCAAACTCTAAAGATAGATCTATCGGGCCCAACAAGCCCCATCCAAAGTACCGGATGCTTTAGTACTTCGAAATTTATATCATGTCCGAAGGAGGATCCCAGAATGATGGGGATATTCTTATATGCATATTGTGAATGTCGGTTACCAGGTGTTCATTCCATATGAATGATATTTTTGTCTCTATGCATGGGACGTATGTTTATGAGAAATGGAAATATGAAATCTTGTGGTCTATTAAAATTATGAAATGATTATTTATACTAAACTAATGAACTCACCAACCTTTTGGTTGACACTTGAAAGCATGTTTATTCTCAGGTACGAAAGAAATCTTCCGCTGTGCATCTGATCATTTAAAGATATTACTTGGAGTCATTCATGACATATTTCAAAAGACGTTGCATTCGATTCGTTGAGTTCATCAAGATTATTATTAAGTCAATTTATATTTGGATATATTATGAAATGGTATGTATGTCTGTCAACTGTCGATGTAAATGAAAGTTTGTCTTTTAAAAACGAATGCAATCTTTGTAAAATGTATCATATAGAGGTCAAGTACCTCGCGATGTAATCAACTGTTGTGAATCGTTTATAATCGATATGGACTTCGTCCGGATGGATTAGGACGGGTCCTTTCACTATATACTCACGGTAGTAAAAGTATATTAATAATAAGTTTTCAGCTTATTAAAAATATGGCCGTCGTCCTTGGATTCACGAACCTATAACAATAATAATGATTCTGATAATAATACGACATGTGAATAAAATAAAACAAGTTCATAGAATACTTATATATTAATTTTTAACATTTTTATGTTAGTAGTCCCTTGTTAGTAGTCCAAAATAGTCCGAAATGTCCAACAGTCCAATAATCGGTATATATATAATCTTAGAATTACCCCACGACGTATTGTATATGTATTGTCTTTGCATCAACCCAGAGATGTATTGTATACGTATTGTCTTAGAATTTATCAAAACGTATTGTATACTTATTGTCTTAGGATTTATCAAAACGTATTGTATACTTATTGTCATGGAATGTACCAAGATTATTATATATATATATATATATATATATATATATATATATATATATATATATATATATATATATATATATATATATATATATACAATCTCAGAATTAACTAAGATTATAATATTTTGTTATACTAATGATAACATGTCCAAATATATATAGGAAAAGTTAGCAAGGATATGGTTAATATAGTTTTTACAATATGAATTTCGTCCATACAACGTTAATTTTAGCAGATTTTGTTTTGCTCGCCAAATATTCATAATTACAACTCCGTTTAAAGTGAATCAAATTGCTATGGTTTCATAATGAACTGTAGTATTTAGAACTAAACTAAAAAGTAGTGGTTTATGGTCGAAGTTATAGGTTACAAGTCATATTTGAAAGAGGTTGTCATTTTCGTCGAAAAACGACATCTTGATGACCATTTTGAAAAACATACTTCCACTTTGAGTTTAACCATGATTTTTGAATATAGTTTCATGTTCGTAAGAAATATCATTTTCTCAGAAGAACAACTTTTAAATCAAAGTTTATCATAGTTTTTAATTATACAACCCAAAACAGCCCCCGGTTTTAATACGACGGCGTATGTCCGGTTTTACGGTGTTCTTCGTGTTTACAGGTTTTAAATCATAAAGTTAGCATATCATATAGATATAGAACATGTGTTTAGTGGATTTTAAAAGTTATGTTAGAAGGATTAACTTTGTTTGCGAACAAGTTTAGATTTAATTAAACTATGTTCTAGTGATTACAAGTTTAAATCTTCGAATAAGATAGTTATATATATATATATATATATATATATATATATATATATATATATATATATATATATATATATATATATATATATGAATCGAATGATGTTATGAACATCATTACTACCTCAAGTATAGTAGGTAAACCTACTGGAATTGATGAGAAAATAACTTGAGCTTTAAAGGATCTTTGATGGCTTGGAAGTTCTTGAAGCAGAATCATGACACGAAAACAAGTTCAAGTAAGATTACTACTTGATTTAAGGTAGTTATGTTTATAGGAATTAAACCAAAGCTTGGATATGATTATTACCTTGATTAAGAATGAAAATTTACTGAGATTAGATGAAAGTTCTTGATCTTTGATGAGTTGTTGGATTGGATTAAAAAGATTGGAAGTAATCTTGCAACTTCTTGATTCTAGGTTATTTTTATGATGATTAAAGCTTGTAATTGAAGCTAAATGATGGGAAAAATACTTGGAGATGATCAAATATGAAGTTAGGAGTATTTTGAGAGAGAATTGAGAGTGTAAGTATGAGAAAATGGAATGAAGAAATGGTGTGTATGCATAAAAACGTTTTTAGTTTATAAAGAAAGAAAAGATTCCTACTTTTGTTTTCTTGCTAAATAATTCATGCTACTTGACAAATGGTTGGTTCTACATGTTCCTTAATCATTTAAGGCTGCTAAGGAGCAGATTTTTATTAGTATATACCAATAGTAAATACCTCTAGAAGCTGGGTATTATTCGAGTGCAAATATCGAGCGAATACGAGTAGAATTCTTGATGAAAACAAATGAGAATACAATTGTGATTATTTTTGTTAAGTATGAGTGTTTTGATATATGTATTGAAGTCCTTCAAATGTGTATTAATACATCTTAATACACTATATATATATATATATATATATATATATATATATATATATATATATATATATATACATTTTAACTGAGTCGTTAAATCATCGTTAGTCATTACATGTAAGTGTTATTTCAAAACCTTTAAGTTAACGACCTTGTTAAATGTAATTAATCCCATTGTTATTATATCTAATGGGATGTTAAATTGTTATATTATCATGATAACATAGTGTGTTAATATATCTTAATACGATATATAAATATTAAGACGTTATTACAACAATAATCGTTACGTATATATATATCGTTTCGAAATCCTTAAGTTAGTAGTCTCATTTTATGTATATAGTTCATTGTTAATATACTTAATGAGATACTTAATTATCATTTCATCATATTAAATATATATATAAGTTCATATATATATATTATCATGTTATTTACAAGTTATAACATTCGTGAATCATCGGACAAGTTGGGTGGTCACACGTTTACATAAAATTCGTTTCAATTAATCAAGTCTTAAAAAGTTTGATTGCTTAATAAGTTGGAAACATTTAATCATGTAAATATTAATATTGTTCAATATATAATCATGGAAAAATCTGGGTCATGACAGTACCTACCCGTTAAAGAAATTACGTCCCGAAATTTGAAGTAATACCTATTCAATGGGCGGTGTTTGTAAACAGCTGTGGATATTTCTATTTCATCTGGTCCTCTCTTTCCCAAGTGAACTCAGGACCTCTTCAAGCATTCCAACGAACCCTAACTATAGGTATGTTGCTTTGCTTGAGCCGTTTGACTTCACGATCCATGATTTCGACAGGCTCTTCTATAAAATGTAGTTTCTCGTCGATTTGGATTTTTTCAAGAGGAACAGTGAGGTCTTCTTTTGCAAGGCATTTCCTTAGGTTCGAGACGTGAAAGGTATTGTGTACTCCAGCAAGTTGTTGTGGTAGCTTAAGTCGATAAGCCACCGGTCCAATACGTTCGATGATCTTGAATGGTCCTACATATCTTGGGTTCAATTTACCCCTCTTACCAAAGTGTATCACACCTTTCCAAGGTGACACCTTTAACATAACTATGTCATCAACCTGAAATTCTAACGGCTTCCTTCGAACATCGGCATAGCTCTTTTGACGACTTTGGGCGGTCTTCAATCTCTCCTTGATTTGCACAATCTTTTCAGTAGTCTCCTGTATGATCTCGGGACCAGTCAGTTGTCTGTCACCTACTTCGTTCCAATAGATAGGGTTCTACACTTTCTTCCATAAAGTGCTTCGAATGGTGCAGCATTAATACTCGTATGATAACTGTTGTTATACGAGAATTCTGCCAATGGTAAATATTTATCCCATCCATTTCTAGAATCGATCACACATGCTCTAAGCATGTCTTCAAGAGTCTGAATGGTCCTTTCACTTTGCCCATCGGTCTGAGGATGATATGCAGTACTCATATCCAGACGAGTCCCTAGAGCTTCATATAGTGATTGCCAAAACCTTGACATAAACCGACTGTCGCGATCAGATATAATGGAAATAGGTACTCCATGTCTTGAAACAACTTCCTTCATGTATAATCGTACCAATTTCTCCATCTTATCCATTTCCTTCATAGGTAGAAAATGTGCAGATTTGGTGAGACGATCGACAATTACCAAAATGGTGTCATAACCCCATGCAGTCTTTGGTAGCTTCGTGATGAAATCCATAGTAATACATTCCCATTTCCATTCAGGGATTTCTGGTTGTTGAAGCAAACCTGATGGTTTCTGATGTTCCGCCTTGACTTTGGAGCAAGTCAAATATTCTCCAATGTATGTTGCAATATCAGCTTTCAAATTTGTCCACCAAAAGTGTACCTTAAGATCTTGATACATCTTTCCAGCTTCGGGATGTATCGAGTATCTCGTCTTATGTACCTCATCCAAAAATAATTTTCTTAACCCTTTAAACTTCGGTACCCAAATACGTCCATTAAAATACCGGATTCTGTCTTCTCGTATCTCAAATTGCTTGACTAAACCCTTGAGCATCTCATTTCCAAAGTTTTCTTTAATAAGAGCTCCTCGTTGAGCCTCCTTTATTTGTGTAGTCAGGTTTGTATGAATCTTCATATTCATTGCCTGTACTCGAATCGGCTCTCTTTCCGTCCTGCTTAAAGCATCTGCTACTACATTTGCTTTCCCGGGATGATAGCGAATTTCACAATCATAGTCGTTTATCAGCTCGACCCACCTACGTTGCCTCATGTTCAGTTGTTTTTGGTTGAAGATATGTTGAAGGCTTTTGTGGTCGGTATACACAGTACATTTAACCCCGTACAAGTAGTGTCTCCAAATCTTTAATGCAAACACCACTTCTCCCAATTCTATATCATGAG
Organism: Rutidosis leptorrhynchoides; assembly: GCF_046630445.1. Taxonomy (NCBI): domain Eukaryota; kingdom Viridiplantae; phylum Streptophyta; class Magnoliopsida; order Asterales; family Asteraceae; genus Rutidosis; species Rutidosis leptorrhynchoides. The sequence goes on along the minus strand of NC_092340.1, from coordinate 371,528,041 downwards.
TCATATAATTTTGTTCATGAATCTTCAGTTGTCTGGATGCATATGCAATAACCTTCTTTCGTTGCATGAGGACACAACCAAAACCTTGTCGCGAAGCGTCACAATAAATTACAAAATCATCGTTTCCTTCAGGTAACGATAGAATAGGCGATGTAGTCAACTTCTTCTTCAATAATTGAAATACGGCTTCCTGCTCAGAAGTCCATTCGTACTTCTTCCCTTTATGTGTTAATGCTGTCAATGGTTTGGCTATCCGGGAAAAATCTTGAATAAACCTTCTGTAATAGCCAGCAAGACCCAAAAATTGGCGTATTTGCGTCGGAGTCTTTGGGGTTTCCCATTTTTCAATGGCTTCAACCTTCGCAGGATCGACCTGAATTCCTTGACTGCTCACGATGTGACCAAGGAATTGTACTTCCTTTAACCAAAAGGCGCACTTAGAAAACTTTGCGTATAACTGTTCTTTCTTCAACAGTTCCAGCACCAACCTTAAATGTTGCTCATGTTCTTGTTCATTTTTGGAATAAATAAGAATATCATCAATAAATACAATAACAAGCTTATCCAAATACGGACTGCATACCCGATTCATGAGGTCCATGAATACAGCTGGTGCGTTTGTCAGCCCGAACGACATGACTAAAAATTCATAATGACCGTAGCGTGTCCGAAATGCGGTTTCCAGAATATCTTCTTCTTTAACACGCAACTGATGATATCCCGATCTTAGATCGATTTTGGAGTAAACACGTGATCCTTGCAGCTGATCAAACAAGTCATCAATTCTCGGTAATGGGTACCGATTCTTGATAGTTAACTTGTTTAATTCGCGATAATCTATACACATTCGGAAGGATCCATCTTTCTTCTTGACGAATAAAATTGGAGCTCCCCACAGTGAAGTACTCGGTCGAATGAATCCACGGTCGAGTAATTCTTGTAACTGGCTTTGTAACTCTTTCATCTCAGACGGTGTAAGTCTGTATGGAGCACGAGCCACTGGTGCAGCTCCTGGTACTAGATCTATTTGAAATTCTACAGATCTAAATGGAGGTAATCACGGCAACTCTTCCTGAAAGACTTCAGGAAAATCTCTTGCCACAGGCATGTCATTGATGCTCTTCTCTTTTTCCTTCGTTTCGACTTTATTAACATGTGCTAGGATAGCATAGCACCCTTTCTTCAAGCACTTTTGGACTTTCAAGCAGCTAATGAGTTTTAGCTTTAAGTTACCCTTCTCTCCATATATCATTACTGTCGTTTTATCCTTACGAGGAATGCTAATTGCCTTCTTGGCATACACAACCTCAGCTCTTATTTTGGACATCCAGTCCATGCCGACTATTACATCAAAACTTCATAATTCTACGGGTATCAAATCAATTTTAAATGTTTCTCCAGCTAACTTTATTTTGCAATCACGGCAAATTTTATCGGCTTTAATTAGTTTACCATTAGCTAACTCAATCATGTACTTAGCATCTAGAGGTAATGATGAACAATTCAATTTAGCATAATAGTCTCTATAAATGTAACTTCTATCGGCACCAGTATCAAATATAATAGATGCTGATAAGTCATTAATGGTAAACGAACCCGTAACAAGCTCTGGGTCTTCACATGCCTCTCTAGCATTAATAACAAATGCTCTTCCATGTGCAGGTCCGTTATTCTTCTTTGGATTCGGGCACTGGTTCTTAATATGACCCTGTTTCCCACACCTGTAACAAGTAACAGTAGCCAAGGTAGTTCTATTTGCATTGGTAGCAAGAGTCTTGGTGCCATTTGTATTTGTAACAGGAACCCAACAATCTTCAGCAAGATGACCCCTTCGATTACATTTGTTGCACACCACATTGCAAAAACCAGTGTGATGTTTGTGGCATCTGTTACATAAGAGATTACGCCCTTTGTAACCCGAGCTTGAACCACTACCCGCACCTTGCGTGGTTTCCTGTTTCTTGAGAGATTGTTGCTGGTGACCTCGATCACGGTTTCCATCCCACTTTCTTTTGTTATCTGATACCTTGGCATCGGTATTTGATGCGTTCTTATCCAGGATGATCTGATCCATTAGCTCATTTGCCATAGTGATAGCTTCATGAATTGTCTTGGGTTTGGATGTTGTAACATTGGCCTTGATGTTCTTTGGCAGACCATCTTTGTACAATTCAATCTTTCGCTCTTCCGTTGGTACCAATTCAGGACATAACAAGGCTAATTCCATGAATCGCCTGTTATAGTTGGTAAGTTCTGTTCCGACAACTTTCAGATTTCGTAACTCGGCTTCCATTTTTCTAACCTCGTTCCTTGGGTAGTATTCGTTGATTAGCATATTTTTCAATTCCTCCCAAGGAGTATCATATGCTCTATCGCCCCTACAGCTTTTACATAGTTTTCCCACCATTTAAGTGCACCATCCTGTAATGTGCATGAAGCATACTTTGTCCTATCCCCTTCCGCACAACCACTAATTTTAAATACGAACTCCAATTTTTCGAACCATCGGGTTAAACCGATAGGTCCTTCTGTTCCACTGAATGATGAAGGTTTGCAACCTTGAAATGCTTTATATGAGCATCCAACACAAGGCTTTGTGTTGTTTGCTGCTGCTCTTGCCGGTTCGACCCAAAGCATCAGTCGTTTACGCGTTGGTTGATAAGCTCCTCAATTTATTGTTCCGTCATTCGATTTAATCGAGCCATGTTTCTTCAATAAACATATAAGATAATTAATCACATAGAATATTATAGATGTAGCAAGTAATTAATGGTACATCGTGGCATATTAATAATATGAACCAATTATTATAAAAGCATTTTCTTCTTATTAGCGTTTTATAATTGTAGCTTGGGTTGTACCTACCCGTTAAAGTTCATACTTAATAGCTAGTACACAAATTAACTACTACAATCATGATAATATTCTATCATGAAAAACTTAATGCATTAATACTTCACGCTTATTCTTTTGGTACAATATTTTACAATAATTCAATACCACTATTTACATAAAACATATGTAAGATGAAATATAGCACATGATATATTATTATATAAGGCGTGAAGTCTAATAGCTGCAAAAACAGAATAGAAACAACGAGGCTTCCTTGGGAATTCAAAGAAATCTGGGAAATCATAGAATTTTCGCTTCCCTACTGTCAGAGTGCGTATTTCAGCGGTAAGTCTAGGTTTTGGTTGGGGTTCAGTGGATGACATTTCTGTAGTATTGGTATGACATGGTTGACTAGGTGTGGTAGTATCGGGAGCACTTGGTACAATAATTGTTTTATTAGTTTCTGCTTTTGGAATTTCTGGGTTGTCGATTATAGGTTTCTCTTCTGGTTCCTCTGGGAATTGTGAGTCTTCCAAAAGTGGATCCGACTCCAGGTCATCATCGTCATCAGTTATATAGATAATTGATACACCTTCCTTCGGGTCATCGTCATAATCAGATAAGTCGATGATTGGTACTTTTGCTGGAGATTCAACTTCGGAGTCGCTGAATGTGATAATGAGATTGGTGCTAGAAGTGGACATCTATCACACATTAACTACCACATTAGTAATATACCACATAATATTTACATGTTATAATATTTAATTTCCGGCTAAAAATGATAAGTAATGGTTTTCAAAAACAAGTTCGGTCAAAGTCGAGACTCACTAATGCATCCTAACAAATACCGGTCAGACAAACTAATGCAATTTCTGGTTCGCTAAGACCTCTGCTCTGATGCCAACTGAAATGACTCGTACATATTACTATAAACGTGGTACGTTATTCATTGGTCCCATAGCGAGGTATTTGACCTCTATATGATACATTTTAGAAAATATTGCATTCGTTTCATAAAAAGAAACACCCTTATTATACATAATGCATGTTTTAAACAAGTGGGCGATTATTTAAGAAATAATCCCCATAATACAACGGTTTCCAAATACTACACACGTGACATAACATTCGAATATAGTACATGACAAAGGTTTTATTGAATACAACACTTCATTTAAACAAAAGCATGAGACTCCATGCACAGCTTGCTCAGATAATGCAACAGCGGAAGACTTTCTTAAGGACCTGAGAATAAACATGCTTAAACAGTCAACACAAAGGTTGGTGAGATATATAGGTTTAAATCTAGCATCGATATAAATATAGACCACAAGATTTCATAGTTATAAATATTTCAATAAAGATATTCTATAACTTGTTGAGCGCTTCGGTAACCATACTTAACCATAAATGTAGCATATTACCTTTATTATGCAATCTCCCTACACTGTACCAAGTGTAGTAAAAATGAAGTACTATGCAACCGTTTACGATACTAGAGCGACTAGCCCGGTTGGGGTTGTCAAACCAGATAGATCTATCAATAAGATTCGCGCTTACATGTTCTTACAACATGTAAATATTAGTTACCAAGCTATTAGGGAAGATATGCAAGGTGGTACAACTCAACGTAGAATATATTTTAAGTACTTGTGTCCATGGCGTAAAACATAAAATGCATGTATTCTCATCCCAAAATATTTTTAGAGTTTAAAAATGGGACTATATACTCACGGTAGTAAAAGTATATTAATAATAAGTTTTCAGCTTATTAAAAATATGGCCGTCGTCCTTGGATTCACGAACCTATAATAATAATAATAATGATTCTGATTATAATACGACATGTGAATAAAATAAAACAAGTTCATAGAATACTTATATATTAATTTTTAACATTTTTATGTTAGTAGTCCCTTGTTAGTAGTCCAAAATAGTCCGAAATGTTCAACAGTCCAATAATCGGTATATATATATAATCTTAGAATTACCCCCACGATGTATTGTATACGTATTGCCTTTGCATCAACCCAGAGATGTATTGTATACGTATTGTCTTAGAATTTATCAAAACGTATTGTATACTTATTGTCTTGGGATTTATCAAAACGTATTGTATACTTATTGTCATGGAATGTACCAAGATTATTATATATATATACAATCTCGGAATTAACTAAGATTATAATATTTTGTTATACTAATGATAATATGTCCAAATATATATAGGAAAAGTTAGCAAGGATATGGTTAATATAGTTTTTACAATATGAATTTCGTCCATACAACGTTAATTTTAGCAGATTTTGTTTTGCTCGCCAAATATTCATAATTACAACTCCGTTTAAAGTGAATCAAATTGCTATGGTTTCATAATGAACTGTAGTATTTAGAACTAAACTAAAAAAGTAGTGGTTTATAGTCGGAGTTATAGGTTACAAGTCATATTTGAAAGAGGTAGTCATTTCCGTCGAAAAACGACATCTTGATGACCATTTTGAAAAACATACTTTCACTTTGAGTTTAACCATGATTTTTGGATATAGTTTCATGTTCGTAAGAAATATCATTTTCTCAGAAGAACAACTTTTAAATCAAAGTTTATCATAGTTTTTAATTATCCAACCCAAAACAGCCCCCGGTTTTAATACTACGGCGTATGTCCGATTTTACGGTGTTCTTCGTGTTTACAGGTTTTAAATCATAAAGTTAGCATATCATATAGATATAGAACATGTGTTTAGTGGATTTTAAAAGTTATGTTAGAAGGATTAACTTTGTTTGCGAACAAGTTTAGAATTAACTAAACTATGTTCTAATGATTACAAGTTTAAATCTTCGAATAAGATAGTTATATATATATATATATATATATATATATATATATATATATATATATATATATATATATATAAGAATCGAATGATGTTATGAACATCATTACTACCTCAAGTATAGTAGGTAAACCTACTGGAAATGATGAGAAAATAACTTGAGCTTCAAAAGATCTTTGATGGCTTGGAAGTTCTTGAAGCAGAATCATGACACGAAAACAAGCTCAAGTAAGATTACTACTTGATTTAAGGTAGTTATGTTTATAGGAATTAAACCAAAGCTTGGATATGATTATTACCTTGATTAAGAATGAAAATTTACTGAGATTAGATGAAATTTCTTGATCTTTGATGAGTTATTGGATTGGATTAAAAAGATTGGAAGTAATCTTGCAACTTCTTGATTCTAGGTTATTTTTATGATGATTAAAGCTTGTAATTGAAGCTAAATGATGGGAAAAATACTTGGAGATGATCAAATATGAAGTTAGGAGTATTTTGAGAGAGAATTGAGAGTGTAAGTATGATAAAATGGAATGAAGAAATGGTGTGTATGCATAAAAACGTTTTTAGTTTATAAAGAAAGAAAAGATTCCTACTTTTGTTTTCTTGCTAAATAATTCATGCTACTTGACATATGGTTAGTTCCACATATTTCTTAATCATTTAAGGTTGCTAAGGAACAGATTTTTATTGGTATATACCAATAATAAATACCTCTAGAAGCTGGGTAAAATACGAGTGCAAATACCGAGCAAATACGAGTAGAATTCTTGATGAAAACAAATGGGAATACAATTGTGATTATTTTTGTTAAGTATGAGTGTTTTGATATATGTATTGAAGTCCTTCAAATGTGTATTAATACATCTTAATACACTATATATATATATATATATATATATACATATATATATATATATATATATATATATATATATATATATATATATATATACATTTTAACTGAGTCGTTAAAGCATCGTTAGTCGTTACATGTAAGTGTTATTTCGAAACCTTTAAGTTAACGACCTTGTTAAATGTAATTAATCCCATTGTTATTATATCTAATGGGATGTTAAATTGTTATATTATCATGATAACATAGTGTGTTAATATATCTTAATACGATATATAAATATTAAGACGTTATTACAACGATAATCGTTACGTATATATATATATAGTTTCGAAATCCTTAAGTTAGTAGTCTCATTTTATGTATATAGTTCATTGTTAATATACTTAATGAGATACTTAATTATCATTTCATCATATTAAATATATATATAAGTTCATATATATATTATCATGTTATTTACAAGTTATAACGTTCGTGAATCATCGGACAAGTTGGGTGGTCACACGTCTACATAAAATTCGTTTCAATTAATCAAGTCTTAAAAAGTTTGATTGCTTAATAAGTTGGAAACATTTAATCTTGTAAATATTAATATTGTTCAATATATAATCATGGAAAAATCCGGGTCATGACAGTACCTACCCGTTAAAGAAATTTCGTCCCGAAATTTGAAGTAATACCTATTCAATGGGCGGTGTTTGTAAACAGCTGTGGATATTTCTATTTCATCTGGTCCTCTCTTTCCCAAGTGAACTCAGGACCTCTTCGAGCATTCCAACGAACCCTAACTATAGGTATGTTGCTTTGCTTGAGCCGTTTGACTTCACGATCCATGATTTCTACAGGCTCTTCTATAAAATGCAGTTTCTCGTCGATTTGGATTTTTTCAAGAGGAACAGTGAGGTCTTCTTTTGCAAGGCATTTCCTTAGGTTCGAGACGTGAAAGGTATTGTGTACTCAGCAAGTTGTTGTGGTAGCTTAAGTCGATAAGCCACCGGTCCAATACGTTCGATGATCTTGAATGGTCCTACGTATCTTGGGTTCAATTTACCCCTCTTACCAAAGCGTATCACACCTTTCCAAGGTGACACCTTTAACATAACTATGTCATCAACCTGAAATTCTAACGGCTTCCTTCGAACATCAGCATAGCTATTTTGATGACTTTGGGCGGTCTTCAATCTCTCCTTGATTTGTACAATCTTTTCAGTAGTCTCCTGTATGATCTCGGGACCAGTCAGTTGTCTGTCACCTACTTCGTTCCAACAGATAGGGGATCTACACTTTCTTCCATAAAGTGCTTCGAATGGTGCAGCATTAATACTCGTATGATAACTGTTGTTATACGAGAATTCTGCCAATGGTAAATATTTATCCCATCCGTTTCCGAAATCGATCACACATGCTCTAAGCATGTCTTCAAGAGTCTGAATGGTCCTTTCACTTTGCCCATCGGTCTGAGGATGATATGCAGTGCTCATATCCAGACGAGTCCCTAGAGCTTCATGTAGTGATTGCCAAAACCTTAACATAAACCGACTGTCGCGATCAGATATAATGGAAATAGGTACTCCATGTCTTGAAACAACTTCCTTCATGTATAATCGTACCAATTTCTCCATCTTATCCATTTCCTTCATAGGTAGAAAATGTGCAGACTTGGTGAGACGATCGACAATTACCCAAATGGTGTCATAACCCCATGCAGTCTTTGGTAGCTTCGTGATGAAATCCATAGTAATACATTCTCATTTCCATTCAGGGATTTCTGGTTGTTGAAGCAAACTTGATGGTTTCTGATGTTCCGCCTTGACTTTGGAGCAAGTCAAATATTCTCCAATGTATGTTGCAATATCAGCTTTCAAATTTGGCCACCAAAAGTGTACCTTAAGATCTTGATACATCTTTCCAGCTCCGGGATGTATCGAGTATCTCGTCTTATGTGCCTCATCCAAAACTAATTTTCTTAACCCTTTAAACTTCGGTACCCAAATACGTCCATTAAAATACCGGATTCTGTCTTCTCGTATCTCAAATTGCTTGACTAAACCCTTGAGCATCTCATTTCCAAAGTTTTCTTTAATAAGAGCTCCTCGTTGAGCCTCCTTTATTTGTGTAGTCAGGTTTGTATGAATCTTCATATTCATTGCCCGTACTCGAATCGGCTCTCTTTCCTTCCTGCTTAAAGCATCTGCTACTACATTTGCTTTCCCGGGATGATAGCGAATTTCACAATCATAGTCGTTTATCAGCTCGACCCACCTACGTTGCCTCATGTTCAGTTGTTTTTGGTTGAAGATATGTTGAAGGCTTTTATGGTCGGTATACACAGTACATTTAACCCCGTACAAGTAGTGTCTCCAAATCTTTAATGCAAACACCACTTCTCCCAATTCTATATCATGAGTCATATAATTTTGTTCATGAATCTTCAGTTGTCTGGATGCATATGCAATAACCTTCTTTCGTTGCATGAGGACACAACCAAAACCTTGTCGCGAAGCGTCACAATAAATTACAAAATCATCGTTTCCTTCAGGTAACGATAGAATAGGCGATGTAGTCAACTTCTTCTTCAATAATTGAAATGCGGCTTCCTGCTCAGAAGTCCATTCGTACTTCTTCCCTTTATGTGTTAATGCTGTCAATGGTTTGGCTATTCGGGAAAAATCTTGAATAAACCTTCTGTAATAGCCAGCAAGACCCAAAAATTGGCGTATTTGCGTCGGAGTCTTTGGGGTTTCCCATTTTTCAATGGCTTCAACCTTTGCAGGATCGACCTGAATTCCTTGACTGCTCACGATGTGACCAAGGAATTGTACTTCCTTTAACCAAAAGGCGCACTTAGAAAACTTTGCGTATAACTGTTCTTTCTTCAACAGTTCCAGCACCAACCTTAAATGTTGCTCATGTTCTTGTTCATTTTTGGAATAAATAAGAATATCATCAATAAATACAATAACAAACTTATCCAAATACGGACTGCATACCCGATTCATGAGGTCCATGAATACAGCTGGTGTGTTTGTCAGCCCGAACGGCATGACTAAAAATTCATAATGACCGTAGCGTGTTCGAAATGCGCTTTTCAGAATATCTTCTTCTTTGACACGCAACTGATGATATCCCGATCTTAGATCGATTTTGGAGTAAATACGTGATCCTTGCAGCTGATCAAACAAGTCATCAATTCTCGGTAATGGGTACCGATTCTTGATAGTTAACTTGTTTAATTCGCGATAATCTATACACATTCGGAAGGATCCATCTTTCTTCTTGACGAATAAAATTGGAGCTCCCCACGGTGAAGTACTCGGTCGAATGAATCCACAGTCCAGTAATTCTTGTAACTGGCTTTGTAGATCTTTCATCTAAGACGGTGCAAGTCTGTATGGAGCACGAGCCACTGGTGCAGCTCCTGGTACTAGATCTATTTGAAATTCTACAGATCTAAATGGAGGTAATCACGGCAACTCTTCCGGAAAGACTTCAGGAAAATCTCTTACCACAGGCACGTCATTGATGCTCTTCTCTTTTTCCTTCGTTTCGACTTTATTAACATGTGCTAGGATAGCATATCACCCTTTCTTCAAGCACTTTTGGACTTTCAAGCAGCTAATGAGTTTTAGCTTTGAGTTACCCTTCTCTCCATATATCATTACTGCCGTTTTATCCTTACGAGAAATGCTAATTGCCTTCTTGGCATACACAACCTCAGCTATTATTTTGGACATCCAGTCCATGCCAACTATTACATCAAAACTTCATAATTCTACGGGTATCAAATCAATATTAAATGTTTCTCCAGCTAACTTTATTTTACAATCACGGCAAATTTTATTGTTTACCATTAGCTAACTCAATCATGTACTTAGCATCTAGAGGTAATGATGAACAATTCAATTTAGCGTAAAAGTCTCTACAAATGTAACTTCTATCGACACCAGTATCAAATATAATAGATGCTGATAAGTCATTAATGGTAAACGAACCCGTAACAAGCTCCGGGTCTTCACATGCCTCTCTAGCATTAATAACAAATGCTCTTCCATGTGCAGGTCCGTTATTCTTATTTGGATTCGGGCACTGGTTCTTAATATGACCCTATTTCCCACACCCGTAACAAGTAACAGTAGCCAAGGTAGTTCTATTTGCATTGGTGGCAGGAGTCTTGGTGCCATTTGTATTTGTAACAGGAACCCAACAATCTTCAGCAAGATGACCCCTTCGATTACATTTGTTGCACACCACATTGCAAAAACCAGTGTGATGTTTGTGGCATCTGTTACATAAGAGATTACGCCCTTTGTAACCCGAGCTTGAACCACTACCCGCACCTTGCGTGGTTTCCTGTTTCTTGAGAGATTGTTGCTGGTGACCTCGATCACGGTTTCCATCTCACTTTCTTTTGTTATCTGATACCTTGGCATCGGTATTTGATGCGTTCTTATCCAGGATGATATGATCCATTAGCTCATTTGCCATAGTGATAGCTTCATGAATTGTCTTGGGTTATGATGCTGTAACATTGGCCTTGATGTTCTTTGGCAGACCATCTTTGTACAATTCAATCTTTCACTCTTCCGTTGGTACCAATTCAGGACATAACAAGGCTAATTCCATGAATCGCCTGTTATAATTAGTAAGTTCTGTTCCGACAACTTTCAGATTTCGTAACTCGGCTTCCATTTTTCTAACCTCGTTCCTTGGGCAGTATTCGTTGATTAGCATATTTTTCAATTCCTCCCAAGGAGTATCATATACTCCATCGCCCCTACAGCTTTTACATAGTTTTCCCACCATTTAAGTGCACCATCCTGTAATGTGCATGAAGCATACTTTGTCCTATCCCCTTCCGCACAACCACTAATTTTAAATACGGACTCCAGTTTTTTGAACCATCGGGTTAAACCGACAGGTCCTTCTGTTCCACTGAATGATGAAGGTTTGCAACCTTGAAATGCTTTATATGAGCATCCAACACGAGGCTTTGTGTTGTTTGCTGCTGCTCTTGCCGCTTCGACCCAAAGCATTCAGTCGTTTACGCATTGGCTGATAAGCTCCTCAATTTATTGTTCCGTCATTCGATTTAATCGAGCCATGTTTCTTCAATAAACATATAAGATAATTAATCACATAGAATATTATAGATGTAGCAAGTAATTAATGGTACATCGTGGCATATTAATAATATGAACCGATTATTATAAAAGCATTTTATTCTTATTAGCGTTTTATAATTGTAGCTTGGGTAGTACCTACCCGTTAAAGTTCATACTTAATAGCTAGTACACAAATTAACTACTACAATCATGATAATATTCTATCATGAAAAACTTAATGCATTAATACTTCACGCTTATTCTTTTGGTACAATATTTTACAATAACTCAATACCACTATTTACATAAAACATATGTAAGATGAAATATAGCACATGATATATTATTATATAAGGCGTGAAGTCGAATAGCTGCAAAAACAGAATAGAAACGACGAGGCTTCCTTGGGAATTCAAAGAAATCTGGGAAATCATAGAATTTTTGCTTCCCTACTGTCAGAGTGCGTATTTCAGCGGTAAGTCTAGGTTTTGGTTGGGGTTCAGTGGATGACATTTCTGTAGTATTGGTATGACATGGTTGACTAGGTGTGGTAGTATCAGGAGCACTTGGTACAATAATTGTTTTATTAGTTTCTGCTTTTGGAATTTCTGGGTTGTCGATTATAGGTTCCTCTTCTGGTTCCTCTGGGAATTGTGAGTCTTCCAAAAATGCATCCGACTCCAAGTCATCATCGTCATCAGTTATATAGATAATTGATACACCTTCCTTCGGGTCATCGTCATAATCAGATAAGTCGATGATTGGTACTTTTGCTGGAGATTCAACTTCGGAGTCGCTGAATGTGATAATGAGATTGGTGCTAGAAGTAGACATCTATCACACATTAACTACCACATTAGTAATATACCACATAATATTTACATGTTATAATATTTAATTTCCGGCTAAAAATGATAAGTAATGGTTTTCAAAAACAAGTTCGGTCAAAGTCCAGACTCACTAATGCATCGTAACAAATACCGATCAGACACACTAATGCAATTTCTGGTTCGCTAAGACCTCTGCTCTGATGCCAACTGAAATTACTCGTACATATTACTATAAACGTGGTACGTTATTCATTGGTCCTATAGCGAGGTATTTGACCTCTATATGATACATTTTAGAAAATATTGCATTCGTTTCCTAAAAAGAAACACCCTTATTATACATAATGCATGTTTTAAACAAGTGGGCGATTATTTAAGAAATAATCCCCATAATACAACGGTTTCCAAATACTACACACGTGACATAACATTCGAATATAGTACATGACAAAGGTTTTATTGAATACAACACTTCATTTAAATAAAAGCATGAGACTCCATGCACAGCTTGCTCAGATAATGCAATAGCGGAAGACTTTCTTAAGGACCTGAGAATAAACATGCTTAAACAGTCAACACAAAGGTTGGTGAGATATATAGGTTTAAATCTAGCATCGATATAAATATAGACCACAAGATTTCATAGTTATAAATATTTCAATAAAGATATTCTATAAGTTGTTGAGCGCTTCGGTAACCATACTTAACCATAAATGTAGCATATTACCTTTATTATGAAATCTCCCTACACTGTACCAAGTGTAGTAAAAACGAAGTACTATGCAACCGTTTATGATACTAGAGCGACTAGCCCGGTTGGGGTTGTCAAACCAGATAGATCTATCAATAGGATTCGCGCTTACATGTTCTTACAACATGTAAATATTAGTTACCAAGCTATTAGGGAAGATATGCAAGGTGGTACAACTCAACGTAGAATATATTTTAAGTACTTGTGTCCATGGCGTAAAACATAAAATGCATGTATTCTCATCCCAAAATATTTGTAGAGTTTAAAAATGGGACTATATACTCACGGTAGTAAAAGTATATTAATAATAAGTTTTCCTCTTATTAAAAATATGGCCGTCGTCCTTGGATTCACGAACCTATAACAATAATAATGATTCTGATAATAATACGACATGTGAATAAAATAAAACAAGTTCATAGAATACTTATATATTAATTTTTAACATTTTTATGTTAGTAGTCCCTTGTTAGTAGTCCAAAATAGTCCGAAATGTCCAACAGTCTAATAATCGGTATATATATAATCTTAGAATTACCCCATGACGTATTGTATACGTATTGTCTTTGCATCAACCCAAAGACATATTGTATACGTATTGTCTTAGAATTTATCAAAACTTATTGTATACTTATTGTCTTAGGATTTATCAAAACTTATTGTATACTTATTGTCATGGAATGTACCAAGATTATTATATATATATATATATATATATATACAATCTCGGAATGAACTAAGATTATAATATTTTGTTATACTAATGATAACATGTCCAAATATATATAGGAAAAGTTAGCAAGGATATGGTTAATATAGTTTTTACAATATGAATTTCGTCCATACAACGTTAATTTTAGCAGATTTTGTTTTGCTCGCCAAATATTCATAATTACAACTCCGTTTAAAGTGAATAAAATTGCTATGGTTTCATAATGAACTGTAGTATTTAGAACTAAACTAAAAAAGTAGTGGTTTATAGTCGGAGTTATAGGTTACAAGTCATATTTGAAAGAGGTAGTCATTTCTGTCGAAAAACGACATATTGATGACCATTTTGAAAAACATACTTCCACTTTGAGTTTAACCATGAATTTTGGATATAGTTTCATGTTCGTAAGAAATATCATTTTCTCAGAAGAACAACTTTTAAATCAAAGTTTATCATAGTTTTTAATTATCCAACCCAAAACAGCCCCCGGTTTTAATACGACGGCGTATGTCCGGTTTTACGGTGTTCTTCGTGTTTACAGGTTTTAAATCATAAAGTTAGCATATCATATAGATATATAACATGTGTTTAGTGGATTTTAAAAGTTATGTTAGAAGGATTAACTTTGTTTGCGAACAAGTTTAGAATTAACTAAACTATGTTCTAGTGATTACAAGTTTAAATTTTCGAATAAGATAGTTATATATATATATATATATATATATATATATATATATATATATATATATATATATATATATATATATATATATATATATATATATATATGAATCAAATGATGTTATGAACATCATTACTACCTCAAGTATAGTAGGTAAACCTACTGGAAATGATGAGAAAATAACTTGAGCTTCAAAGGATCTTTGATGGCTTAGAAGTTCTTGAAGGAGAATCATGACACGAAAACAAGTTCAAGTAAGATTACTACTTGATTTAAGGTAGTTATGTTTATAGGAATTAAAACAAAGCTTGGATATGATTATTACCTTGATTAAGAATGAAAATTTACTGAGATTAGATAAAAGTTCTTGATCTTTGATGAGTTGTTGGATTGGATTAAAAAGATTGGAAGTAATCTTGCAACTTCTTGATTCTAGGTTATTTTTATGATGATTAAAGCTTGTAATTGAAGCTAAATGATGGGAAAAATACTTGGAGATGATCAAATATGAAGTTAGGAGTATTTTGAGAGAGAATTGAGAGTGTAAGTATGAGAAAATGGAATGAAGAAATGGTGTGTATGCATAAAAACGTTTTTAGTTTATAAAGAAAGAAAAGATTCCTACTTTTGTTTTCTTGCTAAATAATTCATGCTACTTGACAAATGGTTGGTTTCACATGTTCCTTAATCATTTAAGGCTGCTAAGGAGCAGATTTTTATTGGTATATACCAATAGTAAATACTTCTAGAAGCTGGGTATAATACAAGTGCAAATACCGAGCGAATACGAGTAGAATTCTTGATGAAAACAAATGGGAATACAATTGTGATTATTTTTGTTAAGTATGAGTGTTTTGATATATGTATTGAAGTCCTTCAAATGTGTATTAATACATCTTAATACATTATATATATATATACATTTTAACTGAGTCGTTAAATCATCGTTAGTCGTTACATGTAAGTGTTGTTTCGAAACCTTTAAGTTAACGACCTTGTTAAATGTAATTAATCTCATTGTTATTATATCTAATGGGATGTTAAATTGTTATATTATCATGATAACATAGTGTGTTAATATATCTTAATACGATATATAAATATTAAGACGTTATTACAACGATAATCGTTACGTGTATATATATATATATATAGTTTCGAAATCCTTAAGTTAGTAGTCTCATTTTATGTATATAGTTCATTGTTAATATACTTAATGAGATAGTTAATTATCATTTCATCATGTTAAATATATATATAAGTTCATATATATATATTATCATGTTATTTACAAGTTATAACGTTCGTGAATCATCGGACAAGTTGGGTGGTCACACGTTTACATAAAATTCGTTTCAATTAATCAAGTCTTAAAAAGTTTGATTGCTTAATATGTTGGAAACATTTAATCATGTAAATATTAATATTGTTCAATATATAATCATGGAAAAATCTGGGTCATGACACTATCGTAATAATAATAATTATAGTAGTAGTAGTAATAATAATAATAATAATAATAATAATAATAATAATAATAATAATAATAATAATAATAATAATAATAATAATAATAATAATAATAATAATAATAATAATAATAATAATAATAATAATAATAATAATCATAATAATAATCATAATAATAATAATCATAATAATCATAATAATAATAATAATAATAATAATAATAATAATAATAATAATCAATAATAATAAGTAATAATAATATTAATAAGTAAATACATGAAGACGACCTCAAAAAGGATATGTTCCAAAAATAATCACAGATACCCAGATTCGAACCCCTGACCACTCAAAAACCCGTCAACACTCTAAACCATGATTCTGTCGCCTGTTTATCTATTTTAATCTCTTTCCATTTACTTATATTCCGTATTATTATCATGTTCTTATTCTTCTTTTTCTTTCCAAAATTCGATCAGAGATCAAGATATATTAATAACGAATTACTTATTAAGTTTTAGGATTTAAATTCAATACAGAAAATGACTAATGGTCGATGAGTAATAAAAAAAATTAAATAAAAAAAATAAAAATGTTGTAACTGGTCTGTCGACCACGACAAGATTTCAAAATCGTTTTCGAATTTTTATAAGGTTTCAGGCTGTAATCATAACATTAAAAAGATCCTAAATTGTTCCTAGAAACGTTATCAAACATCAATTTGACCTGAAACTTCAAAACAACTTCGAATTTCTCTATGAACATATTGGTTGACTTTTGAATTATAAAGTTTGACTCACAAATTCGATCTCGATACAATGAATTGAGCTTTGAAACTTTGCAGACATTTTAAACGAAAGATTTCTAACATAATTGCATTTAAGGATTTTAAAATTCATTACAAAATCGAGTTTTGGCTGAAAAGTGAAAGAACAGAGGTTAACGAACATATATATTAAAATTTAATCTGATTGTTGCTGTTTTCAAACGAATTGCATTTTCAGAGAATTGCATAGAGGCTAATAATTGATATCACAGCTAATGTAACTTGTTTGATAGTTTAATTGATTCGATTCACTTGCAATCAGAAATAGAAGAAAAAAATATAGAAATAAAAGGGGCGTACGAATTTACTAACTCCAATTGTTGTCTTGTGATTGTTTGGAATCAAATTGTACTGGTTTTTGACAGCAAACAAAATTTCTTATAGCATGAAAATGATTGCAAACTGAATCCTTTTCCAATCTGTATTTAGATACGTATAATGTGTATATATATTTATATACCTGTATATGTATAAATAATCTGTACATATTTATATGTTATTATATAGTTGATATGATATATATCTGTATATATATATATATATATATATATATATATATATATATATATATGTGTGTGTGTGTGTGTGTGTGTGTGTGTATATATAACATATTAACTTTTGTAATATTATTTAACAAAATAAATCCATTATTAATTTTAAGAATATCATTTATTTTTAATAAGGATAAGAATACTAATATTAATAATAATAATAAAAGTAATAATAAGTTTCAATAATATTAATTTTAGTAAATTTGATAATAATAATTGTATTATTAATGATAATTATAATAATAGTAATAATAATTTTATTAATATTGATAATAATATTTATATATATTAATTTCATGTTTATTTTTTAACATAATAATATTAATAATATTTAATAATAATAATGATAAGCATAATAATAAGAATTATAATCTTAAAGATAATAATAACCAACAATTTATTTAAATCATAACTAATTTCTAATTTCAATCTTTCTCATAAAAATATTTATAATAAAAATTTTATTATGATAACCTTAAAAATATTAGAATTTATTAATCACAATTATAACAATAATAATAATATAACTAATACTAGTATTGATATTAGTATTATTAATAATAATGAAAGTAATAAAAATATTATGATACTATATCCTTAATTTGTGATTATATCTAATATATTAATATTTCATATTATTTATAATATTGAATAATTACATAATATCTATAACTTTTATATATCTCAATATACATCTAATAATTTTGTATAAAATTCATATATATCTATATCTAGATTTAACTTAATAACAACTTCCTTATCTTGTATTTATTTTTTTTATATTGATTTCTAATGATAAATTTATATTTTGTTAATCCAAGTTAATATATATATATATATATATATATATATATATATACACTTATATTTATATTTATATTTATATATATATATACACTTATATATATATATATATATATATATATATATATATATATATATATATATATATATATATATATATATATATATATATTTATTTATTTATTTATTTATTTTTAACAATTGTTCGTGAATCGTCGGGATTAGTCAAAGGGTAAATGAATTCATGTAAACAGTTCCAAACATTTGGAGATTCAACTAAAGTGACTTTGCTTATCGTGTCGAGTTCATATAAAAATCAAGTTTAAATCTGGTCAGAAATTTTCGGGTCGTCACAGTACCTACCCGTTAAAGAAATTTCGTCCCCGAAATTTAATAGAGGTCATCATGGCTAATAATGAGAGTGTTATTATGATGATTATAGAGTTTTATCATGTTTAAGAAGTATGGATAAATTAATTCGATTACCCGAAGCGTATGAGAGAAGTTATCGTAAATGAATGAAATAAAATTATAGTGATTCGTCATATCTTTTGACGTCATCGCATTTGATCTCCGGATTAAAGAAAATTTTTATAATCTATATTGGATTTGATTCTTCGGTGATTAAGGAAATTATGATCCCCTTTGATTTAATGCGATAATCCATCTCGATTTCTCTGTCGGATATTTTACTATAAATCTACCTCCTTTTTTTCCTTACAATTCACACTTTCTATTCTTTCTCCCTCAGTTCATACTTGAAAACATTCATCGATATGCTACATCCAGTTCTGATTCTCGATATACTTCTAACTTTCATATCTGTCATTCTTCTATTTCACCTGCCGCCGGAAGAATCTATTTACTTCTACTATACTCTTGGTTTTATAGTGTTTTTAGTTCTCTCGTGTCTTTATATTGCTATATGCATTGATATATACGGTTTGTAATTTCTGGGTTGTTTTTGGGTTTTATATCTTCCCTTATATTTCAAAGTCCCTGCTTCAGTCTCCCATAATCATTGTCATCCCCAGTTAATGCTCTCTTTTATTTGCTGCAATTTTGTACTCCAATTTCTATTTCGGAGTTTTGTCCTTTCGTTTCTTCTTCTTGCGATTTATCACCGCTTGTAATGGTCCAGAATTCGCAGATATAGATTTCAGAATGAACATCGTTAATGTTCTAAGAAGGAAATCGTAATGGCGCGATTTTGATTTGTTAAATTACCGGAATACCCTGGAAAAGACCGAATCATCAAGAATATTTTCTTGATATTTTAGAGGTTAAATAGAATACAGGAGTCGTGTAACATGGCACATGATGACGTTATGATCTGTGAATCATCACGTTCCATTTTAGAAACTCGGCATGAATTACTGTAATATAATCACGTTGATCAAGTTTCATTATATTATACTAACTCATGCTTCAGTTCCCAACACTACTTCAAAAGCATTCATATTTTTAAACTTGAAGGTTTCAAAATTTAGAAACCAAAATAGTTTCTTTTATGATGTAACACAGATAGTGCGAAGAGATAAATGATTTCGAATAACAATAGTTATGAAGATATCTTCAGAAACTTCGAAGATATTTATAATGAAAGATATGATGATATCTTAGAATTTCTAACATCGATGGATGATGATGAAGATTTGTTCGTAAAAGTTTAGAGTTAGGAGTAAGGTATTCGTTAAAGACTTCAGCAGGAACTGAATCATTTGGATTCTTTGAAGGCAGGTTCAGTCTTTGTGATTTGTCCTCAGCCTCCTTCATACTTTGCTCAATCCATTTTTCAGTTCCAAAACTTCTCTTTCTCTGAGCTTCGCCAATACACTAATCTTTATCATCAAACTTTTTACTGTTAAGTCGTTTACATTTTTTGCTGCTTCATCAGCATTTTGAGAACTAGTTCGCAGTTCAGGGTGTTTTTCAGAAACTTCATATTCGAAGTATATAAGTCTAGGAGATATACGTTATATGTATAACTGTTGGCGTCGATATGCTGCGAGATTTTAAAATACTGATTGCTAATTCCCAATGATTCATATGGCAATTCTCGTTACAAGATGCAGATAAGTAAATGATGGGGTTTTGATAATTATAATAATTTTTCGGAAAATCCTAGATCATTACGGTTGCTGATAAGTTTACCGCTAACGTGGTGGATTATAAACGGTTCCTCAGTAACAATGACGACAAGGGTAATCGTATATATCAGGGTTATAATAAGACTGTTTCAACTGAAAAGTCGAAGTTGATTTGCTGGAGCTGTGACAAAACTGACTACTTTGGAAGGGAATTGAAAAGTCATTTTTGCTAATAAATGCCAAAGGATTTGACGCGGATACGTGTTAAATTATGACGTTGGTTTTGAGAGCTTTTCAGGTATATAACTGTAGGTAATATGTGGTTGGATCATCATCTCGATTGCTCATTATTTGAAGTATCTTCAGGAATTTCGAAGGGTTTGAACACAAATTGTAATCGTTAATATACATATGATGTTCTAGCACAGTTTTGAAGTCAAAGTATAGCTTTGAAAGATGTAAGGATCTAAGAGTGATGATATCGGTTATATCTTGAATTGAATTCTGAGATTTCAAAATTAGAATATGTTACTAGATTTTGAATGAGTATAGTTGTTTTGATTTCTATACACGAATGTATATTGTTTTGAGATTAGGGAGTATAGTTGATGATTTGTTTAATCAGATTTCGAAGAATGTAACATATTAATTGTGAATTTATATATCTCTCGGGTATTATCTACCCGTTAAAAAAAATTCACAATTAATATTTTATACAAACGAAATTTTTTTTATTACAGTCTTTAGGAATATATATATATGTGTATATTTCCTTTAGATGTAACATAGATTTAATGAGTTAATATTAAATTAAACTCATTGATTTACGGTTGAAACTAGAATTGAGTAATCCCTAAAACTTTAGAAATTACATGAGTACTTCTTCAATGATATTGGAATTATGAATCAATACTTTGTTATTTTTTGATGCATGATGTTGGTTTTCGTGAAATTCTTGTGAACTTCGCAAGATACGAATGATTTTATTTAAAAAGTTTCGAGTACATCGATAATGAAAGTGTAAAATCAAATATATATTTGAATAATACACTTGATTTATTATGAATTGGAATTTATTGAATTGAGACAGAGATTGTAGTTAACGATGGTTAAGTTGTGGGCGAAGGACGTACATTATTGCATATTTGTAATATGAATTAACCGAGTAGTTAAGATCCATACATAATAGCTTAGTACGGAAAGATTTATTTTGATCTCAACATTTATATATATATATATATATATATATATATATATATATATATATATATATATATATATATATATATATATATATATATATATAAAATATACATATAATTTATTCAGAGGGAATGAGTTAATACTTCATAACTGATACAATATACGCGTTATTAATTCGTAATGATGTCCACAGTGATTCTTAAACTGGCGGAGCTTTTGATGTTATAGGTGTTGCTGATTTTGACGATGCTGATGGCACTGACTGTGCTAGTGATGTTAACGGTACTGTTGATGTTGTTGGTAAAACAAGTCTAGCTTGTGAATCACGCATCATTCTTGTCAGGGTTTCTACTCTTCCTTCTATCATATTGGTTCACTCATCTGATTTCTGGTTAGGGTTAGAATAGATAATCTCTAAGACTTTAGAGATTATATAATCATCGCAAAATGTGTCTCCAATGAAGTTATGAATCAACACTTCATCGTTTGTTGTTGGTACTCCTTGGTATCTATGATGAGTATGACGTTAATACTCGTGGAACAGTTCATGATGTTGAAGCATGGGATGTGGATGTTGTTGGTGGTGGTAACGATTCTGTTGGCGTTGCCGATGATGGTACTGGTTATGCTGCTGATGCTGCTGTTGGTGTTTGTAACCTTTGCACCATGTTCTCCAAAGCCACTACCTGAGCGCGAAGCTCGTTGACTTCTTCTATTACACCGGGGTGATTATCGGTTCGGACGAGCGGATAAATAAAATCTAGAATTTGATGTTGTATATAATCGTGACGAGATACTCTGGAAATGAGAGAGAAAATGGTGTTTCGAACAGGTTCGCCGGTAAGTGCTTCAGGTTCATCGCTAAGAGGGCAATTTAGTGGAGAGAAAGGATCACCTTCTTCTTGTCTCCAATGATTGAGGAGGCTACGAACCCATCCCCAATTCATCCAAAATAGATGATGGCTGATTGGTTGATCCATTCCAGTTACACTGCTTTCGGAGCTTGAGTGGGATTCCATTTCGGAGTTCGAGGAACTTGAACTAATGACGAATTCCATTTTCGTACAGTTGAATAAAGGATTTTTCGATATAAAATGATTTTCCGGCTATCGGGTGGTATTCTAATTACATAGGATATCTATATATATAGATCAAAAGATTTCGTAGATTACGGAAGAATTTACGGGATATGTCAGGCAAAGTTTACAGTAACAGATACGCTAAGATATGAATTAGCAGATACGCTAAGATATGAGTTTTGTCTATACACTATTCATGCAATTAATGAAATAAGATGTGTCTAGACTAAGAATGATAAGTAGGTAATTTCTTAAGGATGATAAGTAGGTAATTTTCGACACAAAATGATAAGCAAAACTTTTGACATGCAGACACGGTCGAAGTCCAGACTCACTAATGCATCCTAACGACTTATCAGTTAGACACACTAATGCAGACCTGGTTCACTAAGACCACCGCTCTGATACCACATGTAAAGACCCGTCCTAATCCATAAGAACGAATACAATAACATATGATTACATCGCGAGGTATTTGACCTCTATATGATACATTTTACAAACATTGCATTCGTTTTAAAAGACAAACTTTCATTACATCAAAAGTTGACAGGCATGCATACATTTCATAATATCCATCTATAAATGATCTAATCTGTCATTTACTTAATCATAATCTTTACTGAACTCGATGACTTGAATGCAACGTCTTTTAAAATATGCCATGAATGATTCCAAATAAGCTTTCTAAAATGAGCTAATGCACAGCGGAAGATTTCTTTAATACCCGAGAATAAACATGCTTTAAAGTGTCAACCAAAAGATTGGTGAGTTCATTAGTTTATCATAATCATTCATTTCCATCATTTTAATAGACCACAAGAATTTCATTTCCATTTCTCATAAATAACATGCAATCTGCATAAAAATCATTCATATAGTGAACACCTGGTAACCGACATTAACAAGATGCATATAAGAATATCCCCATCATTCCGGGACATCCATCGGACATGATATGAATTTCGAAGTACTAAAGCATCCGCTACAACGGATGGGGTTTGTTGGGCCCAATAGATCTATCATTAGGATTCGCGTCAATTAGTAGACTGGTTTACTAATTCTTAGGTTACCAAGCAAAAAGGGGCATATTCGGCTTCGATCATTCAACCATAGAATGTAGTTTCAATTACTTGTGTCTATTTCGTTAAACATTTATAAAAGTTGTGCATATATTCTCGGTCCAAAAATATAATGGGTAAAAATGACAAATGAAACTCACCATACTGTATTTCGTAATAAAAATACATATAACATCATTGAACAAGTGCAAGGTTGGCCTTGGATTCACGAACCTATATCATTTGTATGTATATTAACACACGTAATTGTATTCGAACAAATATGTATATATATATATATATATATATATATATACACATATATATATTAATGATTTTCATTATATATACATATTTTCATTTCATATATAAATTATTAATATAGTTAGGTTATGTGTAGTAAATATGTATTTATATATATAATCTTTATTTTTATGCTTATAACTTTAATAAAATCATTAAAACCTTTATTTTCATATTCATAATCATTAATAATAATGATATAGATAATACTTATAACAATAATAATGATAATTTTAGTGATATCAAAATACTAATTTTTAGTAAAAATGGTAGTTAAGATAATAAATTTAATAATAATAATGCTAATAATCATTTTAATACTAATAATGATAACATTAATAATAATACTTATGCTATAATAATAATAATACAAAAAAAAATATGATAAATTGATACAAATTCTTATACAAATGATAATAACAAAATTTCTTTACTATCATAATAATAATAATTATATTAATAATAATAATAATAATAATAATAATAATAATAATAATAATAATCATAATCATAATAATAAAAAATAATAATAATCAATAATAATAAGTAATAATAATATTAATAAGTAAATACATGAAGACTACCTCAAAAAGGATTTGTTCCAAAAATAATCGCAGATACCCAGATTCGAACCCCTGATCACTCGAAAACCCGTCAACACTCTAAACCATGATTCTGTCGCCTGTTTATCTGTTTTAATCTCTTTCCATTTACTTATATTCCATATTATTATCATGTTCTTATTCTTCTTTTTCTTTCCAAAATTCGATCAGAGATCAAGATATATTAATAACGAATTACTTATTAAGTTTTAGGATTTAAATTCAATACAAAAAACGACTAATGGTTGATGAGTAATAAAAAAAATTAAATAAAAAAAATAAAAATGCTGTAACTGGTCTGTCTACCACGACAAGAACTCAAAATCGTTTTCGAATTTTTAGAAGGTTTCAGGCTGTAATCATAACATGAAAAAGATCCCAAATTGTTCCTAGAAATGTTATCAAACATCAATTTAACCTGAAACTTCAAAACTACTTCAAATTTCTCTATGAACAGATTGGTTGACTTTTGAATTATAAAGTTTGACTCACAAATTCGATCTCGATACAATGAATTGAGCTTTGAAACTTTGCAGACATTTTAAACGAAAGATTTCTAACATAATTGCATTTAAGGATTTTAAAATTCATTACAAAATCGAGTTTTGGCTGAAAAGTGAAAGAACAGAGGTTAACGAACATATATATTAAAATTTAATCTGATTGTTGCTGTTTTCAAACGAATTTCATTTTCAGAGTATTGTATAGAGGCTAATAATTGATATCACAGCTAATGTAACTTGTTTGATAGTTTAATTGATTCGATTCACTTGCAATCAGAAACAGGAGAAAAAAAATAAAGAAATAAAAGGGGCGTATGAATTTACTAACTGCAATTATTGTCTTGTGATTGTTTGGAATCAAATTGTACTGGTTTTTAACAGCAAACAAAATTTCTTATAGTATGAAAATGATTGCAAACTGAATCCTTTTCCAATCTGTATTTAGATACGTATAACGTGTATATATATTTATATACATGTATATGTATAAATAATCTGTACGTATTTGTATGTTATTATATTGCTGATATGATATATATCTGTGTATATATATATATGTGTATATAACATATTAACTTTTGTAATATTATTTAACAACATAAATCCATTATTAATTCTAAGAATATCATTTATTTTTAATAGGGATAAGAATACTAATATTAATAATAATAATAAAAGTAATAATAAGTTTCAATAATATTAATTTTAGTAAATTTGATAATAATTGTGTTATTAATGATAATTATAATAATAGTAATAATAATTTTATTAATATTGATAATAATATTTATATATATCAATTTCATGTTTATTTTTTAACATAATAATATTAATAATATTTAATAATAATAAGAATTATAATCTTAAAGATAATAATAACCAATAATTTATTTAAATCATAACTAATTTGTAATTTCAATCTTTCTCATAAAAATATTTATAATAAAAAATTTTATTATGATAACCTTAAAAATATTAGAATTTATTAATCACAATTATAACAATAATAATAATATAATTAATACTAGTATTGATATTAGTATTATTAATAATAATGAAAGTAATAAAAATATTATGATACTATATCCTTAATTTGTGATTATATCTAATATATTTATATTTCATATTATTTATAATATTGAATAATTACATAATATCTATAACTTTTATATATTTCAATATACATCTAATAATTTTGTATAAAATTCATATATATCTATACATAGATTTATTTTAGTAACAACTTCCTTATCTTGTATTTATTTTTTTTATATTGATTTCTAATGATAAATTTATATTTTGTTAATCCAAGTTAATATATATATATACACTTATATTTATATTTATATTTATATATATATATATATATTTATTTTCAACAATTGTTCGTGAATCGTCGGGATTAGTCAAAGGGTAAATGAATTCATGTAAACAGTTCCAAACATTTTGAGATTCAACTAAAGTGACTTTGCTTATCGTGTCGAGTTCATATAAAAATCAAGTTTAAATCTGGTCAGAAATTTCCGGGTCGTCACAAACTACTAATATACATAATAAATGATATAACCATGAATGCTTTCATAAATTTTTGACGGGTGAAACTTTTTGTGCTCGACCTATTTGACCCATTCACAAAACCCATTAGACCTATTTCTATTTATTGATCTTTGAGTATTGATACCCATTATACTCGTTCCTTCATTTTTTGTATATGACTCAATAGGTTGAAGAGAAACTCATTTGGATCTTTTTTTAAGTTTTGATTTACATTGTTAGGCTTAATTTTTCTCAAGACCCATTTGACCCGAAAGCTTAACCCATTTTACTCGAATTTGAGTGTATGGGTCACAATTGCTAGGTCTAGTTTGTAATAATTTCAAGATAGTTATTTAAAACTACAATCAAACAAACAATGTACTCCGTATATTTTATTTTCTTAAAGGCAGCTAGAGTTATCTATAGAAAAATGTTTTTGTCAAATATTATGATCTTGTGTTTTCTTGAAATTTCTACATTCAAAAAGTAACCAATCCCGACAAAATGGGTTTACAAAATTCATATACTCCGTATCTATTTTGGATATGTTTGGTAAAAAGATTTAATTGTTTAATCTTTAAAACTTTTACTCCGTATAAAAAAACAACTCATATCTTAATAAAAAATTTTATTTGATTAATTTGCAACTTTTAAACGTACTGAAAAAGTTAGAAGTTAAAAACTCATTAATCTGTCGTTTGATATTTTTTTTTTAGTTCCCTTCTTATACTTTACTATTTTTGGGACTGAGAATACATGCGCTTTTTATGTTTTACTTACTTTACACGAGTACTTAAACTTTACATATGTGTGGGTTATATAACGGCATAAAGATTCCCTTTAGCACGGTAACGTTTAATCATTGGTTTTGAACCGGTGAACGCTAATATTAGATATGGATCCATAGGGTTTGACATCCCCACTCGGGCTAGTCGCGCTAGCATTTAACGGGTGTTTAATACTTTGAGAACATACGCACTCGCCAAGTGCACTTTTAGGGGGTGATATACATACGTTAAGTCTAGTTACCGGGTGCCCACGGTTAAGCATATACTTTATCATACTAATTTGAAATACTGATTTAAACTGCTGGTTGAAGCACTGAAATCTCGTGGTCTACATTACATTACTGATTACAAACAAACTATAGCTTACCAACATTCGTGTTGACTTTTTAAGCATGTATTTCTCAGGTGCTTAGACGTTGTTACTTCCACTGTTAGACTTGCTGTCTTGGCGTTATAGACTTGCTGTTACGGACCTGCTGTGTTATATTTCCGCTGCATTACTTAGAGATGTGTCAATCATGGAACTTTTATTTTGCATTCGTAACTTACGTTATTTTCAAATAATGGCTTTGTAACGACCTTTTGGTCACATAGTTATCTTAATGCTTCTATTCATAGGAAGCACATTATCTTTTGTAAAACGCTATCTTTTCATGAATGCAAAAACTGGTTTTCAAACAGCATATAGTGTTTGACCTTGTAATGATCCTATTGTTGATGATCCGTACACGATGATTTTGTATGGGGCGTCAAATTTGGTATCAGATCATTAGTTGTAGGGAATTAGGTTGCATTAGCGAGTCTAGACCGGACCGAGTAGGATTCACAAATAGGACTAATCTACAACTTGCTCGTTTACTTGTTTCTGCGGAACCTGATGCATGCTACTGTGTTATGTTACTGCATGTTACTACTTACTACTGCTGCATGTTACTGCTTACTTATACTATCGTATGAACTTGCTGCATGCTACCGTTTCCTTTTACTGCTATGTAAACTCGTTGTATGCTTTGCTTATTCTCGCTACTGCATGCTACTATCTACTTTTGATTGCATGCTCAATACTGTTATTACTGCCATGCTATGTACTGCTGTAAACGACTTAGGCTGCCGTAGTTACTATGCCTGATTACGTGCTTGCTACCCGTCTGCTTTTCGCTGTGCCGACTTGGAGGATTTATCTTTCCTCGTTCAGATGTTTTTCTGAACCCTTTTCCCACTCGTCTAACCCTAAGGACTAGTAATATAATCCACCTATTACTACCGTTCCACCGTTCCAGAGATCGAAACATTTCTTCACGCAAGCCAGGAAGAGTACCCCTCGGATTACACGCCCACTAAAGTTGATCCTCGGAGGAGGAGATATGTGAGGACTTGTCGGAGTAACCGCACCCCGAGCTCACCTTAATTAGCCACGTACGACGTATGAACATTAGAAGGTTGTTCAGTTTCCGCAAGTTGACCCGTATCCCGTACGCTTTCATGACCGTCACCTATCTCTTTTATCCTTCACCGCTGCTCGACGATCTAACGACACTTCTGGACTTAGGTCCCTAACACTCTTAGGCATTGAAGAAGTCGGGAGGACATCTCCTTTTACAAGGTCATAGTGTCTTCCACTGATGCTCAGCCATACCCAAAGACTTGGGAACCGCCTCAAAACATATCGTATTACTACTTGCTACACGTACAACTCGACGCGAGACCCAGCTTGAATTCCTAGAAAGGAACCTAACGACATTACCTGAACCAGGACATTTTGAAGAAAATTCCGGGACATTTAGGCAATGATGCATGATCTACGGAACCTACGCACCCACACCGAGAAACCGTGAGATTGATTATGTAGATTTTGTTTTGAGATAGCATAGATAAAGCACCGTTAGATGAAATTGAGTAGAAATTGAAGTGATCACGTTACATTGACCATATGGAGTGATATTGGAATGAACGTTCGATTTAGTACAATATAATAACGCCAGGCCAGCGTGATTATATTGAAGTAAATCATGCAGAAGTCCCAATGCTACTACATAAGGAATATGAAGTGATCCAAAGGAAACTTTGGTAGGAACCACTTAAGTTTACGCATTATGGTCTGTTAGAGGTAGGGAAAGAATAACCACTTAGCCCAGATACTGTATAAGAAGGGTCTTGATTGCAGAATTAATAACCCGGAAATTTGTTATAGAGATAGACACCCTGGATACTTAAGCAAAAAGTTCTCAAATAGGAAAAACTTTGGACTTACTTGCGGTAGAGCAATCGTATCTCAGCTATGGATCCTGATTATAGTTAGGATACATTTCTTCACAACGTTTATTGTCTCGAAGTTGTTTAATACTAGAGTGATAGAAACCTTGTATCTAATAGCCTTAGTGTTATGACTAATAAGCCGTTAACAACCATGAGAGTTAAGTATTCTATAGGACAAGCTAATGGTAAGTTGGCAGAGATAGAGGAATAATTTAAGGTAGTACCTTAAAATTAACAGGTGGGTCATTTGGAGATGACCTCATGTCAACTCAACTTGGAAATTTTAAAGTAGTAGTTGGAAGGAATTAGTTACAAGAAGATGTTATTTGAGAAGATTGATAGAATTTTTCACGACAGTATAATAAGATGTGGTTGGAATGAACTTTAGGATTAACCTAATACTCATCAAGTTAGGAAGCTTTGATGAAATAGTTGGAACGGACTGACTTTCAAGGATGAAAGCGAAAGTTATTTATAATGAGAAGATTATTCATATACCTCGCGATAATGGTGAGCCAAAAGCCATCTGGGTTACTTCAACAACCCTAAATCCCACAATGAAAATGGGAAGGAATAACAATGGATTTCATCACTAAGCTACCGAAAACGGTAGGCGGTTATGACACTATCTGGGTCATCGTTGACCGCCTCACCAAATCTGCTCACTTTCAAGCCGTGAAAGAAACCAATACAATGGATAAACTTGCACAACGATACATAAAGGAAATTGTATCCCGTCACTTCAGCAATTCAAATTCTATATTAAAGATTACCCAAGAATCTTATTTGATACTCATTCTTACGCGACTCTGAATCCTAACTTATTTCGAGAGATTTCTTTATCGATGATAATCACACCATCACCCTTGTTACTTCGATATTAGTCATACCAGTTCGGAAATTTGCAAAATCAATGGGTAGTTAATTCCCATCCTCATACTCTCCCTTTTCGTACCTCACTTATAAGCAACAACTTTACACTTAAGAATTTTTGGTCGAAGGACTTATGCCCTACTAATAGTCATCAACCACATTTAAATTCAATAGTTTTTATTACCTCAAATATCATCCGAAATTTTCAAAATCTTTTACTCAATCCTCATCAATCTTTTTCCAACTTGTAACCTCCGAAATATGAAAATTTTGTTTGCCAAAATTTTACTTACACTATTTTACTGTGCGGTCCTCTCAAAGTTTTATAAAAATAAATTTATTTTATTGCCATTCGTATTTAGAAACCATATATGTTATATATAATAAAGTAAATAATTACTTATTTTTTACTAGTACATGTGAAATTTTACATTCACTTTTACAAATCAATTCTTTTAAACAAAGGATATTTTACTTAGAATAGTCTATATCTACTAAGAACTTCGTTCTTACATTGTCATTTATAGGAATGTGTTTAAACCACCATGTCGTCTGAGTACTCAAAAGTAAGAGGATCTCATCAAGGAATTGGCGAGTTTCTTTAACAGATAAGCAGCCATCTTCTTGTAATCTCCATACCCATTTGTCATGAAATGACTCAAACACGTTTGCGAAAAATCGACCAATTTTTTTTTCAAGATATGTGCCTCGCACAAATTTCTTGCGCGTCACGCTTTACACGTATTCTCGAAACAGTCTATTGAACCATCCCCATGCACCAGTACCAGCTTAGTTGCGCTTCACGCAAATACGTTGCACGCTGCTAAATAACACTAGTTTTGGAGTCAATAGCAAGTAGGCTGCTGTACCATTTCCAAATTTTTACTAAGTGTTGAAAAAGGCCCAAAACACTTTCAAGTTAACCCAAACTTGTTCAAACACCTTTATCACTTCCAAAATGGGTTCAAGTTTCAACTTTGAACATAGTTAATTCATAAAGTGGGTTCGACGACCCGTTACAAGCAAAATGTCAATTTTGACCCAATTATATTTAACCAAGACACGATGAATCATCTACACATATGCAAGTCTTCAAAACAACAATCCTCACAAGCAAAAGCAAGCTCGCTAGTCCACATTCTTATCCATGTCCTTCAATACGCTAGAATCTATAAAAGATTTAACAGCGATGGGTAAGCTAAAGCTTAGTGAATGCGATAACTATATAAATATGCATACAACCTACTTACTTGCATTACCGCACAAGACTAAACATTAATTTGAAAGAACAAAATTCATGTTGATCTATGTTATTTATGAGTTTTTCTTAAACCATGTGTTAGTAAACATTATTTCACTCTAAGTAATGTTTCATTATTATAGATAGAGAAATTCATGAATAAAACTTTAAAAAAAGATTCATTTTCCTTTATTCCAGACTCAATAACATACTTTTAAACTTATTTTACAATAAATACATCAAAAGAGTATCAATTTGTCACATAAACTGATATATTATATGTACAACTTATATTATATACACACTCGATAATATTATAATTTATAATTATAATATATAATATCATCTCTATCTCTATCTCTATCATTTATTATAACAAAAGCAATATTAGCAAAGTATATTACTAAAAATAAATTATGAGAAAAAATTAACCATTGGATCGAAAAGATTTATTGAATTACAGCCCTTGGAATGAGATTAATAGCATTATTTGCCAATATATGGAGTCTTGAATTGGATTGAGAATAAATGGAATTGATATACATAAATAACAATAGTTGTATACTTTTATTTTTTATTATTATTATTATTATTATTATTATTATTATTATTATTATTATTATTATTATTATTATTATTATTATATAAGCAACCAAAATTAAGTTGAGATCAGGTTAGTAAATGCGGAGTAATAAATAACCAAAATTATTATTTTACGATATATATCCTAATATACTTATACTTATACTATTATGAAATAAGTAATATTTATCCTACTATTATTTTAATTATTAAATAATTAACTTATTTTATGTTATCAAATAATTATGTTTAAGTCCTGCGAAAACGCAGATTATAAACTATCTTATATATATACATTATATAAAGCGCGTAATAATAATCTTACGTGTCAGCTTCTGGTTAATTTATAACACGTGTCAACTCCTCCTTTATTTTTGTCACACGTCAGTCTATCAATTATTTCTATCTATTAATGGAATTATTATAATTCTTAATTTAATTTAATATACAAATTTTATTATTAAAAATATTATATTATATTACCGTATAATATAATATTATATTAATATTAATATTATAACTTTAGTATAAATTATTTTAAATGATCATAAATAATGTTGTTTTAAACGATACATTAATTCAATATATATATATATATATATATATATATATATATATATATATATATATATATATATATATATATATATATATATATATATATATATATATATATATATATATATATATATATATATAAATGGTCATATAGTGAAAACCATTTACAATATTTTTTATTGTAATAAAAAATATAAAATAGATAATTTTTTATTAACATTATAATTTATTTATGAATGATATTTTATATAATATAAAATTAATTTACAGTTTGCTCATAAATTTACAAAATTAAGTTAATATAATATTTGTAAAATATTATATAAACGCACGGACTCATGTTGACAATCGAAGTTTAATTGGTTATTTGATAATCATTATAGATATTTAGATGTATGTCTGCTCTGCTTCATTTTAAATTTTGACATAATATAATTAGTTTGTACTAAAAAATTATACGATTAGTGATTTACATAAAATATTATTCTTCACGATCGATTTTAAAACAACTTTTTATGGGCTCATGTTTGTTGTTTTCTCGATAATTTGTCAATTAATGTTAAAATGATTTCAACAGACGAGGTCATAATCTATGATTTAGTATTCAATACTAATGTTTTCGATACAAATATTATCAGTAATAAATAATTTTGTTATTATAGTTGTATTATACATTTGATAAGTATAAATATAACGTTACCGACTACTAATTTATACAAATTTTATGCTAACACACGAGCTCATAAAACTGGTAGTCCGTAGAAAACAAAGTGTTATTTACACAAAGCCTACATACAAAATGCAAATTTCAAGATATTAAGTACGGAGTACTTGTTTTATACAAGTCTTTATCTTTTAAGAATATTTTTTTTAAGTATACTCGTATTATAAAAGGACAGCTATTTGGACAGATTTCTAGATTGTTGGGGAAATAAAATATCTGTAGTAGACCACATTTGTCACGACACCCTTTCCCACTTGTTGGTGACGTGGTTCCACTTCCACAAGTTAATGCAATAAATCGATATTTGTTATAATAATAATAATAATATAGATATGGATAGTCAATTTTGGTGTATACATATAGTCAATTTTGGTACACAAAGTATGTATTTTTATATTGAGATTTTAGGCTATAAATACTCATGAATGCAAGCATTAAACTTGCACCATTTCTCACACTTACAAAGTGTTTCTTTCTTTCTCTCCATTATCATCTTTGTTCTTACACTTCATTATTAGTATTCTAAATCAAGAATCAAATCACTAAAGGTAGTTATAAGCCTACTGAATTATAACATCAAGAATCAAACCACTAAAGGTAGTTATAAGCCTACTGAATTATAACATCAAGAATCAAACCACTAAAGGTAGTTATAAGCCTACTGAATTATAACACGTTATCAGCACGATAATCTTAATACTAAATATGGTTGGCTCTGCCACCAAAATGATATATGGTCGGTTATACCACCAAAATGATATATGGTCGGTTATACCACCAAAATGATATATGGTCGGTTATACCACCAGAATGATATAGGTCGGTTATACCACCTGAAAAAATATATGGTCGACACTGTCGCCAAATTTTCATTTATGTTTACTAATATTTATATTTTTGTTATATAACATTTATTTATGATTGCTTACACATGGTCGACACTGTCACCTACTTATCATTTATGTTATATTAAATTTATGTTTAATGTTTATATACTTATGAATATAAATTGACTCTAATTTATCATGATGTTTGTTTTAATTTTTGATAATAGAAAATGTCGAATCTGGAAAAGCTTAAATTTACTCCTTTAGAATCAACTGAAAACAACTACATGCCATGGGTTATAAAAGTAAAAATGCATCTTAAATCAATGGGCATTCTTGAAACCATAAATGAAAACAACACTTGTTCTGAAAAAGAACAAGCTACGGCATGTTGCTTTATTCATCAACATATTGATGAATGCTTACAAAATAATTATGTGACTGTAGAAGATCCCCATGTTTTATGGGAAGGTCTCAAAAGCAGATTCAATAATCAAAGAGAAATTTTACTTCCAGCTGCAATGGAACAATGGAGAACATTAAGGTTCCAAGACTTTAAGAAAGTAAATGAATACAGCTCAGCTCTGTATAATACATGTTCACAACTTAAATTCTGTGGACATGAAATTAGTGATGCAGACATGATGGAGAAAACTTTCTCCACAATGAATGCTGCAAACATCACAGTGCAAAGAAATTTGAGAATGCTAAAGTTCAAAACATATCCTGAACTTAATTCATATCTCTTAGTTGCAGAGCAAAATGATGAGCTATTAATGAAAAATCAGCAATCCCGTCCTACTGGTACACTTGCAATCCCTGAAGCAAATACTGCAAATAATTATAAACAGGGACAAGGACGCGGGCAAGGTCGTGGTTATAATAACCATCACCATCATCATGCCAAAAGCCATAACTATGGTAGAAACCATCCTTATGGTAATGGTAATGGGCGTGGACGTGGTCGTGGTCATGGCCGTGGTGGTCAAAGAAATAGTAATCCACGAAAATATAAATATCAACCACAAAACAAGCCCATTAAACAAGATGTTGAAGAAAATTCTTCTAAAAATTCTGAAGAATCTTGCTACAGATGTGGTAGAATGGGCCACTGGGCTAATACTTGCCGAACATCTAAACATCTTGTTAAGATGTATCAGGATTCGCTGAAAGGTAAAGAAAAGGAAGTAAATTTTGTGGATAATATTGATCCAACAGTCACTGAGAAACCATCTGATTTATATGAAGATTTCTTGAATGTTTAAGTTGTGTGTCTTTTGAAAAATAAACGATTTAATATCGTCTGTCTTTGTCATTATGTTTGCTAAATGTTTCAGTACTATCTATTTGCGTTTAAAATATTGTGTAATATTAATGTACTCACTATGTATTTCTTATATATGAAGTTCAATATGAATTTTGCTGGAATACAACATCAATCAAGTGGTGGAGATCTCTGTATAGCAGACAGTGGAACTACACACACTATACTTAAATCCGAGAAATATTTTATTGATCTAAAACCAACGGAAGGAACTATACATACAATATCAGGACCTGCTAACTTGATAAAAGGGATAGGAAAGGCAAATTTCATACTACCAAATGGTACAAAATTTTTAATAAATGATGCCTTATTTTCTCCCAAGTCAAGCAGAAATTTATTGAGTTTCTCCGACATATACCTTAACGGGTATGATTATCAGTCAGTGACAACTGAAAATGAGAAATATTTAAGTATCACTGACAAGAGTCATGTGGTTGAAAAACTGCCAAGACTTAGTTCTGGATTACATTATACACATATAAATGTACCAGAAATACATATGGTAGTTAACGAAAAATATATTGATCCTGGTGTATTCAGTTTATGGCATAACAGATTAGGCCATCCAGGATCAACAATGATGAAAAGGATTATTGAATGTACTCATGGACATCCACTAAAGGATAGAAAAATCCATCATGATACAATGGTTCCATGTACATCTTGCTCTCTTGGAAAATTGATAACTAGACCCTCACCACTTAAGGTTGAGAAAGAATCACCAATGTTTCTTGAAAGAATTCAAGGTGATATATGTGGACCAATTCATCCACCATGTGGACCATTTAGATATTTCATGGTTCTAATAGACGCATCTAGCAGATGGTCTCATGTTTGTCTGTTATCAAGCCGTAATGTGGCATTTGCAAAATTTCTTGCCCAAATTATTAAATTGAGAGCTCATTTTCCTGATTACACCATTAAAAGGGTGAGACTTGATAATGCTGGTGAATTTACATCTCAAGCATTTAATGACTATTGCATGTCTATAGGAATTGTTGTTGAACATTCTGTTGCTCATGTGCATACACAAAATGGTTTAGCCGAGTCATTGATTAAACGTTTACAGTTAATCGCTAGACCATTGATAATGAGAACAAAACTCCCTGTATCTATATGGGGTCATGCAATTTTACATGCTGCTGCATTGATTCGCATCAGACCAAGTGCAAGTCATAAATATTCCCCCCTACAACTTGCTTTTGGTCAAGAGCCAAATATTTCCCATCTTAGAACATTTGGTTGTGCAGTGTATGTTCCAATTGCGACACCACAACGTACAAAAATGGGTCCTCAAAGGAGGTTGGGAATATATGTTGGATATGAAACATCTTCAATATTAAGGTATATTGAACCTATGACAGGTGACGTTTTTACAGCACGTTTTGCTGATTGTCATTTTAATGAAACATTGTTCCCTAGATTAGGGGGAGAAATGAAAAATAAAGAAAATGATGTTTCATGGTGTGAACCTCAATTAAAGTATCTTGATCCTCGCACAAAAGAATGCGAGACAGAAGTTCAAAAGATAATGCATATACAAGAACTTGCAAATCAATTGCCTGATGCATTTACAGATACAAAAACGGTGACAAAATCATATATACCAGCAGTAAATACTCCAGCTCGAATTGAAATTCCAAAAGCTGGCAATAACGTCACTCATGAATCTTTGCCACGTCAGAAACGTGGAAGACCAATCGGTTCAAAGGATAAAAATCCTCGAAAAAGAAAATCAGCTGATAATGAAGTAAAAGAAAGTGTTCAAGAAGAACCACAAATCAGTACTCCTACTGCAGAGGAGATTGATGATGTCAATACAGAAATTGCAATCAATTATGCATATTCAAAAATATTATGGAACCGAAATGAAATGAAAAATCTTGATGAGAAATTTTCATTTAATGTTGCATATGACATCATGAATAATGATGATGATCCAGAACCAACATCTATGGTTGAATGTCAAAATAGACATGATTGGGCTCAATGGAAAGAAGCAATACGAGCTGAATTAGAATCACTCAATAAAAGAAAAGTTTTCGGATCCATCATTCTCACTCCTAAAGATGTGAAACCTGTAGGATACAGATGGATTTTTGTCCGAAAAAGAAATGAGAAAAATGAAGTTACAAGGTATAAAGCTAGACTTGTAGCTCAAGGTTTTTCTCAAAGACCGGGAATTGATTATGAAGAAACTTATTCTCCTGTTATGGATGCAATTACTTTTAGGTACTTAATCAGTCTGGCAGTTTCTAAAAATTTAGAAATGCATCTCATGGATGTTGTGACTGCTTATCTATATGGATCACTTGATAGTGATATATATATGAAGATACCTGAAGGATTTAAGGTACCAGAAGCATCAAATGCAAAACCCAAAGAAATGTATTCGATTAAATTACAAAGATCTTTATATGGGTTAAAACAATCGGGACGTATGTGGTATAACCGATTAAGTGATTACTTGATAAGCAAAGGGTATACAAATAATCTTACTTGCCCTTGTGTTTTCATTAAGAAAACAACATCCGGATATGTGATCATAGCTGTTTATGTTGATGATCTTAACATCATAGGTACAAATAAAGAGATCCATGAAGCCATTCAACTTCTAAAGAAAGAATTTGAAATGAAAGATCTCGGAAAAACCAAGTATTGCCTTGGTTTACAAATTGAGCATATGCCTAATGGTTTACTTGTACATCAAACAACATATACTGAAAAGATTTTGAAACGTTTCAATATGGACAAGGCAAAACCATTAAGTACTCCTATGGTTGTTAGATCACTCAATGTTGAAGCTGATCCATTTCGTCCATGTGAAGATCAAGAAGACATTCTTGGACCAGAAGTACCATATCTTAGTGCAATTGGAGCTCTTATGTATCTTACAAATTGTACAAGACCTGACATTTCTTTTGCAGTTAATTTGTTGGCAAGGTTCAGCTCTGCTCCTACCAAAAGACACTGGAATGGGATCAAACACATATTTCGATACCTTCGAGGAACTACTGATTTAGGATTATTTTATTCTAACGAATCAAAACAAGATTTGGTTGGTTATGCAGATGCAGGTTATTTATCTGATCCACATAAAGCTAAATCTCAAACTGGATATGTATTCCTAAATGGAGGTACTGCAATATCATGGCGTTCTCAAAAACAAACACTTGTTGCTACATCGTCAAATCATGCCGAAGTGATTGCATTACATGAAGCTACTCGAGAATGTTTTTGGTTGAGATCAATGACACAACTCATTACTGATTCTTGTGGACTAGAACGCGATAAAAGTCCAACAACTATCTATGAAGATAATGCAGCTTGCATAGCACAGATGAAAGAAGGGTATATCAAAAGTGACCGAACAAAACACATACCACCTAGATTCTTCTCATACACTCAAAATCTCATTAAGGACAACCAGATTGAAATGAGATATGTGCAATCTAGCAAAAACTCTGCTGATCTTTTCACGAAAGCACTTCCAACTGCTATTTTCAGAACACACGTTCATAACATTGGCATGAGACATGTTCAAAAGATGTAACAGCTGAAGCGATGTCTACTTGAGGGGGAGTCAACTCCATGCTGCACTCTTTTTCCCTTAGCTAAAGTTTTTTCCCACTGGGTTTTCTTTAGCAAGGTTTTTAACGAGGCAGTAATTTATAGTTGATCTTCAACAAAATAAAATTGCTATCCAAGGGGGAGTGTTATAATAATAATAATAATATAGATATGGATAGTCAATTTTGGTGTATACATATAGTCAATTTTGGTACACAAAGTATGTATTTTTATATTGAGATTTTAGGCTATAAATACTCATGAATGCAAGCATTAAACTTGCACCATTTCTCACACTTACAAAGTGTTTCTTTCTTTCTCTCCATTATCATCTTTGTTCTTACACTTCATTATTAGTATTCTAAATCAAGAATCAAATCACTAAAGGTAGTTATAAGCCTACTGAATTATAACATCAAGAATCAAACCACTAAAGGTAGTTATAAGCCTACTGAATTATAACATCAAGAATCAAACCACTAAAGGTAGTTATAAGCCTACTGAATTATAACAATATTCAAATTGATGTATCTTTGTTTAATAAAATTGATGTATAATGTTATGTCTTTCTTCCTTCTGAACCCAAACCATTGGTCATTTTATAATAACATTTTAACTGACGTCGACGAACCGGCTACACCCGACTCGTCATCTTCTAACCAATCTCAACATTCACTTGATTTTCCCAATTATACGATAAGCTCGTTCAATATGAGCCAACAAGAGATTCAGTAACAAATCCATCAACTTCAAAAACTACAAAAATTCAACAAGAACTCGGCTTAAGCCCTTAACAAGTAGTTTTAAAGCCGCACTCGAAGCTACAAAGTTTCTGTCGTCCTTGGACATCTCAAACACACAGAAGCCTAAGGAAAGGAAGCGTTGCATGAAGATGAAGAAGAACTTGCTCGAAGAGACCGCCTACGTAATTCAGTTGTCGGATGAAGACAACGAGTAGTTTTAATATTTATATTATTGTATTTCTCAATTTTTAGGACTTTTTAAAAATATAGTAAGTTTCGAACTTTTAGTTATTGTAATTTTTTATTTTTAGGACTTTTTATTAAATGTAATTATATTATTATTTTAATTTAGTGTGTTTTATTACGTAAATATATGAAGGAACGCCAAAAGCGAATGCAGCTCTCTGGGTCCCTATAACTTCGTTTAGTCGGAAGAACTTAGAACAGCGATAGTAGGGCGAAAGGCAAGGTCACATCCTGCTGCCATAGCTTGCATCCCATTGCTTCGTACGAGACAGAGAACTCTCAGGGACCTACTTAAGTCTGCGATCACTCTAAAAGCGAAATTAATTTGTTTATAAAAAATAATAATATACTAACTAATTAAACAAAATAAAAACTAAAATCATTTTATATAATATGAAAAATGAAAAATGAAAAATAAATTAAAAATACATACCCACCCATCAACACGCCACTCGGCTTACCACCCATTATTTATCAGTTTATTAGCATGCCCGCTAAACACCCTACCCTTACTCATCAACACGCCAACACACCTGTCATGATTAAAGATAGTCTTAGATAATACCTAATAAAATTTATACTATTGAAAATACATTTGACAGTAAATTTATTTATATAAATCTATTCGAATCATAATATAAAAACATAAATATTTAAAGT
Source organism: Rutidosis leptorrhynchoides (assembly GCF_046630445.1). NCBI lineage: Eukaryota > Viridiplantae > Streptophyta > Magnoliopsida > Asterales > Asteraceae > Rutidosis > Rutidosis leptorrhynchoides. Next base: position 371,487,011 of record NC_092340.1, on the reverse strand, counting down.
TAAAGTTTAATAAAATACTAAAAAAACCAAAAAAATAATATTTGTAATTTTGGCTATATTAATCAAGTCAGCAGTATGCGTCGATTTATTGGCGACTTAACTGTCGCTTAGAGCCTAAATTGAACTTCAGTAAAGTTTAAAACTTATGAAAATTTGATTCTACTTTTATGGCGTCTCACAATTATTTTTAATCCTACTTATTGGTCGGAGATCCATTTGGAAGCAATCTCTCTATCCATAGAACATTGAAAGAAAGGACTTTCTTTACTCTCTTTACTCTTGGGGTGTTTCACTCTAGATACAGAAATGACCTCCCCGTACCCTACTCTTATGATATTAGGTTTTGTGTTAGTGTTGTATAATTTTTGTAATGAGACAATGTGGTACGTAGTAATCAATAGTTAAAAATCACAGTCGATAGTCTACATGGAACTACATATATTTTTTCACAATTTTGTTTTAAAAATGTTGTTACTTTTTTCATTATACGTTATTCACCGAGTTTTGTGTTCTACATTGGTTGACGCGCGCGCGCGCGCACACACACACACACACATACATATATATATATTAAGTTAAAAAAAATTAATCAAGGACTGTTAACTAAAACTGTTCTTATCAGTTCGTGGTTGGAAGCGTGAAGGAGTTCTGTTGAAGGGCACCAATACTAACGAGTTCCATTGGAGTTCCAGTGCCATCACCGTGCTGCCTCAAGTGAATGTATGGCATTTCCTAGAACGGAGCTTATTGCATTTTTTGGTTGTACTATATGGACGAAAAGTTGTACATTGTTTTAATTTAAGTGGATCTATTTGATGGTGAATGGCATGTCATGGATGTTCATGAAAAGTTATGTGTTAATGATGAGAAAGAAATGTTGAGATTACGTTAAGTTATGAATTAGTGATGGAAAAAAATGTTGATGTAACGCTGATGTCATACAATGTAATAGAAAAGCATATGTCATGAATAAGAAGAGGGTATTATTTGCTACTATTACCACTTCTATTTACATAACCACACGTGATTGCCTGAGTGGCTATTGAGTTACTCAATGAAGTACATCACTCGGGTTCAATTCCTGTTTATGTTAAATTGTTCAAAAAAAGTGTGACTAGAGGGTGCGCATAATACGCAATTCACCCGGTACCAGGTTTCGCGCTCGGAAGGCTTAATTACCCGATGTTTTACCTTCTGTGGAGGAGTCAATGTGCTCATTCATAAGATGGTTTACTCACTTAAAAAAAAGTTATCTATTTACGTTATTAATTAACATTAATTTAATTAATGTAAAGGTTCATCATTTGACTCTTTGAATGGCAAACCAACCAAGGAGCACTACTATTTGTTTATCAGTTGTGAGGTAATCTAGTTTATTTGTTATTGTCGAAAGGCTTCGTTTGTTTATAGTTACATATTATTATTGTTATTATTATTATCATATCTGGTAATAATACACTATGACAAATCATTAATCATACGACAAGATTGATGAATCGCATATGTAGGAGTATTATGGTGTTCTTTGATATGGTGATTGATAATTTGATATATAAGTATATACAAGAGCATTCCCAAAGATTCCCCGCCTAGCTCCGCCCTTGATGCCGTGCTGAAGAGTGCCGATGGCAACGAGTCCACCCTCGGGCCTCGGCCGCCCTACCCCACCCAGTGGTGGAACTAGAATTTTTTTTCACCGGGGGCGAAATGTTTTTTAAAACCGTAACAATTTTTTTGAACAATATTTGAAGGTTTTTGGAAAAAATTTGAAGGTTTTTAGGACAAAGTTGAAGAATTTTGAGCAAAATTTGAAGATTTTGGGGCAAAATATGTAAGTTTTGGGGCAAAAAAAAAAATATCCACTAGGAACAAAGTCGAAAAACTCAAAATTTTTACACTGAAAAAAAATTCACTGCGGGCGCCCCCTCTGCCCCCACATAGTTTCGTCACTGACCCCACCGCCCTCCTTTTTTCTTTTTAGCATACTGCAGGACGAGATATGATGTCTCACTTTTTTTTTTTTTTTTTTTTTTTTAAAGCAAGCAATATATTGATATATACAATCATTACATTGAATAAAGAGTTAGCATCAAGGCCACCGATATTTACATTGAACCAAAGTGTCTTCGAGCATAGGTAAGATAGACAATCGTCTAGGGTCAAAAATTTATAAGGGCTCAAAATTTTGCATATGTAAATATTTTTCTCAATATGTTTAATTAAATCAAATAAAAAATTATCAATTAAAGTTAAAATACATTGTTTTTAATAGTTAAATGCAATGTAAGTAATAGATAGATTGGAGTATTATTTTTTATGCGTAGTAAAAACTTTTAACGTATATATAAGCTCATTTTAATTTTCGTTTAGAGTTTTTAAATTGTTGACACGGCCCTGGATTGAACCTAAGCCCCGAACAACACCGACAATTAAAAGCCAAAATGAAGAAATGACTGACCACTTGGGATGAAATTGGCCGATTAACAAAAATGAAGAAATGACTTTTTTATTTGTTTCTTTTGGGTAAGCAAGGAAACCATTCTATGAACGGGCACATTGGCTCCCCAAAGAAGGTAAAACCTCGGGTAATCAAGCCCCCCGAGCGCGAGACCTGGTACCGGGTGAATTGCGCATTATGCGCACCCTCTTGTCACACTCCCTTTTTGAACAATTTGGCAGAGCCAAGGATTGAACCCGAGTGGTGTGCTTCATTGGGCAACTCAGTGGCCACTCAGGCAAGCCTGGGTGGTTCTTTTTTATTTGTTTCAATTGTGGAGATCAGGGAAGAAAACTGAACATCTTTTTTTTTTATCTGATATATGTTTCATTTCATTTTAATTTTGAATTCTAAATTTTAATAACAAATACAAAATATAAATTAATAAATATAATATAATATAAATAAATAACATAAATAATAGTAATATTACAATTAATTAATATTAATAATTAATCATAATACTAAGAGAAAATAATATTCTTGATATTAAAATAATTAAAGTTGGATCCATCTATAGTTAATATTAAAATCCTATAATGATGATGTCATTATTAGGCTAATTTCTTTGTTAAAAAAAATCAAAAAGAAAAAGAAAAAAAAATCTAAACATGGTGGGTGATGTCATTAATCTAAATAATTTTAAATTAAAATTAAATCTTATTAATTAATTATTATTATTAAATCTTATTAATAATTATTTTAATTATTAAAATTAAATAATTTTGAATTATTTTAATTAATTATTAAGAATTGAGTACGAGAATGTATAAAAGCTAGGCAGAAGGAAATCAATTCTAAATTTATATTAAATCTTATTAATTAATAATTATTATTAAATCTTATTAATAATTATTTTAATTATTAAAATTAAATAATTTTGAATTATTGTAATTAATTATTAAGAATTGAGTACGAGAATGTATAAAAGTTAGGCAAAAGGAAATCAATTCTAAATTTATATTTTAATTTACACTTTTAAAATAAAATGACGACCAATATTATCTCTTATGATTTGATGTGGATTGTTTAATATGCATTTTAGGTTTTTTGATAAAATGTTCAGCTGAAGAGTTTCTTAGTTGGACTCTGTGGTTCCACGGGTCATTAAACTAAATAACTTTAGCATTTACGTTCACTTAATACCTAAAACATATCATTAAACTCTACGAGTCATTTCACTAGTATAATAGTAAAGAAGTATACCATGGTTGAGGTAATTCTGGCGAGGAAGTGCTGATACAATTAGTTTTGATGAAGAGGTATGTCCTAGTTCTAAAGAGTCTAAGATATCATGAATTTTATTTAGTTCGGTTGAAAAGAAGTTAACTTTGTCTTCTCTTGAAAAACACAAATATCGAGAATAAAGTGAATAAACATGACAGCAATATTTGCTTTAGAAGGGCAAACTTATAATCCATCCGATCCGCATATATTGAAAAAATGTACATGTACAATCAAATTAAAAATAACAGCAGAATTGTATAAATAACCTTTTATTCATCACGACTTAACCGTCAAAGGCCGGACCAAATAACCTCATAACAAAAGGACTATGTGTCTATGTATGATACTTTACACCAATAAACTAGTTATATTCGTAAACTCAAAAACTAAGTGTCCCTTTATTTGGTCGTTAATGGGCTTAGTTGTCCGTAGAATTTAATCGACCCAAACTTCCATTCTTTTACTTTGGGCATATTGATTTGAGCAAACTTTAAGTAGGAGATTAATCGATCATATGCAAAAGTGGTGTCCTCAACCACATATATAACTTTATTTTCCTTATGTTTATCTCTTGTATTTTACCGTCAGTATTTAGATTATGTGTTTAACATAGCTGCCTGTCCCAGCAGTGTGACCCCAAAATACAGTCGCTAAAAATCTTTCAAAAGCTTCTTAAGTTGTTAATGGTTATTGGTTAATGTCTATAGTCGAGTAATTATTCATCATTTCCGTTATATTTACCATTACCGTATTATGAATCCTACAGCGATGAGAGTAAAAGGTCTGGTCTGATGATTATAACTACTTGATTCTACGTTTCATAAATAACCAGAAGCCTGCTCTTGGAATTTATTATCCAAGTAATACGGAGTACTAGCTAATGGCGACCCACTAATTATTTGTTTTAATGTTGTCGATCGGAAAGTGGAACTGGATTGTTTCTTATTTTTAATTACGGTTTTGTATGTAAATGAAGAGACCTATATATAATGTGAAAATTCTTAAATTTGTGTTTTTGTTACAGAATGAGCATTGGAAACCGCCTCCGAATGGACTTGTGAGGGAGAGTCAACTCGAACCATTAAGGATGGTACGTTCACAACTTGTCGTCCAACCCTATGCCGTAAAACAAATACATACAAGATTAGGATTTACGTCACGATGATTAAGATCATAAAAAAAAGACAACCAAAGAAGCAAATATAAACTAAAAAAATTATTTTTAATAATAGGGAAACCAGTCATTGTTATAAAACATAACGCATTCTGCTTGCAATTATAGTTATAGGAATACTTTGAGAAGTTACGGATCATAAAAATTAATCCTATTAAGAACAGAAAATAATATACTCCCAGCACAATCAACAATCTGGGTGGGTAATGGGTCCAAGTTAATTAGAATTGACCTACGATATCCTATAGCTTATTTTGTGTAATAGCTAACACTATTAAAAGCAAGTTCCAAAATTTTATTACTTGGTACTAATCATTATAGAAAATCATTGTAGCATCAAAAGTAGTAAATACTAAATAGTCAATCTAATAATGGCAAGGTAAAAATTCAAGAGTTCTATGTGATAGCATCGGGCAGGGGGTTTATGTCCAGTACCCAAATCCAGATTTACTTACGAACTAGCGGGTAAACCGGTTTTTTCACAAGTATTCAAGTCTTGTTTACAGCTCGGGTAATGAGGTATACGGGCCGGGTAATCAGGTTCGTGTCTAAAACCTTCCCCAGAACCAAACTCGCGAAAAAATTATAAAACAATCCCGCACCCGGTCTAAGACTCATTTTCCCGGTCTAAGAAATGAAAGCAGACTAAGGCTACTTTCAAAGTAAATACAACATAAAAGGAATCCAAAAGTTCAACACATAAAACAACAAACAAAAAACCTAATAAATGTAACCAAGTATGATTGTTGACAAAGTAAACGTATCGAAACATGAAAATCTTAACACCAAAATTACTCCAATGAGGGTTGCAGATTATATCTAAGCCTTGGTAGTCTTTTCTTTTGCCTTTTGGATCTTCAAGACCTTCTTCACAATTTTTTGTTCTTCAACCAGAAAGGCCCTTATGATCCTAAACAATGCTCCAACAATAAGTTCAGTAATAACACAACTCGACAAATAAATCAAACACCGGCATATAAATTAATAACATAATTATCCAATAGCATATAAAGAATGTACAAACATTGCTAGACTACTAAATAACATACCTTTCCCGTACAGCACCTGCAGAAAGTACACCACCATAAGCACGATTAACAGTTCTCCTGTTCCTGGACAATCTTGACCTCTTGTACTCGGCAGGTCTCAAGTGCGGAATCTGCATAAATGAAATAAATTAATATGTAAAAAACCTAAAATCAAGCAACAGTATATAAAAAACAGAAATAACAACCCTTTACGCTTCAAAATTGAACAAACAGTTTGTGTAACATGTTTTATAACCTGGATATAAGTAACTTGAAAAATGTGAATTAATAATAGACTTATACAAAAGAGGATCAAGGTAACAATGAAGAACATGTATGCAACAAAAAAGACCACACCATCCGATCTGAAATAAATAAATACGAACATTCTTTTTATAAACTGATGGTCGAGTTTCAAAATTTTTGAGACTAACTAAGAATGGCAAAGTAACACCAAATCACACAAATCCAAATGAAAGAAATAACATGAGTTAACGGCACAGGAAAAAGCTCTGCATTCAAATGTAGCTTCATACATATGTTCTATCACAATACAATGCTTAAAGGATCAAAATAAACTTTAAGATTTATAAAAAAAAAGCATTTTAAACCATCTGAGAACATAATAAGAGTGTGTGACGAACTTTACACCATGCACACACCCCTTTGAACATTTTGGTAACTGATAATCCTTGATACAAATGATTTAGTGACAAAAGTAGGCATAACACGTCATTGCTACAATGTATTGAATCTTAAAAATTAAGAAAAAAAGACTAAAAAATGAAAATATTATTACAAATCATTTCTAACGTATTTTTTATAATACATTTTTTAATAGTTTCCATAAAAGAGATAAAGCTACAAATATACAGCAACTTATAACAGCAACTAGTAGCATTATATGATTCCATCTTGTATACCATCAATTGCAAGTAATTCATTCCCTAAATACTAGTTATTGACTCATACTAGTTTATTAACTTCCAACTCAGATACTTATGTTTTGCATCTTTCATAACATTGCTAACACACACACACACACACACACCTTAATTACAATCAATTACACACTCAAAAATAATCCATAATACACCTTTTTAATCAGCTAACCATTTCAGAAGTATGTAATAATTATGTAAAAACATAGCATCTCAAAACTTCACATCCATACATCAAATTTAAAAATTTCTATGCAAATCTAACAAAACTATAAGCTGCAATAAACAAATCCTGCAATTATTTTAGTCCAAGAAAAAAAAAACGATAAAAAAGTAAATACATATACATACATTACATTCATATACAGATTTACAAATGAAACAAATAGTGAACATACCCCTTGGATTCTTTTGCCAGTAACGGGACATTTAGGTCCACTTGCCCTCTTCTTTGTTGTCTGATACACCAACTTACCACCTATCAAATCAAACATACATACATACATACATTCAATTAAGTAACGAATAAACGAATCAGAAACCCTAATTTCAAACATAAAATCAGAAAAAAGAGGTAAATTACCAGGGGTTTTAACAACCCGATGTTGGTTTGATTTGGTAGCGTAACTGTGGCGTTTACGGTATGTCAATCGTTGAACCATTTTTACTCACAATTTCTCTACTGATTCACAGTTGTTTGTATATTGTGAAAGGAGGCTGGGGAAGAAAGAGATTGAAGAATGATAACATTTTATATATATGTGTAATCGAGTGCCCTAGCTTGTAACGTTTAGTTGGGCTTGTATTTTTAGTTGGGCCGAGATTTCTGTATATAGTTTATTAACAGGCCCATAAAAAGTATTAAAAATCTACTCCGTATATCACATATATGTACAGAGATAAATCTGTAAATAATCGCTAATTACAACATGTTTATATACATATACATTTACATTAAAAAAATAATAATTAAATATAGGCATAATAAAGATGTTATGTTGAAATATCATAATTATTTCACTCTTTTTATACTACAGTATCAAAGTATCTATTTTAACAAGTAGTGGTGTGCCTCATACCCTGAGACAGGGCTAGTTGACAACCTTAAATGTTAAGGATCAAGTTCAAATGTTCAATAAGTTATAATATCAAATTTTAATCAAGTTCAATTGAGCAATCTCTTTTGGATGACAATCTTCACAAGTTAATTAGTCTTTATTTTCGGTTGTCATCGCTAATTGGTAACGTTGAGCGTTAACTTGTAAAAATTGTAAGACTGCGAATTCTTAGATATAACTTCATCATATCATGTTGATATCGGCTAACCACGTTCAAAAACGATATCAAGTTCAACCTGGCTCATAAGCTTATGAACTTCAATTCTAGTATATTACGCTAGCATTCAAACTAGACTCAAAAAAGCCTACTCAAGTAGTAGTAGTAGTTTGAGTTTGTATTGACCCGAATCTTAAGCTTTCATTCATTGTCACTTTCTTCATTATACTTTCAAATTGTATTGTACTTTCAATTAATCAAGTGCTGGAAATAACAATTCGGTATGAGTGGAACAAGAACAGCTAAGTTGGTGAAAGGATTCATGCCTAGAACGCTCAAGACAAAACAGTTGGTATACACATCATCACACACAGGACTCTTTAAAATCCAAAAAAAACTGACTTAGAAGAAACACAGTTAATTAAAAAGAAAAAAGGTTACAACAATGTGTTATTTCGAGAGTCTATTTTCCCCCTTGTGCGGCGGCTCTTTTGGTATTTAAATAAATAAATAAAGGATCAAACATTGTCCTCCTGTGGAGCTACGGCTGGAGTTGCACCTGTTGCTGGGGCTGCCAATGATGTTGCTGCTACTGGTGGGCCCGTAGAGGCTATCGCAAAGTGTAGGCCCCGTCTTTGTCCTGCTTGCAATACAAATGCAATCTGTGATGCCGCCAATGCAGCAGCCTCCTGTTATAGATTTAGCAACCGTTATATCTAAAAGTTATTGCTTCATTTGGGCAAATTTAGCAACCGTTATGCCTAAAAATTGCTTCCTGTAGTTTATATTTCTCCAACATTTTTTCCAAAGTATATCTAAATTTAAAATGACCAACTACATCCGATATTTATCTATACTAAGAAGTTTTAAGACCAAATAAGACGCAAGTTCGGGTTTAAGACTCAAACACAGAGAAGAACCGTTCACACAAACCTGTCTTTGTCTTCGACGCTGCAAGATGCTGATGGCCCAAGCCATTATATAGCACGGTAGAAGAAACCCAGCAACCCGAAGCAAGAAAAGCTGCCAAATAATAATAATCAATAAGAAAATAATTTAAACAACAAAACAAAGGATAATAAACGGATTAAGAAATCCAACTTACAGTCAAGAAAGTAGATGCATCTTCATCACCATCTCCTTCAGATTCCGGCACAGTTACTGCATGTCGTAGCAGAAGAAGAGCCATTAACTGCAAACAGAGTAGTAAATCAATAAGAAGATGATATAAAGTGATGGAAAATTTATATTGAGAAAAAGTACTTACAATTAAAACAGCTGAACGACAAAAGGCAGCTCCACTGGCATTCGATGCATTATAATCCTCGTATTCGGCTTCCAAAAATTGACGCTCAGCTTCAGCGATTGCCAACAGACGCGGGTCATTCAAATCCATAGGTGTCCCTGATATCTGCCATCCTCCCCTGTTAAATAAAATATAAAATATCCAAATAATGTCAAATATCATAATCATCATTCATCATTGAGGTTTAAAATAAAAAATATATATATAATTTTAAATATAATGAAAAATGGATTTACCCAATATCTATAGTAGTCTCTTCCAAACGAGGTCGGGGAGGGGGAGCAATATAGCCAGGTTGGTATGGCTACATCATAACGGATCATTATAAGAACAAATATTTACGTTTTAAATGTAATAGTCATGAAAATTTTCAATTCTAGTCGCTTACTTGGTGACATATTTCGCAAATGATGTCACCCTTTTCGTTGCACCAATGTTGAACACACTTCCTGTGAGCATACTGCATAAACAGCAAAAAAACCTAATAAATATAAATATAACATGTTGTCACATAATAACACTTTCAAATACACCTGAAAAATTCACAAATGCATTACCTTAACACTGCCATTACAAGCACACGGTGCTTCTAAAATATCAACAGAATCTTCCTCTTGGCAAATACGACACTCTGCGGTTGCTAATAAAGGCGCTTCCTCATCATCTGAGGCCCCGTTTTCATCAATTGCACGAGCAACATTTGTGCGTGATGAGGGGCCCACCATCTCCTCGGTTATATTTATGTTTTCTTCGCCAACAGGCTTCACCAATCCATTTACATCCAAAACCAAGTGATCACCCATTCAATTAATAATCAAAGCCTGTGGTATTAACAAAAATAATTTCTGATATTCGTATATATTCTCATAACAAATTCAAAATATTTACTAATCATAGGGTCCATTGTGATCGTATCATCTTACATGAAAATAAAAAGCTTTAAAAAACAAATGTTAATGTGACCAGCAGAATTTTATACAAACCTTTGGAAGCAGAATTAAAGGAGCTGCATCAAAGTCCACCAAACAAGAATCAAAATAGTAATAACAAAATCCAAAAATGCGTTCATAAATTTGCCTAATATATAGTATAAATTTCAAGGGGTTGCACCAAATAATAGTCAAAATAGAAAACAAAAATAAAAAATATAGATAAGGATGGAGGGAATTCAAAACGACACACATCAATTTTTTCGAAATATACAGCTGTATACAAAACCCTAAAAGCTGTAAATTATCATACGGAGGCATTAATTAAATTCCACCAAAGCAGAATGAAATTAGAATACAGATCCAGAAACAGGAGTAAAAAATTAGAAAAGAATTGATTTGGTTACCTGAGATTGAAGATTATTAATTAGAGATGATGGCAGAAAATGAGAATGCGTTTAATTTGGAATTTGCCGGCCCAAAAAGTAAGAAATGGAAATGGAGTTGGTGGTGAAATCGAGAGATAATATTTTTGTTGTTCTCTCGATTAACAACAACACTGTTGTTTGAATTTGCTAAAAACCGTGTTCTTAATAATTATTAAAATCAAGGAAATATATATATTTGTATGGAGTAGTATTTATTTATGATCCTAAATTAACGCTTTTGGAGATGTAGACGTTATGATATTTGGGATTTGTGTTCAACGGCCGAAACTTTTATTGTCATCCAGCTGACTTTTATTTTTTTTTAAGGAAAACCAAAAAAATAATAATAAGAGAAATGCTAATCACATCTTAACAACCATCAAGTTGTTTTAAATAACTTAAAATGTATTTAAAATTTATAAAGGAAAAAGCTCTTACCGTATGATTTTGTATACTCGCTCTCTCGAATAGTTTGAAGAAAAAAGTCTTCTATTTTTTTACTTTTAAAATGTATTTAATAAACATAAAACCCTCTAAAATAAACTATTCATTTAATTTAATATAATATTTAATATATAAAAAATTTAAGCTTTATTAATACGGAGTATAGTTCTTAACATGTGACATAGGGAGTACGATATCGTCGACATATAATAACAAATAAGTGATGTCATTCCCTCGATGATAAATGAATAATGAATGATCACATTTACTATGAGTGAAACCGATGGTAGAGGCAAAAATATCAACCGTTGATACCAAGCGCGAGGCGCCTATTTTAAACCATATAAGGAACGTTTTAATAAACATACGTGATCCGGATAGTTAGCATCTTTGAACCCCATAGGTTGATACATGTATATTGTTTCATTAAGAATATCATGCAAGAAGACGTTTTTAACATCGAGTTGGTGAATGGGCCATGACTTTGAAACCGCGATGCTAAGAACCATGCGTATGGTGGCCGGTTTGACAACCGGGCTAAATGTCTCGTGACAATCGATACCGAGATGTTGTGAGCGTCCATCACCCACTAGCCGAGCTTTATATCTTTCAAAAGATCCATCCGATTTAGTTTTGTGTCTGAAATCCACATATATCTAATAACCTGCATGCTAGATAATCGTGGAACAGGAACCCATGTTTTAATATTCAATACGGCCATATATTCGTCGGTCATAGCACGTTTTCAATTCGGGTCAGGGAGAGCTTCTTTGGGATTAGATGGTAAAGGAGAAAGTATAATGGTAGCTGATAAGTTAAAAGGTATTTTAGGCTTAACGATACACGTCATGCTATGTGTAATGATGGTACGGGTTGGAGCGAGAATTGGAGACGTATTTGAGCTAGGTGGGCTTGAGTGAGACGAATTGACTGTGCTTGCAGGGTCGATGAAGTTCTCAATGTACTGCTTTTAAAATGTATAATCCGAAATTCTGTATATGGACTATGGTACGATGCGCTCTCTAAACATTGACTTGATCTTATATATGTTTAAATTGATCTTTAACATGTCCCTTTCTAGGTGCCTATTGACTTGGTCTCTAGTACTACTAGGTCTGTTTTTGTACAAGAAGTCAAACACCATTTCCACCGACTACAAATATAAAATGTCAAATTGTTGTATCCGGAACAAAGCCTTATAGCGAGCTTAAATTTTAAAATCGACAAATAGACAAACGAGTTTTAAAGTTTCAGAAATTAAAAAGCATTGATGATGCTTGAATTGCCTACAAACTACAATCATGTTTTAACATTCGGGTACTCGTGGTCATGTATCGTTTTGAAGACTTGAACAAATTATACATACGTTACGTTCTTTCATTATCATTACATAATTCGGAAACAACCTCTCTATGCATAGTGTAACAGACTGAAACCCAGGCTAGTTGTTATAAGGACAAGGAGGAAGCTCATAAATAATAACTGAGCAGTTGCTGGTAATTGGTGAGTGGGTCTATCTCCGGATAGAGTTTAAGTAGCATATCATGCTACTGTGGTTGACTCTTTTACCATGCATAGTGTAAAAATTGCCATGTTAGAATAATATAGTATGCCTGATGTTGTATGTGAATTATGTGTACACTGTGTGAATGCCACCAGTCGGGCCTAGGGAGACTGGGGACTCGAGACCGTGCTTAGGTGAGGCTAGAGTCCGTATGAGGTCAATCGTGCCTAGGGGAGGTTGGGTCCATAGGCTACTGATTGTGGAGTATAGTGTGAACGATGCATCCCCTGCATCTGGATAACTATACTGTGAATTGAGTAGTAGGGACTATCGGTAGACTCAGGCCCGATCAGTTAGGAGTCGTGTGCTCGTACAAGCCGCCGATCCTCGTATTGTCTTATTGTATGCTAGTTGGTAGTTAGCATGTGCTGTTTTTAGTATATAGCTTGTGTGTGACTTAAGCTATATCTGTTAGATAGATTCCATTCACTTAGCGGTGCGCTAATCCCCCACATAATTATCCCTTGCAGGTTTAGGTACTGCTAGTCGGGATGGGTGCTGATGCAGAAGACATGTTTGACAACCCTACTCTGATGTGAACTTTTGTTTAAATCATGTTTTGTAATAACGTAACACCGTTGTGTAAACTTACACTTAATTACTCAGATTAATGTAATGACGCGACTTATAGTGTGTTTGTTAATAAAGTCTTCCGCTGTGTTTAAAAAAAAATTGCCGGTGTTACAAGTTGGTATCAGAGCATGGTTTGGCAGCAAATACGTGCGCGTATTTTGTTCCCAAACCCTGAGGCAAGTCAAACATGTCTGTGGGAGTGGGGGCTAAGTGGAAAATAGGATATACGTATGTTAGTTGTGATTGAACTAACTGTTATCCACTAAGCTTTTGTGTGAGATGTTTTGTAGCACATGTATGGTTGATAGAAACGCAACTGGCCCCTCTAACCCCGGAACATTCAGAGCACCAGAAGAGGGTGTTGAGTCGGATGATGATCAGAGTAGTTACATCCTTCAGTTAAAAAGCAAGCTAAAAGAGGCTGAGGATAAAATTAATGAGCTTGAATTGGCAAGGCATTCTGGAAATGATGATACACCACCTGGATTCCCAACCGCGCAATCCCAAACGATAACTAATGTGCCCCAGAACCAGTTTCAGAATTAAATACCTAACCAATATTATATGCCACCACAAAACACCTTTACTTACCAAAATCCCATGATGATGAATCCATACCAAATGCAAATGTTCCATCAACCTTACATGCAACCACCCAAAAGGTGTACTTATAAAAATTTTCGTGATTGCAAACCCTCCGAGTTCTCTGGAAGTACTGATCCGACTGTAACTCTCAATTGGTTGCGAGAAGTTGAAAGGGTATTTGAAGTGTGTCAGTGTGAACCCGAGTTGAAGGTAACATATGCTAGTAGACTGTTGAAAGGTAGGGCTATGATTTGGTGGGATTCTTTGATTTCCAGTATACCGAAAGAGCAAGTGAGTATGATCACATGGGAGCAGTTTTATGGGAAGGTGTGTGAACAATATTGTAATCCTTTTGATATAAACCGAATCAAGACTGAGTTTCTTGAAATGAAGATGACACCTCAAATGATGATCGATGAGGTAGTAGAGAAGTTTATGGATAAACTGAGGTTTGTACAACAATGGGTGCCAGACAAAGCGTCTCGTATCCAGCATTTTGTTAATATCATTCTTCCTGAGTACAGAACTTTTGTTAGAACAGCTACATCATTGTCTCAAGCTGTTGTGATGGCTAAGATGGTAGAAAGTGATGTTCAGGCTGCCAGAAACAGAATGTTTGGTAATGTGCTACAACAAGGTGGGCAAGTATCTGGTCAATCAGGATCTAAATCCAAGAAGTCTAGTGGGTTTAAATCGAAGGGTAAAAGTGGTTAGAGTAGTACTGGATTTGGATCAGGTAAAGGGAATTGGTGTCACACGTGTCGATCTTCTCACAGTGGTCAGTGTTCTGAGGCTACAAGAAGATGCTTAAAGTGTGGTGTTGTTGGGCATGAGTCTTCAGCATGTCCATATCTGAATAGTGTGTGTTGGACTTGTCACAAACCAGGGCATTGTGCAGTTAGTTGTCCGTCGAAGAGTGGTAGTTCCAGGGTAGGGTCAGGGGCGCGTTCAGCATCAGCTGGAGGGTCAACTGCCTCGAGTGGGCAGAAGAGGAAGAACCCTTCAACAGCAGAGGCTAGAGCTTTTCAGATGTCGGTTGAGAATGCTGTGGCAACCGACGAAGTGATCACCGGTATGTTTCTAATCAACTCAATACCTGCTCGCGTATTGTTTGATTGTGGTGCCAATAGGTGTTTTATTGAAATGTCCCGTTCTTATTGATTAAAAACGTTCCATATTAATTGATTTCGTTGCGAGGTTTTGACCTCTATATGAGACGTTTTTCAAAGACTGCATTCATTTTAAAACAAACCATAACCTTTATTTCTTCAATAAAGGTTTAAAAAGCTTTACGTAGATTATCAAATAATGATAATCTAAAATATCCTGTTTACACACTACCATTACATAATGGTTTACAATACAAATATGTTACAACAAAATAAGTTTCTTGAATGCAGTTTTTACACAATATCATACAAGCATGGACTCCAAATCTCGTCCTTATTTAAGTATGCGACAGCGGAAGCTCTTAATAATCACCTGAGAATAAACATGCTTAAAACGTCAACAAAAATGTTGGTGAGTTATAGGTTTAACCTATATATATCAAATCATAATAATAGACCACAAGATTTCATATTTCAATACACATCCCATACATAGAGATAAAAATCATTCATATGGTGAACACCTGGTAACCGACATTAACAAGATGCATATATAAGAATATCCCCATCATTCCGGGACACCCTTCGGATATGATATAAATTTCGAAGTACTAAAGCATCCGGTACTTTGGATGGGGCTTGTTGGGCCCGATAGATCTATCTTTAGGATTCGCGTCAATTAGGGTGTCTGTTCCCTAATTCTTAGATTACCAGACTTAATAAAAAGCGGCATATTCGATTTCGATAATTCAACCATAGAATGTAGTTTCACGTACTTGTGTCTATTTTGTAAATCATTTATAAAACCTGCATGTATTCTCATCCCAAAAATATTAGATTTTAAAAGTGGGACTATAACTCACTTTCACAGATTTTTTACTTCGTCGGAAAGTAAGACTTGGCCACTGGTTGATTCACGAACCTATAACAATATATACATATATATCAAAGTATGTTCAAAATATATTTACAACACTTTTAATATATTTTGATGTTTTAAGTTTATTAAGTCAGCTGTCCTCGTTAATAACCTACAACTAGTTGTCCACAGTTAGATGTACAGAAATAAATCGATAAATATTATCTTGAATCAATCCACGACCCAGTGTATACGTATCTCAGTATTGATCACAACTCAAACTATATATATTTTGGAATCAACCTCAACCCTGTATAGCTAACTCCAACATTCACATATAGAGTGTCTATGGTTGTTCCGAAATATATATAGATGTGTCGACATGATAGGTCGAAACATTGTATACGTGTCTATGGTATCTCAAGATTACATAATATACAATACAAGTTGATTAAGTTATGGTTGGAATAGATTTGTTACCAATTTTCACGTAGCTAAAATGAGAAAAATTATCCAATCTTGTTTTACCCATAACTTCTTCATTTTAAATCCGTTTTGAGTGAATCAAATTGCTATGGTTTCATATTGAACTCTATTTTATGAATCTAAACAGAACAAGTATAGGTTTATAGTCGGAAAAATAAGTTACAAGTCGTTTTTGTAAAGGTAGTCATTTCAGTCGAAAGAACGACGTCTAGATGACCATTTTAGAAAACATACTTCCACTTTGAGTTTAACCATAATTTTTGGATATAGTTTCATGTTCATAATAAAAATCATTTTCTCAGAATAACAACTTTTAAATCAAAGTTTATCATAGTTTTTAATTAACTAACCCAAAACAGCCCGCGGTATTACTACGACGGCGTAAATCCGGTTTTACTGTGTTTTTCGTGTTTCCAGGTTTTAAATCATTAAGTTAGCATATCATATAGATATAGAACATGTGTTTAGTTGATTTTAAAAGTCAAGTTAGAAGGATTAACTTTTGTTTACGAACAAGTTTAGAATTAACTAAACTATGTTCTAGTGATTACAAGTTTAAACCTTCGAATAAGATAGCTTTATATGTATGAATCGAATGATGTTATGAACATCATTACTACCTTAAGTTCCTTAGATAAACCTACTAGAAGAGAGAAAAATGGATCTAGCTTCAATGGATCCTTGGATGGCTCGAAGTTCTTGAAGCAAAATCATGACACGAAAACAAGTTCAAGTAAGATCATCACTTGAAATAAGATTGTTATAGTTATAGAAATTGAACCAAAGTTTGAATATGATTATTACCTTGTATTAGAATGATAACCTACTGTAAGAAATAAAGATTTCTTGAGGTTGGATGATCACCTTACAAGATTGGAAGTGAGCTAGCAAACTTGAAAGTATTCTTGATTTTATGAAACTAGAACTTTTGGAATTTATGAAGAACACTTAGAACTTGAAGATAGAACTTGAGAGAGATCAATTAGATGAAGAAAATTGAAGAATGAAAGTGTTTGTAGGTGTTTTTGGTCGTTGGTGTATGGATTAGATAAAAAGGATATGTAATTTTGTTTTCATGTAAATAAGTCATGAATGATTACTCATATTTTTGTAATTTTATGAGATATTTCATGCTAGTTGCCAAATGATGGTTCCCACATGTGTTAGGTGACTCACATGGGCTGCTAAGAGCTGATCATTGGAGTGTATATACCAATAGTACATACATCTAAAAGCCGTGTATTGTACGAGTACGAATACGGGTGCATACGAGTAGAATTGTTGATGAAACTGAACGAGGATGTAATTGTAAGCATTTTTGTTAAGTAGAAGTATTTTGATAAGTGTCTTGAAGTCTTTCAAAAGTGTATGAATACATATTAAAACACTACATGTATATACATTTTAACTGAGTCGTTAAGTCATCGTTAGTCGTTACATGTAAATGTTGTTTTGAAACCTTTAGGTTAACGATCTTGTTAAATGTTGTTAACCCAATGTTTATAATATCAAAAGAGATTTTAAATTATTATATTATCATGATATTATGATGTACGAATATCTCTTAATATGATATATATACATTAAATGTCGTTACAACGATAATCGTTACATATATGTCTCGTTTCAAAATCATTAAGTTAGTAGTCTTGTTTTTACATATGTAGTTCATTGTTAATATACTTAATGATATGTTTACTTATCATAATATCATGTTAACTATATATATAACCATATATATGTCATCATATAGTTTTTACAAGTTTTAACGTTCGTGAATCACCGGTCAACTTGGGTAGTCAATTGTCTATATGAAACCTATTTCAATTAATCAAGTCTTAACAAGTTTGATTGCTTAACATGTTGGAAACATTTAATCATGTAAATATCAATCTCAATTAATATATATAAACATGGAAAAGTTCGGGTCACTACAGTACCTACCCGTTAAATAAATTTCGTCCCGAAATTTTAAGCTGTTGAAGGTGTTGACGAATCTTCTGGAAATAGATGCGGGTATTTCTTCTTCATCTGATCTTCACACTCCCAGGTGAACTCGGGTCCTCTACGAGCATTCCATCGAACCTTAACAATTGGTATCTTGTTTTGCTTAAGTCTTTTAACCTCACGATCCATTATTTCGACGGGTTCTTCGATGAATTGAAGTTTTTCGTTGATTTGGATTTCATCTAACGGAATAGTGAGATCTTCTTTAGCAAAACATTTCTTCAAATTCGAGACGTGGAAAGTGTTATGTACAGCCGCAAGTTGTTGAGGTATCTCTAGTCGGTAAGCTACTGGTCCGACACGATCAATAATCTTGAATGGTCCAATATACCTTGGATTTAATTTCCCTCGTTTACCAAATCGAACAACGCCTTTCCAAGGTGCAACTTTAAGCATGACCATCTCTCCAATTTCAAATTCTATATCTTTTCTTTTAATGTCAGCGTAGCTCTTTTGTCGACTTTGGGCGGTTTTCAACCGCTGTTGAATTTGGATGATCTTCTCGGTAGTTTCTTGTATAATCTCCGGACCCGTAATCTGTCTATCCCCCACTTCACTCCAACAAATCGGAGACCTGCACTTTCTACCATAAAGTGCTTCAAACGGCGCCATCTCAATGCTTGAATGGTAGCTGTTGTTGTAGGAAAATTCTGCTAACGGTAGATGTCGATCCCAACTGTTTCCGAAATCAATAACACATGCTCGTAGCATGTCTTCAAGCGTTTGTATCGTCCTTTCACTCTGCCCATCAGTTTGTGGATGATAGGCAGTACTCATGTCTAGACGAGTTCCTAATGCTTGCTGTAATGTCTGCCAGAATCTTGAAATAAATCTGCCATCCCTATCAGAGATAATAGAGATTGGTATTCCATGTCTGGAGACGACTTCCTTCAAATACAGTCGTGCTAACTTCTCCATCTTGTCATCTTCTCTTATTGGCAGGAAATGTGCTGATTTGGTGAGACGATCAACTATTACCCAAATAGTATCAAAACCACTTGCAGTCCTTGGCAATTTAGTGATGAAATCCATGGTAATGTTTTCCCATTTCCATTCCGGGATTTCGGGTTGTTGAAGTAGACCTGATGGTTTCTGATGCTCAGCTTTGACCTTAGAACACGTCAAACATTCTCCTACGTATTTAGCAACATCGGCTTTCATACCCGGCCACCAAAAATGTTTCTTGAGATCCTTGTACATCTTCCCCGTTCCAGGATGTATTGAGTATCTGGTTTTATGAGCTTCTTTAAGTACCATTTCTCTCATATCTCCAAATTTTGGTACCCAAATCCTTTCAGCCCTATACCGGGTTCCGTCTTCCCGAATATTAAGATGCTTCTCCGATCCTTTGGGTATTTCATCCTTTAAATTTCCCTCTTTTAAAACTCCTTGTTGCGCCTCCTTTATTTGAGTAGTAATGTTATTATGAATCATTATATTCATAGATTTTACTCGAATGGGTTCTCTGTCCTTCCTGCTCAAGGCATCGGCTACCACATTTGCCTTCCCCGGGTGGTAACGAATCTCAAAGTCGTAATCATTCAATAATTCAATCCACCTACGTTGCCTCATATTCAGTTGTTTCTGATTAAATATGTGTTGAAGACTTTTGTGGTCGGTATATATAATACTTTTGACCCCATATAAGTAGTGCCTCCAAGTCTTTAATGCAAAAAAACCGCGCCTAATTCCAAATCATGCGTCGTATAATTTTGTTCGTGAATCTTCAATTGTCTAGACGCATAAGCAATCACCTTCGTTCGTTGCATTAATACACAACCGAGACCTTGCTTTGATGCATCACAATAAATCACAAAATCATCATTCCCTTCAGGCAATGACAATATAGGTGCCGTAGTTAGCTTTTTCTTCAATAACTGAAACGCTTTCTCTTGTTCATCATTCCATTCAAATTTCTTCCCTTTATGCGTTAATGCAGTCAAGGGTTTTGCTATTCTGGAAAAGTCTTGGATGAACCTTCTGTAGTAACCAGCTAGTCCTAAAAACTGGCGTATGTGTTTCGGAGTTTTCGGGGTTTCTCACTTTTCAACAGTTTCTATCTTTGCCGGATCCACCTTAATACCTTCTTTGTTCACTATGTGATCGAGGAATTGAACTTCTTCCAACCAAAATGCACACTTTGAAAACTTAGCATACAATTCTTCCTTCCTCAATACTTCTAACACCTTTCTCAAATGTTCACCGTGTTCTTGGTCATTC
Source organism: Rutidosis leptorrhynchoides (assembly GCF_046630445.1). Lineage (NCBI taxonomy): Eukaryota > Viridiplantae > Streptophyta > Magnoliopsida > Asterales > Asteraceae > Rutidosis > Rutidosis leptorrhynchoides. Next base: position 371,466,359 of record NC_092340.1, on the reverse strand, counting down.
TTTGAGTAAATAAGTATGTCATCAATGAAAACAATGACAAACTTGTCAAGGTATGGTCCACACACTCGGTTCATAAGGTCTATGAACACAGCTGGTGCATTAGTTAAACCAAACGGCATGACCATAAACTCATAATGACCGTAACGTGTTCTGAAAGCAGTCTTTGGAATATCATCTTCTTTCACCCGCATTTGATGATACCCGGAACGTAAGTCAATCTTTGAATAAACAGACGAGCCTTGTAGTTGATCAAATAAGTCATCGATTCTCGGTAGTGGGTAGCGGTTCTTGATGGTAAGTTTGTTCAACTCTCGGTAGTCGATACACAACCTGAATGTACCATCTTTCTTCTTGACAAACAAAACAGGAGCTCCCCACGGTGATGTGCTTGGTCGAATGAAACCACGCTCTAAAAGTTCTTGTAATTGGCTTTGCAGTTCTTTCATCTCGCTGGGTGCGAGTCTGTAAGGAGCACGAGCTATTGGTGCAGCTCCTGGTACAAGATCTATTTGAAATTCTACGGATCGATGTGGTGGTAATCCCGGTAATTCTTTCGGAAATACATCGGGAAATTCTTTTGCAATGGGAACATCATTGATGCTCTTTTCTTCAGTTTGTACTTTCTCGGCGTGTGCTAGAACAGCATAGCAACCTTTTCTTATTAGTTTTTGTGCCTTCAAATTACTAATAAGATGTAGCTTCGTGTTGCCCTTTTCTCCGTACACCATTAAGGGTTTTCCTTTTTCTCGTATAATGCGAATTGCATTTTTGTAACAGACGATCTCTGCTTTCACTTCTTTCAACCAGTCCATACCGATTATCACATCAAAACTCCCTAACTCTACTGGTATCAAATCAATCTTAAATGTTTCGCTAACCAGTTTAATTTCTCGATTCCGACATATATTATCTGCTGAAATTAATTTACCATTTGCTAATTCGAGTAAAAATTTACTATCCAAAGGCGTCAATGGACAACTTAATTTAGCACAAAAATCTCTACTCATATAGCTTCTATCCGCACCCGAATCAAATAAAACGTAAGCAGATTTATTGTCAATAAGAAACGTACCCGTAACAAGCTCCGGGTCTTCCTGTGCCTCTGCCGCATTAATATTGAAAACTCTTCCGCGGCCTTGTCCATTCGTGTTCTCCTGGTTCGGGCAATTTCTAATAATGTGGCCCGGTTTTCCACATTTATAACAAACTACATTGGCATAACTTGCTCCGACACTACTTGCCCCGCCATTACTCGTTCCGACACCATTTGTTCCTTTCGTTCTGTTAACCCCTGGTCCGTAGACATCACACTTCGCCGCGCTATGACCATTTCTTTTACACTTGTTGCAAAATTTGGTGCAGAACCCCGAGTGATACTTTTCACACCTTTGGCATAGCTGCTTCTGATTGTTGTTGTTGTTGCGATTATTATTGTTGTTAAGATGATTGTTGTGGTTGTGGTTGTTGTTGTTGTTGGGCCGTTTGTTGTAGTTGCGATTGATGTTGCGATTGTTAGGATAGTTGTTGCGATTATTGTTATAATTGCTGTTGTTGTTGTATTGGTGATTCTTATCACCGTTTTCCTCCCACTTTCTTTTGACTTGCTTCACATTGGCCTCTTCAGCAGTCTGTTCTTTAATTCTTTCTTCAATCTGGTTCACTAGTTTGTGAGCCATTCTACATGCCTGTTGTATGGAGGCGGGCTCGTGTGAACTTATATCTTCTTGGATTCTTTCTGGTAATCCTTTCACAAATGCGTCGATCTTCTCTTCCTCATCTTCGAATGCTCCCGGACACAATAGGCACAATTCTGTGAATCGTCTTTCGTACGTGGTAATATCAAATCCTTGGGTTCGTAACCCTCTAAGTTCTGTCTTGAGCTTATTGACCTCGGTTCTGGGACGGTACTTCTCGTTCATCAAGTGCTTGAATGCTGACCATGGTAGTGCGTACGCATCGTCTTGTCCCACTTGCTCTAGATAGGTATTCCACCATGTTAACGCAGAACCTGTGAAGGTATGCGTAGCGTACTTCACTTTGTCCTCTTCAGTACACTTACTTATGGCAAACACCGATTCGACCTTCTCGGTCCACCGTTTCAATCCGATCGGTCCTTCGGTTCCATCAAATTCCAAAGGTTTGCAGGCAGTGAATTCTTTGTAGGTGCATCCTACACGATTTCCTGTACTGCTAGATCCAAGGTTATTGTTGGTATGTAGCGCAGCCTGTACTGCGGCTATGTTTGAAGCTAGAAAAGTACGGAATTCCTCTTCATTCATATTCACGGTGTGTCGAGTAGTCGGTGCCATTTCCTTCAAAATAGTAAAATGGAACAAGTTAATCATACAGAATATTAAGAGTAGTTAATAGTATTTCGTAGCATAATATGAACTCATTTATAAAAGCTTTTTCTTCATATTAGCGTTTTATAAGTTTAAATTCGGGTAGTACCTACCCGTTAAGTTCATACTTAGTAGCTAATATACAATTCAACTACTACAATTCTATATGAAAAACTGATTATAATAATATTTCGCGTTCAAACTTTTATACAATATTTTACAAACTTACAATACCGCTTATTTTACATAAAGCATGAAATATAGCACACAATAACTTTGATACAAGATAGTTGTGAAGATAATTCTAGCTAGTACACAAGTCGTTCAGCAAAGGCAATAAAGACACGTAATTCATACGTCCAGAAACAAGTCATGCATTCTGGTTTTACTAGGACTACTTCCCATCCTTGGTCTTGTGGAACATAACCGTTATGGCCGTTGATAAGACAGCATGTTGTAACGTCATCAAAGGGACGAGGGTTACGTAATGTCCAACAGTCCCGTAACAATCTAAAAACCTCATTTCTTATCCCAATTACCGACTCCGTCACTCGTGGAAACGTTTTGTTTAATAGTTGTAGCCCGATGTTCTTGTTCTCACTTTGGTGAGAAGCGAACATTACTAATCCGTAAGCATAACATGCTTCTTTATGTTGCATGTTAGCCGCTTTTTCTAAATCACGAAGTCCAATATTCGGATATATTGAGTCAAAATAATTTCTTAACCCGTTGCGTAAAATAGCATTTGGGTTCCCCGCAAAATATGCGTCAAAGTAAACACATCGTAACTTATGGGTTTCCCAATGTGATATCCCCCATCTTTCAAACGAAAGTCTCTTATAAACCAAGACATTCTTGGAATGTTCTTCGAATGTCTTACAAACTGATCTCGCCTTAAATAGTTGTGCCGAGGAATTCTGGCCGACTCTAGACAAGATTTCATCAATCATGTCTCCGGGTAGGTCTCTTAAAATATTGGGTTGTCTATCCATTTTGTGTTTTTAAACTGTAAAATAGACAAGAGTTAGATTCATAAAAAAATACTTATTAATACAAGCAATTTTTACATATATCATAAAACATAAGCACACTATATTACATATATTACACCACACGAATACAACTATCTTATTCCGACTTGCTCGTTTCTTCTTCTTCGGTTTTGGTTCGTTTTTCCAAGTTTCTAGGGATATATGATGTTCCCCTAATACGAGCCGTCGTTATCCACATTGGTTTAGAAAAACCTGGTGGTTTAGAGGTTCCCGGGTCATTGTTACAACTTAAGGACTTCGGGGGTTGACGATACATATAAAGTTCATCGGGGTTGGAATTAGATTTCTCTATTTTTATGCCCTTTCCCTTATTATTTTATTTTGCCTTTTTAAATTCAGTTGGGGTAATTTCTATAACATCATCGGAATTCTCGTCAGAATCCGATTCATCGGAGAATTGGTAATCCTCCCAATATTTTGCTTCCTTAGCGGAAACACCATTGACCATAATTAACCTTGGTCGGTTGGTTGAGGATTTTCTTTTACTTAACCGTTTTATTATTTCCCCCACCGGTTCTATTTCTTCATCCGGTTCCGATTCTTCTTCCGGTTCCGATTCTTCTTCCGGTTCCGACTCTTCTTCCGGTTCCTCTTCGGGAAATTGTGAATCAGTCCACGAATCATTCCAATTTACATTTGACTCTTCATTATTATTAGGTGAGTCAATGGGACTTGTTCTAGAGGTAGACATCTATTACATAATATCAAACGCGTTAAGAGATTAATATATCACATAATATTCACATGTTAAAAATATATAGTTTCCAACAAAATTTGTTAAGCAATCATTTTTCAAGTAAACACGGTCGAAGTCCAGACTCACTAATGCATCCTAATAAACTCGATAAGACACACTAATGCAAAATTCTGGTTCTCTAAGACCAACGCTCGGATACCAACTGAAATGTCCCGTTCTTATTGATTAAAAACGTTCCATATTAATTGATTTCGTTGCGAGGTTTTGACCTCTATATGAGACGTTTTTCAAAGACTGCATTCATTTTAAAACAAACCATAACCTTTATTTCTTCAATAAAGGTTTAAAAAGCTTTACGTAGATTATCAAATAATGATAATCTAAAATATCCTGTTTACACACTACCATTACATAATGGTTTACAATACAAATATGTTACAACAAAATAAGTTTCTTGAATGCAGTTTTTGCACAATATCATACAAGCATGGACTCCAAATCTCGTCCTTATTTAAGTATGCGACAGCGGAAGCTCTTAATAATCACCTGAGAATAAACATGCTTAAAACGTCAACAAAAATGTTGGTGAGTTATAGGTTTAACCTATATATATCAAATCATAATAATAGACCACAAGATTCCATATTTCAATACACATCCCATACATAGAGATAAAAATCATTCATATGGTGAACACCTGGTAACCGACATTAACAAGATGCATATATAAGAATATCCCCATCATTCCGGGACACCCTTCGGATATGATATAAATTTCGAAGTACTAAAGCATCCGGTACTTTGGATGGGGCTTGTTGGGCCCGATAGATCTATCTTTAGGATTCGCGTCAATTAGGGTGTCTGTTCCCTAATTCTTAGATTACCAGACTTAATAAAAAGGGGCATATTCGATTTCGATAATTCAACCATAGAATGTAGTTTCACGTACTTGTGTCTATTTTGTAAATCATTTATAAAACCTGCATGTATTCTCATCCCAAAAATATTAGATTTTAAAAGTGGGACTATAACTCACTTTCACAGATTTTTTACTTCGTCGGGAAGTAAGACTTGGTCACTGGTTGATTCACGAACCTATAACAATATATACATATATATCAAAGTATGTTCAAAATATATTTACAACACTTTTAATATATTTTGATGTTTTAAGTTTATTAAGTCAGCTGTCCTCGTTAATAACCTACAACTAGTTGTCCACAGTTAGATGTACAGAAATAAATCGATAAATATTATCTTGAATCAATCCACGACCCAGTGTATACGCATCTCAGTATTGATCACAACTCAAACTATATATATTTTGGAATCAACCTCAACCCTGTATAGCTAACTCCAACATTCACATATAGAGTGTCTATGGTTGTTCCGAAATATATATAGATGTGTCGACATGATAGGTCGAAACATTGTATACGTGTCTATGGTATCTCAAGATTACATAATATACAATACAAGTTGATTAAGTTATGGTTGGAATAGATTTGTTACCAATTTTCACGTAGCTAAAATGAGAAAAATTATCCAATCTTGTTTTACCCATAACTTCTTCATTTTAAATCCGTTTTGAGTGAATCAAATTGCTATGGTTTCATATTGAACTCTATTTTATGAATCTAAACAGAACAAGTATAGGTTTATAGTCGGAAAAATAAGTTACAAGTCGTTTTTGTAAAGGTAGTCATTTCAGTCGAAAGAACGACGTCTAGATGACCATTTTAGAAAACATACTTCCACTTTGAGTTTAACCATAATTTTTGGATATAGTTTCATGTTCATAATAAAAATCATTTTCTCAGAATAACAACTTTTAAATCAAAGTTTATCATAGTTTTTAATTAACTAACCCAAAACAGCCCGCGGTGTTACTACGACGGCGTAAATCCGGTTTTACGGTGTTTTTCGTGTTTCCAGGTTTTAAATCATTAAGTTAGCATATCATATAGATATATAACATGTGTTTAGTTAATTTTAAAAGTCAAGTTAGAAGGATTAACTTTTGTTTGCGAACAAGTTTAGAATTAACTAAACTATGTTCTAGTGATTACAAGTTTAAACCTTCGAATAAGATAGCTTTATATGTATGAATCGAATGATGTTATGAACATCATTACTACCTTAAGTTCCTTGGATAAACCTACTAGAAGATAGAAAAATGGATCTAGCTTCAATGGATCCTTGGATGGCTCGAAGTTCTTGAAGCAAAATCATGACACGAAAACAAGTTCAAGTAAGATCATCACTTGAAATAAGATTGTTATAGTTATAGAAATTGAACCAAAGTTTGAATATGATTATTACCTTGTATTAGAATGATAACCTACTGTAAGAAACAAAGATTTCTTGAGGTTGGATGATCACCTTACAAGATTGGAAGTGAGCTAGCAAACTTGAAAGTATTCTTGATTTTATGAAACTAGAACTTTTGGAATTTATGAAGAACACTTAGAACTTGAAGATAGAACTTGAGAGAGATCAATTAGATGAATAAAATTGAAGAATGAAAGTGTTTGTAGGTGTTTTTGGTCGTTGGTGTATGGATTAGATATAAAGGATATGTAATTTTGTTTTCATGTAAATAAGTCATGAATGATTACTCATATTTTTGTAATTTTATGAGATATTTCATGCTAGTTGCCAAATGATGGTTCCCACATGTGTTAGGTGACTCACATGGGCTGCTAAGAGCTGATCATTGGAGTGTATATACCAATAGTACATACATCTAAAAGCCGTGTATTGTACGAGTACCTATTTCTAGTTTTGATGTAGTACTAGGAATGGATTGGTTGAGCTCGCTTAGGGCTAATATTAAGTGCAATAGGAAAATGATTACCTTTCATCCGATCGATGGAACCCGTGTTGTGGCCCGAGGGGAGCGGAGCGGGTATAATCTTCCGTTGATAACCATGATGAAAGCGAAAAAGTCAATGGGAAAGGGTTGTGAATCATTTCTTGCATATGTAATTGATGCGAAGAAAGAAAAGAAAACAGTGGCTGATATTCCGGTAGTATCAGAATTTTCTGAAGTGTTCCCAGATGAGTTACCAGGTCTGCCGCCGGTAAGGGAAGTCGAATATAAGATTGAGTTGGTTCCTGGAACAACTCCAGTTGCAAAAGCTCCATACCGATTAGCGCCGTCTGAAATCCGTGAAATGATGTCACAGATTCAAGAACTATTAGGTCGTGGGTTTATCCGACCGAGTTCTTCACCGTGGGGTGCTCCGGTATTGTTTGTTAAAAAGAAAGATGGGTCAATGCGTATGTGTATTGATTATCGTGAATTGAACAAAAGAACAGTGAAGAATAAGTATCCGTTACCTCGAATAGACGATTTGTTCGATCAGTTACAGGGTGCTTCATTCTTTTCTAAGATAGACTTACGATCCGGATATCATCGGGTTCGTGTTGCTGAATCAGATATACCGAAAACAGCGTTCAGAACAAGGTATGGTCATTATGAATTTTTTGTCATGCCGTTTGGGTTGACGAATGCGCCAGCAATCTTCATGGATCTAATGAATAGAGTGTGTCGCCCGTTCTTAGATAAGTTTGTGATTGTGTTTATAGATGATATACTAGTGTATTCAAAGACCGAAAGTGAACATGCTGAACATCTGAGACGGGTTTTGAACATGTTGAAACGTGAACAACTATTTGCAAAATTTTCAAAGTGTGAATTTTGGTTACGTGAAGTGCAGTTTTTAGGTCATGTGATTTGTGCCGAGGGTATAAAAGTTGATCCGACAAAGATAGAAGCGGTAATGAATTGGAATTCTCCGAAGACTCCGACTGAGATTAAGAGTTTTCTGGGATTAGCTGGTTATTATCACAGATTTATCAAGGATTTCTCGAAAATAGCGGGTCCGTTGACTAAGTTGACTCGTAAAGATGTAGCCTTTCGATGGACTGATGAACAGGAAAAGGCTTTTCAGATTTTGAAACAGCTACTGTGTCAGGCACCAGTATTAGCTTTACCAGAAGGTTCAGACGACTTCGTGGTATACTGTGATGCATCATTTGCTGAGTTGGGTTGTGTATTAATGCAAAGAGATAAAGTAATCGCTTAAGCCTCGCGACAGTTGAAAGTTCATGAGAAGAATTATCGAGTGCATGATCTTGAAATGGCTGCAGTAGTGTTTGCTTTGAAACTGTGGAGACACTATTTGTATGGAACCCATTGTGTTATATGTACAGATCACAAGAGTTTGCAGTATATCTTCTCATAGAAAGAATTGAATATGCGTCAGAGACGATGGCAAGAGTTGATCAAGAATTACGATTGTGAAATTAAATACCATCCGGGTAAGGCAAATGTGGTTGCAGATGCGCTAAGTCGTAAAAAGTCAAGTGAAAATGTGAAATTTCTTCGTTTAAATATAACTTCAGATTTGATTAACCGCTTAAGAACCATTCAGGCCTGTGCTTTAGAGGACGAACATATTAAATCTGAACAAATGACCAAACGAAAAGTGGACTTAATTGATGACTCACTTGGACTAAAGACCTTAAACAGTCGTGTTTGGGTACGTAAGCTTGTAGATTTGAGGGATTTAATCATGACAGAAGCTCACAAATCCAGATTAACAGTACATCCAGGTAGTAATAAGATGTATCATGATTTGAAAATAGTGTATTGGTGGCCAACAATGAAAACAGATATCGCTCGATATGTCGAAAAGTGTCATATATGTGCTCAAGTGAAGGCAGAACATCAGAAACCTTATGGTTCGTTACGCCAGTTACAGATTCCAGAGTGGAAGTGGGAACATATAACGATGGATTTTGTGACAAAATTACCTCGAACTCAGAAAAGACATGATATGATTTGGGTAATAGTGGATCGTCTAACCAAAAGTGCTCATTTTCTTGCTACTCGTGAAACAGCTTCATTAAGTGAGTTAGCTGAATTGTATGTGAAAGAGATAGTTAGTCGACATGGTGTGCCGTTATCGATTATTTCAGACAGGGATTCTAGATTTGTGTCGAATTTCTGGAATAGTCTTCAACAAAATCTCGGTACACGTGTAAATTTAAGTACAACTTATCATCCTCAGACAGACGGTCAGAGTGAAAGAACGATACAGACTTTGGAGGATATGTTAAGGGCTTGTGTGTTAGAATACGGTGGTTCGTGGGATACACATTTGCCGTTGGTCAAATTCGCGTATAATAATTCATATCATTCGAGTATAGGGATGCCGCCCTATGAAATGTTATACGGTCGTCGTTGCAGAACTCCAACTTGTTGGTTAGAAGCTGGGGAGAAACAGTTTGCAGGTCCCGAAATTGTTCAAATGACAGCCAAAAAAGTTGCAATTGCTCGAGAAAAGTTGAAAGCCGCTAGAGACAGGCAAAAAATGTATGCTGATCCGTGTAGACGTTCGGTAACCTTTAATGTGGGTGAACGAGTGTATCTGAAATTTTCGCCGTGGAAAGGGGTTATCAGATTCGGTAAACGTGGTAAGTTAGCACCGAGATTTATTGGTCCGTTTTTGATCAGTGAAGTGTTGAATGATCAGACTGTGGTGTTAGATCTTCCGTCAGAGTTAGCTGATATTCATAATACATTCAACGTGTGTTATCTTCGTAAGTGTAAAGTCGACGATGAAACACAACTTCTTCCTTTAGAAGATTTAAGGGTCGATTTGAATAAGAAATTGGTGGAAGAGTCGGTCCGTGTGGTTGACCAAAAGGTGACTAAGCTGAGAAAGAAAGAGATTCCGATGGTGTTGATTAAGTGGAAACAAAGTTTGGGATCTAATCTTACGTGGGAAACGGAAGAGTTGATGAGAAAACGCTACAATTATTTATTTGATCAAGATCAGATTCCGAGGACGAAATCTTCTTAAGGGGGTTGGATTTGTAACAGACTGAAACCCGGGCTAGTTGTAATAAGGACAAGGAGGAAGCTCAGAAATAATAACTGAGCAGTTGCTGGTAACTGGTGAGTGGGTCTATCTCCGGATAGAGTTTAAGTAGCATATCATGCTACTGTGGTTGACTCTTTTACCATGCATAGTGTATAAATTGTCATGTTAGAATAATATAGTATGCCTGATGTTGTATGTGAATTATGTGTACACTGTGTGAATGGCACCAGTCGGGCCTAGGGAGACTGGGGACTCGAGACCGTGCTTAGGTGAGGTTAGAGTCCGTATGAGGTCAACCGTGCCTAGGGGAGGTTGGGTCCATAGGCTACTGATTGTGGAGTATAGTGTGAACGATGCATCCCCTGCATATGGATAACTATACTGTGAATTGAGTAGCATGGACTATCGGTAGACTCAGGCCCGATCAGCTGGGAGTCGTGTGCTCGTACAAACCGCCGATCCTCGTATTGTCTTATTGTATGCTAGTTGGTAGTTAGCATGTACTGTTGTTAGTATATAGCTTGTGTGTGACTTAAGCTATATCTGTTAGATAGATTCCATTCACTTAGCGGTGCGCTAATCCCCCACATAATTACCCCTTGCAGGTTTAGGTACTGCTAGTCGGGATGGGTGCTGATGCAGAAGACATGTTTAACAACCCTACTCTGATGTGAACTTTTGTTTAAATCATGTTTTGTAATAACGTAACACTGTTGTGTAAACTTACACTTAATTACTCAGATTAATGTAATGACGCGACTTATAGTGTGTTTGTTAATAAAGTCTTCCGCTGTGTTTAAAAAAAAAAATTACCGGTGTTACAAGTTGGTATCAGAGCATGGTTTGGCAGCAAATACGTGCGCGTATTTTGTTCCCAAACCCTGAGGCAAGTCAAACATGTCTGTGGGAGTGGGGGCTAAGTGGAAAATAGGATATACGTGTGTTAGTTGTGATTGAACTAACTGTTATCCACTAAGCTTTTATGTGAGATGTTTTGTAACACATGTATGGCTGATAAAAACGCAACTGGCCCCTCTAACCCCGAAACATTCAGAGTACCAGAAGAGGGTGTTGAGTCGGATGATGATTAGAGTAGTTACATCCTTTAGTTAGAAAGCAAGCTAAAAGAGGCTGAGGACAAAATTAATGAGCTTGAATTGGCAAGGCATTCTGGAAATGATGATACACCACCTGGATTCTCAACCGCGCAATCTCAAACGATACCTAATGTGCCCCAGAACCAGTTTCAGAATCAAATACCTAACCAATATTATATGCCACCACAAACACCTTTACTTACCAAAATCCCATGATGATGAATCCATACCAAATGCAAATGTTCCATCAACCTTACATGCAACCACCCAAAAGGTGTACTTATAAAAATTTTCGTGATTGCAAACCCTCCGAGTTCTCTGGAAGTACTGATCTGACTGTAACTCTCAATAGGTTGCGAGAAGTTGAAAGGGTATTTGAAGCGTGTCAGTGTGAACCCAAGTTGAAGGTAACATATGCTAGTAGACTGTTGAAAGGTAGGGCTATGATTTGGTGAGATTCTTTGATTTCCAGTATACCGAAAGAGCAAGTGAGTATGATCACATGGGAGCAGTTTTATGGGAAGGTGTGTGAACAGTATTGTAATCCGTTTGATATGAACCGAATCAAGACTGAGTTTTTTGAAATGAAGATGACACCTCAAATGACGATCGATGAGGTAGTAGAGAAGTTTATGGATAAACTGAGGTTTGTACAACAATGGGTGCCAGACGAAGCGTCTCGTATCCAGCATTTTGTTAATATCATTCTTCCTGAGTACAAAACTTTTGTTAGTACGTATTATTAGTATTACTAGTACTATCGTCTTAGGGCTATTACTAATACTATTGACTATTATTAGCATATTATTATTAGTTTTATCAATATTAATATTATTGCTATTTTTACTATATATTAGTTACTAATACTATTATTAATATTACTAGTACTTCGCATCGTTCGGTGCATCTTGGGGCTATTATGGCTGAGGACGATTCTCTTTGCTCTTGAGCTTGGTGGGTTTCCTATAGTTGTGTGGCTTCGGGGATGGCTACCGTAAAGGTGCATGAATGGTGTTTTAGTTTGTTACGGGTGGTTGGATCTTTGCTTGCGCAACAACTTCCACCTGGCATGACTTTCGAGTTTCTGTCCACAAGGTTTTTTTTTGGCTCTATTTTCTGAGGCAACAACAAGCATCGATTTATGGCGACTTGACTGCTGCTTAGAGCCTAAATTGATTTTCAGATAGACTTTAAATCCCTTGAAAATTTGATCTTACCATTTCCATGGAGTCCCATTTTTCTTTTCTGTTTATTTATATAAAACATTTTTTTTAATGGCCGGAGGTCCTCACGGAAGCAATCTCTCTGCCCTGGAGTAGAGAGAGGGATGACTTTCTCCCTCTATGGGTGGAGAATTTTTTCTTGACTCATGGTTAGAGAAATGACTTCTCTTATACGCTACGGTAGAGGAAGGATTGTCTACATCTCACCTCCCCCATGCTCCGCATGTACAGAATTGTGTATTGTTGTTGTTGTTGTTGTTGTTGTTGTTTAGGTTGTTGAAAATATGTTCTCGGGTTGGCTACGGTTCGACCGTGGTTTGACCGTGGTACATATATTCCGAAGATATGCCCATGACATTAAATAATAAAAGTCCATTTATCCTATTCGGTTACACACAAAGGCCAATCGTAAATTGTTTGATATACCTTCTAATCGGAAATTAATTTATTAATCATTAGTTAATGCTTTAATAAATTAAGTAAGTTTTTTTTATGTGTTTACATATACTTACAAATCTAAATATGTAGAGATTTGATTAGATTTTGTAAATCATATTTTATATAAGATATAAGATTTGATTTATAAAATATGATTTGATTTTGTAAATCTTATTTTATATAAAGATTTGATTTTGCAAATCTTTCCAAATCTTCATTTATTATATTTGTACTATATGTATTATTGTATCAATTATGTAATATATAATACCAAGTCTTGGTATTGGAAATATATATATAAAAAAAATACACATACAAAAATGCTATTTTCTTTCTCATTTTCAAGTAACCAAAATACCTGAAATCTATAATTGGGTTCTGTTTTTGGTGGAAATAAGGAAGAAGAAAAGATTCGTTAAGTAGAAGGTATAGATCGAAACAAGGTTGGAACTTTGGGTGTCTACCGTTTAGAGGAACTCTTCTTTGAGTTTTCAAATTCGATCTTCAAAAGGCTACAAAGGTTGTATTCTAATATTCTCTTGTTCGGTTTCGCTAATTTATTTTGTTTGCTAAAGTTTTGTACAATGATCCGTGGAAGAGTATGATATTGTAAAGTTTTAAAAATGCTTCCGCTCGCTTTGAATTTGTATCATACTCCAACAGTGGTATCAGAGCCATCTTGTACAAGTTTTAGCAAACTTTTCTTATGATATTTAGTTTTGATGGATGCGTTGTGCATGATTCTTGGAGATGATCATGCATAACAAACATGCAAAACAAGTATCATGATTTATGTTTTATGTTTCCTAAATACTAATTTGAATCTTGAATTTTGGCAAAATGTAAAATGGGTTAAACTCATTTTTTTCATTTAAGAAATTTTTTTTTCAGCTTGGACAGTCCGTCTTTGATGGACTGTTTCGGGGCTTTAAACTCAATATTATTGTATGAGACCAATTAAATTTGAAAGCTAACTGAAAGAACTTAAATTTAAAAAAAAAATCATCAAAAATGGACTAGAAATGAGTAAGATATGACCATCTGAAGTTGCATGTATGAATCTGCCAAAATCTGAAAATTTGATAAAGTAACTTGAATGTTGATTAAAAGTCATTCAAAGTTTATGAAAATAAAGTACATAAATTATATTCATGTTTTACATGAAATGAGAAAATTAAAATTATTAATTTTAGACTTTATGCTTTGTTAAAGTGAATAAATCTCCAATAGGTTTTAATTCACTTAATATGTTTGTTTGGATGATTTTAGCATGAAAACCATACTTACAAAATATGAAGTGGGTTTACATACATAAGTTATGTAAATAAGGATTGATATTTGTTATGTACCATTAAGTGTTGTTTAAATTAATCTTTATCGAAACATGTTTCATAAAATGGATGTTTGGCACTCCATTTGTAATGTATATGATTGTTGTATGAAATCGATAGTATTTGCCTCTATAAGACCCTTGTGTGAATGTTTGGTTGTGTGATTTAATTTATTATTTATTCGGGATGAATGTAATAATTTATTAAACGACTTGCATGTCGTATTTCTTATTTATTCGGGATGAATGTAATAATTATTAAACGACTTGCAGGTCGTATTTCTTTTTCATATTGTATTTGTAGTAGTATAGAAAATAGAATAGTTATTTTGTAAAATAATGCAACCAAGATTGGAATCACGAAGATGATGTTCACAAGGCGGCCCGTCCGAGCATTTAATGGAGATGGCGGTTTTAGTGGGAGCCAATTCTCACACAAGGTTATGTCCCTAGTTGACCAAGTTTTTCCGTGTGTTGGCTCACCGGAAAAACGCATAGGACTCGAGGCATACTACCGATAATTACGTGTCATGATTATTATTGTGTTCTTATTTGTCTATGACATGCTAGCTAGAAAATTAGTATAGAAACAAAAGACAATAATCACTTAAAATGGTTTGGTTAAAATTAGTTTAACAAACGCAACACGCAATACATAATTAGCAAATGTTTTGAAATGGAATAAACTACTTTTGCTAAAAGAAAACAAAACCCCGTTTTAAATATAAACTTTACGCTACCCATGAGTTGTACACACATCCGAACCTTCTACCTGTTAGAGTTCGCGATACCCGAGAGTCTTGGGCCGGACTTTAATTGGGTGTTGGGAAGGGTGAGGTGAATTTTGCGATACCCGAGAGTCTTGGGCCAGATTTCACATGTATCTATCACGGACGGTTTACAATCTGAAATCGTGGTTCGCAGCAAACCCGCCACGAGGAAGGATTAGCGTATAAGGGATTAAACATGCCAAGTGAAATAATTGACTATCACTAAATCCCGCAGAACCTAAAAATTTCATAATGGATGAAATTGGTAATATAGTTACCTACCTAAATAGCTTGTGATTGTCAATCCGCGGTAAACCCGTCGTTACCATAAGTGAAATATGGATCTTAGCCTTGTTAATTATAATTGTTTGAATATTGAATACACTTGGGTAATTATTGAAATGTCCCGTTCATATTGATTATAAACGTTTCATATTAATTGATTTCGTTGCGAGGTTTTGACCTCTATATGAGACGTTTTTCAAAGACTGCATTCGATTTTAGAACAAACCATAACCTTTAAAATATTACGACGACTATCAAATAATGATAATCTAAAATATAGCGTTTTTCACACGACCATTACATAATGGTTTACAATAATATTACACATCAACATAAGTCTTCGAATGCAGTTTTTAAACAATATTATACAAGCATGGACTCCAAATCTTGTCCTTAATTTAGTATGCAACAGCGGAAGCTCTTAATAATCACCTGAGAATAAACATGTTTAAAACGTCAACAAAAGTGTTGGTGAGTTATAGGTTTAACCTACATATTATCAAATCATAATAATAGACCACAAGATTTCATTTTTATAACACATCTCATATCAGGCATTTCGCAAACTGCATAGAGATAAAAATCATTCATATGTTGAACACCTGGTAACCGACCTTAACAAGATGCATATAGAATATCCTCATCATTCCGGGACTCTCATCGGATATGATAAATCGAAGTACTAAAGCATCCGTAACTCGGATGAGGCTTGTTGGGCCAAATAGATCTATCTTTAGGATTCTCGTCAATTAGGGGCCATTTCCCTAATTCTTAGGCTACCAAGCTAAAAAGGGGCATATTCGGTTCGATAATCCAACATTGAAAGTATTTTCGATTACTTGTGTCTATTTTGTAAAACATTTATAAAATCGCATGTATTCTCATCCAAAAAAAATAATAGATTTTAAAAGTGGGACTATAACTCACTTTCACAGATTTTTACTTCGTCGGGAAGTAAGACTTGGCCACTGGTCGATTCACGAACCTATAACAAATATGTACATATATATCAAAGTATGTTTAAAATATATTTACAATATTTTTAATACGTTTTACTGTTTTAAGTTTATTAAGTCAGCTGTCCTCGTTAGTAACCTACAACTAGTTGTCCACAGTTAGATGTACAGAAATAAATCGATATATATTATCTTGAATCAATCCACGACCCAGTGTATACACGTCTCAGGCTAGATCACAACTCAAAGTATATATATTTTTGGAATCAACCTCAACCCTGTATAGCTAACTCCAACATTACTGCATATAGAGTGTCTATGGTTGTTCCAAATAATATATATACATGGGTCGATATGATATGTCAAAACATTTGCATACTTGTCTATGGTATCCTAAGATTACATAATATATTAGAATATATGTAATACAATATAAGTTAGCTAGGATATGATTAATATAGATTTGTTACCAATTTTCACGTAGCTACAACAAGAAAAAATTTTCAATCTTGTTTTACCCATAACTTCTTCGATTTAAATCCATTTTGAGTGTTTCAAGTTGCTATGGTTTTATATTGAACTTAATTTTATGAATCTAAACAGAAAAAGTATAAGTTTATAGTCAGAAATACAGGTTACAAGTCATTTTTATAAAGGTAGTCATTTCAGTCGAAAGAATGACGTCTAGATGACCATTTTGGAAAACATACTTCTACTTTGAGTTTAACCATGATTTTTGGATATAGTTTCATGTTCATAAGAAAAATCATTTTCCCAGAAGAACAACTTTTAAATCAAATTTTATCATAGTTTTTAATTAACTAACCCAAAACAGCCCGCGGTGTTACTACGATGGCGTATATCCGGTTTTACGGTGTTTTTCGTGTTTCCCGGTTTTAAATCATTAAGTTAGCATATCATATAGATATAGAACATGTGTTTAGTTGATTTTAAAAGTCAAGTTAGAAGGATTAACTTTTGTTTGCGAACAAGTTTAGAATTAACTAAACTATGTTCTAGTGATTTCAAGTTTAAACCTTCGAATAAGGTAGTTTTATATATATGAATCGAATGATGTTATGAACATCATTACTACCTCAAGTTTAGTAGGTAAACCTATTGGAAGTGACATTAAATGATCTAGCTTCAAAGGATCTTGGATGGCTTGAAAGTTCTTGAAGCAGAATCATGACACGAAAACAAGTTCAAGTAAGATTATCACTCGAATTAAGATAGTTATAGTTATAGGAATTGAATCAAAGTTTGTATATGAGTATTACCTTGATTTAGAATGATTTCTTACTGTAAAAAACAAGGATTTCTTGAGGTTGGATGATCACTTTACAAGATTGGAAGTGAGCTAGTAAACTTGGAAGTATTCTTGATTTTATGAAACTAGAACTTGTAGAATTTATGAAGAACACTTAGAACTTGAAGATAGAACTTGAGAGAGATCACTTAGATGAAGAAAATTGAAGAATGA
Organism: Rutidosis leptorrhynchoides; assembly: GCF_046630445.1. Classification (NCBI taxonomy): domain Eukaryota; kingdom Viridiplantae; phylum Streptophyta; class Magnoliopsida; order Asterales; family Asteraceae; genus Rutidosis; species Rutidosis leptorrhynchoides. Next base: position 371,448,792 of record NC_092340.1, on the reverse strand, counting down.
AAGTGTTTGTAGGTGTTTTTGGTCGTTGGTATATGGATTAGATATAAAGGATGTGTAATTTTGTTTACATGTAAATAAGTCATGAATGATTACTAATATTTTTGTAATTTTATGAGATATTTCATGCTAGTTGCCAAATATGTTAGGTGACTCATATGGGCTGCTAAGAGCTGATCATTGGAGTGCATATACCAATAGTACATACATCTAAAAGATGTGTATTGTACGAGTACGAGTACGAATACGGGTGCATACGAGTAGAATTGTTGATGAAACTGAACGAGGATGTAATTGTAAGCATTTTTGTTAAGTAGAAGTATTTTGATAAGTGTCTTGAAGTCTTTCAAAAGTGTATGAATACATATTAAAACACTACATGTATATACATTTTAACTGAGTCGTTAAGTCATCGTTAGTCGTTACATGTAAATGTTGTTTTGAAACCTTTAGGTTAACGATCTTGTTAAATGTTGTTAACCCATTGTTTATTATATCTAAAGAGATGTTAAATTATTACATTATCATGATATTATGATATATTAATATATCTTAGTATGATATATATACAGTTAAATGTTGTTACAACGATAATCGTTACATATATGCCTCGTTTCGAAATTCTTAAGTTAGTAGTCTTGTTTTACATATGTAGTTCATTGTTAACACACTTAATGATATACTTAATTATCATTTTATCATGTTAAACATAGTGTATCAATATCTTAATATGATTCATATGTATTTAGTAAGACGTTGTTATAACGATAATCGTTAAATATATCGTTTCGAGTTTCTTAATTCAATAAACTCATTTTTATGTATATCACTCATTGTTAATATACTTAGTGAGATACTTACTTATCATAATCTCATGTTAACCATATATATATATATATATATATATATATATATATATATATATATATATATATATATATATATCATGTAGTTTTTACAAATTTTTAACGTTCGTGAATCGCCGGTCAACTTGGATGGTCAATTGTCTATATGAAGCACATTTCAAATAATCAAGTCTTAACAAGTTTGATTGCTTAATATGTTGGAAACATTTAATCATACAAATATAGTTTTCATTTAATATATAACATGGAAAAGTTCGGGTCACTACAGTACCTACCCGTTAATTAAATTTCGTCCCGAAATTTTAAGAAGTTGAAGGTGTTGACGAATCTTCTAGAAATAGGTACGGGTATTTCAGCTTCATTTGATCTTCACACTCCCAGATGAACTCGGGTCCCCTACGAGCATTCCATCGAACCTTGACGATCGGTATCTTATTTTGCTTGAGCCTTTTAACCTCACGATCCATTATCTCGACGGGTTCTTCAATTAATTGTAGTTTTTCATTGATTTTAATTTCGTCTAAAGGAATAGTGAGATCTTCTTTGGCTAAGCACTTCTTCAGATTCGAGACGTGAAAGGTATTATGTACATTGGCGAGTTGTTGAGGTAATTCAAGTCGGTAGGCTACTGGTCCGACACGATCTAAAATCTTGAATGGTCCAATGTATCTTGGATTTAGTTTCCCCCGTTTACCAAATCCAACAACGCCTTTCCAAGGTGAAACCTTAAGCATGACCATATCTCCAATCTCAAATTCTATATCTTTTCTTTTACTGTCCGCATAGCTCTTTTGTCGACTCTGGACGGTTTTCAATCGTTGTTGAATTTGGATGATTTTCTCTGTAGTTTCTTGGATTATCTCCGGACCCGTAATCTGTCTATCCCCCAATTCATTCCAACAAATTGGAGATCTGCACTTTCTACCATAAAGTGCTTCGAACGATGCCATTTCGATACTTGAGTGGTAACTGTTGTTGTAGGAAAATTCTGCTAATGATAGATGTCGATCCCAACCGTTTCCAAAATCAATAACACATGCTCGTAGCATGTCTTCAAGAGTCTGTATCGTCCTTTCGCGCTGCCCATCGGTTTGTGGATGATAGGCAGTACTCATGTCTAGACGAGTTCCCAATGCTTATTGTAATGTCTGCCAAAACTTTGAAACAAATCTGCCATCTCTATCAGAGATAATAGAGATTGGTATTCCATGTATGGAGACAACTTCCTTCAAGTATAATCTCGCCAACTTCTCCATTTTATCATCTTCTCTCATTGGCAGAAAGTATGCTGACTTGGTGAGACGATCGAATATTACCCAAATAGTATCATAACCACTTGCAGCCCTTGGCAATTTAGTAATGAAATCCATGGTAATGTTTTTCCATTTCCATTCTGGGATTTCAGGTTATTGGAGTAGACCTGATGGTTTCTGATGTTCAGCTTTGACCTTTGATCATGTAAAACATTCTCCTACATATTTAGCAATATCAGCTTTCATACCCGACCACCAAAAGTGCTTCTTGAGATCTTTGTACATTTTTTTTGCTCCAGGATGTATTGAGTATCTGGTTTTATGTGCTTCCTTAAGTACCATTTCTCTCACATCTCCAAACTTTGGTACCCAAATTCTTTCAGCCCTATATCGGGTTCCGTCTTCCCGAATATTAAGATGTTTCTCCGATCCTTTGGGTATTTCATTCTTCAACTTTCCTTCTTTTACAACTCCCTGTTACGCCTCCTTTATTTGAGTAGTAAGGTTAGTACGAATAATTATATTCATAGCTTTTACCCGCATTGGTTCTCTGTCCTTTCTACTTAAAGTGTCGGCTACCACATTTGCCTTCCCTGGGTGGTAACGAATCTCAAAATCGTAATCATTCAATAACTCAATCCACCTACGCTGCCTCATGTTCAATTGTTTCTGATTAAATATATGTTGGAGACTTTTGTGGTCGGTATATATGATACTTTTGACCCCATATAAGTAGTGCCTCCAAGTCTTTAATGCAAAAACAACAGCGCCCAATTCCAAATCGTGAGTCATATAATTTTGCTCGTGAATCTTCAATTGTCTGGACGCATAAGCAATTACCTTCATTCGTTGCATTAATACACAACCGAGGCCTTGCTTTGAGGCATCACAATATATCACAAAATCATCATTCCCTTCAGGCAATGACAATATAGGTGCCGTAGTTAACTTTTTCTTCAACAATTGAAACGCTTTCTCCTGCTCATCCGTCCATTCAAATTTCTTCCCTTTATGCGTTAATGCAGTCAAGGGTTTTGCTATTTTGGAAAAATCTTGGATGAACCTTCTGTAGTAACCAGCAAGTCCTAAAAATTGGCGTATATGCTTCGGAGTTTTCGGGGTTTTCCACTTTTCAATGGTTTCAATCTTTGCCGGATCCACTTGAATACCTTCTTTATTCACTATGTGACCAAGGAATTGAACTTCTTCCAACCAAAATGCACACTTTGAAAACTTAGCGTACAGTTTTTCTTTCCTCAACAACTCTAGCACTTTTCTCAAATGTTCTTCATGCTCTTGATCATTATTTGAGTAAATAAGTATGTCATCGATAAAAACAATGACAAACTTGTCAAGGTATGGTCCACACACTCGGTTCACGAGGTCCATGAACACAGCTGGTGCGTTAGTCAACCCAAATGGCATAACCATAAACTCGTAATGACCGTAACGCGTCCTGAAAGCAGTCTTTGGAATATCATCCTCCTTTACCCGCATTTGATGATACCCAAAACGTAAATCAATCTTAGAATAAACTGACGAGCCTTGTAGTTGATCAAATAAGTCATCGATTCTTGGTAGTGGATAACGATTCTTGATGGTAAGTTTGTTCAACTCTCGGTAGTCGATACACAACCTGAATGTACCATCCTTCTTTTTGACAAACAAAACAGGAGCTCCCCATGGTGATGTACTTGGTCGTATAAAACCACGCTCTAAAAGTTCTTTTAGTTAGCTTTGGAGTTCTTTCGTTTCACTAGGTGCGAGTTTGTATGGAGCACGAGCTATTGGTGCAGCTCCTGGTACGAGATCTATTTGAAATTCAACAGATCGATGTGGAGGTAGTCCTGGTAATTCTTTCAAAAATACATCGGGAAATTCTTTTGCGACGGGAACATCATTGATTTTCTTTTCTTCGGGTTTGACTTTTTCGATGTGTGCTAGAACGGCATAGCAACCTTTTCTTATTAGTTTTTGCGCCTTCAAATTACTAATAAGATTTAGCTTCGCGTTGCTCTTTTCTCCGTACACCATTATAGGTTTTCCTTTTTCTCGTACAATGCGAATTGCATTTTTTAACATACGATTTCCGCTCTCTCCTTTTTCAACCAGTCCATGCCGATTATCACATCAAAACTCCCTAACTCTACTGGTATCAAATCGATCTTAAACGTTTCGCTAACCAGTTTAATTTCTCGATTCCGACATATTTTATCTGTCGAAATTAATTTACCGTTTGCTAATTTGAGTAAAAATTTATTATTCATAGGCGTCAATGGACCACTTAATTTAGCACAAAAATCTCTAATCATATAACTTCTATCCGCTCCCGAATCAAATAAAACATAAGCAGGTTTTTCATCGATAAGAAACGTACCCGTAACAAGCTCTGGGTCTTCCTGTGCTTCTTCCGCATTAATGTTAAAAACTCTCCCACGGCTTTGCCCATTATTATTTCCCAGGTTTGGACACGCAGTTTTGTAGTGGCCCTTCTTCTCGCATCCAAAACAAATAACGTGGGCATTACTTGTTCCTTTACCCGATGGTCCATAAATTTCACACTTCGTTGTATCATGACCCTTTCTATTACATTTAGTACATGTTGCTGGATAAAAAGTAGTTGGATGGTACCCTTCACACCTCAGACACGGAATTTTCTGATTTTGATTACCAGTGTTGTTATTGAGATTGTTGTTGGGATTTTTGTTGTTGCGGTTGGTATTATTGTTGGGATGATTGTTGTAGTTGTTGTTGTTGGAATGGTTTTTGTTGCGTTTTTTGTTGCGAAAAATGGTGCCATTGTGGTTGTGATTGTGGTGTTGATTGTTGAAATTGTGACTCTTGTCACTGGGTTCTTCCCACTTTCTCTTGACTTGTTTCGTTTTTGCCTCCTCGACCGCCTGCTCTTTAATCCTTCCCCCGATCTGGTTTATAAGTTTGTGAGCCATTCGGCTTGCCTTTTGCATTGAAGTGGGCGCGCTTGAACTCACATCCTCCTGAATTCTCTCTGGTAACCCTTTTACAAATGCATCGATCTGCTCTTCTTCATCTTCGAACACTCTTGGGCACAATAAACACAACTCGGTGAATCATCGTTCGTATGTGGTTATATCGAATCCCTTCGTTCGTAATTCTCTAAGCTCTGTCTTGAGCTTATTGACTTCGTTTCTGGGACGGTACTGCTCGTTCATCAAATGTTTGAATGCTGACCACGGTAGTGCATAAGCAGCATCTTGTCCCACTTGTTCGAGATAGGTATTCCACCATGTTAACGCAGTACCTGTGAAGGTATGCGTGGCGTACTTTACCTTATCTTCCTCAGCACATTTGCTTATAGCAAACACAGATTTGACCTTTTCGGTCCATCGTTTCAGTCAGACTGGTCCTTCAGTTCCATCGAATTCCAGAGGTTTACAGGCAGTGAAAGCCTTGTAGGAGCATCTTACACGGTTTCCTGTGGAGTTAATTCCACTGCTAGACCCTGAGTTATTGTTGTTTTGCATTGCAGCTTGTACTGCGGCTATATTTGCTGCAAGGAAAGCACGAAATCTTCCTCACTCATGTTCAAGTTCTGACGAGTAGTCGGTGCCATTTCCTTCAAAAAATAGCCAAAAGAATTAAGTTAATCATATAGAATATTAAGAGTAGTCAATAGTATTCCGTAGCATAATATGAACTCATTTATAAAAGCTTTTTCTTCATATTAGCGTTTTATAAGTTTTAATTCGGGTAATACCTACCCGTTAAGTTCATACTTAGTAGCTAACATACAATTCAACTACTACAATTCTATATGAAAAACTGATTATAATAATATTTCACATTCAAACTTTTATACAATATTTTGCAAACTTACAATACCGCTATTTTACATATAGCATGAAATATAGCACATAAAAACTCTGATACAAAATAGTTGTGAAGACAATTCTAGTTAATACTCAAGTCGTTCAACAAAGGCAATAAAGACACGTAATTCATACGTCCAGAAACAAGTCATGCATTCTGGTTTTACTATGACTACTTCCCATCCTTAGTCTTGTGGAACATAATCGTTGTGACCGTTGACAAGACAGCATGTTGTAATGTCGTCAAAAGGACGAGGGTTTCGTAATGTCCAACAGCCCCGTAATAATCTAAAAACCTTGTTTCTCACCCCAACTACTGAATCCGTCACTTGTGGGAAGGTTTTATTTAAAAGTTGCAATCCGATGTTCTTTTTCTCACTTTGGTAAGAAGCGAACATCACTAACCCATAAGCATAACATGCTTCTTTATGTTGCATGTTAGAAGCTTTTTTTAATTCACGAAATCCTATGTTGGAATATGTTGAGTCAAAATAGGTTCTTAACCCGTAGCGTAAAATTGCATTTGGGTTCCCCGTATTTAACGCTTTAAAGAAAACACGGCGTAACTTACGGTCTCCCCAATGTGATATACCCCACCTATCAAACGAAAGCCTTTTATAAACTAAGGCATTTCTGGAAAGTCTTTCAAATGTTTGACAAGTTAATTTCGCCATAACTAATTGTGCTGATGAATTCTGACCGACTCTAGACAAGATTTCATCAATCATATCCTCTGGTAGGTCTTCTAAAATATTCGGTTGTCTACCCTTAACGTCCATTTTGTGTTTTTATACTGTAAAAATAGACGAGGGTTATATTCATAAAAGATAATTAACAAACAATACAAGCAATTTTTACATAGAACATAAAAGTACAAACACAATACATATAATACACAACATAATTACAACCCTCTAATCTGAATCACTGGTTTCTTCTTCTTCGGACTTGGTTCATTTTCCTAATTTTCTAGGAATATATGGTGTTTCTCTAATACGAGCCGTCGTTTTCCACAATGATTTAGAAAAACCTGGTGGTTTAGAGGTTCCCGGGTCATTGTTACATTTTAGGAAATACGGATGTTGCCGATACATATAAAGTTCATCGGGGTTGGAATCGGGTTTCTATATTTTTATACCTTTTCCCTTATTATTTTCTTTCGCTTTATTAAATTGGGTCGAGGTAATTTCTATAACATCATCGGAATCCTCATCGGGATCCGATTCATCGGAAAATTGGTAATCTTCCCAATATTTTGCTTCCTCGACGGAAACACCATTGACCATTATTAACTTTGGTCCGTTGGTTGCGGATTTTCTTTTATTTAATCGATTTACTATAGATATCAATATTTCTTCCTCCGGAACCTCTTCTTCTTCCGATTCCTCCTCTTCCGGTTCCTCCTCTTCCGGTTCCTCTTCTTCCGGTTCCTCTTCGGGAATTTGTGAATCTTCCCAAAATATATTCGACTCTTCATTATTATTAGGTGAATCGATGGGATTTGTACTAGTGGTAGACATCTATCACACAATATCAAACACATTAAAAGGTTAATATATCACATAATATTTACATGTTAATAATATATAGTTTCCAACAAAAGTGTTAAACAATCATTTTTAAAGAAAACACGATCGAAGTCCAGACTCACTAATGTATCCTAACAAACTCGATAAGACACACTAATGCAAATTTCTGGTTCTCTAAGACCAACGCTCTGATACCAGCTGAAATGTCCCGTTCATATTGATTATAAATGTTTCATATTAATTGATTTCGTTCCGAGGTTTTGACCTCTATATGAGACGTTTTTCAAAGACTGCATTCGATTTTAGAACAAACCATAACCTTTAAAATATTACGACGATTATCAAATAATGATAATCTAAAATATAGCGTTTTTCACACGACCATTACATAATGGTTTACAATAATATTACACATCAACATAAGTCTTCGAATGCAGTTTTTAAACAATATTATACAAGCATGGACTCCAAATCTTGTCCTTAATTTAGTATGCAACATCGGAAGCTCTTAATAATCACATGAGAATAAACATGTTTAAAACGTCAACAAAATTGTTGGTGAGTTATAGGTTTAACCTACATATTATCAAATCATAATAATAGACCACAAGATTTCATTTTTATAACACATCTCATATCAGGCATTTCGCAAACTGCATAGAGATAAAAATCATTCATATGTTGAACACCTGGTAACCGACCTTAACAAGATGCATATAGAATATCCCCATCATTCCGGAACTCTCATCGGATATGATAAATCGAAGTACTAAAGCATCCGTAACTCGGATGAGGCTTGTTGGGCCAAATAGATCTATCTTTAGGATTCGCGTCAATTAGGGGCCATTTCCCTAATTCTTAGGCTACCAAGCTAAAAAGGGGCATATTCGGTTCGATAATCCAACATAGAAAGTATTTTTGATTACTTGTGTCTATTTTGTAAAACATTTATAAAATCGCATGTATTCTCATCCTAAAAAAAATAATAGATTTTAAAAGTGGGACTATAACTCACTTTCACAGATTTTTACTTCGTCGGGAAGTAAGACTTGGCCACTGGTCGATTCACAAACCTATAACAAATATGTACATATATATCAAAGTATGTTCAAAATATATTTACAACATTTTTATTACATTTTACTGTTTTAAGTTTATTAAGTCAGCTGTCCTCGTTAGTAACCTACAACTAGTTGTCCACAGTTAGATGTACCGAAATAAATCGATATATATTATCTTGAATCAATCCACGACCCAGTGTATACACGTCTCAGGCTAGATCACAACTCAAAGTATATATATTTTTGGAATCAACCTCAACCCTGTATAGCTAACCCCAACATTACTGCATATAGAGTGTCTATGGTTGTTCCAAATAATATATATACATGGGTCGATATGATATGTCAAAACATTTGCATACGTGTCTATGGTATCCCAAGATTACATAATATATTAGAATATATGTAATACAATATAAGTTAGCTAGGATATGATTAATATAAATTTGTTACCAATTTTCACGTAGCTACAACAAGAAAAATTATCCAATCTTGTTTTACCCATAACTTATTCGTTTTAAATCCGTTTTGAGTGTTTCAAGTTGCTATGGTTTCATATTGAACTTAAGTTTATGAATCTAAACAGAAAAAGTATAAGTTTATAGTCGGAAATACAGGTTACAAGTCGTTTTTTTAAAGGTAGTCATTTCAGTCGAAAGAACGACGTCTAGATGACCATTTTGGAAAACATACTTCTACTTTGAGTTTAACCGTGATTTTTGGATATAGTTTCATGTTCATAAGAAAAATCATTTTCCCAGAAGAACAACTTTTAAATCAAATTTTATCATAGTTTTTAATTAACTAACCCAAAACAGCCTGCGGTGTTACTACGATGGCGTATATCCGGTTTTACGGTGTTTTTCGTGTTTCCCGGTTTTAAATCATTAAGTTATCATATCATATAGATATAGAACATGTGTTTAGTTGATTTTAAAAGTTAAGCTAGAAGGATTAACTTTTGTTTGCGAACAAGTTTAGAATTAACTAAACTATGTTCTAGTGATTTCAAGTTTAAACCTTCGAATAAGGTAGTTTTATATATATGAATCGAATGATGTTATGAACATCATTACTACCTTAAGTTTAGTAGGTAAACCTGGTGGAAGTGATATGAAATGATCTATCTTTAAAGGATCTTGGATGGCTTGAAAGTTCTTGAAGCAGAATCATGACACGAAAATAAGTTCAAGTAAGATTATCACTCGAATTAAGATAGTTATAGTTATAGGAATTGAATTAAAGTTTGTATATGAGTATTACCTTGATTTAGAATGATATCTTACTGTAAACAACAAGGATTTCTTGAGGTTGGATGATCACTTTACAAGATTGGAAGTGAGCTAGTAAACTTGGAAGTATTCTTGATTTTATGAAACTAGAACTTGTAGAATTTATGAAGAACACTTAGAACTTGAAGATATAACTTGAGAGAGATCACTTAAATGAATAAAATTGAAGAATGAAAGTGTTTGTAGGTGTTTTTGGTCGTTGGTATATGGATTAGATATAAAGGATGTGTAATTTTGTTTACATGTAAATAAGTCATGAATGATTACTAATATTTTTGTAATTTTATGAGATATTTCATGCTAGTTGCCAAATGATGGTTCCCACATGTGTTAGGTGACTCACATGGTCTGCTAAGAGCTGATCATTGGAGTGTATATACCAATAGTACATACATCTAAAAGCTGTGTATTGTACGAGTACGAATACGGGTGCATACGAGTAGAATTGTTGATGAAACTGAACGAGGATGTAATTGTAAGCATTTTTGTTAAGTAGAAGTATTTTGATAAGTGTCTTGAAGTCTTTCAAAAGTGTATGAATATATATTAAAACACTACATGTATATACATTTTAACTGAGTCGTTAAGTCACTGTTAGTCGTTACATGTAAATGTTGTTTTGAAACCTTTAGGTTAACGATCTTGTTAAATGTTGTTAACCCATTGTTTATTATATCTAAAGAGATGTTAAATTATTACATTATCATAATATTATGATATATTAATATATCTTAGTATGATATATATACAGTTAAATGTTGTTACAACGATAATCGTTACATATATGCCTCGTTTCGAAATTCTTAAGTTAGTAGTCTTGTTTTACATATGTAGTTCATTGTTAGCACACTTAATGATATACTTAATTATCATTTTATCATGTTAAACATAGTGTATCAATATCTTAATATGATTAATATGTTTTTAGTAAGACGTTGTTATAACGATAATTGTTATATATATCGTTTCGAGTTTCTTAATTCAATAAACTCATTTTTATGTATATCACTCATTGTTAATATACTTAGTGAAATACTTACTTATATATATATATATATATATATATATATATATATATATATATATATATATATATATATATATATATATATATATATATATATATATATATATATCATGTAGTTTTTACAAATTTTTAACGTTCGTGAATCGCCGGTCAACTTGGATGGTCAATTGTCTATATGAAGCACATTTCAAATAATCAAGTCTTAAAAAGTTTGATTGCTTAATATGTTAGAAATATTTAATCATACAAATATGGTTTTCATTTAATATATAACATGGAAAAGTTCGGGTCACTACAATTATCTTAACAAGGATTAAACATATCAAACTAACTAATACAACTTACTTTAAAAATATGATAGATGTCTGCAACAAACACAAATCTTACTCCGTCATCAATCACTAATTTCTGCCTTAAAGGGCTCCTCGAAAAGGACAAGCTTACTGGCTTGAACTACATGGACTGGCTTCGCAACCTAAGAATTGCTCTTAGGATGGAAGGAAAGATCAGGGCGATTGAGGAACCCTTACCGGCAGAACCCGGATCGAGAGCTACTCAAGCGGCTAGGGACGAGTTTGAAAAACGGCGTTTCGAGTCTAATGAGGTAGCATGCTTGATGTTGGTGACCATGTCTCTAGAGCTCCAAAAGGGCATGGAGAGCTTAGGGTCGTACGACATGCTTAACCAACTAAAAGACATGTTCTAACAACAAGCAAAGCAAGAAAGGTTTGACACCGTGAAAGCTCTCGTATCTTGCAAAATGGCAACGGGAAGTAGCGTTGGTGTCCATGTACTACAAATGAAAGGGTACATAGACCGGCTGGAGCGCCTTGGGTTTTCCATAAGTCAAGAGCTTGCAACGGATTTTATCCTGAACTCGCTGACTAGTGCATATGAAGGATTCATTATGAACTATAATATGAACAATATGGAGAAAACAATCATGGAGTTCCATTGCTTGTTGAAAACCGCTGAGTCTAACATGGCCAAAGCTAAACCCTCAACTACCGTCCTAGCCATTCGTGAAAGTGGGATCAAGAAGAAGAAAAACAAAGCAAAGGGCAAGAACAAGGGCAAGGGTAAGGCTGGCACGTCTAACTTCAAACCTAAACCTAAGGGCATTGCTAACTCTTCTACTTCAAAGATCCCACAAACCAAGTCTCCTGAAGAAGCAATATGCTTCCATTGTGGGGATAAAGGACATTGGAGGAGCAATTGTACTAAGTACTTGAAGGAACTTAATGAACTACGGGCTAAGGGTGTCGCTGTACCTTCAGGTTTGTTCATGATTGAACTAAACAATACTACTATTTCTAATTCCTGGGTATTGGACACAGGATGTGGTACTCACATTTGTACAAATGTGCAGGGACTCACAAGAAGTAGGAAGCTGAAGACCGGAGAGCTCAATCTAATCATGGGGAATAAGAGCGTTGCATCTGTTAACATGATTGGAGAATACAAGCTTTCTTTTGATACTGGTCTATGTATTGTTTTATCTAATATTTGCTACAGTGTCAAAATGGCAAGAAATATTATATCTTTTGATGCTTTATTTAATGATGGTTTTGATTTTAGTTTTGATAATGGATCAATACTTGTTCACAAAAAATGGGATGTTTTATTTCAAGGCTAGTCCTTGTAAAGGCATCTTAGAAACCACATCAAAGCTAAATGATAGTTCAATCTATAATGTTGATTCATCCAAAGATGTTTTGGATAAAACGTATCTATGGCATTGTCGTTTAGGCCACATAAACAAGAAACGCATAGCCAAACTCCAGTCAGATGGAATTCTAGAATCATTTGATATAATATTGTATGATGAATGCGAATCTTGCTTATCAAGAAAAATGACAAAGGCACCTTTCACAGGAAACTGTGAATGGGCTAAGGATCTGTTGGGGTTGGTACACACTGATGTGTGCCTTCCGTTCAGATCGCCTACTAGACACAATGAACGATACTTTGTTACATTTACTGATGACTTCAGTAGATATGGTTACGTTTATTTAATTAAACAAAAGTCTGAAACTTTGGGAGTGTTCAAGGCATACCAAAATGAAGTAGAAAATCAACTGAACAAAAGAATTAAGATTCTCCGATCTGATAGAGGTGGTGAATATCTTAATGATGAATTTCGTGATCATCTACGGGGTTGTGGGATAATCTCACAATTAGCTCCTCCTAGAACACCACAACATAATGGTGTGGCTGAAAGGAGGAATCTAACATTACTTGATATGGTTCGATCCATGATGAGCCGCACAAAGCTTCCAATCAGTTTTTGGGGTTATGCCCTACAAACTGCCGCAAGGATCCTTAACCTCATCCCAACCAAGAAAGTTTCTAAAACACCTTATGAGATATTGCATGGTAAAACTGTGTCTCTCTCATATCTAAGAATCTGGGGTTGTGAGGCTTACGTTCGTTGTGAAGCTCAAGATAAACTTGAACCCAGATCTGAAAAGTATTTATTTGTTGGTTACCCGACTGATTCTTTTGGATATTTGTTTTACAACCCTACTGAGAACAAAGTCTTTGTGTCTCGAAGGGGAGTATTCCTTAAAAAGGGTTTCATATTAAAAGGAACCAGTGGGAGCAAAATTGACCTTGAAGAAATTCAAGAATCAACTGACATGGAAACCGATATTGGAACCGATTCTCCTCAAGAGGTCGACGAGCCTGCAGTTGAAAGAGAAACTGGCCTACAGCCACCACCCGTACGTAGATCCGATAGAGTGCGTCGAACACCAAAGAAATATAATTTACACATATTTGAGGGTGATGACGAAAATATAGATTCTGATGAACCTATTACCTATCAGGAAGCAATGACAGGCCCCGAGTCTGTCAAATGGAAGGAGGCTATGGACAACGAGATCCAATCCATGCATGATAATCAAGTCTGGACCTTGATTAATCATATACCAGGTACTAAAACTATTGGGTGTAAGTGGGTCTTCAAGAAGAAGACCGATATGGATGGAAATGTACACACATTCAAAGCCAGACTGGTGGCTAAGGGTTACACGCAACAATATGGTGTAGACTATGATGAAACTTTTTCACCAGTAGCTATGTTGAAATCTATTAGAATACTTCTTGCCATAGCTGCATTTTATGACGATGAGATATGTCAAATGGATGTAAAAACAGCTTTCCTTAATGGTAAGCTAACAGAGGATGTGTTTATGACACAACCTGAGGGTTATGTACATCCTAAGTATCCTAATAGTGTGTACAAGCTTCAAAAGTCCATTTATGGACTTAAACAAGCTTCTCGTAGCTGGAATCTTTGCTTTAATGAGAAGGTCAAAGAATTTGGTTTTATTAGAGGCGAAGATGAGCCATGTGTCTATGTTAGGTCTAGTGGGAGTGTTGTAGTCTTCCTTGTACTATATGTCGATGACATATTACTCATGGGAAATGATATCCCGACATTGAAAGATGTCAAAGCTTGGCTAGGGAAATGTTTCTCCGTGAAAGACATAGGAGATGCATCATATATTTTGAGAATAAAGATCTATCGAGATAGGTCAAGGAGATTAATTGGGCTAAACCAAAGTGCATATATAGATAAGATACTGAAGAAATTCGATATGCATAACTCCAAGAAAGGGTGCGTTCCTATAAACCCTGGAATGATATTGAGCAAGTCTCAATGTCCTAATTCTGACTTGGAGTCAGCTACCATGAATCGGACTCCATATGCTTCAGCTATAGGATCGATCATGTATGCGATGATATGCACTAGGCCTGACGTGCCGTATGCACTAAGCATGACTAGTCGTTATCAGGCTAATCCTGGTGAAGCTCATTGGATAGCAGTCAAGAACATTCTAAAGTATCTTAGGAGGACTAAAGAGATGTTCTTGGTCTATGGTGGGAATGACGAGCTGAGCATCAAAGGATACTCTGACGCTAGTTTCCAATCAGATAGAGATGATTGCTCTTCACAATCAGGATTTGTATTTATGTTGAACGGTGGAGCCGTCACATGGAGAAGTGGCAAGTAAAGTACTATTGCCGATTCTACGACAGAAGCCAAGTATATAGCGGTAAATGAAGCTGCTAAAGAGGCCATGTGGATAAAGAAATTCATCGGGGATCTCGGTGTGGTTCCTACAATCCATGATCCCGTTGAGATTTTTCGCGACAATGTGAGTGCGGTTATCTTGGCTCAAGAACCGAGGTCACAAAAGCGCACACGGCACATACTCAAAAAGTACCATTACATCCGTCAACTTGTAGCAGAAAATGACATATTATTAAGTAGAGTAGACACGACTAAGAACTTGGCTGATCCTTTCACCATGCCTTTGCCACAGACTAAGCATGATGCTCATAGCATGTCTATTGGCATTCATGTCATTGATGATAAAGTTTGATTGTATTTTTTATGTTAAGTTTGAAACTTTAAACATTGGGTAATAATATATGTTGCAATTGATCTGATGATTAATATATTGAGATTATATTATACGCACGATGCGATCATTTCATTGTATATAGCCATGTTTCATTTTGCATGTTTTAACTTCCAATGAATATTATTTCATAAACTTCCACAGTCGGTCATTCTCTAAGGAAGAGAGAATTGAATTAAGGCTGCTATGAAGTGTAGTAATATAGGCTTATATGAAACTACATTCATGAGAAACTTGATAGTTGATTCAAGGTTCTGGAATGACCACACTTAGACATTACTTCATGGTTTTTAAGTCAAAAGGTAAGCTCTAAGATGGCAACATCATTTATCCTAGAGTGGATATGTATGAGAAATCCTGACACAAACTATGTTATACTTTGACCTGTTTCTAACGCTGTGCGCAAATGCCGGTCATAAGGGAGAAGATTGGGTATATCATGGAATGTGGTGGATGTCTATACAGTTGAAACAATTTGTTCCTTCTTCTTTAAGCGAGTTTAAGCGATATCTCTGGGCCCCTCGTTGATTTGTGCTGAATTAAATGCATGGCCATGCTACGACTAAATTAATGCAATTGCAGTCTATTTGATCACCACAAATCTCCATCGGGAAACATAATCTTGAACGATGATGATTGACACTTAACCATGTCACACGTTCATATAGATATCTTGAACAAAAGGATGATTGATATAAATCAAAATATAGGAGTGTAACGTAGCAGACTAGTTATTACACATGGTGTGTCTTTTAAGACAGACCAATATTATTAATGTCAGTGCAAGTGGGAGTCTGTTGAAAATATGTTCTCGGGTTGGCTACGGTTCGACCGTGGTTTGACCGTGGTACATATATTCCGAAGATATGCCCATGACATTAAATAATAAAAGTTCATTTATCCTATTCGGTCACACACAAAGGCCAATCGTAAATTGTTTGATATACCTTCTAATCGTAAATTAATTTATTAATCATTAGTTAATGGTTTAATAAATTAAGTAAGTTTTTTTTATGTGGTTTAATAAATTAAGTAAGTTTTTTTTATGTGTTTACATATCCTTACAAATCTAAATATGTAGAGATTTGATTAGATTTTGCAAATCATATTTTATATAAGATATAAGATTTGATTTGATTTATAAAATATGATTTGATTTTGTAAATCTTATTTTATATAAAGATATGATTTTGCAAATCTTTCCAAATCTTCATTTATTATTTTTGTACTATATGTATTATTGTATCAATTATGTAATATATAATACCAAGTCTTGGTATTGGAAATATATAGAAAAAAAGAAGAAGATAAAAAACACACATACAATAATGCTATTTTCTTTCTTATTTTCAAGTAACCAAAATACTTGAAATCTATAATTGGGTTCCGTTTTTGGTGGAAATAAGGAAGAAGAAAAGATCCGTTAAGTAGAAGGTATAGATCGAAACAAGGTTTGAACTTTGGGTGTCTACCGTTTAGAGGAACTCTTCTTTGAATTTTCAAATTCGATCTTCAAAAGGCTACAAAGGTTGTATTCTAATTTTCTCTTGTTCGGTTTCACTAATTTATTTTGTTTGCTAAAGTTTTATACAATGATCCGTAAAAGAGTATGATTTTGTAAAGTTTTAAAAATGCTTCCGCTCGCTTTGAATTTGTATCATACTATAAGTGTCATGAGCATGAATATCAGTAAGTAATAAGTAGTGATGAAAGGCCCATTTAAGAGCTTTGTATGGAATCTATTCAAGTATCTTTCACTAAATCAGATATAGTATATTAGTATTTGTATGCAACTTTATGAAAAGACTAGCATTTGCAATCACTCTTGCCCTGTTAAATGTATTCAATCATGCATACATGCAACCTTGTTTCTTTTTTATTATGGAAAAAAATGATCCCAAATTGTTTATATGATACATTACTAAAACTAGTCATGTAAACATTTAACAAACCGATACAATGTATTTATCATTGAAAAGCAGAGTACAAGTACCGCGTTTTCTAAAAAAAATAAAAAATAAAAAACTCGTGTTCACATGATAGGAGTTAAAAGTATTTGTAGATTTAATTTGTTGTAAGGATATACATATATGGTTAACAAATTCCAATCATTTGGAATAGGGCCAGCTTAAAAGCCTTACAGGCTTAGTTGTAAATCAACTTTTGATAAGTGATTCAGGGACTCATTGGCTTGCTTTATTGGCTGTTTTGAGGACAATTGATCAACGGATATTGTGGGTGATGTCGAGTCATGGGTCATGGCGTAAGGCATGCCATTGGGTCGGGTTGGTCTTATGGTGATGGTTCATGGTCTTAAACATTCTTTCTTTATTTAAAGATGTTAACTTTGCAGGGTACAGGGTTGAACTTGAACCCACACCCCTTTGTGAATTCAACACTATCACTCTCACATTCTTTTTAAGTGTATTGATACCATATTTTCATCATCACTTTCGATAGATTCACCAACAATGTGCATTACACTGTATTGTGTAAATAAATAAATATAAAAATAAATAATGCACATGTATAATGTACGGAGTAGTATTTAGAGGGAAAATAAAAAGGGTAAGTTGTTCAACTTCTTGAAGTAGGGACACTCAATAGTATGGGCACCCAAGCTCTATTCCTGCAACACTCAATGGTTTGTAGTACTTGTAAGGTGATGTTTGATCCTTTAGGAAAATTTGAATGGATCATGTTGAATGTCACCAAGAAAGTAATTCAAGTCACTAGAAAACAAGTTGCAACCATGACTAGATTGTACAGTACAAGCATGAGAGACATTGAAGTGTGTGGTATGATGTTTAAGGCAACTTTGAATGGTCTTGCTGAATATCACCAACAAAGTAGTTTAAGTCACTAGCAAACAACTTGCAAAGATGACTTGTACAATACAATCATATGTATTGAAGTATGTTTATATGGTTAAGTAGGGACACTCAACACTCTTGTCCGGATTTAAATAAATAAGTGTTTGAGTGTTCAGACAAAGTTAACCTTAGTAATTTTTTGCCTCATTCGTATGGTATAAATTATGGTGGTTTAAATTAAGCTTGTGGATTAAGGGGTTACAAAATGGGGCAAGTAATTAACATGACTTTAAAAGAAAAGTAGAGCTTTTACAATACAACTATACAAGCTAGTTGCAATCATGTCTTGATATGAAGAATCTCTAGTAAGGCCTGAAGTTTTTTTTCAAGGTTAATTAGTTGAATTGGGCCTGTTTGATTAGTGCAAATTAAATGTGTTAGTGATGTAATTTCAAGCATAAAACACGGTTTAGTAAAATATCAATACGTGAAAAAAACATGCAAAGAAAAACAAATAATAAAATTTGTTGTAAAAGATTTATGACTTTTTTTACACACTTTCTATTCTAAACATGATATGTATCTATATATTCAAAAAATAAGCAAATAAAAATTATATATAGCATAGGATTCTTGAAACCCCTTTATATATTCTCTTTTGAAGACAAGGGTGGCAATGAAGGAAAAGATTATATAAGAGACCAAGTATTTTTTGGAATAGCAATTTAAAAAGAAGGAAAAATTACTATAGCACGTTTGGTTAAGGGCATTGGGGTCTGTGCCAAATAACAATGGCCCGGGTTCAAACCTCGATCCCAACAATGTCATCTTGCATCAAGTCCGTGTGATTTACCTCTCACGTGTTTAGCATGTGACTTTCAGACTTGAGCCAACTAATGTTCTCGAATTTTATTTTATGTTTGTGTTGATTACTATTTTCTTCTTCACATTGTAAGTGTCTATAATTGACTTTTGAATATTTTTGTCCCGTAAATTTCTTTGTTTGTCTAGCAATAATATTTAATAAAATTTATATTTATAAAAACACATTATAAACTCTATCAATTCATATAATTTTAATCAAATATTATACATACAAGTTATATATTTAATGTCTGAAAAAGAAAAACTTTAAAAATCCAATACTATACATTCATAATGGGATATATGAAGTATTTAAATTTGATATCTTTTTATGGATTGGCTTCCCACAAAAAGGGATCTTTTTAATCATGGAATCGATATGTAACTAACTAAAGGGGTGAATAGTTTACTTAATACGTTTTTAACACTTTTTTGATTGATCACCAAATTAGATTAACCATGATCAACCAATTCAACTCAAACTTGATGTGTGTGGTGTATATGTTCAAAATGATAAGTAGAGTAATGTAAAGAACATAGACACAATGATTTATAGTGGTTAGGGTGGATGTTAACTAATCCACCTTAATCCACTCTCCGATTACACTAATCGGGAATTCTTGCTTCACTAAGCACTTTTCTCCAAACCCGGTGAAGATTCGATTTACAAGTCTTCGACTTCTTTGGTAGACAACAAACCTAATCTTTCTATCTCTTTGAAAGACCAACTCCAACCTAGCTCAACTTGTCTTCAACTTGGACAAGTATTAATCTTCAAATAAGATTAATCAACTTCCTAAGTCCCTTTAAGGAAGTAGATCACTAAGCTAGCCTATGCTTCTACTAATTGAAGTTACAAGACTCATACAATTTGCAATGATGATCCTAAGACAATACTAGGACATACATCATACTAAGTAAACTCACAAGATAAACAATTTTGATTAGTAAGTTTACAACAATCAAATTCTATATCTATAAGATCATAGAATCTTCTCTTGCTTGATCACATTTGAGTAGTAATTAGAGCCCTTGTGATCTCTGGAAATAAGCCTTTGAAATATGCAAGAGGGTCAGCTTCAAATGCTCTTCAATGCTTGCTATTTATAGTGAGATTCAAAAACTTGTCGTTGTCACACGGTCACAGGCACGGTCGATCGTGGTTCGACCGAGCGTACCCCAGTTCAAAATATATATCCGTTGTATAGCTGTTTGACTCAGATTTGAACACCACATTTTGAAATCTTTACTCCATCTAGCACCTGCAAAAGAAACCCAATATCCTATACAAGTACTATATGCATTAAGTGTGTGACATAACACTCCAAATGTGGTAAACCAAATATTCTTGAAGAAGTGTCTTGATTGACATTTTGGGTAATCTCAGTTTGGTCAAGACTTAGTTAGGTTCTTTAATGCATTTGGTTCAATCCTAAAGACTAGTCAACATGTCATTAACTTCCTAGTTTCAATTAATCACAAGTCATATTCATTTTAAGACTAAGTAGAGATTAATTGGATGATGTCTTTCTAAATCGAATATTAAGTGTGTAAAGACATCAATGTTAAGTCATACTTGGACATGTTACACAATGTGTTACTTAGACAAAACCAAATAGATTATTGACCATTATTCTTTTGTGAACCATTTTACACTTAATTCATTGAAGTAAACTAGTTACTTGAATCCTAGTATTCTAACTAGTAACACATAACAAGCATGTTAATCAAGTTGGCAAATTAATGAGTATTAAACATATTAGCAAGTAGCAAGTAATACTCACACATAGCAAGAGTAAGTTATTCTAAAATCAATCATATGGATATTTGCACAACATTATGGTTTAAGCTTTAGCAAGCTTACTTGCAATATAACATATTGCATGATTAATGTGTAAGCACACATTAATGTCCAACACATGCACAAGGGAAGAGCAATCTCTAGTTGGGACTTGGTGACCATCCTAAATGTATCTAAGTGTATTTTAGGATTACAAGTCTTTACTAGTTATACTTCAAAATATTGTTCTTCATTTAGCCTTAATTTGTCACTAAGTAATCTTTAATTGTAATTAGTGTTCTAGTGAGATTAGCTTATGTGTGTTGATACTTGGTGATCATCCTAAGAATGTCTAGAAAAGTTTTAAGATCAAAAGTTATTGATTAATACATATGTGTTATGTCTAATCATGGTTAATTTGTCATTAAGATGTAATTAAGCGTAATTAACCAAAATTAGTGTTTTTATGACCAAAACTCAATTGATTGTGGAGGGGGCATCTATTCTAAGCGTGTTGAGAAGGTTTCATGAATTATAGATATCGGGAAGTGGTCAAACTAAATTTGATCAAAATGGTGACAGAGAATTCGGCGGTCGCACTACGGTTGACCATGGTGGCGACCGTGCAACTTGTTTTCACAAAACTACGTTGCAGATTTAGTCTGGGCTTCTGAAATGCCCCGTTCATATCGATTATAAACGTTACATAATAATTGATTTCATTACGAGGTATTTGACCTCTAAATGATACATTTTACAAACATTGCATTCGTTTTTAAAAGACAAACTTTCATCACATAGAAAGTTGACAGCATGCATACCATTTCATAATATATCCAACTATTGATGACTTAATAATATTCTTGATGAACTCAACGACTCGAATGCAACGTTTTTTGAAATATGTTATGAATGACTCCAAGTAATATCTCTAAAATGAGTAAATGCACAGCGGAAGATTTTTTTCATACCTGAGAATAAACATGCTTAAAAGTGTCAACCAAAAGGTTGGTGAGTTCATCAGTTTATCATAATCAATATTATTTTCATCATTTTTATAGACCACAAGATTTCAAATTCATAAATAAGGTGCATGTCTGTTCACTGCTGAAAATCCATTCATACGAATTAAACACCGGGTAATCGACATTAACAAAATACATATAGAATATCCCCGTATACCGCAATTCGCAAATATGCTCACAGCATACAAACAGGCTACTCTTTTAAAAATGATGGTTGTGTACACCTCACAAATAGGTCATTCCTTTTAAAGCTAGCGGTTGTATACTAAAATTGAAGTACTAAAGTAGTTCAAATTCTCTGACTGGGGCTTGTCAAGGCCCAAAGATCTATCTTTAGGATTCGCATCAATTAGTGGACTGCTTCACTAATTCTTTGTGATGACCTGGAAATTTCTGACCAAATTTAAACTTTATCTTTAAATGATTTGATGTTTTCGACACGATAAGGAAAGTCTGTAAATGTTGAGTCTCAAACTTTTGGAACTATATTCATGTAATCAATTATTCTTTGACTGTTCTCGAAGATTCACGAATAATATATATATATATATAACTTAATTTGCATATATATATATATATATATATATATATATATATATATATATATGATTTCAAGTTATTTAGTAAACGATATTAACATTCGATTATTGATTCGATTAATATTTAGATAAGTTAACTAAAATGTTTAAGATGAACCAGTAAAACACTAATTTGCTACAGTATTTTCGAATTGCTACAGTACCTGAAAAGCTACAGTGTTTTCGAAAATCACTATTTGCTACAGTAAAAAACCTTTGCTACAGTAACTTTGCTACAGTAAAACACTATTTCAAAATGAAAATGTATATATTATATATATATTAACAAATAGCGAGACGATGATTTATAGAAGTAAATGACCAAAACACTGGAAAGTTTAAGATATACTTTGAGTGGTATAGTTTATGGATAACTTAAGGCTATATTTTGACAAAGTTACGTGACACGAAACGTAAAATGCAAGTTTTCTAAGTGTACAAAAGGACATTCGAAAAACCGGAACCTGGACATAAGTCGAGTGACGACGTACGACTTATCGGAACAAAAATATTACAGGTTAACTAGGCACGAGAATTTAATATAATATATAATTAATTTAAATTATATATATTATATATATTATTAATAAATATGTCGACAAACAAAAATACAAAAGAGTGTGAGCTGGAGATGGGTGCCATGCGATCGCATGGCATTTGCCCACATAAACCATGTGATTGCATGGGAACAGAATGGAGGCCTGGTACTATAAATTCGTTCGAAATCAGTTTGTTTTGAACATATATATTCTTCATCTATCCCGATCTCTCTCTCTCTCTATATATATATATATATATATATATATATATATATATATATATATATATATATATATATATATATATATATATATATATATATATATATATATATATAATAATAATAATAATTATTATTATTATTAAGATTAATATTATTATTAATCTTATTATTATTAATATTATTAATTAGTATTATACATAAAATACTACGACGAGGTTATGAGCGTGTCACTTTCAAAATGGTTTTCAAGCGGGATAGAGCTAAGGAAATTATGGGTTATTGCCAAGGAGGTTATGGGTAATGTTCGGGGGTATATTTGAAAATCAAACCTAGTGTTTATCATCTCCGTTGCGTCTACGTACTTTCCTACAATATTGAATCTCAATATTGATACGTAAGCACTCATATTTTATCTTTTATATATTAATTGTGTATCCATGTCTAGTGCTCGAGTATATATATTTATACATGCTTGTATGCTAAATTTCGTCGTTAAACAGTTTATGATGAATCACGAATTAAATACATATGTTACTGGTAAAAGGTATATGATATGCATGTTTTTGAAAAGCTGGTGAAAAATCAATAACTTTTCATTTTGAAATCGCGTAATTTCGATGAACGAATCAAAAGATATGGTCAACTGAATTATGATTGATGTTAATTGAAATTGCTTTTGAATATGCAATTAAGATTTAAACAACTTGTTTACGAGATTGATAAAATGGATTTGTGATTATTACCAACCGAGTAAATGACTCCTTATATAAGGTATGTCTCGTTTTGTTGAACTATTGTCAAAATTGACTTTTTGAAACGACTTTGAATAACTTTTGTATGTCGATCTCGAGCATTAGGATTGTGATACACTATGACCTGACCTAGCTTGATAGATAATTATTGACCAACATATGTTCTCTAGGTTGAGATCTACGATTATTTGGTATTCCAAGTTTCGGTCACATTTCGGTGAACGACTTTATGTACTGCTAAGGTGAGTTTCATTTGCTCACTTTTTAATTGCTTTTGCAATATATATTTTTGGGCTGAGAATACATGCACTTTATTTTAAATGCAATGGATACAAGTACATATTAAATTCTACACCGAGTTTGAACCGAAAATCCCTTAGCTTTGGTAACTAGTAACTGCCGGTTAAAAGAACTGGTGGGCGCGAGTAGTTATATATGGATCCATAGGGCTTGACATCCCCGTCTGTTCCAGGTATAGAAACCCTAGCCTGAACTATAAAACAGACGTATGCTATTTGAGTTTAGTACACGTTGGATTGCGTGTATTGTACATGTTGGTTGCATGTATGTTAAAACAGGGGTACTTATTATAACGTTAAAGTTTAGTTACCAGGGTGCTCAATCTTGTAGAATATTTTGATAAACGTTTCTGGATGAAACAACTGAAATCTTGTGATCCACCTTTATGTACAGATTATGTAAAGCATTAAAACTATGAACTCACCAACCTTTGTGTTGACACTTGTTAGCATGTTTATTCTCAGGTTCCCTAGAAGTCTTCCACTGTTTGCTTATATGTTAGACAAGCTATGTGCATGGAGTCTTACATGATATATTTTTCAAGGAAACGTTGCATTCACCAAATCATCACCATGTATCTTATTTTGACTGCATTGTCAACGGAAGTACTGTTGTAAACTATTATTTATGGTGATTGTCTATATGTAGAAATCATCAGATGTCGAAAACCTTTGATTTAAATATTCATTTATGGTGTGCCTTTACAAAAGAATGCAATGTTTACAAAACGTATCATATAGAGGTCAATACCTCGCAATGAAATCGATGAATGACGTGTTCGTCTATATGGATTTGGAGCGATCGTCACAGTTGGTATCAGAGTGTTGGTCCTAGCGAACCAGGTCTTGCATGAGTGTGTCTAACTGATAGTTGTTAGGATGCATTAGTAAGTCTGGACTTCGACCGTGTCTGCATATCAAAAGTTTTGCTTATCATTTCTTGTCGAAAATTACCTGCTTATCATTCCTAGTCTAGACACGTTTTACTGCATTAATTGTATGAATAGTGTATAGACAAAATTAATATCTTAGCGTATCTGTTACTGTAAACTTTTCCTGACATCTTCCAAAAATTTCTCCGTGATTTATGGAATTTGGTATTATATATACATTTGTAAATTATGTATTGAAGAATACCAAACTAAATTCTATAATCTAATTCATATCAAAAATCATCTCCCTATTTATACAAGATGGATCCCGTATCTAGTTCAAATTCCTTAAACTCTGACAGCTATTCCGATATGGATATTCACCTGAATTCCGAAGACAGTGTAACCGGAATGGATCAACCAATTAGCCATCATCTATTCTGGATGAATTGGGGATGGGTTCGTAGCCTACTTAATTATTGGAGACAAGAAGAAGGCGATCCCTTCCATCCACCACATTGCCCTCTTGGCGAAGAACCTGAAGCACTTACCGGCGAACCTGTTCGAGACACCATTTTCTCTCTCATTTCCAGAGTATCTCGTCACGATAATATACTATCTCAAATTCTGGATATTATTCATCCGCTCGTCCGAACCGCCAATCATCCTGGTGTAGTAGAAGAAGTCAACGAGCTTCGCGCTCGGGTAGTGGCTTTGGAGAATATGGTGCAAAGGTTACAAGCACCAGCAGCATCACCGGCATCAACAGTACCGCCGACAATAACACCAACAGTACCATTACCACCACCAACAACATTCGCATCGCAAACCTCAACTTCACAATCTGTTCCACGAGCTTCAACGTCATACGCACCGTAGTTACCAAGAAATACCAACAACAATAACCGATGAAGCATTAACTCATTTCCCCTGAAGAAATTTTATGTATATTTAATATATATGAATTTTGAAATCAAAATAAATCTTTTCGTACTAAGCTATTACATGTGAATCTTAACTGGTAGGTACTACTCGGTTAGTTCATATTACTAATATGCGATGATGTACATCCTTCCTTAACAACTTAACCATTATTAACTACAATCTCTGTTTCAACCCAATGAATTCCATTTTATAATAAACCAAGTGTATTAATCAATTACATAATTGATTTTACATTTTTAATTTCGATATACTCGAAACTTTCCAGAAAACATCATCTGTGCCTTGTAAGGTTCACAAAAATTCCACGAGCACCAACATCCTTCACCGAGGAATATCAATAAGAATAAATAATGAAGTGTTGATTTCATTAGTGAAAAACTCCGCAAAGATTATGTAATCTTTAATGTTTTAGAGATTAATCATTTCTAAGTCAAGCCAAAAATCAAATAAGCTTAATATGATATTAACTCATTAAATCCGTATTACATCTGAAGAAATATACATACATATATTTTCATAAAGACTGTAATGAAAATTCTTATGTACAAAATATTACTTGTGAAATCTTTAACGGGTAGGTAATTCCCGGTAAATATATAAGTTCACAATTAATATGTTATACTGTACATTCTTCAACTTTGATTCAAAAATTATTAACTATGCTCACAACGATATACAATCATTTTCATACAAATTCAATTACATATTCTGATATTGACGGATCAGAATCCAAGTCATAACTCTGAACCGGTGACATCATTCTTAGATCTCTACATCTTTCAAAGCTATACTTTGACTTCAAAACTGTGAAAGATCCTTTAGCATTGTTATTACCGAAAATAATCTTGCAATTCCTTTTCAAAGTATCCAGTTTTATCACACTTCCAACTAGTCAACTTCGAATTTTCAGATTAGCCTTATTATAACCTTGACATATACGTTCTTGTTACTGGGGAACCTTTCATGTTCCACCACATTAGCAGTAAATTTACCAACAACTTTATTAATCCTTGACCTTTTGAAAAATCCTTATACTTATTGAAACCCTATCATGTACTCATCCACATCTTGTAACAATAATTGCCATACCAACCACCGAGAATTAGCAATCAGTATTTTGAATCTCGCAGCATTTTCTACGACAACAGTTATATATAGATAACATCTATCTTCTAGAATTACATACTTCGAATGTGAAGTTTCTGAAAAACACCCCAAACTACGAAACTAGTTCTCTGAATTTTGGAAAAATGCTGATGAAGCAGCAAAAACTGTAAACGACCTTAACAGTCAAAAGTTTAATAATAAAGAATAGTATGGTGGTAAATCTGAGAAAAAGAGAAGGTTTGGAAGTGGAAAACGGATTGAGCAGACCATGAAGGAGGCTGTGGACAAATCACAAAAATGAAATCTACCTTCAAAGAATACAAATGACTCAGTGTCTGCTGAAATCCTTAGCAAATACCTTGCTTTCGAATCTAAACCCTTGCAGACAATATTCTTCATCATCCTCTGATATAAGAAATTCTAAGATATCATCGTATCTTTCATTATAAATATCCTCCATATTTCTGGAGATAATTCCATAATCATTCTTATCGAAAATCAATTTTCTCCTTGCGATATCTGTGTTACATCATAAAAGAAACTATTTTAGTTTCTAATTTCTGAAAATTTCGAAAAATGGATGTTTTTGAAGTAGTGTTGGGAATTGAAGCATGAGTTAGTATAATATAATGACACTTGATCAACGTGATTATATTACAGTAAGTCATGCTGAGTTTCTAATGGAACGTGATAAAGGTTCACAGATCATACCCTCATCATGAACCATGTTACATAACTCTTTCATTCTATTTAACCTCTAAACATATCAAGAAAATATTTTTCTTGATGATTCGGTCTTTTTCGTGGTATTCTGGTAATTTGACAAGTCAGATTGTGCCATTACCGTTTCTTTCTTAGAACATTAATTATGTTCATTCCAAAATTCATACCTACGAATTCTGTACCATTATTCGCTTGACTTAAAGTCGGGAAGAGAAAACGAAAGCATGAAGCTCCGAAATATAATGGAAAATATAAAGCCCGAAAACAACCCCAAAATTACAAACCGTGCATATCAATGCGTATAGCAATATAAAGACACGGGAGAATGAAAAATAATATAACCCCAAGGTAATAGTAGAAGAAAATAACCTCCTCTGGTGGCAGCTGAAAAAGAAGAATGAAGGATACGATAGCCAAGAAAATATCAAGAATCAGAACTGGATTAAACATTTCACAATCTTTTAGAAGTATGAAATAAGGAAGAAGATGTAGGAGTGGTGAAAATAATGAAACGGAAGAGGTCAATTTATAGTGAAATATCAGACATAACAATCGAGGCAGATTAAGCATTTAAAGGAAATCTTAATTTCCTTAAATTTCGAAGAATAAAATCTTATTAAGATTATGAAGATTTTCTATTCCTTAAATTCCAGAAATCAATCGTAACTACGTCAAAAGTTAAGACAAATCTCTATTCTTTCATTTCACTCTTTTACGATAACTTCTCTCATACACTTCAAGAAATCGGATTGTTTTATCCATATTATTCAACGGTGATAAAATTCTATTTATCAACTCATATTCGTCATGAAAACATTTTTATTATTAGCCATGACGACCTCACTTAAATTTCGGGACGAAATTTCTTTAACTGGTAGGTACTGTGATGACCCGGAAATTTCTGACCAAATTTAAACTTTATCTTTAAATGATTTAATGTTTTCGACACGATAAGCAAAGTCTGTAAATGTTGAGTCTCAAACTTTTGGAACTATATTCATGTAATCAATTATTCTTTGACTGTTCTCGAAGATTCACGAACAATATATATATAACTTAATTTGCATATATATATATATATATATATATATATATATATATATATATATATATATATATATATATATATATATATATATATGATTTCAAGTTATTTAGTAAACGATATTAACATTCGATTATTGATTCGATTAATATTTAGATAAGTTAACTAAAACGTTTAAGATGAACCAGTAAAACACTAAGTTGCTACAGTATTTTCGAATTGCTACAGTACCCGAAAAGCTACAGTGTTTTCGAAAATCACTATTTGCTACAGTAAAAAAACCTTTGCTATAGTGACTTTGCTACAGTAAAACACTATTTCAAAATGAAAATGTATATATTATATATATGTTAACAAATAGCGAGACGATGATTTATAGAAGTAAATGACCAAAACACTCGAAAGTTTAAGATATACTTTGAGTGGTATAGTTTATGGATAACTTAAGGCTATATTTTGACAAAGGTACGTGACACGAAACGTAAAATGCAAGTTTTCTAAGTGTACAAAAGGACATTCGAAAAACCGGAACCGGGACATAAGTCGAGTGACGACGTACGACTTATCGGAACAAAAATTACAGGTTAAGTAGGCACGAGAATTTAATATAATATATAATTAATTTAAATTATATATATTATATATATTATTAATAAATATGTCGACAAACAAAAATACAAAAGAGTGTGAGCTGGAGATGGGTGCCATGCGATCGCATGGCATTTGCCCACATAAACCATGCAATCGCATGGGAACAGAATGGAGGCCTGGTACTATAAATTCGTTCGAAATCAGTTTGTTTTAAACATATATATTCTTCATCTATCCCGATCTCTCTCTCTATTATATATTATTATTATTATTATTATTATTATTATTATTATTATTATTATTATTATTATTATTATTATTATTATTATTATTATTATTATTATTATTATTATTATTATTATTATTATTATTATTATTATTATTATTATTAAGATTAATATTATTATTAATCTTATTATTATTAATATTATTAATTAGTATTATACATAAAATACTACGACGAGGTTATGAGCGTGTCACTTTCAAAATGGTTTTCAAGCGGGATAGAGCTAAGGAAATTATGGGTTATTGCCAAGGAGGTTATGGGTAATGTTCGGGTGTATATTTGTAAATCAAACCTAGTGTTTATCATCTCCGTTGCGTCTACGTACTTTCCTCCAATATTGAATCTCAATATTGATACGTAAGCACTCATATTTTATCTTTTATATATTAATGGGCAAATGGCCCGAAAAGGTAACCTATTTTGCCAAATTTGCCAATAAAGGTAATATGACTTTTCCAGATGCCCGAAAAGAATGTTTGTTTTAATTTGGAAGTCGAAAAGGATTATAATTTGAAAAAGTGTTAATTTGAGGTAATTTTTGCTGATGTGGCGTTTTTTTATTTTCCTTTGCAAATCGTTGATACACTTTTTCAGCAAAAATTACCTCAATTTAACACTTTTTCAAATTATAATCCTTTTCGACTTCCAAATTAAAACAAACATTCTTTTCGGGCATATGGAAAAGTCATATTACAGCAAAAATTACCTCAATTTAACACTTTTTCAAATTATAATCCTTTTTGACTTCTAAATTAAAACAAACATTCTTTTCGGGCATATGGAAAAGTCATATTACCTTTATTGGCAAAATTGTCAAAATAGGTTACCTTTTCGGGCCATTTGCCCTATATTAATTGTGTATCCATGTCTAGTGCTCGAGTATATATATTTATACATGCTTGTATGCTAAATTTCATCGTTAAACACTTTATGATGAATCACGAATTAAATACATATGTTACTGGTAAAAGGTATATGATATGCATGTTTTTGGAAATCTGGCAAAAAATCAATAACTTTTCATTTAGAAATCGCGTAATTTCGATGAACGAATCAAAAGATATGGTCAACTGAATTATGATTGATGTTAATTGAAATTGCTTTTGAATATGCAATTAAGATTTAAACAACTTGTTTACGAGATTGATAAAATGGATTTTTGATTATTACCAACCAAGTAAATGACTCCTTATATAAGGTATGTCTCGTTTTGTTGAACTATTGTCAAAATTGACTTTTTGAAACGACTTTGGATAACTTTTGTATGTCGATCTCGAGCATTAGGATTGTGATACACTATGACCTGACCTAGCTTGATAGACAATTATTGACCAACATATGTTCTCTAGGTTGAGATCTACGGTTATTTGGTATTCCAAGTTTCGATCACATTTCGGTGAACGACTTTATGTACTGCTAAGGTGAGTTTCATTTGCTCTCTTTTTAATTGCTTTTGCAATATATATTTTTGGGCTGAGAATACATGCACTTTATTTTAAACGCAATGGATACAAGTACATATTAAATTCTACACCGAGTTTGAACCGAAAATCCCTTAGCTTTGGTAACTAGTAACTGCCGGTTAAAAGAACTGGTGGGCGTGGGTAGTTATATATGGATCCATAGGGCTTGACATCCCCGTCTGTTCCAGGTATAGAAACCCTAGCCTGAGCTATAAAACAGATGTATGCTATTTGAGTTTAGTACACGTTGAATTGCGTGTATTGTACATGTTGGTTGCATGTATGTTAAAACAGGGGTACTTATTATAACGTTAAAGTTTAGTTACCAGGGTGCTCAATCTTGTAGAATATTTTGATAAATGTTTCTGGATGAAACAACTGAAATCTTGTGATCCACCTTTATGTACAGATTATGCAAAACATTAAAACTATGAACTCACCAACCTTTGTGTTGACACTTGTTAGCATGTTTATTCTCAGGTTCCCTAGAAGTCTTCCGCTGTTTGCTTATATGTTAGACAAGCTATGTGCATGGAGTCTTACATGATATATTTTTCAAGAAAATGTTACATTCACCAAATCATCACCATGTATCTTATTTTGACTGCATTGTCAACGGAAGTACTATTGTAAACTATTATTTATGGTGATTGTCTATATGTAGAAATCATCAGATGTCGAAAACCTTTGATTTAAATATTCATTTATGGTGTGCCTTTACAAAAGAATGCAATGTTTACAAAACGTATCATATAGAGGTCAAATACCTCGCAATGAAATCGATGAATGACGTGTTCGTCCATATGGATTTGGAGCGATCGTCACATTCTTAGATTACCAGAATATAAAGGGGTGATATCCGGTGTACTCGTAACTCAATCATAGAATGTTTTTAAGTACTTGTGTCTATTTTGTCAAATATTTATAAAACAGTGCATGTATTCTCAGTCTCAAAAATATAGATTGCAAAAGCAAAAAAAAAAAAAAAAAAGGAGTAATGAAACTCACGATACAATATTTTGTAGTAAAAATATTCATACGACGATACTGAACAATGCAGGGTTGGCCTCGGATTCACGAACCTATATCATTTGTATATATATTAATACACATATTTGTAATCGAACAAATATTATTATTAGTGATATAACTGTTATTTTAATGAATTATGCGTTCCTCTAATAACTTAAATATATTCATTTTATATATCCTAAAAATAATAATAATAGGGTTAGGTTATATGTATTAGATATGGTTTTATTTAACTAATAGTTATTTTGATAATAATAATGATATTAGTAATAATAAAAATGATAATAATAATGATAATACTAATTATTATTAATGGTAGTGTTAGTAATAATATTGATGTTAATGATAATAATAATTAATAACTTATTTAAATCATAATTTAATTATAATATTTTTATTTCATAACACTCTTCCTAATATTCTTATATCTTCATACTTAAATTTAAAATAATAATAATACAAATAATGTTTAATGATAATACTTGTCATAATAATAATGATAATAACAATATTACTTATTAATGATACTAGTATTCTTAATATTAATGTTAGTAGTAACAATAATTATCATAACAATATTCTTATTCATAGTAATAATAATAACACTTATTCTAATAATAATGTTAATGATAATTAGGATAATTAATAATACTAGCAATAATGATAATAATAATAATAATAATAATAATAATAAAAATAGTAATAATAATGATAATAATAATAATAAATCATTAAATGAATAACTACCTCCAACAAATGGCTTTTTTAAAAAAAATTGCTTCAATCCGGGCTCGAACCCGAGACCTCTCGCTCACACAACCAACACACAAACCACTCCTCCAATTCGTATTTCCTGATTAAAACCCAGTCCATTAAAATATAACCCGTATTATGTATCCCTTTTCTCATCTTCTTCCTTAAATCATTCAGTCGACCAGAGAAACTCAATGTAATCACGATTTTATTGTTTTAGAATTTCAAACGAACCAAAAACAACAAGTAACAAGTGAGTTTAATTAATCAGAAAATAAAAAAAAAAATAGAACAACAGGTCTGTTATCGTGGAAAGAAGAAGAAGAAAAAAAAATAAAAACTCAAACTTCAATCATGAATTTAAGAATGTTTTAGACTATAATCCCAACACGAATTATGCTTTAAATTACTCTTAAAAACTTTGTGAATTCTCAATTTTAACAGAAACATCGACACGATTTCAAATTTCTCGATGAACAATAATTTGACTTTTTTTTTGAATTTGACCTTTGACTTCGAAATTTGGATTTGATTGGAAAAATTGGAGGCTGTAACTTTATAGATAGTTCGAGTACAAGATTTCTAACAAGACTGCATTAACAGATTTTGATTATTGTTTCCTTTTTGAATCTTGGCCAAAAAGAACAGGAACAGAGGGAAACGTCTGGTTCCAGTTTTTTTTTTTTGGTTTTAATTCAACAAATTGAATTAATTACAATTGGTATTTGATAATGATAGTGAAAATGAATTGGGATGGTTTAGTTCTAACTGAATTGATTGTGAATCGTCGGGAATAGTCAAAGGTGTAAATGAATCTATGTAAATAGTTCAAAATTTTTGAGATTCAATTTAATAGACTTTGCTTATCGTGTCGATATCATAATAAGATAAGGTTTAAATTTGGTCGGAAATTTCTGGGTCGTCACAGCTTCTACGGCTAAGTATACGATCGACCGTACTTTGACCGTGTTCTTCAATGTTCTTTATAAGTTTTGTTTGACTTGGTCATTTGCAAGATCAAGTATGGATTAGTGAACTTTTGTGTTTTATGTTAAGATGTCGATCATCACTTGTAACGACCCAACTTCGTTTTACCAAAAACACGCCTTAAAAAAAATTAATAGTTCAGTTCATTTGGATGGCGTCCAGTTATCTGGACGGCGTCTAGTTTCAAAGGCCAGGACGGTGTCCTAAATATTGGAAGGCGTCCGGTTGTTCTAAATGCACTGTGACAAAAACTCACCCAGCCCAGTTACACTGGACGGCGTCCAAGAAGCTTGGACGGCGTCCAACACACCTGATCAGTCCCATTTCATTTCAAAACATGTTTTAACACTTCAAATCCACACCCAAATGCTTTGTAACATCCAAATAAATTTTTACATCACAAAACATTAAACAAAAGTGTTTACATCACAATATACGGATTATGACTCAATAACCCAACCCAATACTAAGAGCATAATCCCGTGGACTACCAAATCCCCAATTCGCATCCAAATATCCAATAGCTACCCCATCGAGTCCAAGCGCTCCTACACGTCTAGTCTAAAAACTAGCTAGCTTCATAACACAATACCTGTAAAAAAGGTAAACAACGAAAGGGGTAAGCTAAAGCTTAGTGAGTAGAATAAATATATACATGCATATACAACTTACCTACTCGCATCCACGACATCATATAATGCATATACTCGCATATCATCTCATAACAATGTAGCGACTTGACAAAATCGTCATTGACGGCGCCATCTACTTAGGTCTCGTTACGTGGTCATAAGTCTCTAAAATGACGTTTGACCAAAATATGTCGCATTCATTTCAAATGTAAAGATGTTTCAAAGTTTACAAAGTAGTTCAACGATTAAATAAGTTACAACGTTTTAAGGTACAATTGAAACCCATGCGACACAATTCAAAGTAAAGTCAAACGACACTCCATGTATGCATGTATACTCGACATCCAAGCAAGTATCAAAATAGAGTGCGAAAGCATGTATCACTTAGTATTCAAGGACCTGAGAAAAACATAGAAAATCTGTCAACGGAAACGTTGGTGAAATAATAGGTTTAGTAAGTATATTGTATTGAACCACACGATTTAGAATAAAGTGATTATCCAAATCGTTTACATTCCAAAAATTGTTGTATGTATCACGAGCACCCAATTATCAAGACTTAACTGAATAGTACCTCTGCATCATAGTGTTAGAACCTACACTATATCCCGAAAATACGTTTCATTCATCCGAATGAGGGTTCGTCAAACCCGTATGGCCACACAACATAAGTTCTTGCTTACACCCTACAAGTGTAACTAATGATAATTGGACTTGAGGATTTCTGTTCTAACTCATACGTAGAATGTTTGTTTTCGTACTTGTGTTCACTTTGTAAAACGAAATATTTATGTTTTCTCATCCCAAGTATAAGTATAAAAGAGTAAAAGTGGGACTATGATCTCACCTTGAGTGCACGAATATAAATGTACTTCACAAGTAAACGTGTACAAGAACGAATGCTAGTCTTGACCTAAACAAATAGGTTGTATCAATATCGGTAAACACGGTCGGTCAAAGTTGTTCAATTAGTCATATGGCTCGTTACGACTCGATTATATAGCATATGAATTAAGTTGTCAAGTTTCATGCAAGATACAAGTACAAGAGAGAGGTTATAACGATTAAACAAAGTATTGTTTAGGTTTGAATAAAAGTCAACTTTGGTCAAGTCAAAGTCAACGAAAAAGTCAACACGTTCGGATCAGGTCTTGGACAATTTTTTGAGTTATATAATCATATATGAACATGTTAGAATAAGTTACATGTTAATCAGAGGTGCGTAGCATAGTTGAAATTTAACGAAAAATGACCAAGTTGGACAGCTCCTGGTAGTTCATCTGGACGGCGTCCAAAATGGCTGGACGACATCCAGCAATGAAGGCCTGGATGGCATCCAAGGGTTGGGATGGTGTACAAACACCTGGGCAGCTGCAATTGCTGAAATTTCAGAAGTCTCGAACCAAAACTCAATCAATCATAAATCATAAACCGGAAACACTTAAAACATGTATCTTATATCGTTGGAAAGGTATTTTGACGAAGAAAACAACTAAATGCATTTCATCAAACAAAAACATCATTTATAATCATCAAATCCAAGTTGAATGTTCATCATAAATGCTTCAAGTTTATAAATGCATTTTGATGATTCGGGAAATAAATGCACACATATAATACGTCGTTTCATAGGTAATTACGCATACAATACAACTAAACACTCACCAATAACACTTCATGGCATTCAATGCATCAAAAGTTCATTTTACTTCAATCAAACCCTAACTCAAAATCATAAACTTAACAATTATGTTATTGAGGCTTTTTCAAGTCAACCTACATACCAAAATGAAGCTAGTGATGCTAATAACACATTTAATACATGAACTTTAACATAACAACAACATTTAATCAACCAAAACTCAAGATTAAACACACCCATTTTCAAGTTCTTGCTAGCTATTTCAAATAACAAGATCGAGCATACAAATTACATACACGACATCACAATGAACCATATACACTAATTAACACACTTTTAAGTCAAGAACACTAAGAATATGAAATCTAGAGTTTCTAAAAAGTTATCCAAACGCGATGAAATTGGTATGGAATTGAAGAGGAAGTTGCAAGGATTCCAAATATGTAATTTGTTTTGAAGAACGCTTGCTATATCGGATTTAGATGATGAATCTTTGAATTGGGTGTTTGAGAGTAAAAAGTGGAAGTATCAAATGGAGGTGAATGAATGAGTGGAGGAGGAGGAGCTTGACTAGTTGACCTAGTCAACTAGTTTGGCCCTTTGGCGAGCTTAGACCCTCGAGTTTAAAAGCGGGTGCGTGAATTAGTGGACTGGTTCACTAATTATTAGATTACCAGACTATAAAGGGGTGATATCTGGTGTACTCGTAACTCAATCGTAGAATGTTTTTAAGTACTTGTGTCTATTTTGTCAAACATTTATAAAACAGTGCATGTATTCTCAGTCCCAAAAATATATATTGCAAAAGCAAAAAAAAAAAAAGGAGTAATGAAACTCACAATACAATATTTGGTAGTAAAAATACTCATACGACGATACTGAACAATGCAGGGTTGGCCTTGGATTCACGAACCTATATCATTTGTATATATATTAATACACATATTTGTAATCGAACAAATATTATTATTAGTGATATAACTGTTATTTTAATGAATTATGCGTTCCTCTAATAACTTAAATATATTCATTTTATATATCCTAAAAAAAATAATAATAGGGTTAGGTTATATGTATTAGATATGGTTTTATTTAACTAATAGTTATTTTGATAATAATAATGATATTAGTAATAATAAAAATGATAATAATAATGATAATACTAATTATTATTAATGGTAGTGTTAGTAATAATATTGATGTTAATGATAATAATAATTAATAACTTATTTAAATCATAATTTAATTATAATATTTTTATTTCATAACACTCTTCCTAATATTCTTATATCTTCATACTTAAATTTAAAATAATAATAATACAAATAATGTTTAATGATAATACTAGTCATAATAATAATGATAATAACAATATTACTTATTAATGATACTAGTATTCTTAATATTAATGTTAGTAGTAACAATAATTATCATAACAATATTCTTATTCATAGTAATAATAATAACACTTATTCTAATAATAATGTTAATGATAATTAGGATAATTAATAATACTAGCAATAATGATGATAATAATAATAATAATAACAAAAATAATAATAATAATGATAATAATAATAATAAATCATTAAATGAATAACTACCTCCAACAAATGGCTTTTTTAAAAAAAATTGCTTCAATCCGGGCTCGAACCCGAGACCTCTCGATCACACAACCAACACACAAACCACTCCTCCAATTCATATTTCCTGATTAAAACCCAGTCCATTAAAATATAAACCGTATTATGTATCCCTTTTCTCATCTTCTTCCTTAAATCATTCAGTCGACCAGAGAAACTCAATGTAATCACGATTTTATTGTTTTAGAATTTCAAACGAACCAAAAACAACAAGTAGCAAGTGAGTTTAATTAATCAAAAAATATATATAAAAAAAAAATAGAACAACAGGTCTGTTATCGTGGAAAGAAGAAGAAGAAAAAAAAAATAAAAACTCAAACTTCAATCATGAATTTAAGAATGTTTTAGACTATAATCCCAATACGAATTATGCTCTAAATTACTCTTAAAAACTTTGTGAATTCTCAATTTTAACAGAAACATCGACACGATTTCAAATTTCTCGAAGAACAATAATTTGACTTTTTTTGAATTTGACCTTTGACTTCGAAATTTGGATTTGATTGGAAAAATTGGAGGCTGTAACTTTATAGATAGTTCGAGTACAAGATTTCTAACAAGACTGCATTAACAGATTTTGATTATTGTTTTGCTTTTGAATCTTGGCCAAAAAGAACAAGAACAGAGGGAAACGTCTGGTTCCAGTTTTATTTTATTTTTTCAGTTTTAATTCAACAAATTGAATTAATTACAATTGGTATTTGATAATGATAGTGAAAATGAATTGGGATGCTTTAGTTCTAACTGAATTGAAAGTTTATATATAAGATTCGTGGGCATTCAATTTCTCAATCAGACAAAATATAAAAAAAAATATATATATAAAGATTCATTCTGATTGCTAACAGATTTTGGACTGTAATGGGATCCTAATATCGATTGGTAACAAGAGGAGACAGAAAACAAATTACAAAAAAATTCGATAGAGATGGCTAACGGAAATGATTCTTCATTAGATTATATATAATATTAATAATTAATAAATATATTAATAATAATATTAATAATAATATTAATAATAATAATCAATAATAATGTTACTAATAATCCTAAAAATGATAATAATTATAATATTAATAAATTGTATCATTTTCTAATAATAGTAATAATTATTATAATAATTATGATAATAAAAATAATTTATAAATTTTATTTTATTATATGATAACATTTATTGAATATTGAATATTTATATGTTTCATATATGTTATAATATATATATATATATATATATATATATATATATATATATATATATATATTCATTTTTAATAGTACTTGATTATTCTGTTGATTACTTTTATATTTTTAATTCCAATTGATTAAAGTTTATTTTATTAACTTAAATTATTATATATATACTTATGTTTATATTTATATATATATATATATATATATATATATATATATATATATATATATATTTATTTACATATTTATTTACACACAATTGTTCGTGAATCGTCGGGAATAGTCAAAGGTATAAATGAATCTATGTAAACAGTTCAAAATTTTTGAGACTCAATTTAATAGACTTTGCTTATCGTGTCGATATCATAATAAGATAAGGTTTAAATTTGGTCGGAAATTTCTGGGTCATCACAGTACCTACCCGTTAAAGAAATTTCGTCCCGAAATTTGATTGGAATCGTCATGACTAACAATAAGTATGTTTTCATGACTCATACGAGTTGAAAATTGGAGTTTTATCATCATTGAGTAATATGGATAAAACAATTCGATTATTCGAAGAGTACGAATGAAGCTATCACAAAAGAGTGAAATGAGAAAATAACGTTTCGTTATATCTTTTGACGTAGACAGCGTTAATTTCCGGAATTCAAGGGATTTTGAGAAAATCTTCGTAATAAGATTTGATTCTTCGGTAATTAAGGAAATTAGGATCTTCTTTGGTTAAATGCGATAATCTGTTTCGATTGCTCTGTCGGATATTTCACTATAAATCCACTCCCTTCATTTCCTTGTTTTCACACTCCTATTTCTATTTTGAAACTTCATTCTTTTGTTTTCTCTTTTTGCCATTAAGTATCACAAGTAATGGTCCAGAATTCGTAGGTACGAGATTTGGAATGAATATAACTAATGTTCTAAGAGAGAAATTGTAATAGCATGATCTTGATTGGTTAAATTACCAGAATTCAAGAGAAAAGATAGAACTATCAGGAAGATATATTCTTGATATGCTTGGAGATTAGGTAGAATGTAAGAGTCGTGTAACATATCACATGATGACGTTATGATCTGTGAATCATCACATTCCATTAGAAACTCAGCATGACTTACTGTAATATAATCACGTTGATCAAGTGTCATTATATTATACTAACTCATGCTTCAATTCCCAACATTACTTCAAAAACATTCAAATTTTAAATTCGAATTTTTCAGAATTTAGAAACTAAAATAGTTTCCTTTCTGATGTAACACTGATATCGCGAAGAGATAAATGATTTTAGATAAGAATAGTTATGAAAATATCTTCAGAAATATCGATGATATTTATAATGAACGATACGATGATATCTTAGAATTTCTAATATCGATGGATGATGATGAAGATTTGTCCGTAAAGGTTTAGAGTCAGGAGCAACGTATTCATTAAAGCCTTCAGAAGACACTGAATCATTTGGATTATTTGAAGGCAGGTTTTGTCTTTGTGATTTGTCCACAGCCTCCTTCATGGTTTGCTCAATCTAATTTTTTCCAGTTCCAACTTTTTTGGGCTTTACCAACATACTATTCTTTATCATCAAACTTTTAACTGTTAAGGTCGTTTACAGTTTTTGTTACTTCATTCAACTTTTTCAAAATTTAGAGTATTGATTCGTAAATTGGGTGCTTTTCAGAATTTCAGAAAAGAAGATCATAATTCTAAGAGATAAATGTTATATGTATACATATAACTGTTGATGTAGAAACGTTACGAAATTCAAAATACTGATTGCTGATTTCTGGTAATTGGTATGGCAATTCTCATTACAAGATGTGGATGAGTATATGAATAGGTTTTAATGAACAAATATAATGGTTCTTCGGAGAGACTTAAGCCAATGAGTAATGAAGTTGCTGGTAAGTTTACTACTAATGTGGTCGGAATAAACGGTTCCCCGGTAACGATGATGAAAAGCAAACTTATATATCAAAGTTATAATAAGGTTAATCCAAAATGAAAAATCGAAGTTGATTTGCTGGAGATGTGACAAAATTGGCTAATTTGGAGAGGGTTTGTAAAGTTATTTTCGGTAATAACAACGCCAAGGGATCATAAATTCATTTTAAACTTCTACTTGAGTTCCAAGAGTTTTCCAGGTGCATGCCTATATGCATAAGTCCTTCTTTTCGTATATAACGTATGGTTGGATCATCCTCTCGATTGTTTCTTAATTGAGGGGTTTGAACGCAGATTGTAATCGTTAATATACATATGATATTCTAGAATTTTGAACAACATGAATATTTTTCTAGGTTTTGTGAATAGAAGTGATGTTCTTAGCACAGTTTTGAAGTCAAAGTATAACTTTGAAAGTTGTTGGAATTTAAAAGTGATGGTATCGATTATATCTCAACTTGAATTCTGATATGTTAAAATTAGAATATGTAATTGGATTTGAGTGAGTATGGCTGTTTTGATTTTTATGAAAAAATGTATATTGTTGTGAAAGTAGTGAGTATAGTTGATGATTGCTGAATCAGATTCGAAGAATGTAACATATTAATTGTGAATTTATATATCTCTCGGGTATTACCTACCCATTAAAAGTTTCACAAGTTAATATTTTGAACAAGAGAGTTTTTATGAAAATATATGTATATTTTCTTCAGATGTAATACAGATTTAATGAGTTAAGATTGAATTAACTTATTTGACTTTCGGCTGGAACTAGAAATGAATAATCTCTAAAACTTTAAAAATTACGTAATCTTCGCGTAATTGAAATTATGAATCAATACTTCATTATTCATTTTTATTGATATTCCTTGGTGACGGATGTTGATGCTCGAGGAATTCTTGCGAACTTCGTAAGGTACGAATAATATTGTCTAGAAAATTTCGAGCACATCGAAGATGATAATGAAAAATCAAATATTTAATTGATTAATACACTTGGTTTATTATGAAATGGAATTCATTGAATTGAAACAGAGATTGTAGTTAACGATGCTTAAGTCGTTAATGAGGGATGTACATCATTGCATATTAGTAATATGAACTAACCGAGTAGTATCTACTCTTATTCATACATAATAGCTTAGTACGAAAAGATATATTATGGTTTCAAAATCTATATATATAAGATATACAAATAAATTCTTCAGAGGGAGTGATTTAATATTTCATAGCTCATTGATACAATATGTCCATTGATGATTGTGGTGTCGATATCGTTGATGGTTATAGAGTTGGTGTAGCTTGTGGTGCTACAGGTGTTGCTAGTGTTGGTGATACTGACGGTGATGCTGGTGGTACTACTGGTGGCGCTTGTATAACAAGTCTAGCTTGTAAATCACGCACCATTCTTGTTAGGGTTTCTACTCTTCCTTTTATCATTTCGATCCACTCATCTGATTTATGGTTAAGGCTAGAACAGATAATCTCTAAGACTTTGAAGATTACATAATCACCGCATAATGTTTCTCCAATGAAGTTATGAATCAATACTTCATCGGTTATTGTTGTTGGTACTCTTTGGTATCTACGGTGCTTATGACATTGATGTTCGAGGTACAGATTATGATGTTGAGGTGTGTGATGTGGATGTTGTTGTTGATGGTGGTAATGGTACTGTTGATGTTGCTGATGGTCGTACTGCTGATGTCGGTGATGCTGCTGGTGCTTGTAGCCTTTACACCATATGCTCCAAAGCCACTACTCGAGCGCGAAGCTAGTTAACTTCTTCTATTACACCGGGTTGATTTTCGGTTCGGACGAGCGGATGAATAAGATATAGAATTTGGGATAGTATATTATCATGACGAGATACTCTGGAAATGAGAGAGAAAATGGTATTACGAACAGGTTCGCCGGTAAGTGATTCAGGTTCTTCGCCAAGACGGAATGTGGTGGATGGAAGGGATCATCTTCTTCTAGTCTCTAATGATTTAGTAGACTATGAACCCATCTCCACTTCATCCAGAATAAATGATGGCTAATTGGTTGATCAATTTCGGTCACACTGCTTTCGGAGCTCTAGTGAAACTCCATATCGGAATTCGAGGGACTTGAACTAGTGGCGAGTTCCATTTTGTACGATTGAATAAAGGATTTTTTGATATGAAATGATTTTCGGCTATCAGATGGTATTCTAATTACATAGAATATCTATATATACATAGAACAAAAGATTTCGTAGATTACGCAGGAATTTACGGAATATGTCAGGCAAAGTTTATAGTAACAGATACGCTAAGATATGAATTTTGTCTATACACTATTTATGCAATTAATGCAGTAAGATGTGTCTAGACTAAGAATAATAAGCAAGTAATTTCCTAAGGATGATAAGCAGATGATTTCCGACTAAAAATGATAAGCAAAACTTTTGACATGCAGTTAAGGTCGAAGTCTAGACTTACTAATGCATCTTAATAACTATCCGTTAGACACACTAATGCAAGACCTGGTTCGCTAAGACCACCGCTCTGATACCAACTGAAATGCCCCGTTCATATCGATTATAAACGTTACATAATAATTGATTTCATTACGAGGTATTTGACCTCTAAATGATACATTTTACAAACATTGCATTCGTTTTTAAAAAACAAACTTTCATTACATAGAAAGTTGACAGCATGCATACCATTTCATAATATATCCAACTATTAATGACTTAATAATATTCTTGATGAACTCAACGACTCGAATGCAACGCCTTTTGAAATATGTCATGAATGACTCCAAGTAATATCTCTAAAATGAGCAAATGTACATCGAAAGATTTTTTTCATACATGAGAATAAACATGCTTAAAAGTGTCAACCAAAAGTTTGGTGAGTTCATTAGTTTATCATAATCAATATTTATTTCCATCATTTTTATAGACCACAAGATTTCAAATTCATAAATAAGGTGCAGGTCTGTTCACTGCTGAAAATCCATTCATACGAATTAAACACCTGGTAATCGACATTAACAAAATGCATCTAGAATATCCCCCGTATACCGCAATTTGTAAATATGCTCACAGCATACAAACAGGCTACTCTTTTAAAAATGACGGTTGTGTACACCTCACAAACAGGTCATTCCTTTTAAAGCTAGCGATTGTATACTAAAATCGAAGTACTAAAGCAGTTCAAATTCTCTGACTGGGGCTTGTCAAGGCCCATAGATCTATCTTTAGGATTTGCGTCAATTAGTGGACTGGTTCACTAATTATTAGATTACCAGACTATAAAGGGGTGATATTCGGTGTACTCGTAACTCAATCGTAGAATGTTTTTAAGTACTTGTGTCTATTTCGTCAAACATTTATAAAACAGTGCATGTATTCTCAGTCCCAAAAATATATATTGCAAAAGCAAAAAAAGGAGTAATGAAACTCACGATACAATATTTTGTAGTAAAAATATTCATACGACGATACTGAACAATGCAGGGTTGGCCTCGGATTCACGAACCTATATCATTTGTATATATATATATTAATACACATATTTGTAATCGAACAAATATTATTATTAGTGATATAACTGTTATTTTAGTGAATTATGTGTTCCTCTAATAACTTAAATATATTCATTTTATATATCCTAAAAAAAATAAAAAAATAATAGGGTTAGGTTATATGTATTAGATATGGTTTTATTTAACTAATAGTTATTTTGATAATAATAATGATATTAGTAATAATAAAAATGATAATAATAATGATAATACTAATTATTATTAATGGTAGTGTTAGTAATAATATTGATGTTAATGATAATAATAAATAATAACTTATTTAAATCATAATTTAATTATAATATTTTTATTCCATAACACTCTTCCTAATATTCTTATATCTTCATACTTAAATTTAAAATGATAATAATACAAATAATGTTTAATGATAATACTAG
This sequence comes from Rutidosis leptorrhynchoides, assembly GCF_046630445.1. NCBI lineage: Eukaryota > Viridiplantae > Streptophyta > Magnoliopsida > Asterales > Asteraceae > Rutidosis > Rutidosis leptorrhynchoides. The sequence continues at coordinate 371,403,808 of NC_092340.1, read as the reverse complement.
TCATAATAATAATGATAATAACAATATTACTTATTAATGATACTAGTATTCTTAATATTAATGTTAGTAGTAACAATAATTATCATAACAATATTCTTATTCATAGTAATAATAATAACACTTATTCTAATAATAATATTAATGATAGTTAGGATAATTAATAATACTAGCAATAATGATAATAATAATAATAATAACAAAAATAATAATAATAATAATGATAATAATAATAATAAATCATTAAATGAATAACTACCTCCAACAAATGGCTTTTTTTTTAAAAAATTGCTTCAATCCGGGCTCGAACCCGAGACCTCTCGATCACATAACCAACACATAAACCACTCCTACAATTCGTATTTCCTGATTAAAACCCAGTCCATTAAAATATAACCCGTATTACGTATCCCTTTTCTCATCTTCTTCCTTAAATCATTCAGTCAACCAGAGAAACTCAATGTAATCACGATTTTATTGTTTTAGAATTTCAAATGAACCAAAAACAACAAGTAACAAGTGAGTTTAATTAATCAGAAAATAAAAAAAAATAAAAAAAATAAAAAAATAGAGCAGCAGGTCTGTTATCGTGGAAAGAAGAAGAAGAAAAAAAATAAAAACGCAAAATTCAATCATGAATTTAAGAATGTTTTAGATTATAATCCCAACACGAATTATGCTCTAAATTACTCTTAAAAACTTTGTGAATTCTCAATTTTAACAGAAACATCGACATGATTTCAAATTTCTCGATGAAAAATAATTTGACTTTTTTGAATTTGAACTTTGACTTCGAAATTTGGATTTGATTGGAAAAATTGGAGGCTGTAACTTTACAGATAGTTCGAGTACAAGATTCCTAACAAGACTGCATTAACAGATTTTGATTATTGTTTCCTTTTTGAATCTTGGCCAAAAAGAACAAGAACAGAGGGAAACGTCTGGTTCCAGTTTTTTTTCTTCCGGTTTTAATTCAACAAATTGAATTAATTACAATTGGTATTTGATAATGATAGTGAAAATGAATTGGGATGGTTTAGTTCTAACTGAATTGATCGTGAATCGTCGGGAATAGACAAAGGTATAAATGAATCTATGTAAATAGTTCAAAATTTTTGAGACTCAATTTAATAGACTTTGCTTATCGTGTCGATATCATAATAAGATAAGGTTTAAATTTGGTCGGAAATTTCTGGGTCGTCACAGCTTCTACGGCTAAGTATACGGTCGACCGTACTTTGACCGTGTTCTTCAATGATCTTTATAAGTTTTGTTTGACTTGGTCATTTGCAAGATCAAGTATGGATTAGTGAACTTGTGTGTTTTATGTTAAGATGTCGATCATCACTTGTAACGACACAACTTCGTTTTACCAAAAGCACGCCTTAAAAAAAATTAATAGTTCAGTTCATTTGGATGGCGTCCAGTTATCTGGACGGCGTCTAGTTTCAAAGGCCAGGACGGTGTCCTAAATATTGGACGGCGTCCAGTTGTTCTAAAAGCACTGTGACAAAAACTCACTCAGCCCAGTTATACTGGACGGCGTCCAACACACCTGATCAGTCCCATTTCATTTCAAAATATGTTTTAACACTTCAAATCCACACCCAAGTGCTTTATAACATCCAAATAAATTTTTACATCACAAAACGTTAAACAAAAGTGTTTACATCACAATATATGGGTTATGACTCAATAACCCAACCCAATACCAAGAGCATAATCCCGGGGACTACCAAATCCCCAATTCGCGTCCAAATATCCAATAGCTACCCCATCGAGTCCAAGCGCTCCTACACGTCTAGTCTAAAAACTAGCTAGCTTCATAACACAATACCTGTAAAAAAGGTAAACAACGAAAGGGGTAAGCTAAAGCTTAGTGAGTAGAATAAATATATACATGCATATACAACTTACCTACTCGCATCCACGACATCATATAATGCATATACTCGCATATCATCTCATAACAATGTAGCGACCTGACAAAATCGTCATTGATGGCGCCATCTACTTAGGTCCCGTTACGTGGTCATAAGTCTCTAAAATGACGTTTGACCAAAATATGTCGTATTCATTTCAAATATAAAGATGTTTCAAAGTTTACAAAGTAGTTCAACGACTAAATAAGTTACAACGTTTTAAGGTACAATTGAAACCCATGCGACACAATTCAAAGTAAAGTTAAATGACGCTCAATGTATGCATGTATACTCGACATCCAAGCAAGTATCAAAATAGAGTGCGGAAGCATGTATCACTTAGCATTCAAGGACCTGAGAAAAACATAGAAAATCTGTCAACGGAAACGTTGGTGAAATCATAGGTTTAGTAAGTATATTGTATTGAACCATACGATTTAGAATAAAGTGATTATCCAAATCATTTACATTCCAAAAATTGTTGTATGTATCACGAGCACCCAATTATCAAGATTTAACTGAATAGTACCTCTGCATCATAGTGTTAGAACCTACACTATATCCCGAAAATACGTTTCATTCATCCAAATGAGGGTTCGTCAAACCCGTATGGCCACACAACATAAGTTCTTGCTTACACCCTACAAGTGTAACTAATGATAATTGGACTTGAGGATTTCTGTTCTAACTCGTACGTAGAATGTTTGTTTTCGTACTTATGTTCACTTTGTAAAACGAAACATTTATGTTTTCTCATCCCAAGTATAAGTATAAAAGAGTAAAAGTGGGACTATGATCTCACCTTGAGTGCACGAATATAAATGTACTTCACAAGTAAACGTGTACAAGAACGAATGCTAGTCTTGACCTAAACAAATAGGTTGTATCAATATCGGTAAACACGGTCGGTCAAAGTTGTTCAATTAGTCATATGGCTCGTTACGACTCGATTATATAGCATGTGAATTAAGTTGTCAAGTTTCATGCAAGATACAAGTACAAGAGAGAGGTTATAACGATTAAACAAAGTATTGTTTAGGTTTGAATAAAAGTCAACTTTGGTCAAGTCAAAGTCAACGAAAAAGTCAACACGTTCGGATCGGGTCTCGGACAATTTTTCTGAGTTATATAATCATATATGAACATGTTAGAACAAGTTACATGTTAATCAGAGGTGCGTAGCATAGTTGAAATTTAACGAAAAATGACCAAGTTGGACAGCTCCTGGTAGTTCATCTGGACGGCGTCCAAAATGGCTGGACGACATCCAGCAATGAAGGCCTGGACGGCATCCAAGGGTTGGGATGGAGTACAAACACCTGGGCAGCTGCAATTGCTGAAATTTCACAAGTCTCGAACCAAAACTCAATCAATCATAAATCATAAACCGGAAACACTTAAAACATGTATCTTATATCGTTGGAAAGGTATTTTGACGAAGAAAACAACTAAATTCATTTCATCTAACAAAAACATCATTTATAATCATCAAATCCAAGTTGAATGTTCATTAAATGTTCATCATAAATGCTTCAAGTTCATAAATGCATTTTGATGATTCGGGAAATAAATGCACACATATAATACGTCATTTCGTAGGTAATTATGCATACAATACAACTAGACACTCACCAATAACACTTCATGGCATTCAATGCATCAAAAGTTCATTTTACTTCTATCAAACCCTAGCTCAAAATCATAAACTTAACAATTATGTTAATGAGGCTTTTTCAAGTCAACCTACATACCAAAATGAAGCTAGTGATGTTAAAAACACATTTAATATATGAACTTTAACATAACAACAACATTTAATCAACCAAAACTCAAGATTAAACAAACCCATTTTCAAGTTCATGCTAGTTATTTCAAATAACAAGATCGAGCATACAAATTACATGCACGACATCACAATGTGCCATATACACTAATTAACACACTTTTAAGTCAAGAACACTAAGAATATGAAATCTAGAGTTTCTGAAAAGTTATCCAAACGCGATGAAATTGGTATGGAATTGAAAAGGAAGTTTCAAGTATTCCAAATATGTAATTTGTTTTGAAGAACGCTTGCTATATCGGATTTAGATGATGAATCTTTGAAATGGGTGTTTGAGAGTAAAAAGTGAAAGTATCAAATGGAGGTGAATGAATGAGTGGAATAGGAGGAGCTTGACTAGTTGACCTAGTCAACTAGTTTGGCCCTTTGGCGAGCTCAGACCCTCGAGTTTAAAAGCGGGTGCGTGAATTAGTGGACTGGTTCACTAATTATTAGATTACCATACTATAAAGGGGTGATATTCGGTGTACTCGTAACTCAATCGTAGAATGTTTTAAGTACTTGTGTCTATTTTGTCAAACATTTATAAAACAGTGCATGTATTCTCAGTCCCAAAAATATATATTGCAAAAGCAAAAAAAAAAAAAAAAGGAGTAATGAAACTCACGATACAATATTTTGTAGTAAAAATATTCATACGACGATACTGAACAATGCTGGGTTGGCCTCGGATTCATGAACCTATATCATTTGTATATATATTAATACACATATTTGTAATCGAACAAATATTATTATTAGTGATATAACTGTTATTTTAATGAATTATGCGTTCCTCTAATAACTTAAATATATTCATTTTATATATCCTAAAAAAATAATAATAGGGTTAGGTTATATGTATTAGATATGGTTTTATTTAACTAATAGTTATTTTGATAATAATAATGATATTAGTAATAATAAAAATGATAATAAAAATGATAATACTAATTATTATTAATGGTAGTGTTAGTAATAATATTGATGTTAATGATAATAATAATTAATAACTTATTTAAATCATAATTTAATTATAATATTTTTATTTCATAACACTCTTCCTAATATTCTTATATCTTCATACTTAAATTTAAAATAATAATAATACAAATAATGTTTAATGATAATACTAGTCATAATAATAATGATAATAACAATATTACTTATTAATGATACTAGTATTCTTAATATTAATGTTAGTAGTAACAATAATTATCATAACAATATTCTTATTCATAGTAATAATAATAACACTTACTCTAATAATAATGTTAATGATAATTAGGATAATTAATAATACTAGCAATAATAATAATAATAATAATAATAATAATAATAATAATAATAATAATAATAATAATAACAAAATTAAAATAATAATGATAATAATAATAATAAATCATTAAATGAATAACTACCTCCAACAAATGGCTTTTTTAAAAAAAATTGCTTCAATCCGGGCTCTAACCCGAGACCTCTCGCTCACACAACCAACACACAAACCACTCCTCCAATTCATATTTCCTGATTAAAACCCAGTCCATTAAAATATAACCCATATTATGTATCCCTTTTCTCATCTTCTTCCTTAAATCATTCAGTCGACCAGAGAAACTCAATGTAATCATGATTTTATTGTTTTAGAATTTCAAACGAACCAAAAACAACAAGTAACAAGTGAGTTTAATTAATCAGGAAAAAAAAAATTGAACAACAGGTCTGTTATCGTGGAAAGAAGAAGAAGAAAAAAAAATAAAAACTCAAACTTCAATCATGAATTTAAGAATGTTTTAGACTATAATCCCAACACGAATTATGATCTAAATTACTCTTAAAAACTTTGTGAATTCTCAATTTTAACAGAAACATCGACACGATTTCAAATTTCTCGATGAACAATAATTTGACTTTTTTTGAATTTGACCTTTGACTTCGAAATTTGGATTTGATTGGAAAAATTGGAGGCTGTAACTTTATAGATAGTTCGAGTACAAGATTTCTAACAAGACTGCATTAACAGATTTTGATTATTGTTTCGCTTTTGAAGTTTGGCCAAAAAGAACAAGAACAGAGGGAAACGTCTGGTTCCAGTTTTATTTTATTTTTTCGGTTTTAATTCAACAAATTGAATTAATTACAATTGGTATTTGATAATGATAGTGAAAATGAATTGGGATGGTTTAGTTCTAACTGAATTCATCATTTATATATAAGATTCGTGGGCATTCAATTTCTCAATCAGACAAAATATAAAAAATAATAAAAAAATATAAAAATAAAGATTGATTCTGATTGCTAACAGATTTTGGACTGTAATGGGATCCTAATATCGACTGGTAACAAGAGGAGACAGAAAACAAATTACAGAAAAAATTCGATAGAGATGGCTAACGGAAATGATTCTTCATTAGATTATATATATATATATATATATATATATATATATATATATATATATATATATATATATATATATACTAATAATAAAAATAATAATAATATTAATAATAATAATCAATAATAATGTTACTAATAATCATAAAAATGATAATAATTATAATATTAATAAATTGTATTATTTTCTAATAATAGTAATAATTATTATAATAATTATGATAATAATAATAATATATAAATTTTATTTTATTATATGATAACATTTATTGAATATTGAATATTTATATGTTTCATATATGTTACAATATAATAATAATTATTAATAGAATTCATATATATATATATATATATATATATATATATATATATATATATATATATATATATATATATAAAATATCATGTATGAATATATATATATATATATATATATATATATATATATATATATATATAATATCATGTATGTATTTATATATATTCATTTTTAATAGTACTTGATTATTCTGTTGATTACTTTTATATTTTTAATTCCAATTGATTAAAGTTTATTTTATTTACTTAAATTATTATATATATACTTATGTTTATATTTATATATATCTATATATATTTATTTACATATTTATTTACACACAATTGTTCGTGAATCGTCGGGAATAGTCAAAGGTATAAATGAATCTATGTAAACAGTTCAAAATTTTTGAGACTCAATTTAATAGACTTTGCTTATCGTGTCGATATCATAATAAGATAAGGTTAAATTTGGTTGGAAATTTCTGGGTCATCACAGTACCTACCCGTTAAAGAAATTTTGTCCCGAAATTTGATTGGAATCGTCATGACTAACAATAAGTATGTTTTCGTGACTCATACGAGTTGAAAATTGGAGTTTTATCATCATTGAGTAATATGGATAAAACAATTCGATTATTCGAAGAGTACGAATGAAGCTATCACAAAAGAGTGAAATGAGAAAATAACATTTCGTCATATCTTTTGACGTAGACAGGGTTAATTTCCGAAATTCAAGGGATTTAGAGAAAATCTTCGTAATAAGATTTGATTCTTCGGTAATTAAGGAAATTAGGATCTTCTTTGGTTAAATGCGATAATCTGTTTCGATTGCTCTGTCGGATATTTCACTATAAATCCATTCCCTTCATTTCCTTATGTTCACACTCCTATTTCTATTTTGAAACTTCATTCTTTTGTTTTCTCTTTTTGCCATTAAGTATCACAAGTAATGGTCCAGAATTCGTAGGTACGAGATTTGGAATGAATATAACTAATGTTCTAAGAGAGAAATTGTAATAGCATGATCTTGATTGGTTAAATTACCAGAATTCAAGAGAAAAGATAGAATTATCAGGAAGATATGTTCTTGATATGCTTGGAGATTAGGTAGAATGTAAGAGTCGTGTAACATGGCACATGATGACGTTATGATCTGTGAATCATCACATTCCATTAGAAACTCAGCATGACTTACTATAATATAATTACGTTGATCAAGTGTCATTATATTATACTAACTCATGCTTCAATTCCCAACATTACTTCAAAAACATTCAAATTTTAAATTCGAATTTTTCAGAATTTAGAAACTAAAATAGTTTCCTTTCTGATGTAACACTGATATCGCGAAGAGATAAATGATTTTAGATAAGAATAGTTATGAAAATATCTTCAGAAATATCGATGATATTTATAATGAACGATACGATGATATCTTAGAATTTCTAATATCGATGGATGATGATGAAGATTTGTCCGTAAAGGTTTAGAGTCAGGAGCAACGTATTCATTAAAGCCTTCAGAAGACACTGAATCATTTAGATTATTTGAAGGTAGGTTTTGTCTTTGTGATTTGTCCACAGCCTCCTTCATGGTTTGCTCAATCTAATTTTTTCCAGTTCCAACTTTTTTGGGCTTTACCAACATACTATTCTTTATCATCAAACTTTTAACTGTTAAGGTCGTTTACAGTTTTTGTTACTTCATTCAACTTTTTCAAAATTTAGAGTATTGATTCGTAAATTGGGTGCTTTTCAGAATTTCAGAAAAGAAGATCATAATTCTAAGAGATAAATGTTATATGTATACATATACCTGTTGATGTAGAAACGTTACGAAATTCAAAATACTGATTGCTGATTTCTGGTAATTGGTATGGCAATTCTCATTACAAGATGTGGATGAGTATATGAATAGGTTTTAATGAACAAATATAATGGTTCTTCGGAGAGACTTAAGCCAATGAGTAATGAAGTTGCTGGTAAGTTTACTACTAATGTGGTGGGAATAAACGGTTCCCCGGTAACGATGATGAAAAGCAAACTTATATATCAAAGTTATAATAAGGTTAATCCAAAATGAAAAATCGAAGTTGATTTGCTGGAGATGTGACAAAATTGGCTAATTTGGAGAGGGTTTGTAAAGTTATTTTCGGTAATAACAACGCCAAGGGATCATAAATTCATTTTAAACTTCTACTTGATTTCCAAGAGTTTTCCAGGTGCATGCCTATATGCATAAGTCCTTCTTTTCATATATAACGTATGGTTGGATCATCCTATCGATTGTTTCTTAATTGAGGGGTTTCAAGAATCATGAAGGGTTTGAACGCAGATTGTAATCGTTAATATACATATGATATTCTAGAATTTTGAACAACATGAATATTTTTCTGGGTTTTGTGAATAGAAGTGATGTTCTTAGCACAGTTTTGTAGTCAAAGTATAACTTTGAAAGATGTTGGAATTTAAAAGTGATGGTATCGGTTATATCTCAACTTGAATTCTGATATGTTAAAATCAGAATATGTAATTGGATTTGAGTGAGTATGGCTGTTTTGATTTTTATGAAAAAATGTATATTGTTGTGAAAGTAGTGAGTATAGTTGATGATTGCTGAATCAAATTCGAAGAATGTAACATATTAATTGTGAATTTATATATCTCTCGGGTATTACCTACCCATTAAAAGGTTCACAAGTTAATATTTTGTACAAGAGAGTTTTTATGAAAATATATGTATATTTTCTTCGGATGTAATACAGATTTAATGAGTTAAGATGGAATTAACTTATTTGACTTTCGGCTGGAACTAGAAATGAATAATCTCTAAAACTTTAGAAATTACGTAATCTTCGCGTAATTGAAATTATGAATCAATACTTCATTATTCATTTTTATTGATATTCCTTGGTGACGGATGTTGATGCTCAAGGAATTCTTGCGAACTTCGTAAGGTACGAATAATATTGTCTAGAAAATTTCGAGCACATCGAAGATGATAATGAAAAATCAAATATTTAATTGATTAATACACTTGGTTTATTATGAAATGGAATTCATTGAATTGAAACAGAGATTGTAGTTAACGATGCTTAAGTCGTTAATCAGGGATGTACATCATTGCATATTAGTAATATGAACTAACCGAGTAGTATCTACTCTTATTCATACATAATAGCTTAGTACGAAAAGATATATTATGGTTTCAAAATCTATATATATAAGATATACAAATAAATTCTTCAGAGGGAGTGATTTAATATTTCATAGCTCATTGATACAATATGTCCATTGATGATTGTGGTGTCGATATCGTTGATGGTTATAGAGTTGGTGTAGCTTGTGGTGCTACAGCTGTTGCTAGTGTTGGTGATACTGACGGTGATGCTGGTGGTACTACTGGTGGTGCTTGTATAACAAGTCTAGCTTGTAAATCACGCACCATTCTTGTTAGGGTTTCTACTCTTCCTTTTATCATTTCGATCCACTCATCTGATTTATGGTTAAGGCTAGAACAGATAATCTCTAAGACTTTGAAGATTACATAATCACCGCATAATGTTTCTCCAATGAAGTTATGAATCAATACTTCATCGGTTATTGTTGTTGGTACTCTTTGGTATCTACGGTGCTTATGACATTGATGTTCGAGGTACAGATTATGATGTTGAGGTGTGTGATGTGGATGTTGTTGTTGATGGTAGTAATGGTACTGTTGATGTTGCTGATGGTCGTACTGCTGATGCCGGTGATACTGCTGGTGCTTGTAGCCTTTGCACCATATGCTCCAAAGCCACTACTCGAGCGCGAAGCTCGTTGACTTATTCTATTACACCGGGTTGATTGTCGGTTCGGACGAGCGGATGAATAAGATCTAGAATTTGGGATAGTATATTATCATGATGAGATACTCTGGAAATGAGAGAGAAAATGGTATTACGAATAGGTTCGCCGGTAAGTGATTCAGGTTCTTTGCCAAGAGGGGAATGTGGTGGATGAAAGGGATCACCTTCTTCTTGTCTCCAATGATTTAGTAGACTACGAACCCATCTCCAATTCATCCAGAATATATGATGGCTAATTGGTTGATCCATTCCGATCACACTGCTTTCGGAGCTCTAGTGAAACTCCATATCGGAATTCGAGGGACTTGAACTAGTGGTGAGTTCCATTTTGTACGATTGAATAAAGGATTTTTTGATATGAAATGATTTTTGGCTATCGTATGGTATTCTAATTACATAGAATATCTATATATATAGAACAAAAGATTTCGTAGATTACGGAGGAATTTACGGAATATGTCAGGCAAAGTTTATAGTAACATATACGCTAAGATATGAATTTTGTCTATACACTATTTATGCAATTAATGCAGTAAGATGTATCTAGACTACTAATAATAAGCAGGTAATTTCCTACGGATGATAAGCAGATGATTTCCGACTAAAAATGATAAGCAAAACTTTTGACATGCAGTTAAGGTCGAAGTCCAGACTTACTAATGCATCTTAATAACTATCCGTTAGACACACTAATGCAAGACCTGGTTCGGTAAGACCACCGCTTTGATACCAACTGAAATGCCCCATTCATATCGATTATAAACATTACATAATAATTGATTTCATTACGAGGTATTTGACCTCTAAATGATATATTTTACAAACATTGCATTCGTTTTTAAAAGACAAACTTTCATCACATAGAAAGTTGACAGCATGCATACCATTTCATAATATATCCAACTATTAATGACTTAATAATATTCTTGATGAACTCAACGGCTCGAATGCAACGCCTTTTGAAATATGTCACGAATGACTCTAAGTAATATCTCTAAAATGAGCAAATGTACATCGAAAGATTTCTTTCATACATGAGAATAAACATGCTTAAAAGTGTCAACCAAAAGGTTGGTGAGTTCATTAGTTTATCATAATCAATATTTATTTCCATCATTTTTATAGACCACAAGATTTCAAATTCATAAATAAAGTGCAGGTCTGTTCACTACTGAAAATCCATTCATATGAATTAAACACCTGGTAATCGACATTAACAAAATGCATCTAGAATATCCCCCGTATACCGCAATTCGCAAATATGCTCACAGCATACAAACAGGCTACTCTTTTAAAAATGACGATTGTGTACACCTCACAAACAGGTCATTCCTTTTAAAGCTAGCGGTTGTATACTAAAATCGAAGTACTAAAGCAGTTCAAATTCTCTGACTGGGGCTTGTCAAGGCCCATAGATCTATCTTTAGGATTCGTGTCAATTAGTGGACTGGTTCACTAATTATTAGATTACCAGACTATAAAGGGGTGATATTCGGTGTACTCGTAACTCAATCGTAGAATGTTTTTAAGTACTTGTGTCTATTTCGTCAAACATGTATAAAACAGTGCATGTATTCTCAGTCCCAAAAATATATATTGCAAAAGCAAAAAAAGGAGTAATGAAACTCACGATACAATATTTTGTAGTAAAAATATTCATACGACGATACTGAACAATGCAGGGTTGGCCTCGGATTCACGAACCTATATCATTTGTATATATATATATATATATATATATATATATATATATATATATATATATATATATATATATATATATATATATATATATATATTAATACACATATTTGTAATCGAACAAATATTATTATTAGTGATATAACTGTTATTTTAATGAATTATGCGTTCCTCTAATAACTTAAATATATTCATTTTATATATCCTAAAAAAATAATAATAGGGTTAGGTTATATGAATTAGATATGGTTTTATTTAACTAATAGTTATTTTGATAATAATAATGATATTAGTAATAATAAAAATGATAATAAAAATGATAATACTAATTATTATTAATGGTAGTGTTAGTAATAATATTGATGTTAATGATAATAATAATTAATAACTTATTTAAATCATAATTTAATTATAATATTTTTATTTCATAACACTCTTCCTAATATTCTTATATCTTCATACTTAAATTTAAAATAATAATAATACAAATAATGTTTAATGATAATACTAGTCATAATAATAATGATAATAACAATATTACTTATTAATGATACTAGTATTCTTAATATTAATGTTAGTAGTAACAATAATTATCATAACAATATTCTTATTCATAGTAATAATAATAACACTTATTCTAATAATCATATTAATGATAGTTAGGATAATTAATAATACTAGCAATAATGATAATAATAATAATAATAATAATAATAATAATAATAATAATAATAATAATAATAATAATAATAGTAATAAAAATAATATTAATAATGATAATAATAATAATAAATCATTAAATGAATAACTACCTCCAACAAATGGCTTTTTTTTTTAAAATTGCTTCAATTCGGGCTCGAACCCGAGACCTCTCAATCACATAACCAACACACAAACCACTCCTCCAATTCGTATTTCCTGATTAAAACCCAGTCCATTAAAATATAACCCGTATTATGTATCCCTTTTCTCATCTTCTTCCTTAAATCATTCAGTCGACCAGAGAATCTCAATGTAATCACGATTTTATTGTTTTAGAATTTCAAACGAACCAAAAACAACAAGTAACAAGTGAGTTTAATTAATCAGAAAATAAAAAAAATAAAAAAAAATAAAAAAAATAGAACAGCAGGTCTGTTATCGTGGAAAGAAGAAGAAGAAAAAATATAAAAACTCAAACTTCAATCATGAATTTAAGAATGTTTTAGACTATAATCCCAACACAAATTATGCTCTAAATTACTCTTAAAAACTTTGTGAATTCTCAATTTTAACAGAAACATCAACACGATTTCAAATTTCTCGATGAAAAATAATTTGACTTTTTTGAATTTGAACTTTGACTTCAAAATTTGGATTTGATTGGAAAAATTGGAGGCTGTAACTTTACAGATAGTTCGAGTACAAGATTCCTAACAAGACTGCATTAACAGATTTTGATTATTGTTTCCTTTTTGAATCTTGGCCAAAAAGAACAAGAACAGAGGGAAACGTCTGGTTCCAGTTTTTTTTCCGGATTTAATTCAACAAATTGAATTAATTACCATTGGTATTTGATAATGATAGTGAAAATGAAGTGGGATGGTTTAGTTCTAACTGAATTGATCGTGAATCGTCGGGAATAGTCAAAGGTATAAATGAATCTATGTAAATAGTTCAAAATTTTTGAGACTCAATTTAATAGACTTTGCTTATCGTGTCGATATCATAATAAGATAAGGTTTAAATTTGGTCCGAAATTTCTGGGTCGTCACAGCTTCTACGGCTAAGTATACGGTCGACTGTACTTTGACCGTGTTCTTCAATGATCTTTATAAGTTTTGTTTGACTTAGTCATTTGCAAGATCAAGTATGGATTAGTAAACTTGTGTGTTTTATGTTAAGATGTCGATCATCACTTGTAACGACCCAACTTCGTTTTATCAAAAACACGCCTTAAAAAAAATTAATAATTCAGTTCATTTGGATGGCGTCCAGTTATCTGGACGACGTCTAGTTTCAAAGGCCAGGACGGTGTCCTAAATATTGGACGGCGTCCAGTTGTTCTAAAAGCACTGTGATAAAAACTCACCCAGCCCAGTTATACTGGACGGCGTCCAAGAAGCTTGGACGGCGTCCAACACACCTGATCAGTCCCATTTCATTTCAAAACATGTTTTAACACTTCAAATCCACACCCAAACGCTTTGTAACATCCAAATAAAGTTTTACATCACAAAACGTTAAACAAAAGTGTTTACATCACAATATATGGGTTATGACTCAATAACCCAACCCAATACCAAGAGCATAATCCCGGGGACTACCAAATCCCCAATTCGCGTCCAAATATCCAATAGCTACCCCATCGAGTCTAAAAACTAGCTAGCTTCATAACACAATACCTGTAAAAAAGGTAAACAACGAAAGGGGTAAGCTAAAGCTTAGTGAGTAGAATAAATATATACATGCATATACAACTTACCTACTCGCATCCAAGACATCATATAATGCATATACTCGCATATCATCTCATAACAATGTAGCGACCTGACAAAATCGTCATTGACGGCGCCATCTACTTAGGTTCCGTTACGTGGTCATAAGTCTCTAAAATGACGTTTGACCAAAATATGTCTCATTCATTTCAAATGTAAAGATGTTTCAAAGTTTACAAAGTAGTTCAACGACTAAATAAGTTACAACGTTTTAAGGTACAATTGAAACCCATGTGACACAATTCAAAGTAAAGTCAAACGACGCTCCATGTATGCATGTATACTCGACATCCAAGCAAGTATCAAAATAGAGTGCGGAAGCATGTATCACTTAGCATTCAAGGACCTGAGAAAAACTTAGAAAATCTATCAATGGAAACGTTGGTGAAATCATAGGTTTAGTAAGTATATTGTATTGAACCACACGATTTAGAATAAAGTGATTATCCAAATCGTTTACATTCCAAAATTGTTGTATGTATCACGAGCACCCAATTATCAAGACTTAACTGAATAGTACCTCTGCATCATAGTGTTAAAACCTACACTATATCCCGAAAATACGTTTCATTCATCCGAATGAGGGTTCGTCAAACCCGTATGGCCACACATCATAAGTTCTTGCTTACACCCTACAAGTGTAACTAATGATAATTGGACTTGAGGATTTCTGTTCTAACTCGTACGTAGAATGTTTATTTTCGTACTTGTGTTCACTTTGTAAAACGAAACGTTTATGTTTTCTCATCCCAAGTATAAGTATAAAAGAGTAAAAGTGGGACTATGATCTCACCTTGAGTGCACGAATATAAATGTACTTCACAAGTAAACGTGTACAAGAACGAATGCTAGTCTTGACCTAAACAAATAGGTTGTATCAATATCGGTAAACACGTTCGGTCAAAGTTGTTCAATTAGTCATATGGCTCGTTACGACTCGATTATATAGCATGTGAATTAAGTTGTCAAGTTTCATGCAAGATACAAGTACAAGAGAGAGGTTATAACGATTAAACAAAGTATTGTTTAGGTTTAAATAAAAGTCAACTTTGGTCAAGTCAAAGTCAATGAAAAAATCAACACGTTCAGATCGGGTCTCGGACAATTTTTCTGAGTTATATAATCATATATGAACATGTTAGAACAAGTTACATGTTAATCAGAGGTGCGTAGCATAGTTGAAATTTAACGAAAAATGACCAAGTTGGACAGCTCCTGGTAGTTCATCTGGACGGTGTCCAAAATGGCTGGACGATATCCAGCAATGAAGGCCTGGACGGCATCCAAGGGTTGGGATGGCGTACAAACACCTGGGCAGCTGTAATTGCCGAAATTTCACAAGTCTCGAACCAAAACTCAATCAATCATAAATCATAAACCGGAAACACTTAAAACATGTATCTTATATCGTTGGAAAGGTATTTTGACGAAGAAAACAATTAAATGCATTTCGTCAATCAAAAACATCATTTATAATCATCAAATCTAAGTTAAATGTTCATCATAAATGCTTCAAGTTCATAAATGCATTTTGATGATTCGGGAAATAATGCACACATATAATACGTCATTTCATAGGTAATTACGTATACAATACAACTAAACACTCACCAATAACACTTCATGGCATTCAATGCATCAAAAGTTCATTTTACTTCTATCAAACCCTAGCTCTAAATCATAAACTTAACAATTATGTTAATGAGGCTTTTTCAAGTCAACTTACATACCAAAATGAAGCTAGTGATGCTAATAACACATTTAATACATGAACTTTAACATAACAACAACATTTAATCAACCAAAACTCAATATTAAACACACCCATTTTCAAGTTCATGCTAGTTATTTCAAATACCAAGATCGAGCATACAAATTACATACACGACATCACAATGAGCCATATACACTAATTAACACACTTTTAAGTCAAGAACACTAAGAATATGAAATCTAGAGTTTCTGAAAAATTATCCAAACGCGATGAAATTGGTATGGAATTGAAGAGGAAGTTGCAAGGATTCCAAATATGTAATTTGTTTTGAAGAACGCTTGCTATGTCAGATTTAGATGATGAATCTTTGAATTAGGTGTTTGAGAGTAAAAAGTGGAAGTTTCAAATGGAGGTGAATGAATGAGTGGAGGAGGAGGAGCTTGACTAGTTGACCTAGTCAACTAGTTTGGCCCTTTGGCGAGCTTAGACCCTCGAGTTTAAAAGCGGGTACGTGAATTAACCAAACGAATTACCTGGAATATGTAGAGTAAATGAAAGATGTTATAATTAAATAACGGACTTTAAAATAAATAAATGGAAAGCAAACGGAAAAAGACGGGTTATTACATTACCTACTCCTTAAAAGAAATTTCGTCCCGAAATTTAAGTAGATGTAGTGGTCGTTGTTTCTCCCTCGGGATCTTGCGTTGCCAATTCTGCGAATAAGTGAGGATACTTTCTTTGCATTTGATCTTGTCTTTTCCAAGTAAACTCGGGTCCTCTTTTGGCATTCCAACGAACTTTGACATTCGGGATTTAGCTTTGTTTTAGCGTTTTGACAGAGTGGTCCACAATTTCAATCGGTTCTTCCACGAAATGAAGTTTGTCATCAATAGTAAGCTCCTCGAGAGGGATTACGAGTTCGGGTTTGGCAAAACACTTCTTCAAATTTGATACATGAAAAGTATAATGAACGGAGCTCAATTGAGCCGGAAGATCTAGACGGTAAGCAACGGGTCCAATACGCTCTAAGATTTCAAAAGGACCAATATATCACGGATTTAGTTTTCCACGTTTCCCGAAACGGATTACACCTTTCCAAGGTGCAACTTTTAACATTACACGATCACCCACTTGGAACTCGAGATCCTTACGTCTAATGTCGGTATAGCTCTTTTGACGACTACGGGCCATCCTGAGCCTATCTCGGATTTGAACGATCTTCTCGGTTGTTTCATGAATGAGTTCGGGTCCAATGATTTGCTTGTCGCCTACTTCGGCCCAACAAAGAGGAGAACGACATTTGCGGCCATATAGAGCTTCGAAAGGTGCGGCGTTAATACTCGCATGATAAATATTGTTGTACGAGAACTCGGCTAGAGGCAAATGCTTTTCCCAAGATTTTCCGAAATCGATAACGCAAGCTCGTTACATATCTTCCAAAGTTTGAATCGTGTATTACCTTTGCCCGTCGGTTTGTGGATGATATGCGGTGCTCATGTCTAAACGTGTTCCTAACACTTCTTGTAAGGTACCCCAAAATCTTGAAACAAAACGGCCATCTCAGTCAGAAATAATCGATAAGGGTACACCATGACGGGATACAATCTCTTTTATGTATAGTTGTGCGAGTTTTTCCATTTTTTCGGTTTCCTTCATGGCTAGGAAGTGGGCGGATTTGGTGAGACGGTCAACAATAACCCAAATAGTGTCATAACTGCCCGCCATTTTTGGTAGTTTTGTGATAAAATCCATCGTTATTCTTTCCCACTTCCATTGCGAGATTTCGGGTTGTTGAAGTAACCCAGACGGTCTTTGATGTTCGACTTTGACTTTGGAGCAAGTGAGGCAATTTCCAACATAAGTAGCGACGTCCCTTTTAATGTTCAGCCACCAATATCGTTCCTTGAGATCATGGTACATCTTACCGGCACCGGGGTGAATCGAATACCTTGACTTATGAGCTTCATCTAGAATAAGGCTTCGTAAGTCCCCATAACTAGGCACCCAAATTCTTCCGGCAAAATATCAGAGTCCGGTCTCCTTAACTTCGAATCGAGAGGCGAGGACGTTCAAGCGTTCGAGAGAAATGTTTTCATCCTTGAGAGCCTTATCTTGGGCTACACAAATTTGGTTATTGAGATTGGTGTGGATGGTTATGTTTAAAGCTCGGACACGAAGAGGCAACATTCTTTCCTTTCGACTTAAGGCATCGGCTACTACATTTGCCTTCCCGGGATGGTAACGAAGCTCACAATCGTAATCGTTCAAAGTTTCAATCCACTGTCGTTGTCTCATGTTTAGTTGTTTTTAATCGAAGATGTGTTGGAGGCTTTTATGATCGGTGAAGATAGTACTTTTGGTTCCATAAAGATAGTGTCTCCACATTTTGAGTGCAAAGACAACGGCTCCGAGTTCGAGATCATGTGTCGTGTAGTTTCGTTCGTGGATTTTCAATTGTCGGGAGGCATAAGCGATAACCTTCTTTCGTTGTATCAATACACACCTAAAACCATGTTTCGAGGCATCGCAATATACAACAAAATCATCATTGCCCTCAGGAAGAGATAAGATAGGAGCGGTGGTTAACTTTTTCTTCAAGTTTTAAAACGCGGACTCTTGTTCAGTTGCCCAAACGAATTTCCTTCCCTTGTGAGTTAACGCGGTTAGAGGACGTACAACCAAAGAGAAATTTTTGATGAATCTATGATAGTACCCGCCGAGGCCTAAGAATTGACGAATGTGAGTTGGAGTAGTAGGGGTTTCCCATTTGCTAATGGCTTTGATTTTTGCGGGGTCGACCTTAATACCTTGATCGCTTACAACATGACCAAGAAATTGTACTTCCTTCAACCAAAATTCACACTTGGAGAATTTGGCATAGAGTCATTCTTGTCTCAAGAGTTCAAGCACAAGTCGGAGGTGTTGTTCGTGTTCTTCTTCGCTTTTAGAATAGACCAAGATATCATCGATGAATACAATAACAAATTTGTCGAGATACGGTTTGCACACGCGGTTCATAAGGTCCATGAACACCCCCGGTGCATTTGTTAACCTGAATGGCATTACAAGAAACTCATAACTACCATAACGAGTCCGAAAAGTAGTTTTGGAGATATCTTCCCCCTTAACCCTTAGTTGATAATAACCCGAGCGGAGATCGATTTTTGAATATACGCGAGATCCTTGTAGTTGATCAAAGAGGTCATTGATGCGAGGAAGAGGATATCGGTTCTTAACCATTAATTTATTTAATTCACGATAATTGATGCATATTCGTAGGGATCCATCTTTCTTCTTGACGAATAAAATCAGAGCACCCCATGGTGAATGGTTAGGTTAGATGAAACCACGGTCAAGTAGTTCTTGAATTTGACTTTGTAATTCTTGCATTTCGGATGGAGCAAGTCTATACGGTATACGTGCTACGGGTGCGGCTCCCAGAATAAGATCGTTTTGGAATTCAACCGGTCGATGAGGTGGAAGACCCGACAATTCGTCGGGAAATACATCAGAAAAGTCACTAACAATTGGCACATCATCGATAGGCTTCTCATCGGTCTCGACTTTCTTAACGTGGGCTAGAATCACGAAACAACCTTTACAAAGATATTTTTCAACTTTAAGGCACGAGACGAGGTTGAGTCCGGTGCAACTCTTATCACCATAGACAATCAAGGGTTCACTATTCTCGATAGGAATTTGAATTGCTTTAAGATTACAAAGGATGTGAGATTTCATTTTGGCTAACTAATCTATACCAATTATTACATCCAAGCTCCCTAGTTCTATAGGTATCAAGTCAATTTCAAACTCTTTACCCATTAAGTTTAACGTACACCCCCGATAAAATTTGTCGGCACCCAATAGTTTTCCGTTGGCCACTTCAATGGTGTAAGTAGTATCTAGTGGGAGTGGTGGAGTGCAAAAATAATGAGTCGGGGTCTTGGATACAAAGCTCTTATCGGCACCCGAATCGAATAAGCAAGAGATATAAGAATTGTTGAGAAGAAACATACCCGAGACTAGTTCATTGTCATCTCAGGCATCCTCAGTGTTAATGTTGAATGCTTGGCCGCGTGCATTAGGGTTAGCTTTATTCTTTGGGCATGCTTTCTTATAATGACCCGGTTGGCCACATTCGTAACAAACGCCTGTTTTTGGTGCATTGGGCCCCTTTTGAGTGACGGGAGCGGTGTTTCTACAATCGTAGGCCACATGACCACTTCTTTAACACTTGATGCAAAATGGTTTTTCATATTCACCCAAATGATGTTTGTGGCACTTGTTGCAATACGGAAAATTTCCGGCATAATCTTTCTTGCCGTCGGAAGTGAAAGGCTTTTTGGTGAAGTTGTTGTTGTTGTTGTTGTTGTTGTTGTTGTTGTTGTTGTTGTTGTTGTTGTTGTTGTAGTTGCTTAGTTGAGTGGCTTCCCATTTTCTTTTGTTGCCACCCGAAATATCCTCGGCCTTAGGTGCCGACACTTCAATTTTGTCCAACGTTTCTATCAATTGGCAGGCCATCTTTAAAGCTTCTTGTAGGTTAGCGGGTTTGGATGCCATTACCCGTGTTTAATGCTCTTAGGGAGGCCATTCATTTAAAGTTCGACTTGTAGGGACTCGGGAGTCACGAGAGCCGGACACATTAAGGCTAGCTCGACAAACCATTGATTATAAGTTTTAAGGTCATTTCGGACCGCTTTCAAACTTCTTAGCTCGTTCTCGAGCCTTCGAATCTCCTCACACGGAAAGTATTCAGTGATCATCTTTTCTTTTAATTCGGCCCAAGAGAGAGCGTAGGCTTCATCGGTACCCACCGATTGTACATACGTATTCCACCATGTGAGAACGATACCGGCGAAAGTGTGGGTGGAATATTTGACCTTATCTTGGTCCCGGCAACCTCTTATGCTAAAAACGGCTTCCGTCTGCTCAAACCATCGGGTGAGAGTAACCGGTCCCCCGGTTCCATCGAAAGTGTGAGGTTTGCACCCCATGAAAGTTTTGTAGGAGCATCCCTCATTTGAATTACCGGCTTCATGGTTGTTGTTGTTGTGGTTGTTGTTATTGTTATTGTTGTTGGAGGAGTGACCGGCCATGGCCACATCTACGGTGGTGGCTATCATTCATTGAAGAGCTTGGTCGGGAGTTTCATTGCGTGGACCTCGGCGAGGAGGAATTGTTCCTTCAAGACACAAGAATATCATTGATTAGTATTCTCAATAATACTAATCGTGATACAGAATAAAGATAGAGAGGAAATTTTTCCTTGACCCGCCCTCAATTCCTTATGTTGTAATGTTGGAACGTTCATATGAGTCATCGTAATATAATCCCGGTAATTAGATTACCCTAAATTATATATGCATTCGACGTTACCTCATAAGGTCAAGATGGCGTGTCAATCAAATTAAACAACGTGAGATTAAGTTGAGATAGGAGTTAGATACAAATAGAAGAGCTCAAGTATATATGCACAAATAGTCAAGCAAGTCCTACTTCAAGTCTATATGCCAGTTGTAGTCTAGACTCACCAATGTACCCTATGACTCGGGGTTGACACCAATGAACTCTAAATCCCTACAACCAATGCTCTGATACCATTTGTAGCGACCCAACAAAATCGTCATTGACGGCGCCATCTACTTAGGTCCCGTTACGTGGTCATAAGTCTTTAAAACGACGTTTGACCAAAATATGTCGCATTCATTTCAAATGTAAAGATGTTTCAAAGTTTACAAAGTAGTTCAACGACTAAATAAATTACAACATTTTAAGGTACAATTGAAACCCATGCAACACAATTCAAAGTAAAGTCAAAAGACGCTCCATGTATGCTTGTATACTCGACATCCAAGCAAGTATCAAAATAGAGTGCGGAAGCATGTATCACTTAGCATTCAAGGACCTGAGAAAAACATAGAAAATCTGTCAACGAAAACGTTGGTGAAATCATAGGTTTAGTAAGTATATTGTATGGAACCACAAGATTTAGTATAAAGTGATTACCCAAATCGTTTACATTCCAAAAGTTGTTGTTTGTATCACGAGCACCCAATTATCAAGACTTAAGTGAATAGTACATCTGCATCATAGTGTTAGAACCTACACTATATCCCGAAAATACGTTTCATTCATCCGAATGAGGGTTCGTCAAACCCATATGGCCACACAACATAAGTTCTCGCTTACACCCTACAAGTGTAACTAATAATAATTGGACTTGAGGATTTCTGTTCTAACTCGTACGTAGAATGTTTGTTTTCATACTTGTGTTCACTTTGTAAAACGAAAGGTTTATGTTTTCTCATCCCAAGTATAAGTATAAAAGAGTAAAAGTGGGACTATGATCTCACTTTGTGTGACAACCCGAAAATTTCTGACCAAATTTAAACTTAATCTTTCTATGTTTCCGACACGATAAGCAAAGTCTGTAATATTGATTCTCAAATTTTTTGAACTAATGTTATATATTCAGTTAACCTTTGACTATTGACCGACGATTTACGAACATATATTTGTAAATAGATATTTATATAAACTGGAATATTAATTATTCATAAATAACTTGCAATGTGTATTTAAAAACTGATTTATGTATATTAAATAAAAATATATACATATATATAATTTCAAGTTATTTTGTAAACGATAGTAACATTCGTTTATTGATTCGATTAATATTTAGATAAGTTAACTAAAACGTTTAAGATGAACAAGTAAAACACTATTTGTTACAGTAAAACACTATTTGCTACAGTAAAAATGACTTTGCTACAGTAAAATACTATTTACTACAGTAAAAACGACTTTGCTACTGTAAAACGCTATTTGCTACAGTAAAAATGACTTTGCTACAATAAAACACTATTTGCTACAGTAACACTATTTTGCTACAGTGAACACTATTTGCTACAGTACACACTATTTACTACAGTGAATAATATGTCGACAAGCGAGTGTGAGCTGGACAATGGAGCCATGCGATCGCATGGCCATTGCCCATGAAACCCATGCGATCGCATGGGGGCTGGGGACAGGAAAGGTTCTATAAATTGCTCGACTTCTGGCTCAGTTTTCA
This sequence comes from Rutidosis leptorrhynchoides, assembly GCF_046630445.1. Lineage (NCBI taxonomy): Eukaryota > Viridiplantae > Streptophyta > Magnoliopsida > Asterales > Asteraceae > Rutidosis > Rutidosis leptorrhynchoides. Next base: position 371,380,550 of record NC_092340.1, on the reverse strand, counting down.
CACTCTCCATCTCTCACGAAATATAAATATATATATTTATATTTATATTATTATTATTATTATTATTATTATTATTATTATTATTATTATTATTATTATTATTATTATTATTAATCTTATTATTATTATTATCAGTATTATTAATATTATTATTATTAGTATTATACATAAAATACTACGAAGAAGTACTGCTCAAATGATTTCAAACCAAGTTTTCAAATGTGTCAAAGCTAAGGAAACTATGGGTTATAGCTATGGAGGTTATGGGTAATGTTCATGGGTATTGTTCGCAAGTCAAACCAAGTGTTTATCATCTCCGTTACGTCTACGTACTTTCATACAATATTGAGTCACAATATTGATACGTGAGCATTCATATCTTATCTTTTATATATTAATAGTGTATCCATATCTAGTGCTCGAGTATATCTGTTTATGCATGCTTGTATGCTTTAATTTTGTAATTAGATAGTTTATGATGAATCACGAATTTGATACATATGCTACTGATATAAAGTATATGATATGCATGTTTTTAGAAAGCAGACGAAAAATAATTAACTTTTCATTTAGAAATCGCGTGATTTTGATGAACGGATTAAAAGATATGGTCAACTGAATTATAGTTAACGTTAATTGAAATTGTGTTTGAAACTGTAAATTATTATTTAAACAACTTGTTTATGAGATTGATAAATGGGATTTTTATATATTACTAATCAAGTAAATGAATTTCTATATAAGGCACGTTTTGTTTTGTTGATCAATTGTCAAAATTGACTGTCTTATCATGTTTTAAAGCTTTATAAATACTATAATCTGATTTTACAAGTATTGGAAAAAACTATGTGTAATAATAAAATATGTTCGATTGCCATGATAATTCAAATATAATATAGCTCCTGAAATAAATAATATTTTGAGTTTGATAAACTATAAATTCGTTCAATTATCAAGACTTATATTATGTTAATAAACATGTATAGATTTAAAGATCATATTGGGTCATGTTGACTTTTGAGATGACTTTTGTTAATGTTTTCGAGCATTAGGATTATGATACACTAAGACCTGACCTAGCTTGTTAGACATGTATTGACCAACATATGTTCTCTAGGTTGAGATCTACGGTTATTTTACGTTTCGAGTTTCGGTCACATTTTGGTGAATGACCTTATGTGCTGCTAAGGTGAGTTTCATTTGCTCCCTTTTTAATTGCTTTTGCAATATATATTTTTGGGCTGAGAATACATGCACTTTATTTTAAACGCAATGGATACAAGTACATACTAAATTCTAAACCGAGTTTGAACCAAAAATCCCTTAACTTTGGTAACTAGTAACTGTCGGTTATAAGAACAGGTGTGCGCGAGTAGTTATATATGGATACATAGGGCTTGACATCCCCTTATGTTCCAGATATAGAGACCCTAGCCTGAACTAAAAGCGGACGTATGCTATTTGAGTTTAGTACATATTAGATTACGTGTATTGTACATGTTGGTTGCATGTATGTTAAAACAGGGGTACTTATTATAACGTTAAAGTTTAGTTACCAGGGTGCTCAATCTTGTAGAATAATTTGATAAATGTTTCTGGATGAAACAACTGAAATCTTGTGATCCACCTTTATATACAGATTATGTGCAACATTAAAACTATGAACTCACCAACCTTTGTGTTGACACTTTTAAGCATGTTTATTCTCAAGTTCCTAGAAGTCTTCCGCTGTTTGCTTATACGTGATACAAGCTATGTGCATGGAGTCATACATGCTTTATTCGAGAAAACTTTGCATTCACAAATTCATCACCATGTATCTTATTTGACTGTATTGTCAACGGATGTACTGTTAAAAACTATTATATACGGTGATTGTCTATACGTAGAAATCATCAGATGTCGAAAACCTTGGATTTATATATTTATTTATGGTGTGCCTTTTTAAAAGAATGCAATGTTTACAAAACGTATCATATAGAGGTCAAAACCTCACTATGAAATCAATGAATAATGTATTCGTCTAAATGGATTTGGACGGGTCATCACAGTTGGCATCAGAGCGTGAGGTCATAGGGAACCAGAATTTGCATTAGTGTGTTTAACTGGTAATTTTTAGGATGCATTAGTGAGTCTGGACTATGACCGTATCTGTTTTTAGTTTTGTTATCATTTTTGAGTCTAGACACGTTTTCCTGCAATTATTGCATATATAGTATACAGACAAATTCATATCTTAACATATCTGTTACTGTAAACTTTTCCTGACATCTTTCAAAAATTTCTCCGTAATTTATGGGATTTTGGTATTATATATACATATGTAAATTATGTGTTGAATAATACCAATCTAAGTCCTATAATCTATTTCATATCAAAAATCATCTCCCTAATTATACAAGATGGATCCCGTATCTAGTTCAAATTCCTTAAACTCCGACAGCTATTCCGATATGGATATTCACCTGAACTCCGAAGATAGTGTAACCGGAATGGATCAACCAATCAGCCATCACCTATTCTGGATGAATTGGAGATGGGTTCGTGGCCTACTTAGTCATTTGAGACAAGAAAAAGGTGATCCTTTCCATCCACCACATTCCCCTCTTGGCGAAGAACCTGAAGCACTTACCGGCGAACCTGTTCGTAATACCATTTTCTCTCTCATCTCCAGAGTATCTCGTCATGATTATATACTATCTCAAATTATGGATCTTATTCATCCGCTCGTCCGAACCGCCAATCATCCCGGTGTAGTAGAAGAAGTCAACGAGCTTCGCGCTCGGGTAGTGGCTTTGGAGAATATGGTGCAAAGATTACAAGCACCAGCAGCATCACCAGCATCAACATTACCACCATCAACAACACCAATAGAATCATTACCACCACCAACAACAACATCCGCATCCCACACCTCAACATCACAATCTGTACCTCGAACATCAACGTCATACGCACCATAGATACCAAGGAATACCAACAACAACAAACGATGAAGTATTGATTCATAACTTCATCGAAGAAATATTCTGCAGAGAATATGTAGTTTCTAAAAGTTTTAGAGATTACTTATTCTAGTTCTAATTGTAAACCAGATGAGTGAGCGAATAGAAATGATGAAATAAAACCTTGATCAGAATGGTGCACGATTTACAAGCTAGTTTGTTTTACCAGCAACATCAACAGTACCGTCATCATCACCAGCACCGTCAGTACCATCAGCATCGTCAGCATCAGCAGCATCTACAACATCACAAGCTCCGCCATATCCATAATCACCGCAAACATCATCACTAATCAACAACGCGTATATCGTATCAACGAGTTATGAAGTATTAACTCATTCCCTCTGAAGAAATTGTATGTATGTATATATATATATATATATATATATATATATATATATATATATATATATATATATATATATATATATATATATATATATATATATATATATATACATACATACATACAAATATATATATATATATATATATGAATTTTGAGATCAAAATAAATCTTTTCGCACTAAGCTATTACGTGTGAATCTTAACTACTCGGTTAGTTCATGTTATTAATATGCTATTATGTACATCCTTCGTTAATTACTTAACAATCGTTAACTATAATCTCTGCTTCGACTTAATAGATTCCATTTCATAATAAATCAAGTGTATTATTCAAATACATGTTTGATTTTACACTTTCATTTTCGATGTACTTGAAACTTTCCCGAAAACATCATTCGTACCTTGCGAAGTTAGCAAGAGTTCCATAAGCACCAACATGATTCACTGAGGAAATATCAATAAAACTGAATAAAGAAGTATTGATTACATTAGTGAAATACTCCGTGAAGATTATGAAATCTTTAATGTTTTAGACATTATTCATTTCTAATCCAGCCGAAAATCAAATGAGTTTAATATGATATTAACTCATTAAATCTGTATTACATCAGAAGAAAATATACATACATATATTTTCATAAAGACTGTAATAAAATTCTCTGGTACAAAATATTACTTGTGAAACTTTTAACGGGTAGGTAATACCTGAAATATATATGTGAATTCATAATTAATATGTTACATTCTTCGATTCTGATTCAGCAAATCATGAACTATACTCACTACTTTCACAATGATATATATTCTTTCCTAGAAATCAAAACAACTATTCACAACCAAATTTTATTACATATTCTGATCATGAAAAATCAGAATCCAAGCCAAGATTTAACAGAAAACATCACTCTTAGATTCTTACATCTTTCAAATGCCATACTTTGAATTCAAAACAGTACTAAGACATTATATGTATACATATAACATTCATCTCTTAGAATTATGAGCTTTCATTTTGAAAATCTGAAAAGCAACCAGTCTACGAATCAATACTCTGAATGTTGAAAAAGCTGATGAAGCAGCAAAAACCCGTAAACGACCTTAAAAGCCAAAAGTTTGATGATAAAGAATAATGTGTTGGCAAAGCTCGGAAAAAGAGAAGGTTTGGAACTGAAAAACGGATTGACCAAACCATAAAGGAGGCTGTGGACAAATCACAAAGACTAAACCTGCCTTCAAAGAATCCAAATGATTCAGTATCTGCTAAAGTCATTAACGAATACCTTGCTCCTGACTCTAAACTTTTACGGACAAATCTTCTTCTTCATCATTCGATATTAGAAATTCTAAGATATCATCGTATCTTTCATTATAAATATCCTCGATATTTCTGAAGATATTTTCATAACTATCCTTATCTGAAATCAATTATCTCTTCGCGATATCAGTGTTACATCAGAAAGGAAACTGTTTTAGTTTCTAAATTATGAAAAGTTTGAACTTAATTTATGAATGTTATTGCAGTAGTGTTGGGAACTGAAGCTTGAGTTAGTATAATATAATGACACTTTGTAACACCCGCGTTTTGGGGCTAGTTGAATTGATCATTGTACCCTTGGGGTATGGTGTAATTAGTGATTTTAATAATTATATGTTTATAATTATTTGGTTGTTTAGTTGAGACCAGTTTGTGACAAGGGTCACAGAACATGTTCGTTTGTTGAATTTGGACTCCGTTAGGGCCTCCTAACGGAGTACAAAAGATATCAGATAACTGATAAATACCCGTGTGTTATGGGGTATTGGTTTTAACCCATTTATAAGCCTGCTTCCAGACTTTTCTTGCATTTTCCCCAAATTAGAAATTATACTCCGTACCTAAACTCTTACTCCCTTGAAACCCTATTTGATTTATGCTTGAAATTGGATTGTGTGGCCTTAGAGATTGAATTCTGACATCATAGTAATCACTATTCTCAGGTTTGTGCTTTGATTTCATGCTTTAATCTTGTCAAATTTGAGTTTTGGGTTTATGAGTTTAAAAGTGTGATTTTGGGTTTGATTCTTGCTTGAATGTGTTTGTTAGTGCTAACTGATGTTAGAAATAGTTGCTATATAGTTTATATGATGTATTTGAAGTGGTTTTGGTGTTAGAACTTGCAAAAATCGAGTTTTTGGGCCAAAAACGCGGAAAACAGCGTGCTGGAGCTGTTCTTCAGCTCCCACATGAGTGACAGGTCACTTGTACAAGTGACCACACTTTTGAGGGTCAACCGTGCGTGTGAGGGCTCACTCGCACGAGTGAGGCCTCAGTCACACGTGTGACAGCTGGTCAGATTTTGTGGAAACTTGTTTTGGTCATAACTTTCAAACCGTAGCTCCGTTTTTGATGAATCAAGTATCGTTGGAATCGTAATGAAAAATCCTTTCCAATGGTAAACTTTTAAGAAACTGGATCAAATTTATTTTGGTCAGAAAAAGGGATTTTAGGGTTTATGCCTTGTTTTGCACGCATTTGAGTGTCGTTATGGGCTGAAATTATAATGTAGACTTATCATATAGTGAATATATGTTGTAGGTGTTGATTTAGTGTATGTATTATTGTCTGATGTTGTGATTTTGGGTTGAATTCCATATAAATAGATGTTGCTACTGTTCTTCATCACTCGCACGAGTGAGCCTTCACTCGTACGGTTGAGGTAGTCAACCGTGTGGTGAACCGTGCGAGTGAGTGGTGATGGGAACTTATGTTTTGATTTGTGATGATACGTAGGGTTGAGATGTGACTCGTACGACTCACTGGTCACTCGCGTAGTGAACCGTACGGATCAGGTGAGTCATTGTTGGATGTTTGGTCATAGACCAAACGTACGAGTGAATTGTCAACCGCACGGTTGAGTGTTCTCAAACGTGTGTGTGATGGTGTTACTCGTACAGTTGACAGACCAGTTGTAAAGTGATTAAATGTTAGTTTTAGTATTGTTATGTTATTGTCTTGTTGTCGGGTTGTTATCAAGACATGATTACTGACTGTGTTATGTCTATTCTCAGGTAATAAGGGCGAAGAGAAGGCTCAGTAAGATTAGAATTCTGAGTGCCTTCTGTTGCTGGTAATCGGTGAGTGGGATTATCTCCGGGTGTAGTATAGAGTAGCAAGTTGTGCTACTATGTTATACTGTTTTAGTTGTAATGCTTAGTAGATATGTTGTAATAATGATCATTGTAGAGTTGCCATGCTAGTCGTAGGGGCAGTTGTTCGTAGTGGTAGTTGCTTAACAGTTGTGTGCACAAGTTGTAGTTGCCTGTTGGAACCTATTGTTGTTAGGTTCAGCTCAGAGAGGTCAACCTTGTTGTGGTTGGGTCCAGTTGGCTACTGTTTGTTGAGTATAGTGCTGAATGACGCATCACCTGCGTGTGGATTTACTATACTGGGGATTCGGTAGTAAGGACTTTCGGTAGAAGCTAGACTGATCAGCTAGTGGTCGTGTGCTCGTACAAGCCGCCGAGTCTCTAGTTGGAGCATAGTTGCTAGTTGATAGTTGCCAGTTGATAGTTGCCAGTTGTTAGTTATCGGTTGCCTGTCATTGATTGTTGTAGTTGCTGTAGTTGTACAAGTTAGTACTGTATGCTAGATCTGTTAGATGATTCCATTCACTTAGCCTTGTGCTAACCCCCCTCACCTCCTCCCTTGCAGGTTTTGGATCTTAGTGCTGGTAGGGATGGGAGTCGGGTTGACGATATGTTTGACAAGACGAACTCTGATGTCTTAACTTTAATAAATATGTAACTAGTTGTTTAACGTAACACCGGTGGTTTGTAATAAGTAACTAGCTATTGATTTGTGATAATCATGTTTGTAATTAACTAAGGGTATTTGTGTGAATTAAGACTTCCGCTGTGTTTTAAAAAAAAATAAAAAAATCAGGGTGTTACATCTTGGGATCAGAGCATATGTTTGGCCGCATGTACATTGTGTTGAATGTCATGTTCCCAAAACTTGTGTTGTGTCAAACATATCTGAGGGGACGGGTTAAGTGAATGTAGGGATTACATGCGTTAGTTGATAGGTACTAACCTGTTTTTCACTAAGAGTTTATGTGAGTTGTTGTGGTAGTGCAGATATGGCAGATAATACAGGAAATGCAACTGGTCCGTCAGCCCCCGGAACATTCAGAGCCCCAGATGAAGACGGATATGTGTCAGAAGAGGATCCGCAGGAACAGATTCTAGATTTGGAAAGTCGGTCAAAGGAAGCACATGATCGAATAAGGGAATTAGAACAAAGTCAGGTAATAGTGAATCCAAGTGGAAGTGTACCGAGTCAGATGTTTAATGGGTATCCGTTGCAGTCAAATATGTATCGGAAAACTGGAAGTGCTTTCCAACAACCGCAATGGTTACCACCTCAGTATTAGTTTCCTCAACAATATCAGATGCCACCTCAGTTTAATCAACAGTTCCCAAATCAGATGTGGGGTCCGTATCAGACGCCGATGTTTCAACAACCAAAGAAATGTACGTTCAAACAGTTTCTGAATTGTAATCCACCCGAGTATTCAGGAAGTTCTAACCCAACAGTAACCCTTAACTGGTTAAGAGAGATAGAAAAGGTTTTTGAGGCATGTCAGTGCGAACCAGAATTGCAGGTTATTTATGCTAGTCGTATGCTGAAGAATAGGGCAATGGTTTGGTGGGATACGGTTATTTCTAGTATACCAAAAGAGCAAGTGAGCATGATTACTTGGGAACAATTTTATAGTAAAGTTTGTGAGCAGTATTGTTCGTCTTATGACCTCAATCGAATTAAGACGGAATTTCTGGCAATGAAAATGACACCTCAGATGACGATAGATGAGGTGATTGAGCAGTATATGGATAAATTAAGGTTTGTGCAACAGTGGGTTCCAGATGAGTAGTCTAGAATTTAGCACTTTGTTAATATAATCTTACCAGAGTACAGAACAATGGTTAGGATGGCGACGACGTTATCACAAGCGTTTGTTATAGCAAAGATGGTAGAGGATGACGTCAGAGCAGCAAGGAATAGAATAGTAGGTTATGAGATGCCACAACAAGATCAGGTGATGAGTCATTCAGACTCTAGGTCAAAGAAGTCTGTTAAGTTGAAACAGAAGAGTGGGTCAGAACAGAGTGGGTCAGCATCAAGTCAGAATTCTTGGTGTTATAGTTGCAGATCATCTCATAGTGGTCCTTGTTCAGATTTAACCAAAAGATGTTTGAGATGTGGTATTGTGGGGCACGAGATTCGGATGTGTTCGTTCCAAGAGGATGTATGTTAGAAATGTCATCAAGTGGGGCATAGGTCAGCTCAGTGTCCGTATGTAAGAGGATCAGGTTCTGGGGCGGGGCCAGGAGCGCAGTCGGGATCGGTAGGTGGATCTTCTGCTTCTCTAGTTGGGCAGAAAAGAAAGAATCCACCTACGGCAACATCAAGAGCTTATCAGATGGTTGCAGATGCAGATGTTGAATATGATGTGAATACAGGTATGCTTCTAAATCCTCGTATTGTTTAGTTATATACATGTATATGATTGTGCGTATATATATGTGTGTTAGATTAGTAGATCTTGATAGTAGTGTAAGAATTATTTTGTTGCATTATGTTGTGGTATGTTTGGTTGTGACCTTTGTGTGCTTTGTGGGGTAAGGGTGACCTTTAGGTTGATTTTTTTTAGGATTGGGAATCGTGACTTGGATAGAGATGCGTTGAGTATGTTTGTGTAGTGGATTTTTAGACGACATGAAGTTGTTGGATAGTGGCATGAGTATGATTGTTATGACGGTATTTCCTATGCTTGTTGGATGTGTAGTGATGTTAGTAGACTATATTTGAACATTCGATGGATAATGTTTAAATAACTGTGATTGGACAGATGTTGTGATTGATTAGTCATAAAGTAGTTAAATTAATTACCGGCGCTTATTGAGGAGATTGATTGGACATAAGTTAGTGAATGAGACAAGTAGAATTTTTCTGTTTCGAGCAACTCAGAATGAAGGTATGATTTAGGATAATATGCTTGTGTCTGGCCAACAGAAGTATATTGTGATAAATCATATGGAATTTCTGGGAAGCTGAAGGAAAATTAGGCGGCATGTGCTATATTGGATTGTGATGTGACTGGATATGAGACGAATAACCTGTGAAGTTCTGTTGACTTACGAGACAATTTCGTGGACATAGGTATAGATTTTAGTATGATAACTAATTCTATTGCCTAAGCTTTGGATAATTGGGAAAAGTGGAATGTATAAAGAGTTCAATTGGATGACAGATCGTGAAATTTATGATACGGAATGGCGAAGAAACATGAATTTGACTCTGATTATTTGACTTGATCATGTAATTTTTGGGCTTAAGTGGATTAACGGACGTTGATCGATAAAGATTGTGACAAGTTATTTGGTATCGGGAGTGTATTGACGTCAAGAATCTCATTTCCCTATGCAATTATGGTGGATATTGTCGGTATCGGGGATAAGATCAATAAAGTTAAGCGTGTGTTTTGGCGGTTCGAGTAACAATTTTTGGGTTTGTTGAGCATAGTTGACCCGATTCCGAGGACAGAATCTCTTTTAAGGAGGATAGATTTGTAACACCCGCATTTTGGGGCTAGTTGAAATGACCATTGTACCCTTGGGGTATGGTGTAATTAGTGATTTTAATAATTATATGTTTATAATTATTTGGTTATTTAGTTGAGACCAGTTTGTGACAAGGGTCACAGAACAGGTTCGTTTGTTGAATTTGGACTCCGTTAGGGCCTCCTAACAGAGTACGAAAGATATCAGATAACTGATAAATACCCGTGTGTTATGGGGTATGGGTTTTAACCCATTTATAAGCCCGCTTCCAGACTTTTCTTGCATTTTCCCCAAATTAGAAATTATACTCCGTACCTAAACTCTTACTCCCTTGAAACCCTATTTGATTTATGCTTGAAATTGGATTGTGTGGCCTTAGAGATTGAATTCTAACATCATAGTAATCACTATTCTCAGGTTTGTGCTTTGATTTCATGCTTTAATCTTGTCAAATTTGAGTTTTGGGTTTATGAGTTTAAAAGTGTGATTTTGGGTTTGATTCTTGCTTGAATGTGTTTGTTAGTGCTAATTGATGTTAGAAATAGTTGCTATATAGTTTATATGATGTATTTGAAGTGGTTTTGGTGTTAGAACTTGCAAAAATCGAGTTTTTGGGCCAAAAACGCGGAAAACAGCGTGCTGGAGCTGTTCTTCAGCTCCCACACGAGTGACAGGTCACTTGTACTAGTGACCACACTTTTGAGGGTCAACCGCGCGTGTGAGGGCTCACTCGCACGAGTGAGGCCTCAGTCACACGTGTGACAGCTGGTCAGATTTTGTGGAAACTTGTTTTGGTCATAACTTTCAAACCGTAGCTCCGTTTTTGATGAATCAAGTATCGTTGGAATTGTAATGAAAAATCCTTTCTAATGGTAATTTTTTAAGAAACTGGATCAAACTTTATTTTGGTCAAAAAAAGAGGTTTTAGGGTTTATGCCTTGTTTTGCACTCATTTGAGTGTCGTTATGGGTTGAAATTATAATATAGACTTATCATATAGTGAATACATGTTGTAGGTGTTGATTTAGTGTATGTATTACTGTTCGATGTTGTGATTTTGGGTTGAAACCCATATAAATAGATGTTGCTACTGTTCTTCATCACTCGCACGAGTTAGCCTTCACTCGTACGGTTGAGGTAGTCAACCGTGTGGTGAACCGTGTGAGTGAGTGGTGATGGGAACTTATGATTTGATTGTGATGATACGTACGGTTGAGATGTGACTCGTACGAGTCACTGGTCACTCGTGTAGTGAACCGTACGGATCAGGTGAGTCATTGTTGGATGTTTGGTCATAGACCAAACGTACGAGTGAATTGTCAACCGCACGGTTGAGTGTTCTCAAACGTGCTTGTGATGGTGTTACTCGTACAGTTGACAGACCAGTTGTAAAGTGATTAAGTGTTGGTTTTGGTATTGTTGTGTTATTGTCTTGTTGTCGGGTTGTTATCAAGACATGATTACTGACTGTGTTATGTCTATTCTCAGGTGATAAGGACGAAGAGAAGGCTCAGTAAGATTCGAATTCTGAGTGCCTTCTGTTGCTGGTAATCGGTGAGTGGGATTATCTCCGGGTGTAGTATAGAGTAGGAAGTTGTGCTACTATGTTATACTGTTTTAATTGTTATGCTTAATAGATATGTTGTAATAATGATCATTGTAGAGTTGTCATGCTAGTCGTAGGGACAGTTGTTCGTAGTGGTAGTTGCTTAACAGTTGTGTGCACAAGTTATAGTTGCCTGTTGGAACCTATTGTTGTTAGGTTCAGCTCAGAGAGGTTAACCTTGTTGTGGTTGGGTCCAGTTGGCTACTGTTTGTTGAGTATAGTGCTAAATGACGCATCACCTGCGTGTGGATTTACTATACTGGGGTTTCGGTAGTAAGGACTTTCGGTAGACGTTAGACTGATCAGCTAGTGGTCGTGTGCTCGTACAAGCCGCCGAGTCTCTAGTTGGAGCATAGTTGCTAGTTGATAGTTGCCAGTTGATAGTTGCCAGTTGTTAGTTGTCGGTTGCCTGTCATTAATTGTTGTAGTTGCGGTAGTTATACAAGTTGGTACTGTATGCTAGATCTGTTAGATGATTCCATTCACTTAGCCTTGTGCTAACCCCCCTCACCTCCTCCCTTGCAGGTTTTGGATCTTAGTGCTGGTAGGGACGGGAGTGGGGTTGACGATATGTTTGACAAGACGAACTCTGATGTCTTAAATTTTATAAATATGTAACTAGTTGTTTAACGTAACACCGGTGGTTTGTAATAAATAACTAGCTATTGATTTGTGATAATCATGTTTGTAATTAACTAAGGGTATTTGTGTGAATTAAGACTTCCGCTGTGTTTAAAAAAAAAAAAAAATCAGGGTGTTACACACTTGATCAACGTGATTATATTACAGTAAGTCATGCTGAGTTTCTAAATGGAACGTGATGATTCACAGATCATAACGTCATCATGTGCCATGTTACAAGACTCTTGTATTCTACTTAAATTCTAAACATATCAAGAAAATATTTTTCTTGATGATTTGGCCTTTTTCGAGGTATTATGGTAATTTGACAAATCAAGACCGTGCCATTACAATTTCCTTCTTAGAACATTAACTATGTTCATTCCGAAATTCATATCTGCGAATTATGGACCATTACATGCGGTGCTTAATGGATAGAAGAGAAAATAGAGCATGAAGCTCCGAAATAGAAATGGGGGTATAAATCTCAGCAAATAGGAGAGAGCATTAACTCTGGATGTCGATGATCATAGAAAGACAGAAGCAGGGACTCTGAAAAATAAGGAAAGATATAAAGCCCGACGACAACACATAAATTACAAACCGTGTATATCAATAAGTATTGCAACGTAAAGACACGGGAGAACTAAAAACACTATAAAGCCAAGAGTATAGTAAAACTGAATAGATTCCTCCAGCGGCAGATGAAAAAGAAGAATGATAGATATGAAAGTTAGGAGTATATCAAGAATCAGAACTGGATGAAGCATATTGACGAATACTTTAAAGTATGAGTTGAGGGAGGAAGAATAGAAGGTGAGCTGTGGAAATAAAGAAACGAAGGGAATGGATTTATAGCGAAAAATCTGACAGAGCAATCGTGACAGGTTATCGCATTTAATCAAAGAAGATCCTAATTTCCTTAATTACCAAAGAATTAAATCTTATTACGAAGATTTTCTCTAAATCCCTTGAACTCCAGAAATCAATCCTATCTACGTCAAAAGATATGACGAATCTACATTTATTCATTTCACTCTTTTGTGATAACTTCTCTCGTACTCTTCACAAAATCGAATTATTTTATCTATATTACTCAATGATGATAAAACTCTAATTTTCAGATCGTATGCATCATGAAAATATACTTATTGTCAGCCATGACCATCCCAATCAAATTTCGGGAAGAAATTTCTTTAACGGGTAGGTACTGTGACAACCCGGAAATTTCTGACCAAATTTAAACTTAATCTTTATATATTTTCGACACGATAAGCAAAGTCTGTAATATTGATTCTCAAATTTTTTGAACTAATGTTATATATTCAGTTAACCTTTGACTATTGACCGACGATTTACAAACATCTATTTGTAAATATATATATATATATATATATATATATATATATATATATATATATATATATATATATATATATATATATATATATATATATATATATATATAAATTGGAATATTAATTATTCATAAATAACTTGCAATGTGTATTTAAAAACTGATTTATGTATATTAAATAAAAATATATACATATATATAATTTCAAGTTATTTAGTAAACGATAGTAACATTCGTTTATTGATTCGATTGATATTTAGATAAGTTAACTAAAACGTTTAAGATGAACAAGTAAAACACTATTTGTTACAGTAAAACACTATTTACTATAGTAAAAATGACTTTGCTACAGTAAAACACTATTTGTTACAGTCAAACCAAGTGTTTATCATCTCCGTTGCGTCTACGTACTTTCATACAATATTGTATCACAATATTGATACGTGAGCATTCATATCATATCATTTATATATTAATAGTGTATCCATATCTAGTGCTCGAGTGTATCTGTTTATGCATGCTTGTATGCTTTAATTTTGTAGTTAGATAGTTTATGATGAATCACGAATTTGATACATATGCTACTGATATAAAGTATATGATATACATGTTTTTGGAAAGCTGGCGAAAAATTATTAACTTTTCATTTAGAAATCACGTGATTTCGATGAACGGATTAAAAGATATGGTCAACTGAATTATAGTTAACGTTAATTGAAATTGTGTTTGAAACTGTAAATTAATATTTAAACAACGTGTCTATGAGATTGATAAATGGGATTTTTATATATTACTAATCAAGTAAATGAATTTCTATATAAGGCACGTTTTGTTTTGTTGATCAATTGTCAAAATTGACTGTCTTATCATGTTTTAAAGCTTTATAAACACTATAATAAGATTTTACAAGTATTGGAAAACTATGTGAAATAATAAAATATGTTCGATTGCCATGATAATTCAAATATAATATAGCTCCTGAAATAAATAATATTTTGAGTTTGATAAACTATAAATTCGTTCAATTATCAAGACTTATATTATGTTAATAAACATGTATAGATTTAAAGATCATATTGGGTCAGGTTGACTTTTGTTAACGTTTTTGAGCATTAAAATTGTGATACACTATGACCTGACCTAGCTTGTTAGACATGTATTGACCAACATATGTTCTCTAGGTTGAGATCTACGGTTATTTTGCATTCCGAGTTTCGGTCACATTTCAGTGAATGACCTTATGTGCTGCTAAGGTGAGTTTCATTTGCTCCCTTTTTAATTGCTTTTGCAATATATATTTTTGGGCTGAGAATACATGCACTTTATTTTAAACGCAATGGATACAAGTACATACTAAATTCTACACTGAGTTTGAACCGAAAATCCCTTAGCTTTGGTAACTAGTAACTGTCGGTTATAAGAACTGGTGGGCGCGAGTAGTTATATATGGATCCATAGGGCTTGACATCCCAGTCTGTTCCAGGTATAGAGACCCTAGCCTGAACTAAAAGCGGACGTATGCTATTTGAGTTTAGTACACGTTGGATTGTGTGTATTGTACATGTTGGTTGCATGTATGTTAAAACATGGGTACTTATTATAACGTTAAAGTTTAGTTACCAGGGTGCTCAATCTTGTAGGATAATTTGATAAACGTTTGTGGATGAAACAACTGAAATCTTATGATCCACCTTTATATACAGATTATGTGCAACATTAAAACTATGAACTCACCAACCTTTGTGTTAACACTTTTAAGCATGTTTATTCTCAGGTTCCTAGAAGTCTTCCGCTGTTTGCTTATACGTGATACAAGCTATGTGCATGGAGTCATACATGCTTTATTCGAGAAAACTTTGCATTCACAAAATCATCACCATCTATCTTATTTGACTGTATTGTCAACGGATGTACTGTTAAAAACTATTATATACAGTGATTGTCTATACGTAGAAATCATCAGATGTCGAAAACCTTGAATTTATATATTCATTTATGGTGTGCCTTTTTAAAAGAATGCAATGTTTACAAAACGTATCATATAGAGGTCAAAACCTCACTATGAAATCAATGAATGATGTATTCGTCCAAATGGATTTGGACGGGTTATCACAGTTGGAGTGCACGAATATAAATGTACTTCACAAGTAAACGTGTGCAAGAACGAATGCTACTCTTGACCTAAACAAATAGGTTGTATCAATATCGGTAAACACGGTCGGTCAAAGTTGTTCAATTAGTCCTATGGCTCGTTACGACTCGATTGTATAGCATGTGAATCACGTTGTCAAGTTTCATGCAAGATACAATTACAAGAGAGAGGTTATAACGATTAAACAAAGTATTGGTCTGGTTTGAATAAAAGTCAACTTTGGTCAAATCAAAGTCAACAAAAAAGTCAACACATTCGGTTCGGGTCTCGGACAATTTTTCTGAGTTATATAATCATATATGAGCTTGTTAGAACAAGTTACATGTTAATCGGAGGTGCGTAGCATAGTTGGAATTTAACGAAAAATGACCAACTTGGACAGCCCCTGGTAGTTTATCTGGATGGTGTCCAAAATGGTTGGACGTCGTCTAGCAATGAAGGCCTGGACGGCGTCCAAGGGTTGGGACGGAGTCCAAACTCCTTGGCAGCTGAAATTGCTGAAATTTCACAACTCTCGAACCAAACTCAATCAATCATAAATCATAAATCGGAAACACTTAAAACATGTATCTTATACCGTTGGAAAGGTATTTTGATGAAGAAAACAACTAAACACATTTCATCAAACAAAAACATCATTTATAATCATCATATCCAAGTTGAATGTTCATTAAATGTTCATCATAAATGCTTCAAGTTCATAAATGCATTTTGATGATTCGGGAAATAAATGCACACAAATAATACGTCGTTTCGTAGGTAATTACGCATACAATACAACTAAACACTCACCAATACCACCTCATGGTATTCAATGCATCAAAAGTTCATTTTACTTCTATCAAACCCTAGCTCTAAATCATAAACTTAACAATTATGTTAATGAGGCTTTTCCAAGTCAACCTACATACCTAAATGAAGCTAGTGATGCTAGTAACACATTTAATACATGAACTTTAACATAACAACAACATTTAATCAACCAAAACTCAAGATTAAACACACCCATTTTCAAGTTCATGCTAGTTATATCAAATAACAAGATCGAGCATACAAATTACATACACGACATCACAATGAGCCATAGACACTAATTAACACACTTTTAAGTCAAGAACACTAAGAATATGAAATCTAGAGTTTTTGAAACGTTACCCAAACGCGATAAAATTGGTATGAAATTGAAGAGGAAGTTGCAAGGATTCAAAATATGTAATTTGTTTTGAAGAACGCTTGCTAGATCAGATTTAGATGATGAATCTTTGAATTGGGTGTTTGAGAGTAAAAAGTGGAAGTATCAAATGGAGGTGAATGAATGAATGGAGGAGGAGGAACTTGACTAGTTGACCTAGTCAATTAGTTTGGCCCTTTGGCGAGTTTAGTCCCTCGAGTTTAAAAGCAGGTGCATGAATTAACCAAACGAATTACCTGGAATACGTAGAGTAAACGAAAGATGTTATAATTAAATAACAGACTTTAAAATAAATAAACGGAAAGCAAATGGAAAAAGACGGGATGTTACAAACAAAAGCTAGTATCATCAAAACGTACAACTAGCAACATCGATAGCATAAATAATCATAATAATAATTAAATGCTAACGTCAACAAATTATAAACCATGGTTAACCAATATCGCAAAGGAATGACCTCGCGAACAAGTCATCGGTGTTCATAACAACCATTAGCGCCCAAAACGGCTATGGTATGCTAACCCCGAGGTGTTCCAAAACGGCTATGGTATCACCCCCAAGTGTTCCAAAATGGCTATGGCATCACTTGATCACGTGTGAGTAAGAACTGGCTATTCGATTAGCTCCCAAAACGGCTATGGTATGCTAACCCCGAGGTATCCCAAAACGGCTATGGTATTCCCCCAAAGTGTTCCAAAACGGCTATGTCATCACTTAATAACGACCATTACTCTCAACCATGTGCACAAAACGGCTATGTGCACAATTAATACGGGCAAATAAATCATATACATACATACATAAATATTCTACTCACCTCGAAATGCCCGCACAAGTCATATATGTAAATCGCTTCCAAACGCAATTGAGCAAACCTTTTACCTATAATACGCATATAGATATACAAACAATCAACATACTTTCTCTACGAGAGAATTCGACCCCAACACCCTTAACCAAGGGTTTATACCTACTTCCACAAACCGCCCATTTAGACACCTAAAGTGGACTTCACCAATTACCACTACGGGTGGTAATTCCGACCCATTCAAACAAGTACAATCTAACACTTAATGCACTTGATCTTACAAAATCAACCCATAAGTGCAATTTGACCTAAATTGCACTTAACCATTAAAACAAGTCAAGTTCGACCCATAAGCACCATTACTAGTGATTATGTCATAAAATCACCAATTTAACACTTAACACAAAAGTTTGACTTCCCATTGACCAAATTAGGTTTAACTCACTTTGACTTGTCAAATTACACC
This sequence comes from Rutidosis leptorrhynchoides, assembly GCF_046630445.1. Taxonomy (NCBI): domain Eukaryota; kingdom Viridiplantae; phylum Streptophyta; class Magnoliopsida; order Asterales; family Asteraceae; genus Rutidosis; species Rutidosis leptorrhynchoides. Next base: position 371,362,392 of record NC_092340.1, on the reverse strand, counting down.
CAAAACACCTACAATCATTAACAACTAGTGTTTGTATCTCCAAATCATCATTTGACACCAAAAATCAAGAACACTTGACCCATTTCAACACAAAACCCATTTTGACCCAAATTAGGGTTTACACCCAAAATCAAGTCAACACAACACCAAAATCACTATTACACAAGTGTTCTAAGGTTTAACCAACTCATGCAAGACTCAAACTTACAATTTCATCAATCAAACCCTAAGTCACACATTTAGGCTTACTTACATGAATCTTACCCAAAAATCCCCAAATTTCACAATAAATGGGTTTATAACTCTAACTAACACAAACCCTAACTCAAACACGAATCTTAAACAATGAAATTCGAATTTAGAATTTACCGTAACAATCAAAACGTAGCCGAGAACGAAAGGAACAACTTTATCACTCGTACCTTTGATCGATTCAAGCTTCTTCTTCACCAAAACTTCAAATCTCTCACTAGAATCTCCCTCTCCCTCTAAGATGAGATGAGAGAGTTGTGGATGTGAAAATGATCCAAAAGTGGATCTAAAACTGATATTGAGGCTATAAATCCGTCCTCAAGTGAAAAGACACAAATACCCCTTTTAATTCATTAAAATTCCAACAGCTAGCTCGTCAGGCCATTTGGACGGCGTCCAAAATGGCTGGACGGCGTCCCAATGAACTGTGATAGAAACTGAAACTTGTTTTGGTCGTAACTTTTAAACTGTAACTTCGTTTTTGATAAATCAAATATCGTTGAAAACGTAATGAGGTGTACTATCCAATGGTATGGTTTTAGAAAATTAACTCAAATTTATTTGGGATCCAAATATACGCTTACATGCCTCGTAATTCAAATGACATCCAAAATAACACGTAACTGAAAAATGGGGTGTAACATCACTTATGCATATGTATGTGTCATCATCAAAATATATTCTTTGGTTAAGAATCATACTTAACTTTGTCGGTTAGTCTATTAACCAACATTCAACCAACATTCTCTCCCTTTTTGATGATGACAAACATACAAGTGATGAGGGACATTTTGCTATAAATACGCAAGTGTTAACAACACTTGTATCCATATTTCTCCCCCTTTTGTCGAAGCAAAAATGTTAGCTCCCCCTAGAATTATGCTCGCCCTTAGAGCAAAGCTCCCCCTTAAATTGTGCACGATGGAAGATAATTATTAAAAACATAGCAAGCACACATTTTATTCATAGCAATAATTCACCATAAATAATTCATGTAGTACATTTCTCAAGTGAGATTTTTACATGAATGTCAAATAAGTTCAGTCATCATGATGAAAGGAGTGACCCTTGTCCTTGTCTTCAAGGCGGGATAATCTTCGACCAATTTTTAGAATGTTTCCATGAATCACACTATTTTGTCCCTGTGTGGAGAGGGAACAAAAGTTGGGTGTATTTTCAAGAGAAGGTTCATGGACCTGTTTGGTCGATGCTTTGCATATTGGGTATAAAGATACTTGAGTGGAATGGAGAAAAAGAGATGTCATCCCAACATATGCGAAAAGTTTGGTCAAGTGGAGACCATACGAAAGAGACATATGAGAGTTTTGACATGCATGTTGCATTCTAGATGCCATGAAGTATGCAACATTTACTTTTGATGAGTTCAAGAGACACCATACAAGTTTAATCTCATTCGCATCAAGTCGTTCAAGTAGTTCACCCTTTCCATAAATATTTGCAGTGATGATCTGTTGCCAAAGATCATACGTTGAAGCAAGACGACGGTGAAGAAATCCATCTTTGTTGATGAACTCAGGTTGAAGTGTTCCATTGCACAATATGTCAAGAACACTATCTCTCTTTACCCATTCAGGGAATTCATCAAATGAATCTGGGTTTAGAAAGAATGTTCGTCCTTCATTCGGAACATCTATTATATTTCCAAACTCTTCAAGAGTCAAATAATAATTCTATCCAAGAAGATAAAATAAAATTTTCTCATCATTTTGTGAAAATTAAAGGTTTTCATAGAATCCTTTGATATGAAGAGGATAAAGCAGTCCTCTTAGATTGAGAAAGGCATCACATTTGATGTTCGAGAGATTTTCAAGAGAATAGATGGAAAGATGATGTGTGAGTACCTCTCTTCCTTCAACAATGGATCTCATATTGGGATAAAGCTTTGTTTGAAGAAGACTTTTGGATAAGTAGTGATAGTTATGAGTTTGGTTGATTGTGTTTGTCTTTTATAGGGATTCAATGAGTACTATAGCCCTTTATTAAACACTAGCAGGTTTGGTAAGATAGGTAGAATAATTAATTCTAGTGAGTTTTTCAGACACTCTGCAGTCGATCCACGGTCGACCGTGATGACAGCCGTACAGGAGCTGAGTCATTCTTTTCATGCGTTATTGACTTGTGCATGCAAGAATAATCAGTTGTGAGCACATAGTAAATATACATTATTGAGTTATTGAATTATTCTACAAATGCATCACTGTTTTAGACCAACATTCAAGCACAAACAATTCAAACATAAGCATTCAACCAAGTTTTATTACACCATCCTAAACACACAAATTATATCCTCCTGCATGAGATTGTCTTCACAAAATCCTTCAATGCCTTCTTGATCTTGGAGTGATTCTCACTAATTTCCTCTTCTCGCTTAAGAATTTTGTCAACTTTGGTTTCAAAGTTTGAGTTCACGAATTCTCGATACTCCTGCAACTTTGCTGCCTCATCTTCCATTTCTTCGTCATCTGATTCCTCATTTGGTTGATAGTTTTCAATTTCATCTAGGTCTTCTTGAAGACTTGATCTTCTTCCATGAGAGGTTTCTGGTAGATGGCCACTTCGAATGATGGTCAACTTGTCAATTGGTTCAATCCAAGGTTGTTGAATGATAGAATGAGAGAGTTTGAGATGGGTGAAGAAATTGTTCAGATGCATGCCATAAGGAAGAGACTTAGTTGATTCAGTCATTAAGTTTCTCATTTGAGATGCCATTAGAAAAGCCACATTGATTTCTTCATTGAGTTCAATTGCCCACATAACATAGATTTGAGTAACGTGAATGTGAGAGTGATTTCCGAGCCTGCAGTAGATGTTATGATCAATGATTTTGATTAGGATATCAAGATCTGAACGAAGATCATTTCCTGTTAATCCTTTGGAAAGAATTTCAGAGTGATTGGCTTTCGGTTTGCAGAGTCAAGTTAATACATCAGTGGCTTGAATGAATTCAGGTAGGTGTTCTAGCTTGTGTCTTCTGCTATAGAACTCCCTTCCCCCGGTAGGTACACCTAGGATTTGACCAAAGGCTTCGAGAGGATATTCCCACCATTTTTTATTGAGATGGAACTTCACAACCTTTGTCTTTGAGTTAAAGCTGAAGTTAGCATAGAACTCTCTTATTAGTTCAGGATACACGGGTCCGTTGATTAGCACGAATGATGATAAATCTCTTTGAAATAGCTTGTCGGTTAGTCCATTAACCAACATTCAACCAACACGATATTCCAGTTTCACTTTGTTCTTCTTGCAACATGTTTCAGGAAGATGCGTCTCAAGCTTTCATTTAGGCCACTTCTAACCGTGACCTCTGGTGAATGTGACATGGAGTCATATAGTGTACTTTTTGAACTGCTGACTATCACATGACAAAGGTCATGTTGTGACCTTTCCTAGTGGGGAATGTCAAAAAGAGTCCACCAGTTTGGATTTGATATGTATTACTGTATATAATTAAATTAGGGTTTAAGGTTTTGTAGAATGGATGAAAGAAACAGAAGGTATAGGGGGAAAAAACCACGAGCAGATGTAGAAGCGTGGAGTGTAAAATCATCGAGACAAAATGGTGGAAGTCAGTATAAATATATAGGTGATGAAATGGGAAAAAAAAAATGCCCATATTACTGTTCACGGAGTAGGGCGATTATTCTTTATATGTAATTAAATTACATAAATTAAAATATTCCCGATCAAACCATGTCATGTACCCGTGCCTTGCAAAATTCTTTATTTGCTTTTTAATCATTTTCTAGCTCTTTGATTGTCTTAATAAATTTTATGACGTCTAATTATCATTTTGTTTGTCATAAATTATCTGTAGTTCTAATTAGCGTAATTGTAATTGCAACCTTATTGGCCCAAATTTATAAATTTTTCTTTTTCTCATTTAACTAAAGGAATACATAATTCTAATTTATATTTATAACTATATTAAGATGATTTTTGAAGATGATTTTTTTAAGATAGTTTTGAAATAGTTTCAAAATGTTTTCTATGATTATTTTTTAATATCTTTTTTTAACATGGTTAATTTTTTAAACAATTTTATAATCTTTCTACTTAATTATAGAGTATAGATTCGATTGCAATAAGTGTTTTGTAGAGATTGATATTATGACAGTGATATGTGTATGTGTGTTTTATGTATTCGTATGTGTTCATGTATGTTGTATGAAGATGTGAATCTGAAAGAGTAACTACAATATATTATAGGATGATGAATCAAGTAAGACCACCCCCTATGGTATCCTCTTCTTTCGTTACTAGTTGCCACATCATTCATTACCCACATGGTGCCATAGGCACCAACTCATCATACCTCTTCACCATAGGACTTCACCATGGATTTAACGAACGTTTCTTAACTTTCTTGGGTCCCAACATATCACTTTTTACATTAAAACACCTCCTTTCACTATTTGTACAAGTTGATATGCAATTTGTACAACTTTTATTATGGTAGGTTAAAAAAAAAAAGATGAGTAGAAGATTGAAGATGGTAGGTGATGAATGATGATAGATAAATATTTACGGAGTATATTTTTCATTTATATTTAACTTTTCATTATAGTTATAACTAGTTGTACATTATGCATGGGTCATTGTACATTGATGAAGAAACTACCCTGTATTATTCAATTGTACCTCCGACACACTTCTCAATTGTCTTTTTTTTAGGCAAAATATGATTATATGTATGTATTATTTTTTGTGTTAGTTAAAAATTATAATAAATATAAATATAAATTAATTAATGATTTGGCAGTTAAGAGGAATGGTGTTTTAGTCATGATAGGCATGGTTTAGTTATAAGATTTTATGAGTTAGTTATAGAATTTGAATGTTGATGTAGCGCTGATGTGGCAGGTTAAGAGGATGAATAGTTTAGTTACGATAGGGAGTGGCCTAAGAGCCACAATTAGGATTACAAGGTTGACGGTGTTTAGTTAACTAGGTGTAGGTTAAGGTGTAAGTGTTGGTGTAAATGTGAGGGACAAGCTTAAGTGTGTGTAATGGCTAACCTAAGAATGATGATGAAGGTGTATATATATAGGGTCATATACACCTTGTACAAAGTTAAGAAAATAAGACATTTACATCATACAACAAATCATATCGATTTATTTTAGTCCTAACAATAATTTATCTATCCGTGTGAAATTTAATAGTCCATAATATAATACATGTAGTTTATTAACTTTTATTTTAGTTATCTTTTAAAATCTTACAATAGTTGATAAGTAAAAATTATCTCATTATGTACTCCGCAGTAAAGTGTGGACTCATCAACCCGTCCATATATAACATTTTGAAAAACTATTAACGGATAAAGTTTTATCTTCAAGTTACTCAAAAGAGCATATATTATTATTATTATTATTATTATCTATTCTATAACATAAAGTGGATGGATATATATATATATATATATATATATATATATATATATATATATATATATATATATATATATATATATATATATATATATATATATATATATTAATAAATTTTTTTTTACACAATTTATTTTGTGGTTATATATATAATATGGTAATGGGACAGGATCGGTGGGGGACAGTGGCGGAACTTGAAGTTTCTTACTAGGAGGGCAAAAATGAACATTCAATTTTTTTCACGTGGACGAAAAGGAGCGTTCAAACTTTTTTAATTTTGTTATATTCAAAATTAACGATATATTAATTTTACATTATTGATTAATTAGTTTACAACATCATATTATCACAATTATAATGTTAAAATATCTAATTTTATCAAATCATGCTTTTATATATAAGAAATTCATAAGAAAATAACAACATTTAATAAAGGAAAAAAAAAAGAATTTAAGGTAGTGGAGTATTATCTATAGGAGCATAGGCTACAGGACTAGGACTAGGGATTAATATGACAAAGTAACAAACTTAAGAATCTTAACTTAACTTTACTATAATAATTAGGGGTAATAAATGAAACATGGGGAAACATTTATCTTCTTCTTGAATCATACCTGCGATTAAAATCACTGCCTCAAACACAAACCCTAATTTTAAAAATATCTCCGGTAACTTAGTTAAACCGAAATTTGCTATTTTAACTTTGTTTTATACATCCAAAAATCATTTTTGCCTATGATAATTAAACTACTAACTCAAAAATTTAGGATGGCCATGACCCTCCTTGGTCTCCACTAAGATCCGCCATTGAATGGGAAAGTTACCAATCAGGGGGAAGCAAATTTTTTTTTTCGTTTTTTTTGAAATTTTTTTTTTAGTCATCAAGATAATACAAAAATATGAACATTTAGAAAAGACATGTAACAACCCAACCCGTTATCCTTCCAATATTGCAGCATAAAAAAAAATTTAAAGCAGGGCTGACGAGGAGGAGTGCGCGGCGCGCACACCCACCTGTGCGCGGCGCGCACAGGGCCTGGCAGCCCGCTGTCCACTTTTTCCATTTCACGCGAAAAGATCTTCGACTTCCCGACACATTTACATCAAACGGTTTTCACAACATCTTATAATAGTTAAAAATATCACATTTCCATAACAAAAAGAGTTTTACGACGCCGGGCCCACATATGCCCAAATTACTCCTTTAAGTACAAAATACAAATTCGACCAATGAGTTTAGTTTCCAAACAAGACTACGAGAATGATGTTTGGGGATAAACTACCCAATCCTAAGTCGAATCCAAAAGTAATCCAAGCAAGAATCAACAGGGAAAATCATCTAATTCCCGAGCATACCCTTGCCACGTCCGCCTTCGAACCTAAAAATGTAAACAACGAGAGGGTAAGCTAATGCTTAGTGAATGCAATACTTATACGCATACATACATAATCCAATTACTTGCATACACCTACACAACAACACAATAACATTAGCAAACCGCAAACGAATAAATGATTAATCGTACGTACAACAATGTAACATCATTAGCATAGAGATCTCAACAATAATATATGCCAAAAACAAATACTTACAATGCTAAAAACTTACACATCCCAATAAACCCAATGTCGACATTCGACTCGATGGCGGCCGACGAAGAGTAGTAGGTCAAATACGTTAACTACTCACCACCCATCGCACGCGTACGTGGCCGACGAAGAGTAGTAGGTCAAAATCTTTAACTACTCACCACTACGCACCATGAGGCCAACAAAAAGTGCAACTGAAACGTTAACACTTACCTCAATCACAAGGATGGCCGACGAAAAGTGAAACCGCTTACCATCCTACGATAAGTGGCCAACGAAGAGCGAATCCACAAACGGATAACACTCACCACTTACCCAACACATATATATAGCCGGCAAAGAGGATAGGTCAACGTTAATCACTCGCCACATAACCAAACACACTCATGTGACCGACGAAGAGTGATAGGTCAAACATTAACCACTCGTCACATAACCAAACACACTCATGTGACCGACGAAGAGTGATAGGTCAAACATTAACCACTCGTCACATAACCAACACCCACATGTGACCGACGAAGAGCGATAGGTCAAACATTAATCACTCGTCACATGCTCACCTCCAATCGTGGTCGACAAAGAGTCATTCCTTTCGGATATCACTCACCACATTCCAAACACACACACACACACACGTGGCCGACAAAGAGCGATGGGTCAAACGTTTATCACTCGTCACATACACCAAAAGAATATAGCCAACGAAGAGCTATCCACACGGATATCACTCACTATATTTCCCAACTCAATTGTGGTCCACGAAAGTGATTCCTAACGGATGTCACTTACCACATCACACACAAGCAACCAAATTATATACATAAATGTATAAATATTCCACTCACCTCGATTACTTGAAAAGCAATCCTACTTGAGCTTCAAATCGTCCGATGCAAATCACCTAAGTAATTTACAACCAAATAAGCTAAATACACTAGCTTATACACAAAACACCAATAAGTGCAATATTTACCCAATAGTACTTACTTCCAATTTGACTAAGTCAAATATCACCCGAAACACCCATAATCACAATCCACTAGTGATTATGTTCCAACAACCTATTTTACTCAAGGTTTCCTCATCTAAACATCTTACTTGCATCAATTTGCACAAAACCCATTTTGACCCAATCTCAAGTCAAAACACCCATTTGCAAGTATCCACAATTAATCACTTTTAACTTAAGTTAACTAGTGATATTAATACCCAAAAATGACTATCAACTAATCAATTTCATCATCCAACCCAAAACCCACAAACAAAAGCTATCAACATCATTAGTAGCTCAAACACCCAATTATCAACTAGTGGGTTTACTCAAGAACACACAAGTCAAAACCCTAACTTGGAAATTCAAATCTAACAATTGAAATTCGGAGTTAGAACTTACCAACACTATCAAAACGTAGCCAAGGAGGAGGTGAACAACTTTAACACTTGAGCTTTTGATCAATCAAAGCTCCTTCTTCCCCGAATCACCAAATCTCTATCAAGAAATCTCTCTCTCTCTCTAAGAATGAAATGAGAGTGTTTGTGGACTTGAAATATGATCCAAAACTGGTAATATGGCTACACATCCGGCCTCAAGTGAAAAGGCAAAAATACCCTTCGCTTAACTCAAAAAGGCAAAAAAGCAGAATTCTGTCGCAGGGACTGTGCGCGGCGCTCTCACCTTATGGTACGCGGCGCGCACCCTGGTCTGGGCAGATTCTGAACTTTGTTTAATTACACAATGCTTTGCCCACTAAACGTACATCATTAATACACTACGTACAATAAATATTAGGGTCTTACAACTCTCCCCCACTTAGAATCGATCACGTCCTCGTGATCCTCGCCGCTTAACTAATAAGAACCACGATCCATGGTCCCTCGACATACGCCCAAACTCGATGTCCACAACAATTTCATCGAATCCGAAGATTTCACACAATTCCTTTTAGGCAACTTTACACAAAGTTACCTTTCCGATTAAAATCATCATCCGTGATTCACCAATTCTACCATACCGAGAACTAAATCTCGCTTCGTCCCCGAATCGGAACGAACGCATGCCTCGACTGCATGACATAATCAAGCTAACATTCCAAATCTCGTACCCAGTTAACAATCCCTTTAGCGTACCCTTATCATGTACATCGCTAAAGTAACAACATACCGATAACATGGCCAACAAACAATACAATGGAGCTGACGAAAAGTGAATCCTCACGATTGGATACCACTTATCCCACATCCTTATGCGTACGTGGCCGACGAAAAGTGGTAGATCAAATGTCAACCACTTACCACTACGCAACAAGAGGCCGACAAAAAGCGCATCCTTATGGATCACACTTACCTCTCCGCACACATGGCCAAACAAAAGCGATTCCTAACAAAAAACGCATTCCACACACCAATAAGTAGCCTACGAAAAGTGAATCCTAACGAATAACACTTACTACTTATCACACCCCAACCGTGGCCAACGAAAAGTGTATCCTCGCAATTGGATAGCACTCACCACATACATATAATTTAACCGAAATTGCATTTCATCACAAAAATCCATTAGTGTACTTAATCACCGCGTAAACACTAATCCCCCGGGTGATGTCTTAAACACCGCGACTAATCCACCCAAGTGAAAATCCATTATACACATACACGCATCATACGCACGCGTACACAATGCCAACACAATCGAGCAAGAACCACCTATATCGCACATAGGTACAAAACAATAGTCCTCTAAAAGAGAATCCGGCACGCACATCCCTTAACCGAGGGATTTCACCTTGCTCGTCTAACACATTCATTATCTCCCAACGAGATTTACCACACTACCACCTCGGTGATAATTTTAAATCCAAAATCACAAGTACAATTTTAACCGAAATTGTACTCTACCACAAATCGACCAAACCTAGGTTCCGACACAAATTTCGGATTCCACTATGAGCATCATCCGAAATCTCACGCTAAAACCTCCTCGCGTGGGAGTGTAACTCCCCCACTTGGAACTACGCTCCATAACCGCATTTTGTACAACTGTACAATGCTACCAAAGGTAGACTTCTCCAACAATTGGGTTCACACGACCCATCACCATATCTTGCTCCAACCTTGAGCATACTAAGGACCTTAACCTATCCTTAAATACTTCGAACGAAAAGTGTACCACAATTTACACAAACTTTATTCTTGCAACCCTTCAATTGCTAGAACTTGTTAAAGTTCCACCTAGTCACTCATGTACCTAAGAGTTTCTCTACGATACCCTAAATACAATGTAGCCACAATACCGTCGGAGTCGAAACGTTACACTTGCAGGTATGAAAGAGGCACCTGACATCGCGTCACACCGGATCCACTATCAACATTCACCGAGACCGAAAAGCTCGACTTCGAGGGTTCCATACATCCGATGTCACCCATCACAACACTAAAGCGACTTCGTGCTATCAAAACAACACCAAAGCCCATTCTCATGGCTTGGTCAAAATCATTCACCCAACACTAAGGAATGCTTGGAAGCACCGAGTCTTACACCTTCGCCCATCAACCGGACCATCAACATAGGGTAATTCCATAAGGGACGCTACCCCTCATCACACTATGCACTAACACAAAATGCATTAAACACAATCATAAGTACGTTTCAATAAGATAGTCAAAAAGTACCTGAATATCGTCGTCAGGTTCTCATGCATTACCAACTAAATCCGGACACGCCGACTTTCGGTGTCCCTCCTTTCAACAATTAAAACACATAACCTTGTTAGACTTCGCATTCGTACATTCACGCGACAAATGACCCCGTTCTCCGCAATTATAACACGTGGGCACAAAACCGCCCGCACCACTCTTCTTCACGCTTTCGCCACCCTCGGAAGTACTCTGACTTTTCTTGTTCGAATGCATCGTAATCTCGAACTTCCGCTTACTTACCTCGGAACCACTCTTCTTTAGGACAAGCGTCTCAAAACCCTTCGCCATGTCGAACAACTCGTCAAAACTTCTCACCACGTTTACGCTAATCTTCTCTTGATAACTATCGTTCAAGATTCGGTAGAAGTCTTCCTCCAAAATTTTGTCATTACCGACGTACTCCGGGAAAAATTGGGTCTTGGATAAGAAAACGGATTTGAGGGTGTTTAAATCCATCGACCCTTGCCTCAAAGCACGCAACTCGTCCTTAAGCCTAGAAAGATTGGCAGAAGTTCGATACTCCTTGAAAAATTCCGTCTTAAACTCGTCCCATGTGAACTCCATACATTGTTCCTCACCATAAAGTTGGATTTTCGCATCCCACCACAGCTTGGCGTCACCCCTTAGCATACTACTACCATACCTCGTCTTCTTATCGAGAGGGCACTCACTAGTACGAAAGGCCCCCTCCATATCGGAGATCCAACGATTGCTCTTTAGCGGATCTCGTTCTCCATCAAAAATGGGAGGTTGAGCATCCTTGAAGTTTTTGTAGTAGAAGTCTCGCCTTCCAATATTATCTTCGCGGAGAACAACCTTAACTTGTTCCTTGACTAGATTGACTACTTGCTCGTCAATCGTATCTAAGAACATCTTTTTAACGTTCTCTAGAAACTCCGCCTTTTGACGTTCGTAGATGGCCTCTACCTTAGTCGTGAACTCGGAGTCCTCTCCTTGATCAACATTATCATGTCCGTTCCCCGTCTTTATTCTAAGAAATGAACTAGGTTAGGAACGCAACACGAATAAATTATATACACCGTCGCGAACAATAATCACAATCAAGTAAATACGCCACCGTTCGCACATCCCATCTAGTTCAATACTAGTTGTACATCACTTACTTGACTTGGCTTGCAACCGTAATAGTGGTCGCGAAGCATTATTACGCTCACACGCCATGCCGAGCTCATGAATACAACAACCATCTCGCTAGATGTTCAACACAAAACAATATGATTAGTAACACATAATCAATACATAGCTAGTTCACCTATAATCTAAGGCACTAGCTAAAACCCGAACCGACCCGTAATCCTACAAGTCCCGCATAATAGCACACACAAAAAGTCTAAGTCTAGGCGCCTATCTCAAGTCACCTAAATCCCTTAGACAATGCTCTGATACCACTTGTAACAACCCACCCGTTATCCTTCCAATATTGCAGCATAAAAAAAAATTTAAAGCAGGGCTGACCAGGAGGGGTGCGCGGTGCGCACACCCACCTGTGCGCGGCGCGCACAGGGCCTAGCAGCCCGCTGTCCACTTTTTCCATTTCACGCGAAAAGATCTTCAACTTCCCGACACATTTAGATCAAACGGTTTTCACAACATCTTATAATAGTTAAAAATATCACATTTCCATAACAAAAAGAGTTTTACGACGCCGGGCCCACATATGCCCAAATTACCCCTTTAAGTACAAAATACAAATTCGACCAATGAGTTTAGTTTCCAAACAAGACTACGAGCATGATGTTTGGGGATAAACTACCCAATCCTAAGTCGAGTCCAAAAGTAATCCAAGCAAGAATCAAAAGGGAAAATCATCTAATTCCCGAGCATACCCTTGCCACGTCCGCCTTCGAACCTAAAAATGTAAACAACGAGAGGGTAAGCTAATGCTTAGTGAATGCAATACTTATACGCATACATACATAATCCAATTACTTGCATACACCTACACAACAACACAATAACATTAGCAAACCGCAAACGAATAAATGATTAATCGTACGTACAACAATGTAACATCATTAGCATAGAGATCTCAATAATAATATATGCCAAAAACAAATACTTACAATGCTAAAAACTTACACATCCCAATAAACCCAATGTCGACATTCGACTCGATGGATGCCGACGAAGTGTAGTAGGTCAAATACGTTAACTACTCACCACCCATCGCACGCGTACGTGGCTGACGAAGAGTAGTAGGTCAAAATCATTAACTACTCTCCACTTCGCACCATGAGGCCAACAAAAAGTGCAACCGAAACATTAACACTTACCTTAATCACAAGGATGGCCGACGAAAAGTGAAACCGCTTACCATCCTACGATAAGTGGCCAACGAAGAGCGGATCCCCAAACGGATAACACTCACCACTTACCCAACACATATATATAGCCAACGAAGAGCGATAGGTCAACGTTAATCACTCGCCACATAACCAAACACATTCATGTGACCGACGAGAGTGATAGATCAAACATTAACCACTCGTCACATAACCAAACACACTCATGTGACCGACGAAGAGTGATAGGTCAAACATTAACCACTCGTCACATAACCAACACCCACATGTGACCGACGAAGAGCGATAGGTCAAACATTAATCCCTCGTCACATGCTCACCTCCAATCGTGGTCGACAAAGAGTCATTCCTTTCGGATATCACTCACCACATTCCAAACACACACATACACACGTGGCCGACAAAGAGCGATAGGTCAAACGTTTATCACTCGTCACATACACCAAAAGAATATAGCCAACGAAGAGCTATCCACACGGATATCACTCACTATATTTCCCAACTCAATTGTGGCCCACGAAAGTGATTCCTAACGGATGTCACTTACCACATCGCACACAAGCAACCAAATTATATACATAAGCGTATAAATATTCCACTCACCTCGATTACTTGAAAAGCAATCCTACTTGAGCTTCAAATCGTCCGATGCAAATCACCTAAGTAATTTACAACCAAATAAGCTAAATACACTAGCTTATACACAAAACACCAATAAGTGCAATATTTACCCAATAGTACTTACTTCCAATTTGACTAAGTCAAATATCACCCGAAACACCCATAATCACAATCGACTAGTGATTATGTTCCAACAACCTATTTTACTTAAGGTTTCCTCATCTAAACATCTTATTTGCATCAATTTGCACAAAACCCATTTTGACCCAATCTCAAGTCAAAACACCCATTTGCAAGTATCCACAATTAATCACTTTTAACCTAAATTAACTAGTGATATTAATACCCAAAAATGATTATCAACTAATCAATTTCATCATCCAACCCAAAACCCACCAACAAAAGCTATCAACATCATTAGTAGCTCAAACACCCAATTATCAACTAGTGGGTTTACTCAAGAACACACAAGTCAAAACCCTAACTTGGAAATTCAAATCTAACAATTGAAATTCGGAGTTAGAACTTACCAACACTATCAAAACGTAGCCAAGGAGGAGATGAACAACTTTAACACTTGAGCTTTTGATCAATCCAAGCTCCTTCTTTCCCGAATCACCAAATCTCTATCAAGAAATCTCTCTCTCTCTAAGAATGAAATGAGAGTGTTTGTGGACTTGAAATATGATCCAAAACTAGATCCAAAACTGGTAATATGGCTACACATCCGGCCTCAAGTGAAAAGACCAAAATACCCTTCGCTTAACTCAAAAAGGCAAAAAGCAGAATTCTGTCGCAGGGACTGTGCGCGGCGCTCTCACCTTATGGTGTGCGGCGCGCACCCTGGTCTGGGCAGATTCTGAACTTTGTTTAATTACACAATGCTTTGCCCACTAAACGTACATCATTAATACACTACGTACAATAAATATTAGGGTCTTACAAGACACTTCGTGATAAATGTTATTATTTATGCGAGAAAACGATCGACAAAAATAACATTCAAGATAATATTGATCGTGAAGAATGTTAACGTTTTTTTCTTCATGTTTTGTGAAGTAAAATTTAGCCCGATTTAGAGTTTAGGGTTTAGTGTTTTGGGTTTAGTCCTTAAACCCAAAACCCCAGGGTTTGGTATTTTGGGTTTAGTCCTTAAACCCAAAACCCCAAACCATAAACCTTATACCCTAAACCCTAAACTCTAAATTATTCGTGTTAAAAACTCAATCTAAATCCTAAATCTAAACCCTAAATGTAAACCCTAAACCCTAAATTTCTAAATCATAATATTTAAACCCTATAAACCATAATATCTAAACCATAATATCTAAAACCTCAACATACGCTCGAAAAATACGATAATTGTTATATATTACTTCTTCAAGCATTTTCCTGCCAAAATAAAACATTTATCACAAAGTGTCTTTATTAAATGTTCATATTTTCATCCAATCTATAATGTTCGTGAACAAAGTATTTTCAAAAAATGAAAAAAAAAAATGTTTTGCTTCGCCCCGATTAGTTATTTCCCCCTTGATCCTACCACATATGGTAATAATATAAGTCATGTTAGTTTGATGGTTTGTGGTGTTGTTTGTATCCGAGTAAGTCAGGGTTCGAGTCTCAGTAGTTACGGTTGGGTTTTCTCTTTTATGTCATCCATATTATTGATGTGTATGTGTACTACGAGTACATGGTATATGTTATTTTTATTCTTATTAATTGTTAAATTGGGTACATTTATTTTATTTGATTTGAAATTCTAGCGATAAGTTGATAAAATAAATGAATTATATATATGTTATAAAATATCTAGATTGTGTTATAAAATATCTAGATTGGATGTTAATTTTATTATTATTATTATATTTCTTGCATAGTAATATTTTATACTATAAATAGACATGTATGGTAACCATTTAAGGTGCACCATTTCTCTTGAAATATCAATATCAATATTTCTTCTCTCCTTCTTCTCTCTTTTTCTCTCTTTGTTCTTATAACCATTAAAGGTAGTTATAAGCCTACTGAATTATAACACGTTATCAGCACGAAAAGCTTAGTGTAATTAAAAGATATCTCAAACGATCACGAATCACTAATCAAGGTATGAAATTATTAATAATTTTCAGACTCGAATATATCAAATTTTGGACTACTAACATTTATATTTATGTTATTTAAGTTATATATGGTCGGTTATACCACCTGAATTATATTTCTGTAATCTAACTTTTACTAACTTCACTAACATTTATATTTATGTTATTTAAGTTATATATGGTCGGTTATATACCACCTGAATTATATTTCTGTAATCTAACTTTTACTAACTTCACTAACATTTATATTTATGTTATTTAAGTTATATATGGTCGGTTATACCACCTGAATTATATTTTCTGTAATCTAACTCTTATTAACTTCACTAACATTTATATTTATGTTAATAAGACCTCATGATTGTACGCAACACGTCATTTGACAACACGGTACTTTATGTACGCAACACGTCATTTGACAACACGGTACCATGGGTCGAGATTAATTCCGATCAATACGAATACGACGGGGTCTTTATATGTTATCTAACATTTATGATTACTTATGCAATTAATCATTATTTATTTCATGCATACTAATGTTTATTCTTAAATTTATAATTTTAAAAGTTAAAATAAAAAATAGTTTGTATTTTTATTAAAAGTAAATCTTAAAAGTTAAAATAAGAAAAAGTAGTTTGTACTTTTATTAAAAGTAAATCTTAAAAGTTAAAATACAAAAAGTAGTTTGTATTTTTATTAAAAGTAAATCTTAAAAGTTAAAATAAGAAAAAGTAGTTTGTATTTTTATTAAAAGTATATCTTAAAAGTTAAAGTAAGAAAAAAAAAGGGATGGTAAAATGGAATAGTTTTTTGTCAAAAATGAAGTATTGAAAATGAAGTGGTCTCCTTCTATAACTAAAAAGAAAAAAATATACTTTTATCAAATGAATTTTTTTGTGGCCGACAATTTCAAACACGAATCCGTGTTTAGTTTATCAAGAATATCTCTTGCTTTGGTGAAAGGTCACGATCACGATATCAGGTGTTGTGAAAGAATTAAAAAATTGGTCAAGTGGCCTTTTAAAAACTAGAAAAAAAATTTAAACAAAAAGTTTTTTTTTATATATTTGTAATTTACGGGTAACGTAAAAAAAAAGGAAGTTTTTTTTTTAAAAAAAAAAAAACAAAGAAAGTGTTTAAATGAGTTTTACAGAAAGGGGGAAAGCAAAGTAAAAAAAAACTTTTTTCCAAACAAAGGTAAATGAAAGTAGGACTTAATACAAGAAAAAAGTAAACATCTCCTAGACGTGATAAAATCTATCAATGATAAGTATTAGACTTGATGAGCTAAATGTGACAAAAATGTTTCAACATGTCTTATGTTAATTTTCTAAAATAAGTTATTATTATTCCGAGTTTAACACATATACATATGTTAATTAAAAACAACCTTTTTGTTCTTATGTAGTGTTGGGTTGCAATTTTGGTTGTATGCCATAATTCCATCCAGTAGAGTGACAATAGAAAATTTTTGATGATAATCAATAAAAAACTTTTTTCCAAACTTGTCAAATGTTTTGTTAAAAACGTGACCGTTGAAAAAAGGAGGTTGAATAATAAAACTTAAAAAACAAATTATTTTTTTAAGAGTGTGCATCAAAATGGCCCGTTTAATAATGGGGAGTAAAAATATAGTCAAATTGTTTCAACGAACAAGGGTTCAATTGGATGTCTCTTAAAAAAAATCCGCGGGTACGGGTGATGGATCCAATGGATCCGCATCCACGACCCGCGGGTGCTATCCCTAATTGTGACAAGTACAAATCAACTAAAAGTCTAAAAAATAAATGCTCTTATAGGGACCAAATGTTCACAATAATTGCCTAAGCTAGATATGAAACAAATAGTTCATAAAAAAAAAAAAAGGTCGTTGTGCGTTTTCGGGATGATAGCCGAAATACACTTACAAAAGTAGGTCAGCCGTCAATTCTTTATGGCCATATCAACGTAGATCAATAAAATCATTTATGGTTTTGATAAAAGATTAATTAAAAATTAATTGTTTTTTGGTCTTGGATTCTCGGTAACAAAAGCAAAGGTTGTTTTTAGTTGCCACAACAAACAAGACAGAGGTTGTTGACTTTTGTTGTTAAACATGGCACAAGTGAACAATAACAATAGATTATTGTTTTTGAAAAGAATAATGATGCGTTAATTTTATTGTATAAAATAAAATTAAAGAAAATGGTTTTCATTGATGACTATGAACAAACGCAAACAAAGTGTTTGTGGTATTTGGTGATTAAAAAAAAAAGTGCATCTAAAGCTTCTACTGAAAATAATATGCATCTAAAGCTTCTACTGAAAATTAATGTGCAAGGTACAACGTATAACTATATGGTCAAATTCATTTGAGCCTTCGGAGTCACAAGTATATGATGTATATATATATTACTCAATTAACAAAATAGTAAATCTAAATTAATTCAGATGAATAGTAAAACGAAATTAATTAATTTACTATTCACATAAAAAAGCGCATATGATAAAAAGCGCATCGCATATGATAAGCGCATATGATAAAAAGCGAATATGATGAAAAGCACAACGCATATGATGAAAATCGCATATGATTAAAAGCGCATATGGTGAAAAACACAGCGCATATGATTAAAAGCGTATATGGTGAAAAGGATATATGATAAAAAAAAACACATATGGTGATTTATAAAAAAAAAAAAAAAAACACATATGGTGATTAATGGAAAGCACATATGGTGATTAATGAAAAGTATATTGTGAAAAAGAATCACAAATATTTCTTGAAAGAATTCAAGGTAAGATATATGAACCAATTCATCCATCATGTGAACCATTTTGATATTTCATGGTTCTAATAGACGCATCTAGCGGATGGTCTCATATTTGTATGTTATCAAGCCGTAATATGGCATTTGCAAAGTTTCTTGCACAAATTATTAAATTGAGAACACATTATTCTGATTACACCATTAAAAGGATGAGACTTGATAATGCTGGTGAGTTAACATCTCAAGCATTTAATGATCATTATATATCTACATGGATTGTTGTTGAACATCCAGTTGCTCATGTGCATACACAAAATTGGTTTAGCTAAATCAATAGATAAACGCTTACAGCTAATAACTAGACAATTGATAATGAGTACAAATCTCTCAATATTTATATGTGGACATGTAAATTTACATGCTGCGACATTAATTCGCATTATACCATGTGGAAGTCGTAAATATTTTCACTTAATACTTGATTTTGGCCAAGAGCCAAATATTTTCTACCTTAAAACATTGGTTGTGCAATGTATGTTCCAATTGTATCACCACAACACAATAAAATGGTTCTTCAAATAAAGATGATAATATATTTTGGATATAAAACATCTTCAATCATAAGATATATTGAACCCATGATGGGTGATGTTTTTACAGCACGTTTTGCTGATTGTCATTTTAATAAAACATTGTTCCCTAGATTAGGGGGAGAAATAAAAATAAAAAATAAAATGATGCTTCATGATGTGAACATCAATTAAGGTATATTGAACTCGCACAAAATAATGTGAAACGAAAGTTCAAAAATAATGCATATGCAAGAACTTGCAAATTAATTACTTTATGCATTTACAGATATAAAAAAGTGACTAAATCATATATACCAGCGATAAATGCTCCAGCTCGAACTGAAATTCCAAAAGCTGGCAATAATGTCACTGTTGAGTCTTTGCCACACATCAAACGTGGAAGATCAATTGGTTCCGAAGATAAAAATCCTCGAAAAAGAAAATCAGCTGATAATGAGGTAAGAGAAAGTGTTCAAGAAGAACCACAAATCAATATTCCTTCTGCAGAGGATATTGATAAATGTAAATACTAAAATTGCGATAAATTATGCAATATTATGGAACCAAAATGAAACTAAAATCTCTATGAGATATTTTCATATAATGTTACAATGACATCATGAATAAAGATGATGATCTGGAACTAAAATCTGTCATTGAATATACAAAATGGACATGATTGAGCTCAATGGAAAGGAGCAATAAGAGCTGAATTAGAATCGCTCGATAAAAGAAAAGTTTTCGGATCAATCGTTATCACTTTTAAAGATGTGAAACGTATGAGATACAAATGAATTTTTATCTGAAAAGAAATGTGCAAATGAAGTTACAAGGCAAAACTAGACTTGTAACTCAATATTTCCCACAAAGACCAGAAATGAATTAGGAGGAAAAATTATCCTCCTGTAATGGATACAATTACTTATTAGATACTTAATCAACCTGGTAGTTATTTAAATGCATCTCATGAATATTGTTACTACTTATCTGTATGGATCACTTAATAGTGATATATATGAATATACCTAAAGGGTTAAGGTATCATAAGCATCTAATCTAAAACCCAAGGGAATATCTTCCATTAAATCACAAAGATTTCTAAATGGGTTTATACAAATGGGACGTATGTGGTATAACCGATTAAATGACTACTTGATAAAAAAAAAGGGTATAAATATAAACTTATTTTGCACGTATGTATTATAAAAACAATGTTCGGATATGAAATCGTAGTTGTTTATGTCAATGTTCTTAACATCATATGAACAAATAAAGAGATCTATGAAATCATTCAACTTCTAAAGAATTATTTTGAAATGAAAGATCTTGAAAAAACCAAGTATTACCTTGGATTGCAAATTGAGCATATGCCTAATGGTTTACTTGTACATCAAACAACTTATACCGAAAAGATTTTAAAACATTTTTTTTAAAAAAACAAACTCATTGTTGTTAGATCACACAATATTGACACTGATCTATTTCATCCCTGCGAAGATCATGAAAATCTTAAACAGATCGGAAGTTCCATATTTTAGTGCAATTGAGGTTCTTATGTATCTTATAGATTGTACAAGACCTGACATTTCTCTTGCAGTTAATTTGTTGGCAAGATTCAGCTCAAATGACAATGGAGCGGGATCAAACACATATTTTGATACCCTTGAGAAACTGCTGATTTAAAATTATTTTATTCTAACGTTTCAAAACAAGATTTGGTTGATTATGTATATGCAGGTCATTCATCAAATCCTCATAAAGATAAATCTCAAACTATATATGTATTCCTAAATGGAGGTACCACAAAATCATGGCGTTCTTAAAACAAACACTTATTGCAACATCATCAAATCATGACGAAGTGATTGCATTATATGAAACTACTCAAAAATGTGTTTGGTTGAGATCAATAACACAAATCATTAATGATTCTTGTGGACTAGAACGCTATAAAAGACCAACAACTATCTTCACCAATAACTATATATGAAGATAATGCAGCTTGCATAATACAACTGAAAGAAGAGTATCAAAAGTGACTGAACAAAATATAAATACTGAGGAGGCGCCAAAGCCATAGACGGTCTTAACGGTCATAAGTTTGATGAAAAAGAATGGTATGTTGGTAAGGCTCAGAAAAGACTACAAGGGAATAGGAATTGAAACAAGGGTTTGAGCAAACCATGAAGGAGACTGTAGACAAATCACAGGGGCTAAACTTGTACATAAAAGATTTAGATGATACAGTTTCAAATGAAAACCTCAGATTCTTCTCATATACTCAAGATCTCGTAAAAGACAACCAGATTAAAATGAGATACGTTCAATCAACAACTCTGCTGATCTTTATACCAAAGCACTGCCAACTGCTATTTTCAGAACACACGTTCATAATATTGGCATGAGGCATGTTCAGAAGATGTAACAACTCAGGCGTTGCCTACTTGAGGGGGAGTCAACTCTATGCTGCACTCTTTTTCCCTTAGCTAAAGTTTTATCCCAATGGGTTTTCTTTAGCAAGGTTTTTAACGAGGCAGTACTAGTTATTCTCTAATAAAATTGTCATCCAAGGAGGAGTGTTATAAAATATCTAGATTGTGTTATAAAATATCTAGATTGGATGTTAATTTTATTATTATTATTATATTTCTTGCATAGTAATATTTTATACTATAAATAGACATGTATGGTAACCATTTAAGGTGCACCATTTCTCTTGAAATATCAATATCAATATTTCTTCTCTCCTTCTTCTCTCTTTTTCTCTCTTTGTTCTTATAACCATTAAAGGTAGTTATAAGCCTACTGAATTATAACAATATAACGATTATTATTTATTATTGACTTTTGCTTAATAAGTATTCTTTATGCAAGCATTTTTAACAACTAAATTATATTAGTTTGATAATTTATTATTGAAAACCAAATTATGCAGAATTTGTAGGTTTAATTAAGTTTTTAATAACTTTGTTAATCACGATACGAATAAAATATTTAACGAAAAATATTTAGTTTCGTACAACGATAACTATCAACTATCTCCCATAGTAAACACGAGGATGGCATAACTAGTTGTGACTATTATGACTTTTTCTTTAACTACTTTTAAAACATACATCTAGTAAGATTAGAAGTTAAAAAGTATTTTAAGAAAAATATGACGTTAATCACTAACTACCTTATTATCTACGGAGTATTTAAGAGTTGTGAACTTGTGATGGCTTGAAAGAATGTGTGCGTAATAAATAAAGAATTACGGAGTAGAGTTCAAAACAAATTAAGATGAGTTCTAACCTTTTTTTTTTTTTTTTTTTTGAAAAGCAAGCAAAAAGTTTTTATTAATATTTCGGGAAGTTACAAAGTCCTATAATCTATACAAATGCCAATAGGAAAAAAATGTACAAATTCATGAGCGATGAGGCCATTAACATCACGGAACTTGAAACATCAAGCTGGGAAGAGGCAACCAGACAGTACCGCACGTGCGATGACAAAGTCGGCTGACGCTCCCCATTTAACCAAGTGAGAATGGAGGATCCAAGACATGAATGCTCTAACGAGTAGGACTTTGTTTTCGATTAGTCAATGCCAGATCTCTGAGGGTTTGAGGAGATGTAGAAGACGGAATTGACTAGCCATTGATGCCACATAATTATTGATTTTTTGTGTCTTTTGGATATCCAGGCGAATGATTGTGTTTGAATTTCGGATAAGATTGTGGCTACACGCCATTCTTTTTTACCAAAAACCTTGAGATTCCGGTATTTCCAGATAATGTAAGTGGATGCCCATTTAATGGCTTGCCAAATGTTAGCACCATTTTGTGATGTGGTAAAGGACTGATCGCTTAAGATTATGTCTCGGAGAGTGGTGAAGGTGTCGTCGGGGAGGTTCCACCATTGTAGAATTGATTTCCAGACATTTGATGTTATCGTGCAGTGAAATAGTATGTGTTCAATAGACTCTATGTGTAAGTTGCATAGTGGGCAAAGGATAGATTCGAGATCGACGCCTCTTTTGTCAAGTTCTACACGCGTCGGAATTCTTCCGTATAGAACTCTCCAAATGAAGATGTTAATTTTTTTGGGTATGAGCTTGTTTCTTGGTATCTTTATAGTGGAGATCGGTGTGTCGAGTTTTAGGTTGTCGAGGATTGAGGCTAATGCTTTCGTTGTAAATAAGCCGGATTGATCTAAGGTCCATTTCCAGGTATCGGGTTTATCGGAGAGGCTGATGGATGCTACAAGATTATTTAATTATGTTAATTCGGTGAGATTCCGTCCATTAGGTGTTCGGGACCAGTTCCATGAAGTGGATGTCATCGAGTTGTTTGCCTTGAGACGATCAGCTACCGAGACATTTTTGTTGGATTCGAGCATATATAATCTTCGGAATTGAATACAAAATTGTCCTGTTCCGCACCAGTTGTCATGCCAAAATTTGGTGTTTGAGCCGTTCCCAATGTTTTTGGATATTGAGTTGGTGAATTTAACTCCATAGTTATCTGCAATTTTACCTGCTTTGATGATTTCGTTCCAAATTGTGCGACCCGCCACATTTCTAGGTAAAACGTTAGAATAAACCCCCCTCCCCGTAAATACTCGATATGATTTTTACCCATAGCGCGTTCTTTTCATTAAAAAATCTCCACCACCATTTACATAGTCGGGATATGTTTTTACAAATTAAGGACCCGATGTTTAACCCGCCTTTTTCATATGGTAAGAGGATATGTTCCCATTTAATCCAATTTATTTTATTATCCGCTTCCGACACGCCCCAAAAAAAATTTCTTCTTTTTGTTTCAAGTGTGTTAATTATTTTAATTGGTGCGTGAAACAAGGAAAAGTAAAACAAAGGAATACTAGTGAGGACGATGAAACAAATTTTGCTTCCCAGTCGGAGAGTCGTTTGTCGAATTTTTCAATGATTGGCTGCCAAGTGGAGGCTTTTGTGGAAGGAGTGCCAATGGGCAGTCCTAGGTAAGTGAAAGGAGTTGAGCCGGCCGAGCAGTCGATATAATTAGCCATTTCCTCAACGTCCTTTTTTGAGACCCCGATTCCATAAAGATTACTTTTTTTAAGATTTACCTTAAGTCCGGAAATAGTTTCGAAGTATTTTAATAATTTAGAGATATTCTTTGCATTTCGTTTGCTCCATTCGCCAAAGAAGATTGTGTCATCCGCGTATTGGAGGTGAGATACCACAATCTTGTCGTGGCCAACGCTGATACCACGGAATTGGTTGTTTGCGATTGCCCGTTTAGTGAGGATGTTGAGGACTTCAGCAGCAATGATAATAAGAAAAGGAGAAATGGGATCTCCTTGTCGGATACCCCTGCCGGGGAAAAATTCCTTGGTCAAGGATCCATTAATGAGAATGGAAATGGAAGATGAGGAAAGGCAAGCACGAATAAAGTTGATCCATTTGATACCGAAACCCATGTACTTCATAGTGTCGAAAAGGAAGTCCCATTTTATGCAGTCAAATGCTTTTTCGAAGTCAACTTTGAATATGAGGCCTTTTTGTTTTTTCCTTTTAAGTTCGTCAATTATTTCATTTGCGATCAAGATACTATCTAGGATATTTCGGCCTTTCAGGAAAGCGGTTTGTTCAATGTCGATTAGTTTGTAAATTACTTTTGAGATGCAATTAGCAAGAATTTTGGTGAGGATTTTATAATAGCTTCTGATTAGGCATATTGAGCGATATTCGTTAAACCCGATTGGGTTGGCTTTCTTAGGAATTAGTGTGAAAAAAGGCGTTACAACCCTTAGATATTTCGGTGTTACAACAAAACCAATCTAGGGCATTAATGAGGTCGTCTTTAATCAGCCACCAATATGTTTTGAAGAATTTCATGTTGAAGCCGTCTGGCCCGGGGGCCTTTGAGCTGTCACAGCCATGAAGTGTATCCCATACTTCATTTTCGGAAAAACGAGCTTCAAGAAGGAGATTATCCGTATGGGATATATAGGAACGGTGAGGATCGTTTTCGAAGGGGCAGATTCCTTTTCGTTTTTTGGACATGAAAATTGTTTCGAAGTATTTGAATGCTTAATTTTTTATTGTGTTAGGTTCCTCTGACCATGATCCATATAACGATATGCCCCGGATGTTGTTTTTCTTTGAATGTCTTTTAATGTAGTTATGAAAGTATTTGGAATTTTCGTCTCTCTCGAGGTTCCATTTAATGCGTGCTTTTTGTTTAAGCATATTAGTTTTCTTTTTTTCTTTTTCAAAGTGTTGTATTTTATCGTTTACCCAAGTTTTTCTTTCGGATTCAGTAAGTGGTCTAGATTCTGTGAGTTTTTCCCAATCATTGGAGGCGTTCAGGTGCATTTTAATTTCGATGTCAAGGTTGCTTAGTTGCTGGATACATTTTTTAAGTTCAAGTTTAACTTTTTTTATTTATTTCGAA
Organism: Rutidosis leptorrhynchoides; assembly: GCF_046630445.1. NCBI lineage: Eukaryota > Viridiplantae > Streptophyta > Magnoliopsida > Asterales > Asteraceae > Rutidosis > Rutidosis leptorrhynchoides. The sequence goes on along the minus strand of NC_092340.1, from coordinate 371,336,647 downwards.
AAATACAATCAGGACGGTTACCAGATACAGGGAGGAGCCATGTAGCTTTTATGATTTCATCAGCATTTATTAGGTTTAACCAAGTATTAAAGACGCGCGTAGGTTTTGGGCCAAAGTCGACGAATGAGTTTTTGAGTATGATCGGACAATGGTCTGAGAGGTCACGTTCAAGGGTTTTTGAGGAGGTGTCTGGCCACAATTTTAAGACACTTTCGGAGACAAGGAAGCGATCGAGTTTACTGAATTTCATTTTGTTGATACAAATGCTGGTGAACTTTTTACCCCCTAGTGGTAGGTCGATTAGATTCGATTTATTTATAAAGTTGTTAAAATTATCAGCCCGAGTTTGTTTAAAGATACAGTTGAGACGTTCGGATTTGGATCTAACTTCGTTAAAGTCGCCAAAGATAATATGGGGGACATTGATGTGATTAATTAAGTTTGTGAGCTCAGTCCAAAATTTTATTATTTTTCTGGTGAAAGTGTGGGCCATATACGTTTACAATTACCATGTCAGAATCATAACCCGCCCATGTTCCTTTAATGGCAATAAAGAACTCCCCTTCTAAGGTGTAACATCCATGTTACATCCGTCCCACATCGGTTGGAGAGGGGAACGAAGCATGCCTTATAAGGGTGTGGAGACCTTTCCTAGCATGACGCGTTTTGGGACCACAAGCGCAGCAGATCCCATGAGAACTCTGCAGTTAAGCGTGCTCAGGCGAGAGCACTATTAGGATGGGTGACATCCTGGGAAAGTGCTCGTCGTGTGTGGTTGCCAAGAAAAATCTGTGCGCCTACGGGTAAAGCGGACAATATCATGCTACGGGGAACGTGTTACCTGGTGTAGAGACCCGTCCTAATCCATCTGGACGAATACATTATATATTGTTTATATCGCGATGTACTTGACCTCTATATGATACATTTTACAAACATTGCATTCGTTTTTGAAAGATAAACTTTCATTACATTGAAAGTTGACGGCATGCATACCATTTCATAATATATCCAACTATAATTGACTTAATAATAATCTTGATGAACTCGAAGACTCGAATACAACGTCTTTTGAAATATGTCATGAATGACTCCAAGTAATATCTCTAAAATGAGCAAATGCACAGCGGAAGATTTCTTTCATACCTGAGAATAAACATGCTTTCAAGTGTCAACCAAAAGGTTGGTGAGTTCATTAGTTTATCATAAACAATCATTTTCAATAATATAATAGACCACAAGATTTCCTTTATTCAATAATCATACACTCGCAAGTGTTTAAAAATCATTCATATGGATTGAACACCTGGTAACCGACATTAACATCATGCATATAGAATATCCCCAAAACAGAAATCCATCTGTATAATATAAACTCGAAGTACTAAAGCATACCATTTTTCAGTATGGGGGGAGTTAGTGCCCGTAGATCTACCTATAGGATTCGCGTCAATTAGGGTGTCTGTTCCCTAATTCTTAGGCTACCAAGCTAAAAGGGTGATATTCGATTCGATAATCCAACCATAGAATGTAATTTTCGAGTACTTGTGTCTATTTCGTAAAGCATTTATAAAAACAGCGCATGTATTCTCAGTCCCAAAAATATATATTGCAAAAGCATTTAAAAAAGGAGCAAATGAAACTCACAATACTGTATTTTGTAGTAAAAATACATATGACGACATTGAACAAATGCAGGGTTGGCCTCGGATTCACGAACCTATATCATTTGTATATATATTAAAACATATTCTCGTAATTGAACAAATTTATTTATTATATCCTTAATTTGTATATTTAATTTGTGTATAAATTTAAAATGGTTAATATTCATATAGTTATATTAATATATCCATATTTATTTACGTAATTGTTTAAATGTTATATTTAAAAATCGATAGTTTTGTTATTCGTATGTATTTATGTAACTAATATTAATAGGTTTGTTATATATAGTTATGTGAAATTTTAATACAGTTTTAGTATATGTAATAAGTATATTTTATATACAAAATATTTATCTGTTTAAGAAGGTAGTTTTTGGTACTAATAATGATACCATTAATAATCATTTTACTTAATAATAATACTTATTTTGATAATAATATTGGTAATAACACTAATAATAATAATAACTATGTTTGTAACTAGGGTTATGATAACAATAATAATAATTGGTAACTAATACTTATATTAGTAATAATAACAGTACTTGTTAATAATAGTCATATTAATGGAAATGATAACATTAATAATAATACTTTTGTCAATCATAATGATTAATAATAGCTATGATTATGATAATAATACTAATTTAGTAGTAATGATAATAATATCAATTGTGTTAAGGATAATAATAGTATATTTTTTTAATAATAATAATAATAATAATATTAATCATAATAATAATAACAGTAATTCTTATATCAATAATAGTCTTATAAAATTAATAATAATGATAATAATAATAATATAATAATCATCATAGTCATAATTTTTAATAATACAAACAATAATACTAATAATACTAATACTTAATAATAACATAATAATGATAATGATAATAATAATAATAATAATAATAATAATAATAATAATAATAATAATAATAATAATAATAATAATAATAATAATAATAAATGATAAATAAACTACCTTATAAGCTCATTTTAAAAAGAATTGCACCCAGCAAGGATTGAACCCGAGACCACTTGAAACCCGACACCATACCCAAACCATCCATCTGTTTTCTGTTTATCTGATATAGCTGGTATCCTGTTGTTTTTAACCCATTTTGATTCTGTTTTCCTTTTCTTCCTTCTTCCTCACAGGTTATACGACCAGAGATAAACCAAGCTAACAACTAATTACCTATTTAGTTTTAGGACTTAAAATATATACAAAAACGATTTTAGTTTGATGTTAGAAGATTAACAGAAAACAAAAAGGGTGAATACCTGCTGTTCGCAAAAAAAAAAAAAAATTAATAATAACTCAAATGGTGATTTCAATTTCAAGACCGTTTTAACTAAAAGATTCTATACAAGATAGGTAGTAAATCATTCCTAGAATCTTTCTGAAACACCAATTTAAATTAAATCATAACATAAATTTCGAATTTCACCAAGAACAAATTCGTTGACTTTTGAATTTAAAAGTTTGACTCATGAATTTGAATTCGATATGAAAAATTAGAGATTCAAACTTTGTAGAAAGTTTAAATAGATCAATCCTAACAACTCTACATTATTAGAATTTGAAATTTGATTCGTAATTGAGTTTTTGCCAAAAAATTGATGAACAGAGGTATATCGACCTGAATTTTAAATTTACAGTTTTATTTTTATTATACATTGCGAAGTATGATGTATATAATGTAAGTTTGGTGTTTTTAATCATGGTTGATAAGGAGTTGTAACAGAATTTGACAATTTCTCAAATCATAAACAGATAGATATCGATAGCATATTTCAATTAGGAACAGAAATTGAATAAAACAAATAAAATCAAGCTGTAAAGTTTAATAGATTGGTACGATTGATATAATTAGGTAATGAATTGGAGACTGGGCAAAAAATCGAATACAGTTTGATTAGGATATGGAACTGATTCATTTTTTTTTATATAAAAACACGTTTGTTATTAATTTTAATAAATAAATGTAAATATAATAATAATAATAATTCTATTAATATTAATAATAATAATAATTTCTATGAATATTAATAAATATAAATAGTAGTAATAATGATAATAATAATTATCTATAATAATGTTAATAATTATATTAATAATAATCATAATAAAGATAATAATAATATGATATTAATAATAAATATACTATTAAAAGTAATAGAAATAATAATAATATTTTTAAATGAAAATGATAATAATAATGATATTACTAATGATAAGAATAATGATAAAGTAATGGTAGTCATAATTTTTAAATAAAGTGATAATTAGTAATATTAGAGTTTTTAATACTAATAGTAATAATAGAAGTAATGATAATATTAATGATAATGAAAATAACAATAATAATTTTGTTAATGATACTAATAATAATATTAATAAATGATGAATGTAACAATAATATAACAACTATAATTAATCTTGTAATATATAAATATTACCATTTATTAGTTAGCTATTATTATATGATAACTCTTATTGAATATATATTTTATATGTATTACAAAATAATAATAATTATTAATAGAAATCATATATATCTATATAGATCCATATTAATATCATATGTAGTCTTATATATATTATTTTTAATAGTACTTGATTATTCGGTATATTATTTTACATTTTTGATTCCAATTGATTAAAGTTTATTCAAAATTTTATACACTTATATTTATATTTATTTTATATATGTTTTTACATAATCATTTACTCTAGTTGTTCGTGAATCGTCGGGAATAGTCACAGGATATATGATATCAGTTCAAACTTTCTAAGACTCAATATTACAGATTTTGCTTATCGTATCGAAACCATATAAAGATTAAGTTTAAATTTAGTCGGAAATTCCCGGGTCGTCACAGTACCTACCCGTTAAAGAAATTTCGTCCCGAAATTTGAGTGGATCATCATGGCTAACAATAAGAATGTTTTCATGACTCATATAAACGGATAAATAGAGTTTTATCATTATTGAGTAATACATATAAAACAATTCGATTATTCGAAGGGTACGAATGAAGCTATCACAAAAGATTGAGATAGAGATTTAACTTTTGACGAAGTCACATTTGAATTTAGAAAATAAGGTGCGTCTTAACTTTTGACGTTGTCTTGGTTGAATTCCGGAATTCAAGGAATTTAAAGAAAATCTTTGAAATCTAAAAGATTTGATTCTTCAACGAGTAAGGAAATTATGATCTCTATAATTAAATACAGTAATCTGCTTTGATTACTCTGTCTGATATTTCCATTATAAATTTACCTTTTCCGTTCCATTAGTTTTCACTACTTCTATACTCAATTCCCAAATTCAAAAGATTGTGAAAATGCTTAATCCAGTTCTGATCCTTGTTCTTATCCTGACTATCGTATCTGTCATTCTTCTTTTCCATTTACCACCGGAGGAATCTATTCACTTCTACTATTACCTTGGGGTTATAGTGTTTTTAATTCTCTCGTGTCTTTATATGGCTATTCGCATTGATATACGCGGTTTGTAATTTCGGCGTTGTTGTTGGGCTTTATATTTTCCTTTATATTTCGAAGTCCTATCTTCTGTATTCTATAATCATTGTCATCCACAGTTAATATTCTCTCCTATTTGCTACGATTCATACCCCAATTTCTATTTCGGAGATTCATTCTTTTATTTTCTCTTCCCGACTTTAAATTAAGCGAATAATGGTCTAGAATTCGTAGGTATGAAGTTTCGAATGAACATAACTAACTTTCTAAGAGAGAAATTGTAATAGTACTATCTTGATTGGTTATATTACCAGAATTCAAAAGAAAAGGTAGAACTATCAGAATTTTATGTTCTTGATATGTTTATAGATTTGATAGAATGTAAGAGTCGTGTAATATGTCACCTGATGACGTTATGGTCTGTGAATCATCAAGTTCCATTAGAAACTCAGCATGACTTACTGTAATATAATCATGTTGATCAAGTGTCATTATATTATACTAACTCATGCATCAATTTCCAACACTACTTCAATAACCTTCATATTTTAAACTCGAAGGTTTCAAAATTTAGAAACTAAAACGGTTTCTTTTATGATGTAATACAGATAATGCGGAGAGATAATTAATATCGAACGAGAATATTTATGAAGATATCTTCAGAAATATTGAGGATATTAATAAGGAAAGATACGATAATATCTTAGAATTTTTGAATCAATTTGTGATGAAGAAATTCATTCACGATGACTTAGAGCGATTAAGGAGCAAGGTATTCGTCAAAGATTTCATCAGAAACAGAATCATCAGGATTCTTTATATACAAGTTTAGTCCTTGTGATTTGTTCAGAGTATCCTTCATGTTTTGCTCAATTCATTTTTCAGTATCAAAATCTTTGAGCTTTTTCAACACTCTAATCTTTATCATCAAACTTTTGACTGTTACGGAAGTCTTCAGTTTTCACTGTTTCATCAGCTTTTTCTAAAACTTGGAGTATTGATTCGTAGACTTAGTGTTTTTCAGAATTTCAGAATGGAAGATCATAATTCTAAGAGATAAATGTTATATGTATACATATATTGGTTGACGTAGAAACGCTGCGAGATTCAAAATACTGATTGCTAATTTCTGGTAATTGGTATGGCAATTCTCGTTACAAGATGCGAATGAGTATATGAATAGGTTTTAACGAACAAATATAATGGTTCCTCGGAGGGACTTAAGCCAATGAGTAATGAAGTTGCTGGTAAGTTTACTGCTAACGTGGTGGAATATAAACGGTTCTTCGGTAACGATGATGAAAGGAGAACTTATAAGTCAAAGTTATAGTAGAGTTCATTCGAATGAGAAGTCGAAGTTGATTTGCTGAAGCTGTGACAAAATTGGCTAATTTTGAAAGGGATTGCAAAGTTATTTTTGGTAATAACAATGTCAAAAAAGCTAGCACAGATACGTGTTTAACGTTTAATCAGGTTTTGAGTGTTTTCAGGTGCATAATTATATGTATCAATCTTTTCTTCCGTAGATGAAGTGCGGTTGGTTCATCCTCTAGTTTGAGGTGTTTTCAAGAATCATGAAAGGTTTATACGTAGATTGTAATCGTCAAGATACAAATGAGGTTTAAGATGAAATCAAGTGGCAACTTGAAGAAATGTTTAGTTTCATATGTTATAATCAATATTTTAATTCATTTTGACTGTCCAATGTTATTAGTCCACAGTCGATAGTCCACAGTTAACAGTCCAATAATTCATATATAGTTTAATATATAATATTCGAATTAATTAATATGTATCGTGACCCGTGTACGTGTCTCAGACTCGATCACAACTCAAAGTATATATATTATTATAGAATAAACCTCAACCCTGTATAGCTAACTCGATCATTACTACATATAGAGTGTCTATGGTTATTCCAAATAATATATATAGATGTGTCGATATGATATGTCAAAACCTTGTATACGTGTCCCGATATTTAAAGTGCATAAAATAAATAACTGAAATTAAATGACGATAAATAAAATTACGAGAATATAAATTGCGATAATTAAATTGCGATAAGTAAAATGTAATCAGTTAGCTAGGAACAGTTAGCGTAGATTCTTAACAAAATTTTTCATAGTTAATTTGTGTGTTTCTAACAAATTTTATTTTGTCCAATGTTTTCTTCATTATGCCACTTCTTGGATTCTGATAGATCAAAATCCAAATATAAAATTGAATGAAAATGGTTATTTTGCGGTGAACGGATACGTATATCGGTGGTTATAAATAGGATAGTAAATGACTGTTGAATCAAATTGAAAAAAATGTACAGTTTAACTTATTAATGTGAAATCTAAATATTTTTAGGGTATTACCTACCCGTTAAAATATTTTCACCATTAACAGTTTGTACAAAAGAATTTTTTTAATTACAATCTTTATGAAAATATACTTACATATATATTTTCCTCAGATGTAATCATGGATTTTAATGAGTTAATATGATATTAACTCATCTGATTTACCGTTAGAACAAGAATATATAATCTCTAAAACATTAGAGATTACATAATTGCCATGTCGAACGAAGATAAATGATGTAGAACGATACGTAGAACGATGATTATACTCGAGATACAGAATGAGATGTTGAGGCATGAATTGTTGATGGTACTGGTGCTGTTATTGATGGTACTGTTGGTGTCGGTGATGTTGCTGAAGCTGGTAAATTTTGCACCATATTCTCCAAATTGATTACTCGAGCGCGAAGTTCGATGACTTCTTCTATTATTTTGGGATGATTGTCGGTCGGAATGAGCGGATGAGTAAGGTTTAGAATTTTAGATAGAATATACTCGTGGCGAGGTATTCGGAAAATGAGGGTGAAAGTGGTGTTTCAGACTGGTTCGCCGGTAAGTGCTTCAGGTTCTTCGCCAATAGGTGAATTCGGTTGGTGGATGGAAAGGATCACTTTCTTCTTGTCTCCAATGATTAAGGAGGCTACGAACCCATCAGATGAATTGGGGATGGTTGATTGGCTGATTCATTCTGGAGACACTGCTTTCGGAGTTTGAGTGAAACTCCATATCGGAATCCGAGGGACTTGAACTAGTGGCGAATTCCATTTCGTTTGATAGAGTAAAAGGTTTTCGGTATGAAAAGATTTTTGGATATCGGATGATATTCTAATTACATAGAATACCTAAATATAGTACAGAAGCTCCCGTAGATTACGGAGAAATTTACGGAATATGTCAGACAAAGTTTTCAGTAACAGATACAATAAGATATGGATTTATCTATACACTGTCTATGCAATAGAGGCAGTAAGACGTGTCTAGACTTTAAGGATGATAAGCAAATAATTTTTGACACGAAATGATAAGCAAAACTTTTGACATGCAGACACGGTCGAAGTCCAGACTCACTAATGCATCTAAACTACTATCAGTTAGACACACTAATGCAAGACCTGGTTCGCTAAGACCACCGCTCTGATACCACCTGTAGAGACCCGTCCTAATATATCTAGACAAATACATTACATTTGGTTACATCGCGAGGTACTTGACCTCTATATGATACATTTTACAAACATTGCATTCGTTTTTGAAAGACAAACTTTCATTACATTGAAAGTTGATGTCATGCATACCATTTCAAAATATATCCAACTATAATTGACTTAATAATAACCTTGATGAACTCGACGACTCGAATGCAACGTCTTTTGAAATAGGTCATGAATGACTCCAAGTAATATCTTTAAAATGAGCAAATGCACAGCGGAAGATTTCTTTCATACCTGAAAATAAACATGCTTTCAAGTGTCAACCAAAAGGTTGGTGAGTTCATTAGTTTATCATAAACAATCATTTTCAATAATATAATAGACCACAAGATTTCCTTTATTCAATAATCATACACTCGCAAGTGTTTAAAAATCATTCATATGGATTGAACACCTGGTAACCGACATTAACATCATGCATATAAAATATCCCCAAAACAGAAATCCATCTGTATAATATAAACTCGAAGTACTAAAGCATACCATTTTCCAGTATGGGGGAGTTAGTGCCCGTAGATCTACCTTTAGAATTCGCGTCAATTAGGGTGTCTGTTCCCTAATTCTTAGGCTACCAATCTAAAAGGGTGATATTCGATTCGATAATCCAACCATAGAATGTAATTTTCGAGTACTTGTGTCTATTTCGTAAAGCATTTATAAAAACAGCGCATGTATTCTCAGTCCCAAAAATATATATTGCAAAAGCATTTAAAAAGGGAGCAAATGAAACTCACAATACTGTATTTTGTAGTAAAAATACATATGACGACATTGAACAAATGCAGGGTTGGCCTCAGATTCACGAACCTATATCATTTGTATATATATTAAAACATATTCTCGTAATTGAACAAATTTATTTATTATATCCTTAATTTGTATATTTAATTTGTGTATAAATTTAAAATGGTTAATATTCATATAGTTATATTAATATATCCATATTTATTTACGTAATTGTTTAAATGTTATATTTAAAAATCGATAGTTTTATTATTCGTAAGTATTTATGTAACTAATATTAATAGGTTTGTTATATATAGTTATGTGAAATTTTAATATAGTTTTAGTATATGTAATAAGTATATTTTATATACAAAATATTTATCTGTTTAAGAAGGTAGTTTTTGGTACTAATAATGATACAATTAATAATCATTTTACTTAATAATAATACTTATTTTGATAATAATATTGGTAATAACACTAATAATAATAACTATGTTTGTAACTAGGGTTATGATAACAATAATAATAATTGGTAACTAATATTTATATTAGTAATAATAACAGTACTTGTTAATAATAGTCATATTAATGGAAATGATAACATTAATAATAATACTAATGTTAATCATAATGATTAATAATAGCTATGATTATGATAATAATACTAATTTAGTAGTAATGATAATAATATCAATTGTGTTAAGGATAATAATAGTATATTTTTTTAATAATAATATATTAATCATAATAATAATAACAGTAATTCTTATATCAATAATAGTCTTATAAAATTAATAATAATGATAATAATAATAATACAATAATCATCATAGTCATAATATTTAATAATACAAACAATAATACTAATACTTAATAATAACATAATAATGATAATGATGATAATAATAATAATAATAATAATAATAATAATAATAATAATAATAATAATAATAATAATAATAATAATAATAATAATAATAATAAATGATAAATAAACTACCTTATAAGCTCATTTTAAAAAGAATTGCACCCAGCAAGGATTGAACTTGAGACCACTCGAAACCAGACACCATACCCAAACCATCCATTTGTTTTCTGTTTATCTGATATAGCTGGTATCTTGTTGTTTTTAACCCATTTTGATTCTGTTTTCCTTTTCTTCCTTCTTCCTCACAGGTTATACGACCAGAGACAAACCAAGCTAACAAATAATTACCTATTTAGTTTTAGGACTTGAAATATATACAAAAATGATTTTAGTTTGATGTTAGAAGATTAACAGAAAACAAAAAGGGTGAATACCTGCTGTTCGCAATAATAATAATAATAATAATAATAATAATAATAATAATAATAATAATAATAATAATAATAATAATAATAATAATAATAATAATAATAATAACTCAAATGGTGATTTCAATTTCAAGACCGTTTTAACTAAAAGTTTCTATACAAGATAGGTAATAAATCATTCCTAGAATCTTTCTGAAACACCAATTTAAATTAAAACATAACATAAATTTCGAATTTCACCAAGAACAAATTAGTTTACTTTTGAATTTAAAAGTTTGACTCATGAATTTGAATTCGATATGAAAAATTAGCGATTCAAACTTTGTAGAAAGTTTAAATAGATCAATCCTAACAACTCTATATTATTAGAATTTGAAATTTGATTCGTAATTGAGTTTTTGCCAAAAAATTGATGAACGGAGTTATATCGAGCTGAATTTTAAATTTACAGTTTTATTTCGATTATACATTGCGGAGTATGATGTATATAATGTAAGATTGGTGTTTTTAATCGTGGTTGATAAGGAGTTGTAATAGAATTTGACAATTTCTCAAATCATAAACAGATAGATGTCGACAACATATTTCAATTAGGAACAGAAATTGAATAAAACAAATAAAATCAAGCAGTAAAGTTTAATAGATTGGTACGATTGATATAATTAGGTAACGAATTGGAGACTGGACAAAAAATCGAATACAGTTTGATTAGGATATGGAACTGATTCATTTTTTTTATATATAAAAACACATTTGTTATTAATTTTAATAAATAAATGTAAATATAATAATAATAATAATAATAATAATTCTATTAATATTAATAATAATAATAATTTCTATGAATATTAATAAATATAAATAGTAGTAATAATGATAATAATAATTATCTATAATAATGTTAATAATTATATTAATAATAATCATAATAAAGATAATAATAATATGATATTAATAATAAATATACTATTAAAAGTAATAGAAATAATAATAATATTTTTAAATGAAAATGATAATAATAATGATTTTACTAATGATAAGAATAATGATAAAGTAATGATAGTCATAATTTTTAAATAAAGTGATAATTAGTAATAATAGAGTTTTTAATACTAATAGTAATAATAGAAGTAATGATAATATTAATGATAATGAAAATAACAATAACAATAATAATTTTGTTAATAATACTAATAATAATACTAATATTAATAATAATAAATGATGAATGTAACAATAACATAACAACTATAATTAATCTTGTAATATATAAATATTACCATTTATTAGTTAGCTATTATTATATGATAAATCTTATTGAATATATATTTGATATGTATTACAAAATAATAATAATTATTCATAGAAATCATATATATCTATATAGATTCATATTAATATCATATGTAGTCTTATATATATTATTTTTAATAGTATTTGATTATTCGGTATATTATTTTACATTTTTTATTCCAATTGATTAAAGTTTATTCAAAATTTTATACACTTATATTTATATTTATTTTATATATGTTTTTACATATTCATTTACTCTAGTTGTTCGTGAATCGTCGGGAATAGTCACAGGATATATGATATCAATTCAAACTTTCTAAGACTCAATATTACAGATTTTGCTTATCGTATCGAAACCATATAAAGATTAAGTTTAAATTTAGTCGGAAATTCCCGGGTCGTCACACCTGGGATGTTACAGAATAGTATCAGAGCCACTAATATGCCGCTGGGGGTGTTGGGGAAAACCGCATCGAGGACGATGAGTCCCTGAGGGGGGGGGGAGGGGGGTGAATGTAACACCCTAGGCAAATCCCGCATCGCCCACATACATGAGTGATCATGGGATTATAAGGTAATATTCACGCTTAAATGACACAACGCATTTTTGGACCACAGGCTGAGCGGGTGTGCGAGTACGTTGTGGTTAAGCATGCTTGGACGAGTGCACTACCAGGATGGGTGACCTCCTGGGAAAGTGTTCGTTGTCTTTGGTCGCCAAAAAAAATCCGTGCGCCTGCGGGCAGAGCGGACAATATCATGCTACAGGGAACGTGTTACCTGGGATGTTACAGATGATATCACATCAGTTGGGCTGTTATGGATATTGTAACATCCGTGTTACATCCGTCCCACATCGGTTGGGGAGGAGAACGAAGCATGCCTTATAAGGGTGTGGAGACCTTTCCTAGCATGACGCGTTTTGGGACCACAAGCGCAGCAGATTTCATGAGAACTCTGCAGTTAAGCGTGCTCGGACGAGTGCACTACTAGGATGGGTGACCTCTTGGGAAAGTGTTTGTCGTCTTTGGTCTCCAAGAAAAATCCGTGCGCCTGCGGGCAGAGCGGACAATATCATTCTACGGGGAACATGTTACCTGGGATGTTACAGAAGGTATCAGAGCCAGGCCCCGGACCAAACGTGCACAGCGAGGACGTTGTGTCCCATTAGGGGGAGGATTGTAACATCCATGTTACATCCGTCCCACGTCGGTTAGAGAGGGGAACGAAGCATGCCTTATAAGGGTGTGGAGACCTTTCCTAGCATGACGCGTTTTGGGACCACAAGCGCAGCAGATCCCATGAGAACTCTGCAGTTAATCGTGCTCAGGCGAGAGCACTACTAGGATGGGTGACCTCCTGGGAAAGTGCTCGTCGTGTGTGGTTGCCAAGAAAAATCCGTGCGCCTACGGGCAAAGCGGACAACATCATGCTACGAGGAACGTGTTACCTGGGATGTTACAGATGGTATCAGAGCCAGGCCCCTGACCAAACGTGCACAGCAGGGACGCTGTGTCCCATTAGGGGGGAGGATTGTAACATCCGTGTTACATCCGTCCCACATCGGTTGGGGAGGAGAACGAAGCATGCCTTATAAGGGTGTGGAGACCTTTCCTAGCATGACGAGTTTTGGGACATAAGCGCAGCAGTTCTCATGAGAACTCTGCAGTTAAGCGTGCTCGGACGAGTGCACTACCAGGATGGGTGACCTCCTGGGAAAGTGTTCGTCGTCTTTGGTCGCCAAGAAAAATCTGTGCGCCTGCGGGCAGAGCGGACAATATCATGTTACGGGGAACGTGTTACCTGGGATGTTACATAAGGCTTGTTCGAAGATAAAAGTGGATGGATCCCAAATTAAGAGTAAGCCCCCTGATGCCCCTATTGCGTCTTTTTGTACAAACTGAAGGTTTGAGTTATACCAAAATGATTCAATTAGGGAGTCAGCTGATTGGGAACATTTGGTTTCTTGCAGTCCTAGAATAACCGGATTTTCCTCATTACATATTTTTTGAAGCCACTTGATTTTACCCGATTGTCCCACACCCCAAATATTAAGAGAAATGCAAGTCATTTGAAATACTTACAGAGAGAGCGGAAGGATGGTAGATCAGTGATCTGCGGTCCAACAAATTCCCAGTTCTTGGCCAAATTCATTGGTGTCGAGTGTGCTGGCACAGGTCAATTAAGAGCAGGTCCCACCTTTGTTCGACAGCTTTTTAGACGTGTTACCCGAAGCTTTAGAGCCTTTCGAGTGAGTTGTGATAATTTCAGCTTTTGTCCACTTCTAGCAAATTGTTTAATATACAAAAATTTTGATCTTGAACCTTTCCTATTGATCTCAGTAGGTGGTTTATTTTGAAGAAACGATTTCGATGGAGGACTTGGTACCAGGTTATCGTGTGCCTTCTTCTTAAAATATGTGCTTTCGTAGCTAAGGATTTTCGAGTTTGATTTACCCAGAATCTTGGATTTTTTGTTGCCTTTAACCTTTGATTTACTTGTAGCAACAGAGGGGTTGCATAATATACCGGATTCCTCAATTGTATTTGTTTTAGGAAACTGATTGAGGGTGGTATTCAATTTATCGACATGAGCATTATTTTGTGGGATTGAGACTGTAATGTCTTCTTCCTCAACCACAGTCAATGGGTAATTATCAATGATAGGCTCAGGTACTTTACTTGGGCTTAGGGTTTATGTCATTATTAGGTGATTCAGTGATAGGCTTAGCAGGTTTGTGAGGTGGTGTGTCTTGGTTGGGCTTGATGGGCTCGTGGGAAGGTGGATTAAAAGAGTTGATGGGTTTTTCAGCAATCAAGCTATTAATAATTTGGATAGGGCTTATGGGTATATTGGGTTCTGTATTATTGGGCCTATGGGATACGCTGGCAGTTGGGGAGTTGGATATGGTTTGATGACATAATTTTTGGGTTTTCTGTAGGTCATTATTGTGTTGGGTTTCCGATACATGTGAGTCTTCCTGGTTAATATGAACGTTACAGTCTTGAATCACGTGACTTTCGGTTGGAGGACAATTAATGGGGTTGGTTGGGAAGGTGGTGGTATCCATACATTTTGAAGAAAACGAAGAGTCACCGTGATCCTGTTGAGTCGGTGGATCGTTTGTCGTACCATGGTTTTTTCGGTGCTTGTGGTGATCGTTATCGTTATTGGAATCGTATTTATGGTTGTTAAAAGACTTTGACACATGGTCTTCATCTTGTTGGTCACCATCCATACACGATTCCTCATCAGAGATGCAATCGTCGGTTTGATCATCATCGTCCCATACGGATGACTCATTTTTAGTTGAGTTGAAATCAATAGGCTGATTATTATTTTCATTCACATAGGCTTGAGTAATTTTGTTGTCTTGATGAATGTGTACAAGGTCATTAATGAAGGCGAGATAGTTTGTTTTGATTAGTACCTTGCCCTATGATAAATCCTGCGAGCCTTTATTTTCAATGGTGCAATTCTGGAGTTTAATAACCTCACCCCAACAGTTTTCTATTTTTCTAAAAGTTACATCGGACCAGCAGGTGATAGGGACGCGCTTGATGTCGATCCAGACTAGACGGCCCAATGTTGAGTATTCTTCTGGGTCCCAAGGTTGATATCGTCTAGCCAATTCCATTGTGGGTTTTCGTATCGCTTAGCATTTCAAGGGCTAGCTGTGACGCCCCGTACAAATTTAACGTGTACGGATCATCAACAACAGGAACATTACAAGGTCAAACACTATATGCTATTTTAAAATGAGTTTGCATTCATAAAAAGGGGTGACGTCTTAACCAACATCAAAAGTTTGACCAACGATAGTATGCTTCTATGAATAGAAGCAATTAACATAAGTACGAGACCCAAAGGTCATTACAAATTCATTGTTCAAAAGTAACAGAAATTGTGAATGCAAGGTAAACGTTTCATGCGATGACATCTCTAACAAAAGCAGCGGGAGTCTACACAGCAAGACTACTACAGCAGAAGCATCAAACCTCTAAGCACCTGAGAAAACATGCTTAAAAATGTCAACACGAATGTTGGTGAGCTATAGTTTAAATGTAACAGTAATGTAAGGTAGGCCACGAGATTTCGTATTTCAAAACAGTATGAAAAGTATATGCTCAACCGTGGGCACTTGGTAACTAACTTAACGTAAATATCACCCCCTAAAAGTACACTTGGCGAGTGCGTAAGTTTACGAAGTATTAAACACCCATTAAATGCTAGCGCGACTAACCCGAGTGGGGATGTCAAACCCTATGGATCCATATCTAATATTCGCGTTCACCGGTTCAAAAACCAATGACTAAACGTTACCGAGCTAAGGGGAAATTTTATGCCGTTATATAACCCACACATATATAAAGTTTAAGTACTCGTGCCTAGTATGTAAAACGTAAAAAGCGCATGTATTCTCAGTCCCAAAATAGTTAAAGTAAAAAAGCGATGCTATAACTCACAGTGAAAAGTAGTAAAGTCGATACGAGATAAGTAAGCAAGTTGTTGGTCAGAAGTTCCTCAACCTAAGTCAAAAGTTACGAAGTTAGTAAATCTTTCCCAAAGGTTTAAAAGTATGTAAATTAGGTCTTAAGTATCATCATCATTCACCATCAATCAAAAAGAGTAAAGTAAGTTTTCAATCAAGAATAGAGATCAAAACAAAGGCTGAATTTGTTCATACGCCACGACCTCTACACAAACTGAAATGAGGTGAGACCAGTGGCCATGGTTCTGTATATGAGTCCTTTAACCACTGACCAATTTTTAGAACCAAACTCGTCTTCGTTTGACCGTGGCGACGGTTTAAGTGCGAGTAGGTCAGAAATTTTAGCACGACGTTATAAGGGCGTAGTGACTTTTGGAAGGCTATAAATCATAAACCGTATATCGGATTTAGGCGAGGCCTAAACGGAAAATCATATACTCGAACCGAACTAACTGGAAATCAACTTTCCAGTAGCCCAAGGAGTCTGGTCAGACCCAAAAAATAGTAAGCAAAGTGCTTCGGTGGGATTCTTGGTGCTTGATGTTCATCACGGTTCTCATCCTTGATGCTTGTAGCTTTAAGTGTACAACTCGTTGATGTGTTTGCATCACCTTAACCAAGTTTTAACCATCATGACACTAGTGTATGTCTAAGATAAATAGCACAACTCATTTAAGGGTTGTAAGAAGGTTGATGAACCAAAGTTACATCAAGATCTTAGATCTGACACATACATGAGTTCTAATAGTAATAGTAAGCTATAAACTTGAATGTAAACTAAATAAACAAGATCTTAAGTTGTAGAACTTAGATCTTAGTTAGATCTTTAAGATCCTAGACTAAAAAGTCTAGATCTAGTGTTCTTAAGTTAAACCCTAAGTTATAGAACTTGGATCTTCACTTTAATAAAACCATAAGTTATGAAACTTAGATTTTAATCTTGTAGGATGTATATAAGCTTATAAGCTTTTAGTTTAGACAAAATTGGAAGACCATAAGCTATAGAAATTAGATCCAACATAAGTGTATAAAGTTATAACTAGAAAGTTTAACTTCAATGTTCTTGAACTTACAAAGTTTAAACTTTGGTTTCAAGAAGAATGAGATCAAGTTTAACTAGTAATACTTGACCAAAATTATACAATCATGAAATAAATAAATAAAAATGAAGAAATAAACTAAAGTTACGAGTAACAAGTTCATGTTTGTTTCATACTTAAGGAGATTCAAGTCAAAGCTTAGATCTTAAGAAAATAAACCTTAAGTTTCCAAAACATGAACACAAGTAATATCTTAAAGCTTATGAACTTTAGATCTTTATAATGTTTCAAGTGTAGAACCATAAGCTAACAAGTTTAGATCCTTGTTCTTGATTTCTCATCTAACAAAGGATGGAAGAAGCAAGATTACATGAAGATACAAACTAGAAAGTTTGATCTTTAACAACAAACAACAATCAAGTAGAATGATGATGCTAGTAGGCGGTTTTCAAAGGAAGAAAGAAGAAGAAAAAAAAGATTTTACTTACAATTTAGAGAGAAAAGTTTAGAGTAAAAGTGGTGTAAGAATGATGTGTGTGGAATGGAGTAAAACTTGCATATATGTAACAAAAAAAAATGGAACTCACTCCCCCATGCCCAAAGCCGACGGTTTTGGCTTCCTAAAGGGGATAGTCAATGTTGTTCTTTCATGTGTGGGAGGATGGTGTTTGCTAGGAAGTGTATAAGGTTAAATACATGGGAAGGTGGTGCATGCATGCTTGAAACATCCTTGTCTCCAACACTTAATTAATCTTTGTTTAATCTTAATGAATCACTAGCATAATAATGGGCTCACTAATTAGTCCATTAAGTAATGTAGGGTGGGCCTTGATAGTCTAAGTCCAATAATATAAGCCCATGTATAAGTATGCAACAAATTAGTAAAAAGCCCAAGTAATTAACTACTTACATTAGTTAATTAGGAATAATTAATAATAATTAATTATAAACGTAAATAATATTGGAAATATTATTCGTGAAAAGCGCGCATCGAAAAAATGAGTCGGGACAATGGAAAGTCGATTACGGTGACAAGGAAAATGTATAAGAATACATTTATTAAAACGCAAGTATTAATAATAAATATTAATAATATAAGTCAAAAAATCTTGGGTCGTTACATTACCCACCTGTTAAAGAAAATTTCGTCCCGAAATTTTAAGCTGAGGTAGATGGAGGAGTTGGGAAAAGGTGAGGATACTTCTGCATCAATTGATCCTCTCGTTCCCAGGTAAACTCAGGTCCTCTTTTGGCATTCCATCGGACTCGGACGATCAGAATCCTGTTGCGTTTCAAAGTTTTGACCTCACGGTCCATAATTTCGACAGGTTCTTCCACGAAGTGGAGTTTGTCATCAATCATAAGTTCCTCCAGTGGTATGACAAGTTCCGGTTCAGCAAGACACTTCTTCAAATTCGATACATGGAAGGTAGGATGAACTGAGCTCAATTGAGTCGGAAGATCCAGACGGTAAGCAACGGGTCCAACACGCTCCAAGATTTCGAAAGGACCAATGTATCGCGGGTTGAGCTTCCCACATTTTTCAAAACGGATTACACCTTTCCAAGGTGCGACCTTCAACATTACACGGTCACCCACGTTGAATTCGAAGTCTTTACGTTTAAGGTCGGCATAACTCTTTTGGCGATCACAGGCCATCTTGAGTCTCGCTTGAATTTGGATAATCTTCTTGATTGTTTCATGGACTAACTCGGCTCCGGTGATTCGCTTTTCGCCTACTTCAGCCCAACAAATAGAAGAACGGCATTTGCGGCCATACAATGCTTCGAAAGGTGCGGCATTAATACTCGAATGATAACTGTTGTTCTAAGAGAATTCAGCTAGCGGCAAATGCTTCTCCTGAGCCTTTCCAAAATCAATAACACAGGCACGCAACATGTCCTCTAAAGTTTGAATCATGCGTTCGCTTTGTCCATCAGTTTGCGAGTGATACGCAGTGCTCATGTCGAGACGTATCCCGAAGGCTTCTTGCAAGGAATGCCAAAATCTGGATGCAAAACGGGTATCGCGATCGGAGATAATCGATAAGGGCAAACCATGACGAGATACAATCTCTTTTATGTATATTTGAGTGAGTATCTCCATCGTATCCGTTTCCTTCATGGCTAAGAAGTGTGCAGATATGGTAAGACGGTAAATAATAACCCAAATAGTATCGTATCCGCCCACCGTCTTTGGTAGTTTTGTAATGAAGTCCATTGTTATCCTTTCCCACTTCCATTGCGGGATTTCCGATTGCTGAAGTAACCCAGAGGGCCTCTGATGTTCGGCCTTAACCTTCGAGCAAGTCAAACACTTCCCAACATAAGTTGCAACATCCTTCTTAAGATTTGGCCACCAATAATGTTCCTTGAGATCGTGGTACATTTTACCGGCTCCTGGATGAATCAAATATCTTGACTTGTGGGCTTCGTCTAGAATGAGGCTTCGTAAATCCCCATAACTAGGCACCCAAATTCTTCCGGCGAAGTATCGAAGTCCATTTTCCTTAACCTTGAATCGAGAGACGAGAATGTTCAAGTGTTCATGAGAAGTATTCTCCTCTTTGAGAGCCTCATCTTGGGCTACTCGGATTTGGCTATTGAGATTTGAATGGATGGTGATGTTCAAGGCGTGGACACGAAGAGGTACCATTATTTCCTTTCGGCTCAAGGCATCAGCTACAACATTTGCCTTGCCAGGATGGTAATGAAGTTCACAATCATAGTCGTTCAGCGTCTCGATCCATCGTCGCTGTCTCATGTTCAGTTGTTTCTGATCGAATATGTGTTGGAGGCTTTTGTGGTCAGTGAAGATAGTACTTTTAGTTCCATAAAGATAGTGTCTCCACAATTTGAGCGCATAGACAACGGCTCCAAGTTCGAGATCGTGAGTAGTGTAGTTTCGCTCGTGAATCTTTAGTTAACGAGAAGCATAAGCAATGACCTTCGTTCTTTGCATCAATACGCAACCAAAACCATTTTTCGAGGCATCGCAATATACGACGAAATCGTTACTGCCTTCAGGAAGGGATAGGATATGTGCGGTGGTCAATTTCTGCTTCAAGGTTTGAAATGATGATTCTTGTTCGGTTTCCCAAACGAACTTCTTCCCTTTGTGAGTCAGCGCGGTCAAAGGACGCACAATCAGAGAGAAACCTTCAATAAATCTTCAGTAGTAACCGGCGAGGCCTAAAAATTGGCGGATATGAGTCAGAGTAGTGGGGGTTTCTCACTTGCTGATAGCTTCGATCTTTGCGGGATCAACTTTGATACCCTGGTCGCTCACAATATGACCCAGAAATTGGACTTCCTTCAGTCAAAACTCATACTTGGAGAATTTTGCATAAAGTTGCTCTTGTCTCAAGAGTTCCAACACTAGTCGAAGATGTTGCTCATGTTCTTCTTCACTTTTGGAGTAGATGAGGATATCATTTATGAAGACGATAACTAACTTATCCAGGTATGGATTGCATACACGATTCATGAAGTCCATAAACACGGCAGGTGCGTTGGTTAAACCGAATGGCATTACCAGGAACTCATAGTGACCATAACGATTTCGGAATGCAGTCTTAAGTACATCTCTCTCCTTCACCCTCAATTGGTGATAAGCTGATCGTAAATCGATCTTAGAGTAAACGCTTGATCCTTGCAGCTGATCGAAAAGATCGTCAATTCTGGGAAGGGGATACCGATTCTTGATCGTCAATTTGTTGAGTTCGCGTAGTCGATACACATGCGGAATGATCTATCCTTCTTCTTCACAAATAAAACAGGAGCGCCCCAAGGTGAAGAACTTGGTTGGATAAATCCACGGTCTAGCAGTTCTTGTAGTTGACTCTGCAACTCTTGCATTTCGGAAGGTGCGAGTCGATAAGGTGCGCGAGCCACAGGTGCTGCTCCTGGTACTAGATCAATCTGAAACTCTACTGATCTCGGTGGGGGTAATCCTGGCAATTCTTCTGGAAAGACGTCGGAAAATTCGTTCACAATTCGTACATCATCTATGCTTTTCTCCTCAGTTTCTAACATCTTCACATGCGCTAAAACAGCAAAACGCCCCTTTTTCATAATATTTTGTACCTTCATGCAACTAATGAGGTTCAACTTTGGGCTACATCTCTCCCTGTAAACAATCAACGGTACACCGTCTTCGCGAGGTATGCGAAGAATCTTCTCACCACAGATAACTTTTGCTCTTACTTTGGACAACCAGTCCATACCAACTATCACATCGAAGCTTCCCACTTTAATGGGTATCATTTCAATCTCAAAATCTATACCAGCTAAGTTTATAATACCTCCTTGGCTAATTTGGTCAACTTTCTCAAGTTTTCCATTGGCTACCTCAACAAGCATACTCTCCTTTAAAGGAACTAACGACCAATTTATCTTAGAGCAAAAGTGTTGATAATGCTAAAAACGAACATATATTTCATAGCATTATCCCTCAAGAAAGACAAGCTTTTAGTTGCAATTGTTCTATTTACAAGTGATATTCGTTTAAATAATAAAAGGTGAAGACAAAAGACAGATTCGATAAATTGAAGACGCAAACGACCAAAAAGCTAAAAAGTACAAAGTACAATCAAAGTGGTTCAAATTATTGACGAGAAACGTCTAAAAATTACAAGAGTACAAGCTGTGAAACACAAAGTACAAGATATTAAATTGTACGAAAAGGCGTTCGAAAATCCGGAACCGAGACATGAACCAACTTTCAGCGTGCGACGCAATGGACCAAAAATTACAAGTCAACTATGCACAAGAATATAATATTATATATAATTAATTATATATATATATTATATATTATTTTAATCAAAGCAGCCCACGTTTAATTCAATTGGTGAGCTGGATTCTAGACCTCCGCACTCACGGAGGTTTAAAGTATAAAAGTTCAGCACTCGCGGAGATCTACAGTATAACGTGGGCCTATAAAAGTCACGCATTCTGATCGATTTTAACACATCCTTTTTCTATCTATCTCTCACGATATATATATATTTATATTTTATAATTATAATTTTAATTTAAGTTTAATAATAATAAGGTTATAGTGGCGAATATTGTAAGTGTGTAAGTCGAAACTCTGTTCGTGTAACGCTACGCTATTATTAATCATTGTAAGTTATGTTCAACCTTTTTAAATTAATGTCTCGTAGCTAAGTTATTATTATGCTTATTTAAATTGAAGTAATCATGATATTGGGCTAAAATATTAAAGACGGGGTAATTGAGCTTTGTACCATAATTGGAGTTTGGACAAAAGAACGACACTTGTGGAAATTGGACTATGGGCTATTAATGGGCTTTATATTTGTTTAATTGAATGATAGTTCGTTAATTTAATATAAAGATTTACAATTGGACGTACCTATAAATAACCACATACACTCGATCGGACACGATGGGCGGGATATTTTTAAGTACTAATAATCGTTCATTTGACCGGACAATGGAATGGATTAATAGTCAATGGACTTATTAAAATAGGGGTGAATTATATACAAGGAAAATTGGTATAATTATAGTTTAAGTCCCCAATTAGTTGGAATATTTAATTTCGGATATAAGGATAATTTGATGAGGACACTCGCACTTTATATTTATGACTGATGAACTGTTATGGACAAAAACCAGATGGACATATTGAATAATCCAGGACAAAGGACAATTAACCCATGGTAATAAACTAAAATCAACACGTCAAACATCATGATTACGGAAGTTTAAATAAGCATAATCCCTTTATTTCATATTTCAGCGCACTTTTATTTACTGTCATTTTATTTAATTGCACTTTTAATTATCGTATTTTTTAATTATCGCAATTTTATTTCTTGTCATTTTATTTATCGCAATTTTATTTATCGCACTTTAATTATTAACATTTACTTTACGTTTTAAATTAAGTTATATTTATTTTTAATATTCTACATTAGATTTTAACTGCGACTAAAGTTTTAAAATCGACAAACCGGTCATTAAACGGTAAAAACCCCCTTTTACAATAATAATACTACTTATATATATATTTATATATTTACAAATATAGTTTTAAAAATATAGCGTTAAACTTGGCTAGATCCCTGTGGAACGAACCAGACTTACTAAAAACTACACTACTGTACGATTAGGTACACTGCCTATAAGTGTTGTAGCAAGGTTTAGGTATATCCACTCTATAAATAAATAAATAACTTTTGTAAAATTGTATCGTATTTAATAGTATTTTGTAGTAAAAATATAACTATTTCGTATACACCTCTACGCACATCAAGTGTCTATATACATAACTCCTATCGACACCAGTATCAAACAGGACATAAGCTAATAGATTGTTGATAGTGAATATACCTGTAACCAAGTCGGGGTTCTCACGGGCATCTCTTGTGTTTACGTTGAAGGCTCTTCCACGCGCTGGCCCGCCGTCCTTTTTCTTATTGGGACATTCATTCCTGAAGTGGCCCTGTTGTCCACACTCATAGCACTTCCTTGGTCCAGTAGGGTTTGTCTTCACAGCTGGGGTGGTGATCTTGCAGTCTTTGCCAATGTGCCCAGTCCTTTTACACTTTTCACATACCACGTTGCAGTACCCAGTGTGATTCTTATAGCATCTATTGCACTGCGGAAGACTACCCTTATAGTTAGGGTTCGAGCTAGGGTTCGGGTTGGGGTTCCTCCCGTCGTTGTTTCCCTTGAAACTCTCATGCCTCTTAGCTGGGTTTTGATCAAAGACTCTTCCCTTGTTGCTGTCCCACTTACGTTTCTCATTACTAGCTCCCGATTCTGATTTCGCCTTCTCTGGTTCCTTGCTGGTAATTTAGTTCATCAGGGTGTGCGCCATGCGCATAGCTTCCGGGACATTGGCTGGTTTTGAAGAGGTGATATTTTCCTGAATGGACTTGGAAAGTCCCCACAAATACAGTTCCATTCGTTTAAATTCAGGGGTAACCATCGCGGGTCACATCAAAGCTAGCTCCAAGTACCTTCGGTTATAGCTATCAAGATCAGTCCCTACAACTTTCAGTTCCCAAAATTCCGTTTCCATCTTCTGAATTTCAGTTCGGGGGCAATACTCCTCGATCATAGCCCCCTTAAATTCCTCCCACGATGTAGCATAAGCCTCGTCAATTCCCTTAGCCTGAGCAAGGGTGTTCCACCAAGTTAAAGCGCCGTCCGACAGTGTACATGAGGCATACTTAGTTGTGTTCATTTCTGAGTAGTTACTCACACGGAATACTGCTTCCAATTTCTCAAACCATCTCGTTAGCCCAACTGGCCCCTCAGTACCACTGAAATTGTGGGGCTTGCAACTCTGTAATTCCTTATAAGTACACCCGTTTTGAATGTGCTGGTTAACCGGTGGAGCTTGGGGGTTGACATCCGCCATTGCTTCAGCTACTCGAGCAGTTATCATTTCCTCAATCTGTACCGATGTGGGCATTTCCCGTGAAACTCTTCCGTTTGCCATTGTTCTTCTGAACAAAAGTTTTGACTCAAGTCAAAATCCAGCATTCATTATTTAATAAAATTATAGCATGTGGTAACCAATATGGAAACAGCACAACACACGTTAATTAAGTAACGCAAACTAGATACAGATACCACCAAATCATCAAACAGTAGTGTAAATAGAACACCGTACAAAAATTAAACAACACTAAGTTCCATTCATTAATAAGAAACTGGCATACATCTGCATAAGGTTCGTACAATACATGAGTAAAACATGAAACTACAAACGGGATTACATAATGAAATCTACTACAATAGCCCTATGGTACCGGTGGGTAAAGGATGTCCATCATGTGGGACACCTGGTCCTCGAGCTCGGTTACCCGAGCACGGAGGGCATGCACTTCCCTCGTTAGTTCCTCGGTGACGGGAGATGCTGGTGGGGCAAGCGGTACAGATTGTGTAGTGCCAGAAGTAGATGGTTCGTAATGGGAAACCTTACACACGAATGGATCAGCAGGGTATGACCCAACCCGCTTACGGGCGGTAACCCTAACCAACTGTCCACGTGCGTCCAAGAACGGTCTACCTCTGTTAACCCCTGGAATAACAGTACCATCGAAACGATACCGCTTCTTCGGCGGGGTAGAGGGCGGCTGCACGGGCGCTCCTCAGGGTCCTTCTCGGAGTCACCCTCGGAATCCTCCTCGGAGTCATCCTCGGAATCCTCCTCGCTGGAGTCATCCTCTGAATCATCTGAAGGTGGATCTGCTCGGCCGGTGGTCATAAGTCGATATCGGCTAGGCGGGATCGGCACGACACGTCCATCAGCAAGGCGTCTGACCCAATGTCCTCGCTCATTACGGAAAGGGCCGTCCCCGTTTCCCCCCAGGAATCACAGCACCACCGGAATGGTGCTGTGGCTCCGGGAGTCCTGGGCTAGGTGGAGCTGGAATCTCCTCTGGATCCTCGTCTCCATCTGAGATGATCATCAGGTCAGGTGCGTGGCTACTGTCCGCAGAGGACGAATCGCCAGAGTCACTGGAGGGTAGCGATGACGGGATCTGTGAGTCAGCATCAGTAGCAGGCGCGGTGGCAGATGAATCTTAGTCGCTCTCCAAGTCAATGATGATGGGTGGAATGTCCGACATCTGAACAAGGAAAAATAACTTTTTCCATGTTAGTAAGACATATAGCAAGCACGTAATGAGGCAAAATAACTACGACAGTATAGATCATCTATAGCAGTAAATAGCGTGGCAAAAATAACAAATCCTAAAGAAGTATCGTGCAATCAAAAGCAGATCGTAGCATGCAGTAGTGAAAACAGGTAGTAGCATACATCATATAGCAGTAAGGGTAAGCAGCAGCATGCAACAAGTTCCGCAGAAACAAGTAAACTAGCAAGTTGTAGATTAGTCCTATTAGTGAATCATATCCGGTTTAGACTCACTAATGCAACCTAATTCACTACAACCAATGCTCTGATACCAAATGTGATGCCCCGTACAAAATTAATTTGTACGGATCATCAACAACAGGATCATTACAAGGTAAAACACTATATGCTGTTTTAAAATAAGTTTGCATTCATAAAAAGGGGTGACGTTGATGTGTGCGAGGTGTAGTACGAAATAGATTATATTTTACTATGAAATACTATTAAATACGGTACAATTTACACAAGTTATTTATTTATTTATAAAAAGTGTACCTAATCGTAGAGTAGTGTAGTTTTTAGTAAGTCCGGTTCGTTCCACAGGGAGCTAACTGAGTTTAACGCTATATATGTTTTAAGCTATATTTGTATCAATATATATATATAAGTAATATTATTATTATTATTATAAAAAGGGGGTTTTACCATTTAATGACCGGTTTGTTGATTTTATGTCTTAAATCACAATTAAAACCTAATGTAAAATATTAAATATAAATATAACTTAATTTAAAGCGTAAAGTAAATGATGATAAATAAAAGTACAATAATTAAAAGTGCGATAATTTAAAGTACGATAAATAAAATGACGATAAATAAAATGACGGTAAATAAAAGTGCGAAGAGATATAAATTAAAGGAATTATGCTTATTTAAACTTCCGTAATCATGATGTTCGACGTGTTGATTTTAATTTATTACCATGGGTTAATTGTCCTTTGTCCTGGATTATTCGATATGTCCATCTGGTTTTTGTCCATAACAGTCCATCGATCATAAATATAAAGTGCGAGTGTCCTCTTCAAATTACCCTTATACCCGAAGTCAAATATTCCAACTAATTGGGGACTTAAACTGTAACAAGGTCTTAATACTTTGTTAATGATTACACCAGGTTATCGACTGCATGTAACCCAAGCTTTTAATACGTTGTTAACAATTACACCAAGTGTCCTTGTATGTAATCCACCCTTGTTTTAATGAGTCCATTGACTATTAATCTATTCCCGTGTCCGGTTAAATGAACGATTATTAGTATTTATAAATATCCCACCCATCGTGTTCGATCGAGTGTATATGGTTATTTATAATTACCTCAAATTGTAAATCTCTATATTAAATTAACAAACTATCATTTAGTTAAACAAATATAAAGCTCATTAATAGCCCATAGTCAAATTTCCACAAGTGTCGGTCTTTTGTCCAAACCCCAATTATTGTCCAAAACCCAATAACCCAGTCTTAATATTTAGTCCAACATCAAGATTACTTCAGCTTAAATAAACATAATAATAATTTAGCTACGAGACATTAATTTAAAAAAGGTTGGACATAACTTATAATAAGTATTAATCGCGTAGTGTTACACGGACAGAATTTCGACTTACAAACTCAAAACATTCGTCACTATAACCTTATTATTATTAACTTAATATTAAAATTATAATTATAAAATATAAATATAAATATATTGAGGGACAGTAAGAGATCAGTTGATGAAGGTGTACTCCTCTCGTCCGAATTCGATTGCTATTTATAGGATCTGGCCAGATATTTCACTCCATGCGATCGCATGGAGTTTCTTCTTCATGGCCATGTGATCGCATGGCCTCCAGGGACAGCTCACAATGCTTTGTCTTCTTGTTTTGCCGACACATTTAAATATAAATATATAATATATATAATTTTATATAATTATGTATATATTATATTATATTCATGTGGATAGTTGACTTGTAATTTTAGGTCCGTTGCGTCGCGCGTTGATACTCGGCTTATGTCCCGGTTCCGGATTTTCGAACGTCCTTTCGTACAATTTAATATCTTGTACTTTGCGTTTCGCGGCTTGTACTCTTGTAATTTTTAGACGTTTCTCGGAAATAATTTGAACCACTTGGATTGTACTTTGTACTTTTTAGCATTTTGGTCGTTTGCATCTTTAAATCGTCGAATCTGTCTTTTGTCTTCACCTTTTATTATTTAAACGAATATCACTTGTAAATAGAACAATTGCAACTAAAAGCTTGTCTTTCTTGAAGGATAATGCTTTGAAATATGTGTTCGTTTTTAGCATTATCAAATATTTACACACTTGAGCGTTGCTTGTCCTCAAGCAATATAGAACTTGAATATAACTTTACTAGAATCACTTCTTTATTCTTCAAACTTTGTAAATCAGTGATTTTAATACGGTGGTATGAAAAATGATAGTAACGTTGTGGTTTACAGTCCCACATGACTATAAAAATTTAGATCCTTTAGGAAATTGGATCTTTATGAAAACATTTGATCTTTTGAAAATTCAATCTAGCTTTTACCCTAGATAAGTTTTCCAGAATAACCCTTCACCGGTGTTTGCAAGATGTTTTTGTGGATTTTGTGGGTTTCAGATTTGAAAATTTTAGCTCAAAACTTGCGGTTTTGTTTCACCCACTTGCTAACCTTGTATTGGGAAAGCAACACGTCCAGTTTACTTGTTCTGTATATTACCTTTCGGTAAACTACCGTCCGGTTGTAAAGGAAATCGTTGAACAAGCAACTGTTAAGGCAATGTCTAATGACATACTTTTGATTATGGTCTATATCGTGTCGGATGCAATTACTATCCTTTGTAGGAGCAATAGTAAAGATCACCCTATAGTTTTTCGGTCTGGCACAAGGTCATGTCTTTGACCATGCTATGCAACCACCTTTCTTACGGTTGACACCCGATTTGGTTCAGGTGATCTAATGAATTCCAGGTGAATTCCTAAGATTTTACGTTCAATGGTAATGAACGCATTGAAAATGGGTTTTCAGAAAATAAATCGGTTTGTAATTTGATCAAAATATTTTATTGTTCAAACTCGAGTTTAGATATCATCGAATTCCATGAGTTTGTAATTCTCAGTCTTTAAAGTCAATCTTAAGGATTGAGTAATATCAGGCTTAAAAGCTGATTTCTGATCTTTAAGGAGATTATCCTTTTTGAGGATCTGATTCATTAGTCTTATAAGCTAATTTGCACGGTGCCCCCCATTGTACGAGACAGATCCTCTCATGGTTAGGATAAGTCTGACCACTTGGCGACCCTGTTTGATGCTGAGGTCCTTGGATTTCCAGCTGATTTTCGAGAAAACTTTTCAAGGTTTTTCGTAGACTCTACAACTGGTCTAGACGACAACTTCCTGACCTAAATCAAGAAGTGCGTATCTTTTTCTTGGAAGACTTTACTTCCTTTTAAATCAAGTGGCACATTTTTTCCAAATATATTATAAGAAATCGGGTAAAACTGATTAAAATCGTCCAAAACAAAAGTATCTTTAATTATTTGTACAAAAATATATAATATGTAATTTGAATAACTTGGTAAATTTTTCCCACACTTGACTTTTATATTTCTTTTTTTTTTTCCTTTTTATTCTCTTCTATTCCATTTTAAATGAATTCAAGCGTTTTGGGTTGTTTCTCAATTTATGTCCTTTCCGAGGTAACAATAATTTCGGTGTTAACACCTAGTTTTATCGTTCATAAATATGTATAAACATGATTTTGAGTTCATTTAGTTAAAAAAAAATTTAAAATTTTTACTAGAAGTGGGTAGTCAGTATATAAGACTAGGGCTGTTCTTTATTATCAGAGGACACTAGATTCTAATACAACTACTGCGTTACTAGTAAAGTTTAACGGTGGCTATTAAACCAAGTGTATAAGTCAATTTTTTAAAATCCGAAAGAATTTAATCTCTTCCCACACTTAAGATCTTGCAATGCCCTCATTTGCAAGAAATCAGTAACAATTTAAATTATTGAGGGTGATTAGCGTAGAAAAATGATTAAATTTTACCAAAGTTTCCAAACATATTGTTGTTTGTTTGAATGATAAATGATGCACATCATTTGTTCATTCCTGCAGTTGTTATTTCACATATATTTTGCATCTTGTCGTTAAAATTAGTTGCTTTTGCTGAACTTAATGCCAGTCTTTGAAAATGCGCTGTTTTACCCTATTGTGTACATGAGATAAAATATATACAATACAAATATAAACATGCATGGTATTTTGAAATGGGACTTAATATCCCACTTTCAAATTACAATATGAAATATTAGTACAAAATAATAAAAATGTTAAACATTACATAAAAGTATCAAAATGTTAAATGTTTAACATAAATAGATAAAAATAATAAAAGATAAGAAATCACCAATGGAACACTATTGATTTGGATAGGGGGTTCCAGTTCATATCATCGCTCGGGTTCCATGGTTGGTGATAGGTGTCCTGGTAGGCTTGATTGGGGTCGTACAGGTTAAAGGGTGGTTGCATGTCGGGCTGGTATGGTGGATAAAAAGCAGGCCGAGTCGGGATATAGTTATTTGGTACCTGATATGATAGCTGGCTCATGATTTGGTGCTGATGAACTTGCCAGCTATCGTGTTGGCGTCGCCTGGAGTTCTCATACTCATTCGCGGCTCTCCACTGCTCATACTGATGATGCCTAGCCTGGTTATTCATTTCCACCTCATCTACATGCTGGAAGACATCAGTATAACTATCCTTAATGACATCCCTAATGTCATCTGCTTCCTCTATCTCCTCATCCGAACCCCTCTCTACCTGTGGATGGGTGCCCTGATATGGTATTGGCATATTATGCCTCCGTTTTAATACCTTTACACCCTGATAAACTGCAAGCCTATGCACTCGGCTTGTTCCTCAGTCTCTACCATCGGACCCCCATGCTCTTTATGTACACCTAAGTACTCTCCAATGAGAGTAACAAAAATACCTCCCCCTATAATACTTCCTGCTTGCATACCCTCAACCACTTTAGATAAATAGTGGCCTACGCAATAAGGAATGTTAACAAAGATCCTCGGGTCTCGAATACACTTAAGATAAAATAAATCGTTTAAGGTCATTTTTTCCTTATTTCTACCCCTTTGTGTAATCGAGTTCGCTAAGAATCTATGTATTATCCGAAGCTTCGCTCTATCAATATCTAAGTAGGAGTGTCTTCCACCCCGCGTAAATTCCCTAAATTGTGACATACGCCTCCATATGGCGTTAGCGTCAAAATTCCTATCTACTCTTTCACCTTCAGTAATTAAACTATTACAATCAGGTGTAATAATCTCAGCGGGGGTGTAAATTAATAAAGCTCTAGCCATGTCCAACATGGACATTCGGTACATTGTACCTCCTAAAAGAAATCTAATAAAACTTTTATCTCCTATCATAGTAACTTCATTATTTAACTCTATAGTGCTAAGCAATTCAACACACCATTCTCTATATATAGTTCTACGTGTAGTAAATAAGCGAATTCAATCATTAAATGTAAAGCTACCATACCTCTGGACTAGTAAATCCCTAACCGGTTCGGCTAGGTGAACCGCTTCCAAAGACTCCCAATCGATTACCCGAGGCATTTCAATATTTTTGTGGTAAAGAATTTGCATGTTCTTTTGAAATTTCGGGTATTCTATCCAACAATAATCGAATCTTAGGTTTGGATGTAACTGTTGGTCATCGATAAGTGGGTTCATAATCCTCGGATGAGGCTAAAATTGACGATAATGAGTGTAAAACATTGGTTTCGGCTCATAATATAGCATGTGTTGATCATAATGTTGTTGTTATTGTTGTTCCGGCTGTGGTTCTTGATCAGGTTCTTGTTCAAGTTCTTGTTCATGTTGTCTAGACGATGATGCATCGTCCGTATCTGTATTTCTCTGCAAAACACATTAAACACAAAATTTGTGCATCCAAATATGCATTAGTGTTAGTAAAATAACAAATTAAAACAATTACAATAACATGTTTAATCCATATTAAACTTATACTCATTTTCATATTTTTATCAATTCTACAATTTTTCAAATAAGCATATATGAAAAGGTATACAAAGTTCATAAGCATTCAACTCAAATAACATGTTAAAATAAGCATTACTAGCAATCAAACAAGTTTCAAATGGCAATTACATCAATTTAATCAAGTTCGTGAATTTTAAACTTAAAAAGTCCACTTTGATGTTCAAAAATCATGTTTAGGATCAAAGTTTGGATCATTTAGCAACCTAAACATGTTACACTATTAATTGAGCAATAATTCATAACAAAAATCGGCCATAACCTGTTTATATCAAAAAGCCCCAAATTGCTCAAGAACACAAACCCTAGATTTCTAAAATTTTTGAAGTTTAAGGCTTCAAATCATGACAAATAGCATTAATCTAGGTTATACAAGCATAATATACTAACAATTTAACTCTAATTAAGCTAGAAATTATCAAAATTAAATTAGATAAAATAGTTGTAATTATCACTAAAACTGAGAAATTAAAGAGTTTAGGGGTGAAATTTCTACCTTTTTGCTTCCCCATCTGAAGAAAGGCATGTTTATAGCGGATTATAGCAACAAATTTCGTGAATTTTGGTTAAAAATTTAAGATTTGAGGAGTGTTTGTGGGTGTTTGCTCGTGGATGTGTGTGTGTAAGTGTGAGACAGAGAACCAGCTCGTGGCCTTTTGTTCCTGACCAGTTCTGGGCTTCCATGCGATCGCATGGTTTTACAGTACAAACCCCATGCGATCGCATGGGGTGTGAATATATATATATATATATATATATATATATATATATATATATATATATATATATATATATATATATATATATATTATTTTATTTTTAATTTAAAACCTTTCACTTATAAAATAATTAATTAATTTAAAATTTTGTTTCTTTTTAGATTGAGGGCGTTTTGGTACGTTTACCTAGTTCGTCCCTCGACTAAATTTTAAACTTTGTCATTTTGAAGCGTTGTTTTAAAATCAAAGATTTTTGGGGTTTTTTTTTGGCATACTTTAGATCAATAAGATTAAAAATAATGATAATAAAATTTCTCGTCCCGCCCTCGAGTAAAGCAATTTCGATTCCACAACCTAGTCTTCAACTCACAACGAATTTTAATAATCATATTTTTAACTTAAAGAAATAAAGTACATTTTTTTTTAAATTCACACCAAACTTAAATTTAAAATGCATAAAATTTCATATAAATATTAATAATATTTATAAACATTAATTTTACAATCTTACATTTGGAAATAATATAGTTATATATTAATTTTAAAAACAAGGGAAAAATAAAATAAAAAACTTTTTGGTCTTTTATCCCACTTTAATCAATCAAATATTAACAAAAATATACGTCTCTCTTTTGGGTAAAGTAATTTCTGCTATATTACCTAGTTTTACTCCTGACGAATTTCTAAAATATTTTGGATTGATTGATTAAAGATATTTATACCTTATGAATAAACGGTAAATTTCGCAGTGATGTAATAAATTTTTGTATGATATCAATAATTTCGGTTTCACATACCTAATTTTATTGAATATCAATTTAATACTTTATAGCGAACGATTCAGCGTTTATTATCAAAAGGTTAAAAGCAATAAATAAATAAAAGCTATACATACTTACCTGTGAGAAAGAATTCTCAGAGACCTGCTTTAGTCGACTCATAAGAGAGTCGTTCGATTTGGTTTTCCATAGTTACATAAGCGTAACCTCGAATTTTCAATAACTTTTCTTCTAAACATTTGAACGGTCCTTCTCTGCATAGAGTAACGAATTCTGTATTGGAATGTGTTTGATTGTTCGAACATTTACCTTCGTGTGACCATTTTCCGCATTTATGACATCTTTCAAGGTGTCGTGCTCTTCTTTTTGTTGCGGATTTTGATTTTCCTTTACCAAAATGTGTCTTATTATGATTGTTCCTGAGTTCTCTCCTTACTTCATCCATTTTGCCTCTTATGAATGATAGCAGTTCACTCGGGAAGGTGTTATTATTACGTTTAATAATCATAGCGTGTAGTATTAGACCATGGGTCAGATCAAAGGAATTCTTCATCTCGTAAAACCTAAAAACACAAAAATTCAGAATGGAGGGAGAAGACTAGTTCTTTAGGGTCTGCTAGGGAAAGACCATTCGGATTCATTCTCGAGAACTACAAGAAAATAGAAAATCTAACCCTAGACAGTATTATATTATCCTTTAAAACATTTGAATCTCCCCACACTTAGTTAGCTGTGGTATCGAAATTGTGATTAACTTCATTATTAACTTCCCTCGGACCATGAATATAGTGTTTAACTCTGTGACCATTAACTTTAAATTCAATCCCATTTGAATTTATCAATTCTATTGTTCCATATAGGAAAACTCTTTTGACTATAAATGATCCAGACCATCTTGGTTTCAATTTTTCAGGAAATAGCTTGAATCGTGAATTGAAAAAAAGAACTCGGTCTCCTTCCTTAAATTCTTTTGAACTTCTGATTCTTTTATCGTGTCATTTCTTCATTCTTTCCTTATAGATTAACAAATTTTCATAAGCCTCATGTCTTAATTCTTCTAATTCGTTTAGTTGACTTAATCGTAGACGACCGGCTTCATGTAAATCAAGATTACATGTCTTCAAAGCCCAGAATGCTTTGTGCTCAATTTCTACTGAAAGGTGACATGCTTTTCCGTAAATGAGTTTAAAAGGTGTGGTACCAGTTGGAGTTTTGTAGGCTGTTCTAAAAGCCCAGAGTTCATCCTCCAATTTCATGGACCATTCCTTCGGATTTGATCCTATGGTTTTCTCTAGAATACATTTTAAAGCTCGGTTGGTATTTTCAACTTATTCACTTGTTTGTGAATGATAAGCGGTTGAGATTTTATGAGTTACTCCATATCTTTTGAGAACTTTCTCAAGTTGATTATTACAGAAATGAGTACCCCGATCACTTATTAAAGCTTTCGGTGTTCCGAACCTTGCAAAAAGATGTTTTAAGAAGTTGACTACAACTCATGCATCGTTAGTTGGGAGAGCTTGTGCTTCCGCCCATTTAGATACATAATCAATGGCAACGAGAATGTAGAGATTATTATTGAGATTTTGGAAATGGACCCATAAAGTCAATACCTCAAACGTCAAATACTTCACATACTTGAATGACATTTTGTGTCATTTCATCACGTTGACTTATTTTTCTGGCCCTTTGACATGCATCACAGGATTTACAAAGAAGGTGTGCGTCTTTGAAAATTGTAGGCCAATAGAATCCAGCGTCGTAGACTTTCCTTGCTGTAAGCTGAGGCCCATAATGCCCTCTTGTTGGTCCTGTGTGACAATGGTTTAAGATTTGACTAGCTTCATCTCCAAATACGCATCGGCGTATTATTCCATCAGGACAACTTTTGAATAAATGTGGATCTTCCCAAAAATAGTATTTTATATCACTAAAGAATTTCTTTCGTTTTTGGTGCGACAACCCTTTTTCAAGGAATCCACATACTAAGTAGTTTGCATAGTCTGCAAACCATGGAATTTCATTATAATCGATTTTCAAAAGATATTCATCAGGAAAGTTATCTTGTATAGCCGATTCATTTAGAACTTCTAATTCAGGATTTTCAAGATGAGAAAGATGATCAGCGGTGAGATTTTCTGCTCCCTTTTTGTCTCGAATTTCAATATCGAATTCTTGTAAGAGTAAGATCCAACGGATTAATCGTGGTTTAGCATCTTGTTTTAAAAATAGGTATCTAAGAGCATAATGGTCGGTATAGACCACCATTTTTGCTAGAACGAGATATGAACGAAATTTGTCAAAAGCAAAGACAATAGCAAGGAGTTCTTTTTCAGTAGTTGTGTAATTCATCTGTGCTCCTTGTAAAGTCTTACTAGCGTAATAGATAGGTTGAAATCGTTTTTCAATCCTTTGTCCTAAAACGGCTCCCATTGCAAAATCACTTGCATCGCACATGAGTTCAAATGGTAGATTTCAATTTGGAGTTATCATGATCGGCGCATTAGTGAGTTTTTCTTTAAGAATATTAAAAGATTTGTTGCATTCATCTGAAAAGATGAATGGAGCGTCCTTTTCTAGGAGTTTATTCATAAGAGTGGCAATTTTAGAAAAGTCTTTTATGAAATGTCGGTAAAAACCGGCATGCCCTAGAAAACTCCTAACTCCTCTAGCATTGGTGGGATGTGGAAGTTTATCAATTACATCTACTTTAGCTCTATCCACTTCAATTCCTTCCTTTGAAATTTTATGACCAAGAACGATGCATTCTTTAACCATGAAATGGCATTTCTCCCAATTAAGTACTAGATTTGATTGCTAGCATCTAATAAGTATTCGTTCAAGATTAACTAGATATGCTTCAAAAGTATCACCGAAGACTGAAAAGTCATCCATGAAAAGTTCCATGCATTCTTCTATCATGTCGTGAAAAATCGCCATCATGCACCTTTGAAAGGTTGCAGGGGCGTTGCAAAGTCCAAATAGGATGCGTTTGTAAGCAAAAGTACCATAAGGGCACGTAAAGGTGGTTTTCTCTTGGTCCTCGGGTGCGATTGAAATTTGAAAGTATCCGGAGAAACCGTCAAGAAAACAATAGTAACTATTCTCAGCTAACCTTTCTAACATTTGATCAATGAAAGGTAAGGGAAAGTGATCTTTTCTAGTGGCGTCATTTAATTTTCTATAATTAATACAAACATGCCATCCCGTTACAGTCCTAGTAGGAATAAGCTCATTTTTTTCATTTGTGATGACAGTCATGCCACCCTTCTTAGGTACATATTGAACTGGGTTTACCCATGGACTATCAGAGATTGGATAAATTAAACCTGCATCTAGCAGTTTAATTATTTCTTTCTTAACAACATCTTGCATATTTGGATTTAGTTTTCGTTGGCGTTGCACATATGTTTTATGACCTTCTTCCATAAGGATTTTATGTGTGCAATACGAAGGGCTTATGCCTTTAATGTCATGAATCTTCCATGCAATAGCTGGTTTATGAGGTTTTAGCACAGAAATGAGTTGAGATTTTTCATTTTCCGTAAGAGAAGACGATATTATTACAGGTAATTCAGATTCACCATGTAAATAAGCGTATTCCAAATGGTTTGGAAGTGGCTTTAACTCTAATATCGGTGGTTCTTCTATCGATGATTTGTATCGATATCTGTCTTCCTCTTTTAACATTTGAAGTTCTTCTGTTGTTGGTTCGTATTCATTAGCCATGAGTACGGCTAACATTTCTGCTTCATCAATTGGTTCAGTTACTTCTCCTAAAGAACATTCTCCCGTTCCTTGTAATTCTGGAAATTCTTGTAACAATTCTGCATGTGAATCTATAGTTTGAATATAATAACATGTATCATCTGCAGATTGCGATTGTTGCATGGCTCTATCAACAGAAAAGGTAACACTCTCGTCCTCTATACTTAGGGTCAGTTTCTTACCAATCACGTCTATTATTGCTTTAGCCGTGTTTAAGAATGGTCTTCCTAATATGAGAGGAACTCGAGAATCTTCTTCCATATCCAGAATAACAAAATCTACTGGAAATACTAAAGTACCAACTTTAACTAGCATGTTTTCCATTATCCCTCTAGGATATTTTACTGAACGATCAGCTAGTTGTATGCTTATTCTTGTTGGTTTCAATTCTCCAAGGTCTAGTTTAGCGTATAGTGAATATGGCATTAAATTTATACTAGCACTGATAGTGCTCCAAATGAACATATATTTAGGCACAATATCCTTCCAATATGTAAAGCTTTTAGTTGCAATTGTTCTATTTTTATGTAATATTCGTTTAAATAAATAAGTGCGAAGACAAAAGAAGAAAACGACGATTTGAAGATGCAAATGACCAAAAAGCTCAAATGTACAAGATATAATTCAAGTGGTTCAATTTATTGATGAGAAACGTCCAAAAATGATAAGAGTACAAGCCGCAAAACGCAAAGTACAAGATATTAAATAGTACGCAAGGACGTTTGAAAATCCGGAACCGGGACATGAACCAACTTTCAACGCGCGACGCAACGGAGCTAAAATTACAAGTCAACTATGCACATGAATATAATATAATATATAAATAATTCTTAAAATTATATATATATATATATATATATATATATATATATATATATATATATATATATATATATATTATATTATATAATAAAACGTCGGCAAAACTAGAAAACAAAGAGATGGAGCTGGATCCAGCTGGCAATGCGATCGCATGGCCAGGAAGACCATTTTTCATGCGGTCTCATTGATAATGCTAAAAACGAACATATATTTCATAGCATTATTTCTCAAGAAAGACAAGCTTTTAGTTGCAATTGTTCTATTTACAAGTGATATTCGTTTAAATAATAAAAGGTGAAGACAAAAGACAGATTCGACGAATTGAAGACGCAAACGACCAAAAAGCTCAAAAGTACAAAAGACAATCAAAAAGGTTCCAATTATTGATAAGAAACGTCTCGAAATTACAAGAGTACAAGATTCAAAACGCAAAGTACAAGATATTAAATTATACGCAAGGATGTTCGAAAATTCGGAACCGGGACAAGAGTCAACTCTCAACGCTCGACGCAACGGACTAAAAATTACAAGTTAACTAGGTATATAAATATAATATAATATATAATTAATTATATTAATTATATATATATTATATTTATAAATAAAAACCGTCGGCAGAGAAAGACTCCAAGGGTGTGAGCTGTAAATTCATTCTCCGCGACTCGCGGAGTTTGAAGAGGATTTCACCGCGAGTCGCGGAGCCCCAAAATGAAAAACTCCCTATAAAGCAAACCGAAATCTGATCATTTTCATAATCTTTTTCTTCTTCTTATCATACGTAAACTATATATATATATATATATATTTATAATTTATATTTTAATTTTAATTATAATTCTAATAATAAGGGTATGTTAGCGAATGTTGTAAGGGTGTAAGTCAAAATTCTGTCCGTGTAACGCTACGCTATTTTTAATCATTGTAAGTTATGTTCAACCTTTTTACATTAATGTCTCGTAGCTAAGTTATTATTATGCTTATTTAAAACGAAGTAATCATGATGTTGGGCTAATTACTAAAATTGGGTAATTGGACTTTGTACCATAATTGGGGTTTGGACAAAAGAACGACACTTGTGGAAATTAGACTATGGGCTATTAATGGGCTTTATATTTTTTTAACTAAATGATAGTTTGTTAATGTTAATATAAAGATTTACAATTGGGCGTCCCTATAAATTACCATATACACTCGATCGGACACGATGGGCGGGGTATTTATATGTACGAATAATCGTTCATTTAACCGGATACGGGAATGGATTAACAGCCACTAGAATAATTAAAACAGGGGTGAAATTACATTCAAGGGTAATTGGTGTAATTGCTAACAAAGTAGTAAAACCTTGGTTTACACGCAGTTGATAACCTGGTGTATTCATTAAACAAAGTATTAAAACCTTGTTACAATTCGAATCCCCAATTAGTTGGAATATTTAACTTCGAGTATAAGAATAATTTGATGAGGACACTCGCACTTTATATTTATGACTGATGGACTGTTATGGACAAAAACCAGACGGACATATTAAATAATCCAGGACAAAGGACAATTAACCCATGGGCATAAAACTAAAATCAACACGTCAAACATCATGATTACGGAAGATTAAATAAGCATAATTCTTTTATTTCATATTTAATTTCCTTTATTTTATATTTAATTGCACTTCTAATTATCGCACTTTTATTTATTGTTATTTAATTGCACTTTTAATTATCGTCCTTTTTAATTATCGCAAGTTTATTTTATCGCACTTTTATTATTCGCAATTTCATTATCGTTATTTACTTTACGCTTTAATTTAAGTCTTGTATTTATTTTATATTTTACATTAGGTTTTAACTGCGACTAAAGTCTTAAAATCGACAAACCGGTCATTAAACGGTAAAAACCCCCTTTATAATAATAATATTACTTATATATATGTTTGTATTTTTATAAAAGTAAATTAATATAGCGTTGAGCTTTGTTTAAAAAAGATTCCCTGTGGAACGAACCGGACTTACTAAAAACTACACTACTGTACGATTAGGTACACTGCCTATAAGTGTTGTAGCAAGGTTTAAGTATATCCATTCTATAAATAAATAAATATCTTGTGTAAAATTTTATCGTATTTAATAGTATTTCCTTACCAAAAATAATATTATTTCGTATCCCTTAGCTTTGACATCAAGTATTTTTGGCGCCGCTGCCGGGGACTCTCTTAAAAGCCGGAAACGCAACGCTAATATAAAAAAAAAAAAAAAGATTTTTTTGTTTACTTTTATTAAAATTCGCTTTTGTAAAAATACGTTTTGAATATTCGAAAATATAAAAAGAAAAACAAAAATTTATATATTTTTAAGAGTTTGTTAAAAAGTTTTATAAGTTTCTTTATTTTTATTTTAGTTTATAAAAATATAAGTTTTATTGAAATATCTTTTATTTGTATTAAAACAGAAAATTAGAAAACATAAAAAAAAAAACAAAAAAAAAAAAACGCGTCGATTCAAACTGTGCCAGAGTTGAATTTTGGAACCCCGCGACTCGCGGGGTTTTCTGCATTAATTACCGCGACTCGCGGTTTGACTCTGACACGCGACAGAACCCTAATTCAGCATTAATTACGGGTTATTTAATAATTATTATTATTATTAACCCTAATTATTATTATTATTATAATTAATTTTATTTTAACTTTTACTTTTTATTTAATTTATGTATTTAGTATTAATTAGTTTTATTAAATTGTAAAATTAGTTGTTTTATTAAATAAATAATATAAAAATAATATTTTTATAAAAAATTGTACTTTTTACAACTTTTTGTATATTTTTATAGTTTGTCCCTTTTTAATCGTTTTAGCGTAATATTTGTATTTTTAGCTCATATTTAATTTTAAACTTAGTTTTTTCCATAGTCATTTTTACTCCTAGATTTTTAGGCTTTGCCGTAGAATTCATTAAGTGCTTTTTCTTTAGACTAAGATTTAGGTGCTTTAGAATTTTGCGACGCCTTTTTAAGTTTTAGTTTCTTTTTAAGTTATTTCCATTTGGGATTTAGTTTTTCTTGTAAGCTTTAATATTTTTAGACGACTTTTACCTATGTATCAATTATCATTCCAATTAGTAATATCAATTTGCGATTATAATTTTAAGTTAGTTGTAGTAATAAGGTTAGGTTAGTCAAGTATTTTTAAGTTTTTATAAGTTTCTTTTATTTTTCCGTCACCTTTTATTTTTTTTCAACCATTTTTCTTTTTCAATTTTTTTTTTCCGACGAACTCTTTTTCTTTCTTATTTCTCGCTATTCTAGTTTTTAGGACATAGATTTTTATTCTACTTCTTATCTAAATTTTTTAAAATTACGAAAATTTATTTTAAGTGGTTAAATTAATAGACATCAAAATTTTCTGGTTCGTAGTAATAGTTGAATTTGTACGTGGACCGGGTTATTGGAGCCAAACAGTCCTCAATTATATTGAGACCAAACGAATCCTGCCCCTCTGCTGCATCTTTTGGCTATTCAAAACGTGGGCAAAATCAGAAAAGTCTATTGGTTGGATAACTTATTATAATTTTTCTTTCCTTTTTAAAACTAATAGGATATTCAGTGAATGCACCGAGCAAGACGTTCACCACCTTTTGTACGTTCACCACCTGTAA
Organism: Rutidosis leptorrhynchoides; assembly: GCF_046630445.1. Lineage (NCBI taxonomy): Eukaryota > Viridiplantae > Streptophyta > Magnoliopsida > Asterales > Asteraceae > Rutidosis > Rutidosis leptorrhynchoides. The sequence continues at coordinate 371,294,572 of NC_092340.1, read as the reverse complement.
CTAGATCAAGACATTTAGCAAATATTACTGCCGTTGATTTTTCTTTAGAATCGTCATCCAGTCGACCAAGTACTTCAGTTCAAATTTCCGATAATCCATTTTTTGAACCCGACCTCACAATTGAGAATCCAGAGAATATTCAGGAACGGTTCGTAGATCCTGAACCATTAAACTTTCCTCCGGAACCACCAATCATTCAAACAGAGATTGTTGAGGAACGAACCATTAAATCAGAATCCTCTAGTGATTCCGATTCAACAAATTCAATTATGGAGAATCTGGAACCTTTAAGTATGGAAGACCGAATGAGAGCTAAACGCACTGGCCAAGGTCACGCAATTACTCATCCAGACATTAATGCGCCAGATTATGAAATCAAAGGACAAATTCTACACATGGTGACTAATCAATGCCAATTTAGTGGTGCGCCGAAGGAAGATCCAAATGAACATCTACGTACCTTTAATAGGATCTGCACACTATTTAAAATCCGAGAAGTGGAGGATGAACAGATATATCTCATGTTATTTCCCTGGACTTTAAAGGGAGAAGCCAAAGATTGGTTGGAATCATTACCTGAAGGGGCGATTGATACATGGGATGTTTTAGTTGACAAATTTCTTAAACAATTCTTTCCTGCATCTAAAGCCGTAAGACTTCAAGCAGAAATTGTTACGTTCACACAGAAACCAAATGAAACTCTATATGAGGCGTGGACAAGATATGGAAAGTTATTAAGAGGATGTCCGCAACATGGTTTAGACACCTGTCAAATAGTACAAATATTCTACCAAGGATGCGACATCACTACAAGAAAAGACACAGATATAGCAGCTGGTGGTTCTATTATGAAGAAAACCGAAACTGATGCTTACAAAATTATTGATAACACTGCTTCCCACTCACATGAGTGGCACCAAGAAAAAGATATCATTAGATCATCTAAAGCAGCTAGAGCCGATTCTAGCCATGACTTAGATTCCATTTCCACAAAGATAGATGCTGTGGAGAGACGAATGGAAAAGATGACTAAGGATATTCACTCAATACGAATTAGTTGTGAGCAGTGTGGAGGACCACATTTGACAAAAGATTGTCTCAGTATTGAATTAACAATGGAACAAAGAGAGAATATTTCATACATAAACCAAAGGCCTGGAAATAATTATCAGAATAATTATCAACCGCCAAGACCGATTTATAATCAAAACCAGAATTATAACCGAAATATTCCATACAACAACCAACAAGGTCCTAGCAATCAACAAGTATCCAATAATACTTACAATCAGCAAAGACCGAATTTTCAAAACAAACCACCACAACAAACCGATGAAAAAAAGCCGAATTTAGAAGATATGATGACAAAGCTAGTTGAAACTCAAACGCAGTTTTTCACATCTCAGAAACAAACCAATGAACAAAATGCTCAAGCATTTAGAAATCAACAAGCTTCTATTCAAAATCTGGAACAAGAAGTAAGTAACCTAGCAAGGTTAATAGGTGAAAGAAAACCGGGAAGTCTACCTAGTGATACAAATGCTAACCCCCGGAATGAAACAGCTAAAGCCATTACCACAAGAAGTGGCACAACACTTAAACCACCTGAAATACCTGTAACTTCTGATGAAACTATTCCTACTCCACAAGAACCACAACCTGATCAAGATAAGGAAAAAGAACCGGTAGTTGAAAAGGTTAATGAAGATAACACAGTTAAGGATAAACCTTATGTTAAACCATACCAACCACCACTTCCTTACCCGAGTAAAATGAAGAAAGAGAAACTTGAAGCCGAGCAATCCAAATTCTTGGATATGTTTAAACAGATAAATGTAAATCTTCCTTTCATTGATGTGATTTCAGGAATGCCTAGATATGCTAAATTCTTGAAAGATCTAATCTCAAATAGAAAGAAAATGGAAGAACTCTCGGCTGTTACTATGAATGCTAATTGTTCAGCAGTGCTGTTGAATAAGATACCAGAAAAACTATCTGATCCAGGAAGTTTCACAATTCCATGTTTTCTGGGTAGTCTTAGTTCAATAGAAGCATTGGCAGACTTAGGTGCTAGTATAAATCTAATGCTGTATTAACTATACGCTAAACTAGACCTTGGAGAATTGAAACCAACCAGAATAAGCATACAACTAGCCGATAGATCAATAAAATATCCTAGAGGGATAATGGAGAACATGCTAGTTAAATTGGTACTTTAGTATTTCCAGTAGATTTTGTTGTTTTGGACATGGAAGAAGATTCTCAAGTTCCTCTCATATTAGGAAGACCATTCTTAAACACGGCTAAAGCAATGATAGACGTGTTCGGTAAGAAACTGACCCTAAGTATAGAGGATGAGAGTGTTACCTTTTCAGTTGATAGAGCAATGCAACAACCACAATCTGCAGATGATACATGTTATTATATTCAAACTATAGATGCACATGCAGAATTATTAAAAGAATTTCCAGAATTACAAGGAACAGGAGAATGTTCTTTAGGAGAAGGTAATGAACCAATTGATGAAGCTGAAATGTTAGCTATACTTATAGCTAATGGATATGAACCAACAACAGAAGAAATTCAAATGCTAAAAGAAGAAGACAGATATCGATACAAATCATCGATAGAAGAACCTCCGAAATTAAAGTTAAAGCCACTTCCAAACCATTTGGAATACGCTTATTTACATGGTGAATCTGAATTACCTGTAATAATATCATCTTCTCTTACTGAAAATGAGAAATCACAACTCATTTCTGTGTTGAAAGCTCATAAACCAGCCATTGCATGGAAGATTCATGATATTAAAGGAATAAGTCCTTCGTATTGCACACATAAAATCCTTATGGAAGAAGGTCATAAAACGTATGTGCAACGCCAACGAAGACTAAATCCTAATATGCAAGATGTAGTTAAGAAAGATATTATTAAACTGCTAGATGCAGGTTTGATTTATCCAATTTCTGATAGTTCATGGGTAAGCCCAGTTCAATGCGTGCCTAAGAAGGGTGGCATGACTGTCATTACAAATGAGAAAAATGAGCTTATTCCTACTAGGACTGTAACAGGATGGCGTGTATGTATTGATTATAGAAAATTAAATGACGCCACCAGAAAAGATCACTTTCCCTTACCTTTCATTGATCAAATGTTGGAAAGATTAGCCGGAAATAGCTACTATTGTTTTCTAGATGGATTTTCCGGATATTTTCAAATTCCAATAGCACCCGAGGACCAAGAGAAAACCACATTCACGTGCCCTTATGGTACTTTTGCTTACAAACGCATGCCATTTGGACTTTGTAACGCCCCTGCAACCTTTCAAAGGTGTATGATGGCGATTTTTCACGACATGATAGAAGAATGCATGGAAGTTTTCATGGATGACTTTTCAGTCTTCGGTGATACATTTAAATCATGTCTAGTTAATCTGGAACGAATGCTAATTAGATGCGAAAAATCAAATCTAGTACTTAATTGGGAGAAATGCCATTTCATGGTTAAAGAAGGCATCGTTCTTGGACATAAAATTTCAAAAGAAGGAATTGAAGTGGATAGAGCTAAAGTAGATGTAATTGCTAAACTTCCACATCCCACCAATGTTAGAGGATTTAGGAGTTTTCTAGGGCATGCCGGTTTTTACCGACGTTTCATAAAAGATTTTTCTAAAATTGCCACTCCTATGAATAAACTCCTAGAAAAGGATGCTCCATTCATCTTTTCAGATGAGTGTATCAAATCTTTTAATATTCTTAAAGAGAAACTCACTAATGCGCCGATCATGATAACACCAAATTGGAATCTACCATTTGAACTAATGTGCGATGCAAGTGATTTTGCAATGGGAGCCGTTTTAGGACAAAGGATTGAAAAACGATTTCAACCTATATATTATGCTAGTAAGACGTTACAAGGAGCACAAACGAACTATACAACTACTAAAAAAGAACTCCTTGCTATTGTCTTTGCTTTTGACAAATTTCGATCATATCTCGTTCTAGCAAAAACGGTGGTCTATACCGACCATTCTGCTCTTAGATACCTATTTTCAAAACAAGATGCTAAACCAAGATTAATCCGTTGGATCTTACTCTTACAAGAGTTTGATATTGAAATCCGAGATAAAAGAGGAGCAGAAAATCTCGCCGCTGATCATCTTTCTCGTCTTGAAAATCCTGAGTTAGAAGTTCTAAATGAATCGGCCATACAAGACAACTTTCCTGATGAATATCTATTGAAGATAGATTATAAAGAAATACCATGGTTTGCAGACTATGCAAATTATTTAGTATGTGGATTCCTTGAAAAAGGATTATCGTACCAAAGACGAAAGAAATTCTTCAGTGATATAAAACACTATTTCTGGGAAGATCCACATTTGTTTAAAAGTTGTCCCGATGGAATAATACACCGATGTGTATTTGGAGATGAAGCTAGTAAAATATTAAACCATTGTCACACAGGACCAACAGGAGGGCATTATGGGCCTCAACTAACAGCAAGAAAAGTTTATGATGCTGGATTCTATTGGCCAACAATTTACAAAGACGCACATCTTCTTTGCAAATCCTGTGATGCATGTCAAAGGGCCGGAAAAATAAGTCAACGTGATGAAATGCCACAAAATGTCATCCAAGTATGTGAAGTATTTGACATTTGGGGTATTGACTTTATGGGTCCATTTCCAAAATCTCATAATAATCTATATATACTCGTAGCCATTGATTATGTATCTAAATGGGCGGAAGCACAAGCTCTCCCAACTAACGATGCACGAGTTGTAGTCAACTTTTTAAAATGTCTTTTTGCAAGGTTTGGAACACCGAAAGCTTTAATAAGTGATCGGGGTACTCATTTATGTAATAATCAACTTGAGAAAGTTCTTAAAAGATATGGAGTAACTCATAAAATCTCCACCGCATATCATCCACAAATAAGTGGACAAGTTGAAAATACCAACCGAGCTTTAAAACTTATTCTAGAGAAAACCGTAGGATCAAATCCGAAGGAATGGTCCATTAAATTGGAGGATGCACTCTGGGCTTTTAGAACAGCCTACAAAACTCCAATTGGAACCACACCTTTTAGACTTGTTTATGGAAAAGCATGTCATCTTCCTGTAGAAATTGAACACAAAGCATTTTGGGCTTTGAAAACATGTAATCTTGATTTACATGAAGCTGGACGTCTACGATTAAGTCAACTAAACGAATTAGAAGAATTAAGACATGAAGCATACGAAAATTCGTTAATCTATAAAGAAAGAACGAAGAAATGGCATGATAAAAGAATCAGAAGTTCAAAAGAATTTAAAGAAGGAGACAGAGTTCTTCTTTTCAATTCACGATTCAAGCTATTTCCTGGAAAATTGAAATCAAGATGGTCTGGACCATTCATAGTCAAAAGAATTTTCCCATACGGAACAATAGAATTAATAAATTCAAATGGGATTGAATTTAAAGTTAATGGTCACAGAGTTAAACATTACATACATGGTCCGATGGAAGTCGACAACGAAGTTAATCATAATTTCGACACCACAGCTAACTAAGTGTGGGGAGAATCAAGTCTTTAAAGGATAATATGTATTTCTGATAGAGTTAGATTGTCTGTTTTCGTGTAGTTCTCGAAAATGGAACCCGAATGGTCTTTCCCTAGCAGACCCTAAAGAACTAGTCTTCTCCCCCCATTCTGAATTTTTATTTTTTTTAGGTTTTTACAAAATGAAGACTGCCTGTGAACTAAACCATGGTCTAATGCTACACGCTTTGATCACTAAAAGAAATAATGACATACTACCGAGTGAATTAGTATCAGTAATCAGAGAAAGAATGGACGGAGTTAGAAAAGAATCCAGATGCGAAGATAATAAGTTACAATTTGGTAAAGGAAAATCAAAATCCGCAGCAAAAAGAAGAGCATTTGAAGATTGGCAAGTTCATCAGAACCAAATCATAGCTCATTGCCAACATATAGGTAGAAACTATATTCCTACACCGAAACCCATCTTCCCTCCCTGGTCTATAGAGATGCAGCCACCGTATCCTACGTATGACCCTGCCGAAGCATTCTATAGCACCTATGGTTATGCCTGGAACCCCTATTGGTACCAGTATCATCCCTAGTATACTTAGTTTTATTTTTTTTTGTAATTTGTAATTATAGATACGTTTAATGCTTTTGTTAATATTGTAATCATTTTTATAATTATCTAACTTTTATTCTTAGATTTTAATAATTTTTGAATGTGGGGTAATATACCAAACTTCAAAAATATGTATATATGTTTGCAGTTTATCTTATGTACACAACAGGGTAAAACAACGCATTTTCAAAGACTGGCATTAAGTTCAGCAAAAGCAACTAATTTTGACGACAAGATGCAAAATATATGTGAAATAACAACAAGACGGAATGAACAAATGATGTGCACCATTTATCATTCAGCAAACAAACGCCAATATATTTGGAAACTTTGGTAAAAATTTAATCATTTTCACACAAATCACCCTCAATAATTTAAATTATTCCTGATTTCTTGCAAATGAGGGCATTGCAAGATCTTAAGTGTGGGAAGGGGTTAAATTCTTTCGGATTTTAAAATTTTTTACTTTATACACTTGCTTACCATTAAAAATACTAGTAAAGCAGTAGTTGTATTAGAATCTAGTGCTCTCTGATAATAAAGAACAGCCCTGGTCTTATATACTGACTACCCAATTCTAGTAAAATTTTTCAAAATTTTCAATTAAATGAACTAAAAATCATGTTTATACATATTTATGAACGATAAAACTAGGTTTTAACAACGAAATTATTGTTACCTCAAAAAGGACATAAATTGAGAAACAAACCAAAATGTTAAAATTCATTTAAAATGGAATAGAGGACGATAAAAAGGAAAATAAAAGCCAAGTGTGGGAAAATTTACCAAGTTATCTTAACCATATGTCACATATATCTGTAACAAATAACTGAAAATACTTTTGCTTTGGACTAAACTAAACTGTTTTACCCGATGAACGAAAAGAAGAGATGGATCTACACGATGAATCAATTCCATCATTAAAAGGAAGTAAAGTCTTCCGAAAAAGACACGCGCTTCTTGATTTAGGTCATGAAGTTGTCGTCCAGACTAGCTGTAGGTTGACCAAAAATCTAGAAAAGTCATCACTAAAATCAGCAGGAAATCCACGGACCTCAGCATTAAACAGGGTCGCCAAGTGGTCAGATTTATCCTAACCATGAGAAGGATTTATCTCGTACAATGGGGGGGACCATGCAAATTAGCTAGATAAGACTAATGAATCAGATCCCCAGAAAGGATAATCTCCTTAAAGATTAAAAATCAGCTTTTAAGACTGATATTACTCAATCCTAGAGATTGACCTTAAAGATTGAGAATTCAAACTCATGGAATTCAATGATATCTAAACTCGAGCTTGAACGAGAAAATATTTTGTTCAAAATTACAAACCGATTTGTTTTCTGAAAACCCTATTTTCAATGCGTTCATTACCATTGAACGTAAAAACCTAGGAATTCACCTGGAATTCATTAGGTCACCTGAACTAAATCGGGTGTCAACCGTAAGAACGGTGGTTGCATAGTGGTCAAAGACAGGACCTTGTGCCATACCGAAAAATTATAAGGGTGAGCTTTACTATTGCTCCTACCAAGGATAGTAATTGCGTCCGACACGTTATAGACCATAATTAAAAGCATGTCAGGGGACATTGCCTTAACAGTTGCTTGTTCAACGCTTTCCTTTACAACCGGACGGTAGTTTATCGAAAGGTAATATACGGGACAAGTAAACTGAACGTGTTGCTTTCCAAATACAAGGTTAGCAAGTGGGTGACACAAAACAGCAAGTTTTGAGCTAAAATTTTCAATTCTGAAACCCACCAAACCCACAAAAATATTTTGCAAACACCGGTAAAGGGTTATCCCGGAAAACTTATCTAGGGTAAAAACTAGATTTAATTTTCAAAAGATCAAATGTTTTCATAAAGATCCAATTTCCTTAATGGATCTAAATTTTTATAGTCATGTGGGACTATAAACCATATCGTTACTACCATTGTTTATACCGCCGTATAGAAATCACTGATGTACAAAGTGTGAAGAATAAAGAAGTGATTCTAGTATTTCAAGACGATATTGCTTGAGGACAAGCAACGCTCAAGTGTGGGAATATTTGATAATGCTAAAAATGAACATATATTTCATAGCATTATTTCTCAAGAAAGACAAGCTTTTAGTTGCAATTGTTCTATTTACAAGTGATATTCGTTTAAATAATAAAAGGTGAAGACAAAAGACAGATTCGACGAATTGAAGACGCAAACGACCAAAAAGCTCAAAAGTACAAAAGACAATCAAAAAGGTTCCAATTATTGATAAGAAACGTCTCGAAATTACAAGAGTACAAGATTCAAAACGCAAAGTACAAGATATTAAATTATACGCAAGGACGTTCGAAAATCCGGAACCGGGACCAGAGTCAACTCTCAACGCTCGACGCAACGGACTAAAAATTACAAGTTAACTAGGTATATAAATATAATATAATATATAATTAATTATATTAATTATATATATATTATATTTATAAATAAAAACCGTCGGCAGAGAAAGACTCCAAGGGTGTGAGCTGTAAATTCATTCTCCGCGACTCGCGGAGTTTGAAGAGGATTTCACCGCGAGTCGCGGAGCCCCAAAATGAAAAACTCCCTATAAAGCAAACCGAAATCTGATCATTTTCATAATCTTTTTCTTCTTCTTATCATACGTAAACTATATATATATATTTATAATTTATATTTTAATTTTAATTATAATTCTAATAATAAGGGTATGTTAGCGAATGTTGTAAGGGTGTAAGTCGAAATTCTGTCCGTGTAACGCTACGCTATTTTTAATCATTGTAAGTTATGTTCAACCTTTTTACATTAATGTCTCGTAGCTAAGTTATTATTATGCTTATTTAAAATGAAGTAATCATGATGTTGGGCTAATTACTAAAATTGGGTAATTGGACTTTGTACCATAATTGGGGTTTGGACAAAAGAACGACACTTGTGGAAATTAGACTATGGGCTATTAATGGGCTTTATATTTGTTTAACTAAATGATAGTTTGTTAATGTTAATATAAAGATTTACAATTGGGCGTCCCTATAAATTACCATATACACTCGATCGGACACGATGGGCGGGGTATTTATATGTACGAATAATCGTTCATTTAACCGGACACGGGAATGGATTAACAGCCACTAGAATAATTAAAACAGGGGTGAAATTACATTCAAGGGTAATTGGTGTAATTGCTAACAAAGTAGTAAAACCTTGGTTTACACGCAGTTGATAACCTGGTGTATTCATTAAACAAAGTATTAAAACCTTGTTACAAATCGAATCCCCAATTAGTTGGAATATTTAACTTCGGGTATAAGAATAATTTGATGAGGACACTCGCACTTTATATTTATGACTGATGGACTGTTATGGACAAAAACCAGACGGACATATTAAATAATCCAGGACAAAGGACAATTAACCCATGGGCATAAAACTAAAATCAACACGTCAAACATCATGATTACGGAAGATTAAATAAGCATAATTCTTTTATTTCATATTTAATTTCCTTTATTTTATATTTAATTGCACTTCTAATTATCGCACTTTTATTTATTGTTATTTAATTGCACTTTTAATTATCGTCCTTTTTAATTATCGCAAGTTTATTTTATCGCACTTTTATTATTCGCAATTTCATTATCGTTATTTACTTTACGCTTTAATTTAAGTCTTGTATTTATTTTATATTTTACATTAGGTTTTAACTGCGACTAAAGTCTTAAAATCGACAAACCGGTCATTAAACGGTAAAAACCCCCCTTTATAATAATAATATTACTTATATATATGTTTGTATTTTTATAAAAGTAAATTAATATAGCGTTGAGCTTTGTTTAAAAAAGATTCTCTGTGGAACGAACCGGACTTACTAAAAACTACACTACTGTACGATTAGGTACACTGCCTATAAGTGTTGTAGCAAGGTTTAAGTATATCCATTCTATAAATAAATAAATATCTTGTGTAAAATTTTATCGTATTTAATAGTATTTCCTTACCAAAAATAATACTATTTCGTATCCCTTAGCTTTGACATCAAGTATTTTTGGCGCCGCTGCCGGGGACTCTCTTAAAAGCCGGAAACGCAACGCTAATATAAAAAAAAAAAAAAGATTTTTTTTGTTTACTTTTATTAAAATTCGCTTTTGTAAAAATACGTTTTGAATATTCGAAAATATAAAAAGAAAAACAAAAATTTATATATTTTTAAGAGTTTGTTAAAAAGTTTTATAAGTTTCTTTATTTTTATTTTAGTTTATAAAAATATAAGTTTTATTGAAATATCTTTTATTTGTATTAAAACAGAAAATTAGAAAACATAAAAAAAAAAAACAAAAAAAAAAACGCGTCGATTCAAACTGTGCCAGAGTTGAATTTTGGAACCCCGCGACTCGCGGGGTTTTCTGCATTAATTACCGCGACTCGCGGAGTGACTCTGACACGCGACAGAACCCTAATTCAGCATTAATTACGGGTTATTTAATAATTATTATTATTATTAACCCTAATTATTATTATTATTATAATTAATTTTATTTTAACTTTTACTTTTTATTTAATTTATGTATTTAGTATTAATTAGTTTTATTAAATTGTAAAATTAGTTGTTTTATTAAATAAATAATATAAAAATAATATTTTTATAAAAAATTGTACTTTTTACAACTTTTTTTATATTTTTATAGTTTGTCCCTTTTTAATCGTTTTAGCGTAATATTTGTATTTTTAGCTCATATTTAATTTTAAACTTAGTTTTTTCCATAGTCATTTTTACTCCTAGATTTTTAGGCTTTGCCGTAGAATTCATTAAGTGCTTTTTCTTTAGACTAAGATTTAGGTGCTTTAGAATTTTGCGACGCCTTTTTAAGTTTTAGTTTCTTTTTAAGTTATTTCCATTTGGGATTTAGTTTTTCTTGTAAGCTTTAATATTTTTAGACGACTTTTACCTATGTATCAATTATCATTCCAATTAGTAATATCAATTTGCGATTATAATTTTAAGTTAGTTGTAGTAATAAGGTTAGGTTAGTCAAGTATTTTTAAGTTTTTATAAGTTTCTTTTATTTTTCCGTCACCTTTTATTTTTTTTCAACCATTTTTCTTTTTCAATTTTTTTTTTCCGACGAACTCTTTTTCTTTCTTATTTCTCGCTATTCTAGTTTTTAGGACATAGATTTTTATTCTACTTCTTATCTAAATTTCTTAAAATTACGAAAATTTATTTTAAGTGGTTAAATTAATAGACATCAAAATTTTCTGGTTCGTAGTAATAGTTGGATTTGTACGTGGACCGGGTTATTGGAGCCAAACAGTCCTCAATTATATTGAGACCAAACGAATCCTGCCCCTCTGCTGCATCTTTTGGCTATTGAAAACGTGGGCAAAATCAGAAAAGTCTATTGGTTGGATAACTTATTATAATTTTTCTTTCCTTTTTAAAACTAATAGGATATTCAGTGAATGCACCGAGCAAGACGTTCACCACCTTTTGTACGTTCACCACCTGTAACTAGATCAAGACATTTAGCAAATATTACTGCCATTGATTTTTCTTTAGAATCGTCATCCAGTCGACCAAGTACTTCAGTTCAAATTTCCGATAATCCATTTTTTGAACCCGACCTCACAATTGAGAATCCAGAGAATATTCAGGAACGGTTCGTAGATCCTGAACCATTAAACTTTCCTCCGGAACCACCAATCATTCAAACAGAGATTGTTGAGGAACGAACCATTAAATCAGAATCCTCTAGTGATTCCGATTCAACAAATTCAATTATGGAGAATCTGGAACCTTTAAGTATGGAAGACCGAATGAGAGCTAAACGCACTGGCCAAGGTCACGCAATTACTCATCCAGACATTAATGCGCCAGATTATGAAATCAAAGGACAAATTCTACACATGGTGACTAATCAATGCAAATTTAGTGGTGCGCCGAAGGAAGATCCAAATGAACATCTACGTACCTTTAATAGGATCTGCACACTATTTAAAATTCGAGAAGTGGAGGATGAACAGATATATCCCATGTTATTTCCCTGGACTTTAAAGGGAGAAGCCAAAGATTGGTTGGAATCATTACCTGAAGGGGCGATTGATACATGGGATGTTTTAGTTGACAAATTTCTTAAACAATTCTTTCCTGCATCTAAAGCCGTAAGACTTCAAGCAGAAATTGTTACGTTCACACAGAAACCAAATGAAACTCTATATGAGGCGTGGACAAGATATGGAAAGTTATTAAGAGGATGTCCGCAACATGGTTTAGACACCTGTCAAATAGTACAAATATTCTACCAAGGATGCGACATCACTACAAGAAAAGACATAGATATAGCAGCTGGTGGTTCTATTATGAAGAAAACCGAAACTGATGCTTACAAAATTATTGATAACACTGCTTCCCACTCACATGAGTGGCACCAAGAAAAAGATATCATTAGATCATCTAAAGCAGCTAGAGCCGATTCTAGCCATGACTTAGATTCCATTTCCGCAAAGATAGATGCTGTGGAGAGACGAATGGAAAAGATGACTAAGGATATTCACTCAATACGAATTAGTTGTGAGCAGTGTGGAGGACCACATTTGACAAAAGATTGTCTCAGTATTGAATTAACAATGGAACAAAGAGAGAATATTTCATACATAAACCAAAGGCCTGGAAATAATTATCAGAATAATTATCAACCGCCAAGACCGATTTATAATCAAAACCAGAATTATAACCGAAATATTCCATACAACAACCAACAAGGTCCTAGCAATCAACAAGTATCCAATAATACTTACAATCAGCAAAGACCGAATTTTCAAAACAAACCACCACAACAAACCGATGAAAAAAATCCGAATTTAGAAGATATGATGACAAAGCTAGTTGAAACTCAAACGCAGTTTTTCACATCTCAGAAACAAACCAATGAACAAAATGCTCAAGCATTTAGAAATCAACAAGCTTCTATTCAAAATCTGGAACAAGAAGTAAGTAACCTAGCAAGGTTAATAGGTGAAAGAAAACCGGGAAGTCTACCTAGTGATACAAATGCTAACCCCCGGAATGAAACAGCTAAAGCCATTACCACAAGAAGTGGCACAACAATTAAACCACCTGAAATACCTGTAACTTCTGATGAAACTATTCCTACTCCACAAGAACCACAACCTGATCAAGATAAGGAAAAAGAACCGGTAGTTGAAAAGGTTAATGAAGATAACACAGTTAAGGATAAACCTTATGTTAAACCATACCAACCACCACTTCCTTACCCGAGTAAAATGAAGAAAGAGAAACTTGAAGCCGAGCAATCCAAATTCTTGGATATGTTTAAACAGATAAATGTAAATCTTCCTTTCATTGATGTGATTTCAGGAATGCCTAGATATGCTAAATTCTTGAAAGATCTAATCTCAAATAGAAAGAAAATGGAAGAACTCTCGGCTGTTACTATGAATGCTAATTGTTCAGCAGTGCTGTTGAATAAGATACCAGAAAAACTATCTGATCCAGGAAGTTTCACAATTCCATGTTTTCTGGGTAGTCTTAGTTCAATAGAAGCATTGGCAGACTTAAAATACAAGTTTAATTTATATTATATAAATATTTTATATATAAAAAAGGAAATTTATTTAGATTAATATAAATATTTTCTATAATAATAAATCAAATAATAAATAAAATAAAGAAACTGGGCCGAACCTAAATTAAAGCCCAATCCTTTCTGGACTTACAGGCCATGCGACCGCATGGCCATATAACGTACTACTCATGCGATCGCATGATTGGATCTGACATGCTAGTATCCTGCATTTATTACGCTAGGGTTTAATTATTATTAATATTAATTAATTAAATTAGGGTTTTAATTGTTTAATATTTTAGTTTTTTGTTTTTAGTTTTAGTTTTATTAAGTTTTTATATTTATAGTTTAATACTTTTATAAAATATAATATAAAAATAATATTTTTATAAAATTTGTATTTTTATCATTTTAATTATAATTTGTATTTTTATCGTTTATTTTGTATATTTAACGTTCGTAATTAGTTTTAAATTTAGTTTTTTGTAGTTATTTTATATTTTTAGCTTTTAAGAATTTGCCGTAAAATCCCTTAAGTGCTTTTTCTTTAGATTAAAATTTAGGTGCTTTAGAATTTCGCGACGCCGTTTATATATTTTAGTGCCTTTTAAGTTATTGCCGTTTTGGATATAGATTTCCTTTTAAGCTTTAATACCTTTAGGCGCAACTTTTTAGATTTAGTATTTAGACTTTTAAGTTTCGACGTTTTTCTTTCTTATTTTTATTTTTCGACCTTTTATTTTTCGACATTTTTCGACGCGCTCTTCTTCTTTCTTATTTCTCGACGCTCTAGTTTTAGGACATAGAATTTTCTATTTCTTCTTTAAAATTTCAAAACGAAAAATTATTTTAAGCTGTTAAATTGATAGACATCCAAAATTTTCTGATTCGTAGTAATAGTTGGATTTGTTAGTAGCGAGTTGTGGGCTTCCGATTTAAAGGGTCCTGGCTACCTGCTGCTTCTATTGGCTATTCGAAACGTGGGCAAAATCAGAAAAGTCTATTAATTTGATAACTTATATAATTTTTATCTGTTATAACTAATAGGATATTCAGTGAATGCACCGAGCAAAACGTTTACCACCTTTTATACGTTCACCACATGTAACTCGATTAAGATATCTAGCCAATATTGTCGCCGTTGATTTTTCTTTAGAATCATCATCAAGTCGACCAAGTACTCCAATTCAAATTTCCGATAATCCATTTTTTTTAACCCGACTTCACAATTGAGAATCCGGAGAATATTCAAGGACAATTCAGAGATCCTGAACCACTAATCATTCCTCCGGAACCACAAATTACTCATCCAGAGATTGTCAAGGAAGAAACCATTAAATCAGAAACCTCTAGTGATTCAAATTCAACAAATTCAATTATGGAAGTAACGGAACCTCTAAGTATGGAAGACCGAATGAGAGCCACACGCACGGGCCAAGGACATGCCATTATTAAGCCAGACATTAATGTACCAGATTATGAAATCAAAGGACAAATCCTACACATGGTAACTAATCAATGCCAATATAGTGGTACGCCAAAAGAAGATCCAAACGAACATCTTCGAACCTTTAACAGAATCTGTACTCTATTCAAAATCAGAGAAGTTGAGGATGAACAGATCTATCTCATGTTATTTCCCTGGACTTTAAAGGAAGAAGCTAAAGATTGGTTAGAATCGTTACCTGAAGGGGCGATTGACACATGGGATGTCTTAGTTGAGAAATTTCTTAAAAGATTCTTTCCGGCATCTAAAGCCGTGAGACTTTAAGGAGAAATTGTTACATTCACGCAAAAGCCAAATGAAACTCTATATGAGGCGTGGACAAGATTTGGAAAGTTATTGAGAGGATGTCCTCAGCACGGTTTAGACACTTATCAAATAGTACAAATATTCTACCAATGTGTCGACGTTGCTACAAGAAAAGACATCGACATAGCAGCTGGTGGTTCCATTATGAAGAAAACCGCAACCGAAGCTTACAAAATTATTGATAACACAGCCTCCCACTCTCATGAGTGACACCAAGAAAAAGATATCTTTCGTTCATCTAAAGCGGCTAGAGCCGATTCTAGCCATGACTTTGATTCCGTTTTCGCAAAAATAGATGCTTTCGAGAGACGAATGGAAAAGATGAATAAAGATATTCACGCAATACGAATCAGTTGTAAGCAATGCAGTGGACCACACTTAACGAAAGATTGTCACATTGAGCAAACCATGGAACAACGAGAGAATGTTTCCTACATGAACCAAAGTTCAAACTTCAATCGACATTAAAACATTCTTTACAATCCAAATGGACCCAACAATAATTCGTACAACCAACAAGGTCCGAATAACCAACCAAATGGACCCAACAATAATTCGTACAACCAACAAGGTCCGAATAACCAACCAACTCAAAACAACACTTTCAATCAACAAAAACCTTGCTTGTATAAACCACCACAACAAACTGAAGAGAAAAAGTCAAATCTGGAAGAAATGATGGCAAAGCTAATGGAATCTCAAACACAATTTATTACATCTCAAACCCAAACAAATGAGAGGTTTGATCAATCATTAAGAACTCAACAAGCTTCCATTTTGAATCTAGAAAAACACGTAGGTACTCTTGCTAGCATGATGAGTGAGAAGGAACAAGGAAAGCTACCGAGTGATACTGAAGTAAATCCTCGGAAAGAGAATGTTAATATGGTATCAACAAATTCTGAAAAACCAGCTTCAGAAGATGGGAAGGTTTTCGATGTGAGTAACAATGAAGAAGTTACAACACCACCACCACCACCACCCGAGTATGTAAAGCCAGTGGTGGTACCATACAGACCACCCATCCCGTTTCCAAGAAAAGGAGTTGAGTATGAGCAAGTGATAGGTAATAAAGTTTGTGATACCTCTGGAAAGAAGAAGAAGAATAAGAAAGTACAAGAAACAAAAACCGTAAAGATAAACCGGGTGAAGACCGTTCCACCAAAACCTCCACCTAGGTTGGGTGATCCGGGTGAATTTATTGTTCCTTGTCTACTTAGTGATTGTGTCATGTATGATGCACTAGCAGATTTAGGTGCAAGTGTGAGTGTTATGCCTCTTTCATTATATAAGAGATTAGGAGTTGGTGAGTTAAGTTCAACAGAGATGAGTGTTCGACTCTTTGATCAAACCATTAGGCACCCATTTGGAATTGCTGACAACCTACCCGTTCAAGTGGGTAATTTAACCTTTCTAGTCGAATTTATTGTCATTGACATAGAAGAGAACTCAAACATTCCTCTAATTTTAGGTCGACCATTCTTAGTGTCCATCTGGGCGTTATTTGATGTAAGAGAGGGTAGAATGACAATTAGTAATGATGAAAAATCAATCACCTTTGTGAGTCGAAAGTCTAAATCTCCACCAACCAAAACCGTTGAACTGACAAAAACGATTGGTAAGAACCATGTTGTTTTACCAACTCCAACGGTAGTGCTTAGCAATAATAAAATGCCTAAGTGTGGGGAAGATGAAGTAACACCTAATGATGACTTGATAACAAAGAACCCCATTGTTGATGACCCCGTTATTAACAGTTCAATGAAGAAACTTATTAAACGGATTCGCGATGCTAGAACCAAGGGGAACTTTAAGTTATGTAACCGGTTAGTATCCAATCTATCACCTAAATAAAAGGCGAAACTAGTTAAATTTGTGGATATTACATAAGAATCCGACCAATGGCTTAAAGCAAAAGTCACAGATATGCAAGTTGATTATGGTCCAAGAGAAATTGACAATGAAGTTAATCACAATTTCCACACCATAGCTACCTAAGTGTGGGGAGATTCAAATGTTCTAAAAAGAAAACGTTGTCTAGAGTTAGTTGTTCCGTTCTCATGTAGTTTCGAGAATGGAATCCGATTGGTCTTTTCCACTAGCAGATACTAAAGAACTAGTTTTCTCCCTCCATTCTAAATTTTTTTTTTTGTAGGTTTTGTACGAAAATAATATGCATTTTTAAATTTAAGTTTTGTGTGAATTTAAAAACAAAAATTACTTTATTTCATTAAGTTTAAAAAATGATTTCTAAAATTCATCGTAAGTTGAAGACTAGGTCATAGAATCGAAATTGCTTTACCCGAGAGCGGTGCGAAGAATTTTGTTATCATTATTTTTAATTTTATTGATCTAAAGTATACCAAAAAAATTAAAAAAAAAAACCCAAAAATCTTTGCTTTTAAAACAATCGCTTTAAAAACGACAAATTTTAAATTTTATCGAGGGACGGACTAGGTAAACATACCGAAACTACCTAAAGTAAAAGGAAACAAAATTTTAAAAAAATTATTCATTTAAATTGTTTTAATAAATAAAGGTTTTTATAATATATATATATATATATATATATATATATATATATATATATATATATATATATATATATATATGTTTGTAGTTTATCTTATGTACAAAATAGGGTAAAACAGCGCATTTTCAAAGAATGACATTAAAGTTCAGCAAAAGCTACTAATTTTGACGATAAGACGCAAAATATATGTGAAATTACAACAAAAGGAATGAACGATAAGGCGCGCCATCTATCATTCGACGACCTTAGTAATTGCAAACTCGGTATTTTTAATCACTTTTCTACACTAATCACCCTCATAAATTTATAATTAAAGTCTGATTTCATGCAAATGAGGGCATTGCATGATCTCAAGTGTGGGGAAGGGTTATAAATTCTCTCGAGTTTACACTTAGTTTAATTGCCAAATTTTGTAAAAATTTTAAAAATTTTCAACTAAATGAATTCAAAATCATGTTTATACATATTTATGAACGATAAAACTAGGTTTTATTACCGAAATTATTGTTACCTCGGAGAGATCATAAATGGAGAAACAACCCAAAACGTTAGAATTCATTTAAAATGGAATAGAGGAGAATAAAAAGACAAAGAAAAAAATAAATAAAAGTTAAGTGTAGGAAGAAATTATCAAGTTCTTTAAAACACATATCACATATTTTGTACAAGATTATTGCAGGTACTTTTGCTTTGGACTAAACTAATCAGTTTTACCCGATTTACTGTAATATATTTGAATGAATAGATGGATCTACACGATGAATCAATTCCATCATTAAAAGGAAGTAAAGTCTTCCGAAAAAGACACGTGCTTCTTGATTTAGGTTTGTCGTCCAGACCAGCTGTAGGTTGACGAAAAATCTAGAAAAGTCATCTCTAAAATCAGCAGGAAATCCACGGACCTCAGCATCAAACAGGGTCGCCAAGTGGTCAGACTTATCCTAACCATGAGAGGATCTGTCTCGTAAAATGGGGAGGGCGCCGTACAAATTAGCTTGATAAGACTAATGAATCAGACCCCCAGAAAGGATAATCTCCTTAAAGATCAAAAATCAGCTTTTAAGACTAATATTACTCAATCCTTGAGATTGACTTTAAAGATTGAGAATTCAAACTCATGGAATTCAATGATATCTAAACTCGAGCTTCAACGAGAAAATATTTTGATCAAAATTAAAATCGATTTGTTTTCTGAAAACCTATTTTCAATGCGTTCATTACCATTGAACGTAAAATCTTGAGAATTCATTAGGTCACCTGAACCAAATCGGGTGACAACCGTAAGAACGGTGGTTGCATAGCATGGTCGAAGACAGGACCTTGTGCCAGACAAAAAAATTATAGGGTGAATCTTCCATGCAATAGCTGGTTTATGATCTTTTAGCATAGAAATGAGTTGAGATTTTTCATTTTCTTTAAGAGAAGACGATATTATTACAGGTAATTCTGATTCACCATGTAAATAAGCATATTCCAAATGGTTTGGAAGTGGCTTTAACTCTAATATCGGTGGTTCTTCTATCGATGATTTGTATCGATATCTGTCTTTCTCTTTTAACATTTAAAGTTCTTCTGTTGTTGGTTCGTATTCATTAGTCATGAGTACGGCTAACATTTTAGCTTCATCAATTGGTTCAGTTCCTTCTCCTAAAGAACATTCTCCTGTTCCTTGTAATTCTGGAAATTCTTGTAACAATTCTGCATGTGAATCTATAGTTTGAAAATAATAACATGTATCATCTGCAGATTGCGATTGTTGCATGGCTCTATCAACAGAAAAGGTAACACTCTCGTCCTCTATACTTAGGGTCAGTTTCTTACCAAACACGTCTATTATTGCTCTAGCCGTGTTTAAGAATGGTCTTCCTAATATGAGAGGAACTCGAGAATCTTCTTCCATATCCAGAATAACAAAATCTACTGGAAATACTAAAGTACCAACTTTAACTAGCATGTTTTCCATTATCCCTCTAGGATATTTTACTTATCGATTGGCTAGTTGTATGCTTATTCTTGTTGGTTTCAATTCTCCAAGGTCTAGTTTAGCGTATAGTGAATATGGCATTAAATTTATACTAGCACTGATAGTGTTCCAAATGAACATATATTTAGGCACAATATCCTTCCAATATGTAAAGCTTTTAGTTGCAATTGTTCTATTTTTATGTAATATTCGTTTAAATAAATAAGTGCGAAGACAAAAGAAGAAAACGACGATTTGAAGACGCAAATGACCAAAAAGCTCAAATGTACAAGATATAATTCAAGTGGTTCAATTTATTGATGAGAAACGTCCAAAAATGATAAGAGTACAAGCCGCAAAACGCAAAGTACAAGATATTAAATAGTACGCAAGGACGTTCGAAAATCCAGAATCGGGACATGAACCAACTTTCAACGCGCGACGCAACGGAGCTAAAATTACAAGTCAACTATGCACATGAATATAATATAATATATAAATAATTCTTAAAATTATATATATATTATATTATATAATAAAACGTCGGCAAAACTAGAAAACAAAGAGATGGAGCTGGATCCAGCTGGCCATGCGATCGTATGGCCAGGAAGACCATTTTTCATGCGGTCGCATGAAGCCAGAAATCTGGCCAGGTCCTATAAATTCAGCATTTTTCGACGAGTAAAATATACCTTTTTCTTTTCCTTTCTATGTAACGTAAATATATATATATATATATATATATATATATATATATATATATATATATATATATATATATATATATATATATATATATATATATATATATATATATATATATATATATATATATATATATATATATATATATATATATATATATATATATATATATATATATATATATATATATATATATATATATATATATATATATATATATATATATATATATATATATATATATATATATATATATATATATATATTTATAATATAATTTTAATTTTAAGTTAATAATAATAAGGTTATTTTAAGAATGTTTTACGGGTTTTAAGTCAAAATTCTGTCCGTGCAACGCTACGCAATTAATCACCACTGTAAGCTATGTTCTTCCTTTTTAATTTAATGTCTCGTAACTAAGTTATTATTATGCTTATTTGAGCCAAAGTAATCGTGATGTTAGACTAAAAATTAAGACGGGGTTATTATATTTTGTACCATAATTAAAGTTTGGACAAAAGAGTGACACTTGTGGACATTGGACTATTGACTATTAATAGATAGGGGGTATTGTCTAATCGAATGACAACTCATTAGAATATGTCGAACCTATCTTCAAATTAGTTAATCTAATAATTATTAAAATGATTATGTATGTTCTATTTAGTGACGTTTATACGACATCTTTTACGATCATTTAATTAATTATTCAGGTTGGGTAATTGATTATTCATTCTGATCAAGTGGGTAAATTAATATTCATATCTCATTAAAACAGGGGTGGGTTACATACAAGGATAATTGGTGTAATTGTTAACAAAGTAATAAAACCTTGGATTACACGCAGTCGATAACCAGGTGTAATTATTAAATAAAGTATTAAAACCTTGTTACAGTTCGAATCCCTAATTAGTTAGAATATTTAACTTCGGGAATAAGGTTAATTTGACGAGCATTTTATAATTATGACCGATGGACTATTATGGACAAAAACCAAATAGGTATCAAATAATCCAGGACAAAGGACAATTAACCCGGGTAATAATTAATTAAAATCAAAACGTCAAACATCATGATTACGGAAGTTTAAATAAGCATAATACTTTTAATTCACATTTCATCGTACCTTTATTTACTGTCATTTTAATTACCGCAATTTACTTTATCGCAATTTAAATTCTGTCATTTATATTATCGTCATTTATCTTTACGCTTTATTTAAAATTGACAAACCGGTCATTAAACAGTAAAAACCCTCTTTTATAATAATATTAATATATATAATTATATATATTTTATATAAATATAGTTGTTAAAAATATAGCGTTAAACTCAGCTAGCTCCCTTTGGAACGAACCGGACTTACTAAAAACTACACTACTCTACGATTAGGTACACTGCCTATAAGTGTTGTAGCAAGGTTTAGGTATATCCATCCGTAAATTAAATAAAACTTGTATTATATTTCGTTGTATTTCATAGTAAATATATAACTATTTCGTACCCCTCTGCTTTAACATCAAGCACCTAAGTCTGTCAATGCTTCTATTCAGTGTTGCAGATCTCGGAATTTCTCGGCGAGATCTCGGGGAGATCTCGGTTTCAAAACTCAGCCGAGAATATTTTCCCATCTCGTTGAGATTTCTCGGTCAACGGTTAAAATTGTGATGACCCGGGAATTTCCGACCAAATTTAAACATAATCTTATATGATTCGACTCGATAAGCAAAGTCTATTAAACCGAGTCTCATTATGTTTGAACTATTTCATGATAACATTTGACCTTTAACTATTTCCGACGATTCACGAACCTTTAATTGTAACTAAGAATGTAAATATAAATAATTATATATAAAACTAATTATATTAGTATTAATGAACTATTAAGTAATTTTGTTATTATAAAAGATAACATTTAATAACTAAAGATTTTCATTTTGAATATATATAGTATATTGTATATAAATGATTCAAACATATTTTACCAACGTTATCAAAATATTAAATGTACAATGTTATACTTTGTAGTTAATTGTTTAATATACATAATTAATCATCTACTCAACATTTAAAACATGATTTTATATATATGGTAGTATACATATATACATAAATATAACTATATATATATATATATATATGATTTTATACATAATTATTATATTATGTATATGTAGAAATTTATAATATATCTATGATGAAATAATGTACTATTTTAATAAATATATATAATACTTACATATATAAAACATTTATATTTTTCATAATTACATACATAAGTATAATATAATTAGTATGTAAATAAATATTATAATATATTTATATTAAAATGCATAAATATATAATATTCAGTATATGTTACAATACATATTACATAATTATTAAATATTACATAATAATAGATGATATTAATAAATTAAATTTAAATACAAATATAGTTGTTGTAGTAATGTTATTTGTATCGTCAAATATCAATATTTGTATTCATAATATCACTTTATATCATATATCATATAAAGATGAAATTGGATGTATAAATTAGATTATTATTACTAATATTATTATTATCGATAAAATATTAATATTATCATAATTAGTATGGTATTATTATTATTATTATTATTATTATTATCATTTTTACAATTATTATTATCATTAATATTATATTTATCATTATTATTAATTTTATTAATATTATTAGATATTAATAGTATTGTTATTATATATTATTATTATTAATTAAAAAAAAAGCAGTAATGATCTATATTATACGCTTGACCTCTGTATCCTTTATCTCTATTATTATTATTTTTTTTGTTTCTTTCCTGCTCCCAACTCGTGAACCTGTGTTGACATTTTCTCCATTTTTTATCAACCGATCTCTATTATTACAACATGATTATGTATAATTGCAAATCAAATAAAAAGGAAATCCAATGGGATTAAAGAGCACAGCGATATTTTTGTTTTCTTCTTCTCTGCACGCTCCAATTTTTTTTTCTCTTAATTCAATTTCGAATAAAGTTTCAAAATCTAAAAATGCAGAAAGGTTAGAAATCTTTCTTTGAATCTATCTGCAAAATCTCAACTCTCAAATCTTTATATCGATCTTGAATTTTGAAGTCAAAGTTTAGTTTAAAAAAAGTCAACAATTGTTCTTGAGACAAATTCGCGTTCGTGTATATGTTTCTGATCAAATTGACGATTCCAGTAGTTTTTATACATGTTTAGAAAACTATTTCGTGTTATAAACATTATCTATAATGTTATCTATTACGAAATCAATTTTTTTTTGTTTTGTTCCAAGAACCGACGCTGCAGTAGGCCTTAGTGTTTTTTTTTTTATTTTAGAACCCAAATTATTTTTTTTTCTGTAATGTTTTGAAGCTTTAAAGGGAACCCCGATTTTTTATTTTTTTTTGGTTATTGATGTTTTGTTGAATCCATGAGACTTGTGGAGAAGAAGAGGAATAGAAGAAAAACAGTTTATATATAAAATTTAAATTCGATATTAGTACAGAGAATCAGAATTGGTGGGATGGTCGAGAGTGTTTGCGTGTGAGCATGTGGTCACGAGATCGAGTCCAGAGGACGGTAGTTTCTTTTTTTTTTTGAAACTCTTTTCATGTGAGGTAGTTTTCTTTTCTAATTTTTTTATTGTTATTATATATTAATTATTATTAGTATTATTATTATTATTGTGATTGTTTTGATTGTTATTGTTATTGTTATTATTAGTATCATACTTGTTATCATATTTGAAAGTATTATAGACATTACTATTATTATTATGATAGGTATTAATAATATTATTATTAGTAATAAACTTATCATTTTAGTATTTTATCATCATTAGGATTATGATTATGATTATCATTATTATTATTATGAAGGAAATAAAAATATATTATTATCATCAATATTAGAATTTGTACCGGTTTATAAATAATAGTATCATCAGTACATTTACAATTAATAATATCATATTTATCAGTATCATCATTAATATTTACTAGTATTATTATGATTATCATTTATCATTTTATAAATATTAGAACCCTTATTATTAACATAAGTATGGTATTAGTATTAATATTATTTTAGAGTTATTATTATTAGTATCATTAACAGTTATCATTTTCATTTTTTTTGCTATTAGTATTATCATTATTAATAAAATTATTATTATTATTAGTAAATCATTATTATCTAAATTATTATTTTAACAAATAAATCTTTTGTACACTATATATATACTTATGGTATATACTAGGATTGTATTAATAATTCACATAACAAACTAATAAAATTTCATAAATACAATACTAACCACAAATATATGTATATAAATATATTAATGTCACTATTTATATAAACGTAAATCATTATAGATATATACATAAAATCGATATATATATAAAATATAACTTAAAATATAATATAAGTATACGTTTTAAAATAAAGGTTAGAATAAATTCTACAAAACTATAATATATAAATAATACATATTAATAAATGAAATTTTGTAACTTACATTATACGTATTAATATATACACAATTGATATAGGTTCGTGAATCCGAGGCCAACCCTGCATTGTTCAATGACGTCATATGTATTTTTACTACAAAATACAGTATCGTGAGTTTCATTTGCCTTTTTACCCTTTATATTTTTGGGCTGAGAATACATGCGCAACTTTTATAACTGTTTTACGAAATTGACACAAGTACGTGAAACTACATTCTATGGTTGGATTATCGAAGTCGAATATGCCCCTTTTTATTAAGTCTGGTAATCTAAGAATTAGGGAACAGACACCCTAATTGACGCGAATCCTAAAGATAGATCTATCGGGCCCAACAAGCCCCATCCAAAGTACCGGATGTTTTAGTACTTCGAAATTTATATCATGTCCGAAGGAGGATCCCGGAATGATGGGGATATTCTTATATATGAATATTGTTAATGTCGGTTACCAGGTGTTCAATCCATATGAATGATATTTTTGTCTCTATGCATGGGACGTATGTTTATGAGAAATGGAAATCTGAAATCTTGTGGTCTATTAAAATGATGGAAACGATTGTTTAAGTTAAACTAATGAACTCACCAACCTTTTGGTTGACACTTTAAAGCATGTTTATTCTCAGGTACGAAAGAAATCTTCCGCTGTGTATTTGCTCATTTTATAGATATTACTTGGAGTCATTCATGGCATATTTCAAAAGACGTTGCATTCGAGTCGTCGAGTTCATCAAGATTATTATCAAGTCAATTATAGTTGGATATATTATGAAATGGTATGCATGCCTGTCAACTTTCGATGTAATGAAAGTTTGTCTTTTCAAAAACGAATGCAATGTTTGTAAAATGTATCATATAGAGGTCAAGTATCTCGCGATGTAATCAACTGTTGTGAATCGTTTATAATCGATATGGACTTCGTCCGGATGGATTAGGACGGGTCTTCACAGTTGGTATCAGAGCGGTGGTCTTAGCGAACCAGGTCTTGCATTAGTGAGTCTAACTGATAGTCGTTAGAATGCATTAATGAGTCTGGACTTCGACCGTGTTTGCATGTCAAAAGTTTTGCTTATCATTTAGTGTCGAAAAATTATTTGCTTACCATCCTTAAAGTCTAAGACACGTCTTACTGCCTTTATTGCATAGACAGTGTATAGTTAAATTCATATCTTAGCGTATCTGTTATTGTTACCTTTGCCTGACAGCTTCCGTAGATTCCTCCGTAGCTTATGGGATTTTAGTATTATATATGCATATGTAAATTATGTATTGCAGGGTACTAATCTACATCCTATAATCTATTTCTTATCGAAAATCCTTCATCTGATCGTACGAGATGAATCCCTCAACCAGTTCGAGTCCATCTGATTTCGATAGCTATTTCGATAGTTATTCCGACAGCTATTTCGATATGGATTTCCACTCGAGCTCCGAAAGCAGAGTAACCGGAATGAATCGATCAATTAGCCATCATCTATTCTGAATGAATTGGAGATGGGTTCGTAGTCGACTTAATCAATGGAAACGCGAAGAAGGCGATCATTTCCACTAACCAAATTCACCTCTTGACAATGGACCTAAAACGTTTACCGGCGAACCTGTTCGAGACACCATTTTCTCTCTCATTTCCAAAGTATCTCATCACGATCATATACTATCTCAGATTCTAAACCTCATTCATCCGCTCGTCCGAACCGACAATCATCCCGGTGTAATAGAAGAAGTTAACGAACTTCGCGCATAAGTTGTAGTCTTGGAAAATATGGTGCAAAACGTACCAGCTTCATCCAAATCACCGGCACCAACGGTACCACCAACAACCCAAATTTCAATATCACATGCCTCAACATCTCAATCTATACCTCGAGTATAATCATCATTCTACATGACATTCTACATCAGTTATCTTCGTTCGACATGGTGATTATGTAATCTCTAATGTTTTAGAGATTATTTATTCTAGTTCCAACTGAAAACTAAATGAGTTTAATATCATGTTAACTCATTAAATTCATGATTACATCTGAAGAAAATATATATGTATATATGTTTTCATAAAGATTGTAATTAAAAATTCTTTTGTACAAACTGTTAATAATAAAAATATTTTAACGGGTAGGTAATACCCGAGGAATATTTAAATTTCACATTAATAAGTTACACTGTATATTCTTCGAATCTGATTCAACAGTTATTCACTATCCTATTTACAACCACCGGGATACTTATCCGTTCACCAAAGAATAACTATTTTCATTCAAATTCAATTTCATATTTGAATTTTGACCTATCAGAATCCAACAAGTGGCATAATGAAGAAATAATGGACACAATAAAAATTGATTAGAAACAGACTAATTAACAATATTAAATTTTATTAAGAAACCACGCTAACAAAATCCTAGCTAACTGTTCCTAGCTAACTGTTAATTCCGTATTACATTTTATTTATCGCAATTTATTTATCGCAATTTATTTTATCGCAATTTATATTCTCGCAATTTTATTTATTGTCATTTAATTTCTGTTATTTACTTTACGCACTTTATTTATCGTCATTTAATTTCTGTTATTTATTTTACGCACTTTAAATATCGGGACACGTATACAAGGTTTTGACATATCATATCGACACATCTATATATATTATTTGGAATCACCATAGACACTCTATATGCAGTAATGATCGAGTTCTCTATACAGGGTTGAGGTTGATTCTATAATAATATATATACTTTGAGTTGTGATCGAGTCTGAGACATGTACACGGGCCACGATACGTATTAATTAATTCAAATATTATATATTAAACTATATATGAATGATTGCACTGTCAACTGTGGACTATCGACTGTGGACTAATAACATTGGACAATTAAAATGAATTAAAATATTGAATATAACATATGAAACTAAACAATTCTTCAAGTTTGCCACTTGATTTCGTCTTAAACCTCATTTGTATCTTCACGATTACATTCTGCGTTCAAACCTTTCATGATTCTTGAAAACACCTCAATCGATAGGATGAATCAACCGCACTTCATCTACGGAAGGAAAGATTTATGCATATAGTTATGCACCTGAGAAACTCTCGGCAATTGAGTAAAAGTTCAACACGTAGCCGCGTCAGATCCTTTGGCATTTATTAACAAAAACAACTTTGCGATCCCTTTTCAAAATTAGCCAATTTTGTCACAACTCCAACAAGTCAACTTCGACTTTTCGTACGAAACAACCTTATTATAACGTTTATATATACGCGTGCTCTTTTATTGTTACCAGGTAACCTTTCATATTCCATCATATTACCATCAGCGTTTAATCATCTAAAAACACAATTCTCCTGAAACCACCTCGGATTAATAACCGATGATTCAGATATCATAGCATTAAATGCAGAGGAAACAGAAAAATGGTAGATGGTCTAAACGGACAAAAGTTTGATGATAAAGAAAGGAGTGTTAGGAACGCTCGATAGAAAATTGGGTATTGAAAAACAGATTGAGTTACCCATGAAGGAGACCAAGGACAAATACAAGGACCAAATCCTATATTCAAAGGATTCAGGTAATTCTGGATCCGTTGAAATCTTTAGAGAATATCTTGCTCCGAAGTCATGTTAAAATCTTGCGGAAAATCTTTCTCCATCAACCGTCGAACTTAGAAATTCCAAAATATCATCATCAATATCTTTGATATTTCTGAGGATATTTTCATAAATATTCTCGTCCGAAATTATATACCTCTTCGTGCTTCCTGTGTATCAATATATTGGAAACATTCAATAGAAAATATAGTACCGAAAAGCAGATTATGCGAAACTATGAAGAAAGCCGTGGATAAATCACAAAGAATAAGTTTGACTTCAAAGAATCCAAATAATTCAATGTCTGCTAAAGTCTATAGTGAATAACTTGCTCCTTACTCTAAACCCTTGCAGACAATAGTTTCTATCATCCTCTGATCTTAGATATTCTGAGATATTATCGTACCTTTCATTATAAATATCCTCCATATTTCTGGAGATATTTTTATAACTATTCTTATCTGAAATCATTAATATTTTCGTGCTATCAGTATTACATCATATAGAAACTGTTAGTTTCTATATTCTGTAAATTTTCAAGCTTAAAATATGAATGTTATTGTAGTAATGATGGGAACTGATGCATGAGTTAGTATAATATAATGACACTTGATCAACGTGATTATATTACAGTAAGTCATGCTGAGTTTCTAAATGAAACGTGATGATTCACAGATCATAACGTCATCATGTGCCATGTTACATAACTCTTTCATCCTACTTAACTCCGTAATAAATCAAGAAAATGTATTCTTGATGGTTCTATCTTCCGTGATGTTGATAAATTTGAAAATCAAATCGTGCTATCACGTTCCTTCATGCTTAGAACATTATAATCATTCGAAACTCTATATCTATAAATTCTGGACCATTATTCGCTTGACTTGAAGTCGGGAAGAGAAAACAAAAGCATAGAGCTTTGAAATATAAGGGAGAATATAAAGTCCGATAACAACACATAAATTACAAACCGTGTATATCAATGTTTATCGCAACATAAAGACACGGGAGAATTAAAAACATTATAATCCCGAGGGCGAAGTAGAAGAAAGCAGATTCCTCTGGTGGAAGTTGGAAAAGGAGAATGATTGTTGCGATAGTAAGGATGAGGACAAGGATCAGAACTGGATTAATCATTTTCAGAATCTTTTGGATGTATGAACTAAGAAAGAAAGTATAAGAATGGTGAGAATAATGGAAAGGAAGAGCTTAATTTATACTGGAAATATCAGACGTAGTAATCGGGGCAGATCACCGTATTTAATTAAAGAGATCTTAATTTCCATAAATCCCGAAGAATCAGATTTTATAGATCTTCAAGATTTTCTTTAAATCCCTTAAATTCCGGAATTCAACCAAGGCAATGTCAAAAGTTAAGACGCGCCTTATTTTCTAAATTCAAACCTGACTACGTCAAAAGTTAAAAACAAATCTTTGTTTCTCATTTCATCCTTTTGTGAATAGCTTCATTCGCACTCTTCGAATAATCGAATTATTTTTATCCATATTACTCAATGATGATAAAACTCAAGTTATCAACTCATATTCGTCAGGAAAACATATTTATTGTTAGCTATGACGACCTCACTCAAATTTCGGGACGAAATTTCTTTAACGGGTAGGTACTGTGATGACCCGGGAATTTCCGACCAAATTTAAACATAATCTTATATGATTCGACTCGATAAGCAAAGTCTATTAAACCGAGTCTCATTATGTTTGAACTATTTCATGATAACATTTGACCTTTAACTATTTCCGACGATTCACGAACCTTTAATTGTAACTAAGAATGTAAATATAAATAATTATATATAAAACTAATTATATTAGTATTAATGAACTATTAAGTAATTTTGTTATTATAAAAGATAACATTTAATAACTAAAGATTTTCATTTTGAATATATATAGTATATTGTATATAAATGATTCAAACATATTTTACCAACGTTATCAAAATATTAAATGTACAATGTTATACTTTGTAGTTAATTGTTTAATATACATAATTAATCATCTACTCAACATTTAAAACATGATTTTATATATATGGTAGTATACATATATACATAAATATAACTATATATATATATATATATGATTTTATACATAATTATTATATTATGTATATGTAGAAATTTATAATATATCTATGATGAAATAATGTACTATTTTAATAAATATATATAATACTTACATATATAAAACATTTATATTTTTCATAATTACATACATAAGTATAATATAATTAGTATGTAAATAAATATTATAATATATTTATATTAAAATGCATAAATATATAATATTCAGTATATGTTACAATACATATTACATAATTATTAAATATTACATAATAATAGATGATATTAATAAATTAAATTTAAATACAAATATAGTTGTTGTAGTAATGTTATTTGTATCGTCAAATATCAATATTTGTATTCATAATATCACTTTATATCATATATCATATAAAGATGAAATTGGATGTATAAATTAGATTATTATTACTAATATTATTATTATCGATAAAATATTAATATTATCATAATTAGTATGGTATTATTATTATTATTATTATTATTATTATTATCATTTTTACAATTATTATTATCATTAATATTATATTTATCATTATTATTAATTTTATTAATATTATTAGATATTAATAGTATTGTTATTATATATTATTATTATTAATTAAA
Source organism: Rutidosis leptorrhynchoides (assembly GCF_046630445.1). NCBI lineage: Eukaryota > Viridiplantae > Streptophyta > Magnoliopsida > Asterales > Asteraceae > Rutidosis > Rutidosis leptorrhynchoides. The sequence continues at coordinate 371,263,000 of NC_092340.1, read as the reverse complement.
AAAAAAGCAGTAATGATCTATATTATACGCTTGACCTCTGTATCCTTTATCTCTATTATTATTATTTTTTTTGTTTCTTTCCTGCTCCCAACTCGTGAACCTGTGTTGACATTTTCTCCATTTTTTATCAACCGATCTCTATTATTACAACATGATTATGTATAATTGCAAATCAAATAAAAAGGAAATCCAATGGGATTAAAGAGCACAGCGATATTTTTGTTTTCTTCTTCTCTGCACGCTCCAATTTTTTTTTCTCTTAATTCAATTTCGAATAAAGTTTCAAAATCTAAAAATGCAGAAAGGTTAGAAATCTTTCTTTGAATCTATCTGCAAAATCTCAACTCTCAAATCTTTATATCGATCTTGAATTTTGAAGTCAAAGTTTAGTTTAAAAAAAGTCAACAATTGTTCTTGAGACAAATTCGCGTTCGTGTATATGTTTCTGATCAAATTGACGATTCCAGTAGTTTTTATACATGTTTAGAAAACTATTTCGTGTTATAAACATTATCTATAATGTTATCTATTACGAAATCAATTTTTTTTTGTTTTGTTCCAAGAACCGACGCTGCAGTAGGCCTTAGTGTTTTTTTTTTTATTTTAGAACCCAAATTATTTTTTTTTCTGTAATGTTTTGAAGCTTTAAAGGGAACCCCGATTTTTTATTTTTTTTTGGTTATTGATGTTTTGTTGAATCCATGAGACTTGTGGAGAAGAAGAGGAATAGAAGAAAAACAGTTTATATATAAAATTTAAATTCGATATTAGTACAGAGAATCAGAATTGGTGGGATGGTCGAGAGTGTTTGCGTGTGAGCATGTGGTCACGAGATCGAGTCCAGAGGACGGTAGTTTGTTTTTTTTTTTGAAACTCTTTTCATGTGAGGTAGTTTTCTTTTCTAATTTTTTTATTGTTATTATATATTAATTATTATTAGTATTATTATTATTATTGTGATTGTTTTGATTGTTATTGTTATTGTTATTATTAGTATCATACTTGTTATCATATTTGAAAGTATTATAGACATTACTATTATTATTATGATAGGTATTAATAATATTATTATTAGTAATAAACTTATCATTTTAGTATTTTATCATCATTAGGATTATGATTATGATTATCATTATTATTATTATGAAGGAAATAAAAATATATTATTATCATCAATATTAGAATTTGTACCGGTTTATAAATAATAGTATCATCAGTACATTTACAATTAATAATATCATATTTATCAGTATCATCATTAATATTTACTAGTATTATTATGATTATCATTTATCATTTTATAAATATTAGAACCCTTATTATTAACATAAGTATGGTATTAGTATTAATATTATTTTAGAGTTATTATTATTAGTATCATTAACAGTTATCATTTTCATTTTTTTTGCTATTAGTATTATCATTATTAATAAAATTATTATTATTATTAGTAAATCATTATTATCTAAATTATTATTTTAACAAATAAATCTTTTGTACACTATATATATACTTATGGTATATACTAGGATTGTATTAATAATTCACATAACAAACTAATAAAATTTCATAAATACAATACTAACCACAAATATATGTATATAAATATATTAATGTCACTATTTATATAAACGTAAATCATTATAGATATATACATAAAATCGATATATATATAAAATATAACTTAAAATATAATATAAGTATACGTTTTAAAATAAAGGTTAGAATAAATTCTACAAAACTATAATATATAAATAATACATATTAATAAATGAAATTTTGTAACTTACATTATACGTATTAATATATACACAATTGATATAGGTTCGTGAATCCGAGGCCAACCCTGCATTGTTCAATGACGTCATATGTATTTTTACTACAAAATACAGTATCGTGAGTTTCATTTGCCTTTTTACCCTTTATATTTTTGGGCTGAGAATACATGCGCAACTTTTATAACTGTTTTACGAAATTGACACAAGTACGTGAAACTACATTCTATGGTTGGATTATCGAAGTCGAATATGCCCCTTTTTATTAAGTCTGGTAATCTAAGAATTAGGGAACAGACACCCTAATTGACGCGAATCCTAAAGATAGATCTATCGGGCCCAACAAGCCCCATCCAAAGTACCGGATGTTTTAGTACTTCGAAATTTATATCATGTCCGAAGGAGGATCCCGGAATGATGGGGATATTCTTATATATGAATATTGTTAATGTCGGTTACCAGGTGTTCAATCCATATGAATGATATTTTTGTCTCTATGCATGGGACGTATGTTTATGAGAAATGGAAATCTGAAATCTTGTGGTCTATTAAAATGATGGAAACGATTGTTTAAGTTAAACTAATGAACTCACCAACCTTTTGGTTGACACTTTAAAGCATGTTTATTCTCAGGTACGAAAGAAATCTTCCGCTGTGTATTTGCTCATTTTATAGATATTACTTGGAGTCATTCATGGCATATTTCAAAAGACGTTGCATTCGAGTCGTCGAGTTCATCAAGATTATTATCAAGTCAATTATAGTTGGATATATTATGAAATGGTATGCATGCCTGTCAACTTTCGATGTAATGAAAGTTTGTCTTTTCAAAAACGAATGCAATGTTTGTAAAATGTATCATATAGAGGTCAAGTATCTCGCGATGTAATCAACTGTTGTGAATCGTTTATAATCGATATGGACTTCGTCCGGATGGATTAGGACGGGTCTTCACAAAAATCTCGGTCAACGTCACGATTTCTCGGATTTTCTCGGTGAGATCTCGGATTTTCTCGTAACTTCTCGGATTTTCTCATAACTTCTCGGATTTTCTCGCAATTTCTCGGATTTTCTTCTAATTTTTCGCTCATTTCTCAAATTTTCTCGTAAAAATCCATATAAATATACATATATTTATATATTTATACATATTTATATTAAAAAAACTAGAAAGTCAACACAAGTCAACGTCCGAGATCTCCCCGAGATTTTTTCGAGATGCCGAGATCTCCTCAAAAATGTCCAAACGAGATCTCCCCGAGATCCGAGTTCTCCAACCTTGCTTCTATTGAATTAAGACTACCCTGAAAACATGGAATTGTGAAACTTCCTGGATCTGATAATTTTTCTGGTAGTTTATTCAACAGCACTGCAGAATAATTAGCATTCATAGTAACAGCCGAGAGTTCTTCCATTTTCTTTCTATTTGTGATTAGATCTTTCAGGAATTTAGCATATCTTGGCATTCCTGAAATCACATCAATGAAAGGAAGATTGACATTTATTTGTTTAAACATATCCAAGAATTTAGATTGCTCGGCTTCAAGTCTTTCTTTTCTCATTTTACTCGGGTAAGGAAGCGGTGGTTGGTATGGTTTAACATAAGGCTTTCCCTTAATTGTGTTATCTTTATTAACCTTTTCAACTACCGGTTCTGTTTACTTATCTTGCTCAGATTGTGGTGCCTGTGTAGTGGGAATAGAGTAATCAGAAATTACAGGTATTTCAGGTGGTTTAAGTGTAATACCACTTCTTGTAGTAATGGCTTTAGCTGTTTCATTTTGGGGGTTAGCATTTGTATCACTAGGTAAACTCCCCGGTTTTCTTTCACCTATCAACCTTGCTAGGTTACTTACTTCTTGTTCCAGATTTTGGATTGAAGCTTGTTGATTTCTAAATGCTTGAGCATTTTGTTCATTAGTTTGTTTCTAAGATGTGAAAACTGCGTTTGAGATTCAACTAGCTTCGACATCATATCTTCTAAATTTGGCTTTTTATCATCGATTTATGGTGGTTTATTTGAAAAAATAGGTCTTTGCTGATTGTAAGTATTATTGGATACTTGTTGATTGCTAGGACCTTGTTGGTTGTTGTATGGAATATTTCTGTTATAATTCTGATTTTGATTGTAGTTTGGTCTTGGCGGTTGATAATTATTCTGATAATTATTTCCAGGCCTTTGGTTCATGTATGAAACATTCTCTCTTTGTTCCATTGTTTGTTCAATACTGAGACAATCTTTCGTCAAATGTAGTCCTCCACACTGCTCACAACTAATTCGTATTACGTGAATATCTTTAGTCATCTTTTTCATTCGTCTCTCGAAAGCATCTATCTTTGCGGAAATAGAATCAAAGTCATGGCTAGAATCGGCTCTAGCCGCTTTAGATGATCTAACGATGTCTTTTTCTTGATGCCACTCATGTGAGTGGGAGGCTGTGTTATCAATAATTTTGTAAGCTTCAGTTGCAGTTTTCTTCATAATGGAACCACCAGCTACTATGTCGATGTTTTTTCGTGTAGTAATGTCGCATCCTTGGTAGAATATTTGTACTATTTGATAAGTGTCTAAACCATGTTGAGGACATCCTCTCAACAACTTTCCAAATCTTGTCCATGCTTCATATAAAGTTTCATTTGGCTTTTGTGTGAACATAATAATTTCTCCTTGAAGTCTCACGGCTTTAGATGCCGGAAAGAATCTTTTAAGAAATTTTTCAACTAAAACATCACATGTATCAATCGCCCCTTCAGGTAACGATTCTAACCAATCTTTGGCTTCTCCCTTTAAAGTCCAGGGAAATAACATGAGATAGATTTGTTCATCCTCAACTTCTCTGATTTTGAATAGAGTACAGATCCTTTTAAAGGTTTAAAGATATTCGTTTGGATCTTCTTTTGGCATACCACTAAATTGGCACTGATTAGTTACCATGTGTAGGATTTGTCCTTTGATTTCATAATCTGGCGCATTAATATCTGGTTGAGTAATGGCATGACCTTGGCCAGTGCGTGTAGCTCTCATTTGATCTTCCATACTTAGAGGTTCCTGATTTTTCATGATTGAAATTGTTGAATCTGAATCACTCGAGGATTCTGATTTGATGGTTTCTTCCTCGACAATCTCTGGTTGAATGATTTGTGATTCAGGAGGAATGATTAGTGGTTCAGGATCTCTGAATTATCCTTGAATATACTCTGGGTTCTCAATTGTGAGGTCGGGTTCAAAAAATGGATTATCGGAAATTTGAATTGGAGTACTTGGTCGACTAGGTGACGATTCTAAAGAAAAATCAACGGCGAAAATATTGGCTAGGTGTCTTGATCGAGTTACAGGTGGTGAACGTATGAAAGGTGGTGAACGTTTTGCTCGATGCATTCACTGAATATCCTATTAGTTATAAAAATAAAAAATTATATAAGTTATCAAATTAATAGACTTTTCTGATTTTGCCCACGTTTTGAATAGCCAATAGATGCAGCAGGTAGCCAGGACCCTTTAAATCGGAAGTTCACAACTCGCCACTAACAAATCCAACTATTACTACGAACCAGAAAATTTTGGATGTCTATCAATTTAACCGCTTAAAATAATTTTTCGTCAAAATTTTTGAAGATAAAATCTATGTCCTAAAAACTAGAGCGTCGAGAAATGAGAAAGAAAAAGAGCGCGTCGAAAAATAAGAGTCGAAAAACAAACGTCGAAAAACAAAAATAAGAAAGTAGAGCGTCGGAACTTAAAAGTTTAAAAACTAAATACTAAAAGTTGCGTCTAAAGGAATTAAAGCTTAAAAGAAGTCTATATCCAAAACGGCAATAACTTAATTAGGCACTAAAATCTATTAAATATTAAAGAGATAAGCGACGTCGTAAAATTCTAAAGCGCCTAAATCTTAATCTAAAGAAAAAGCACTTAAGAGATTTTACGGCAAAGCCTAAAAATCTAGAAATAAAAATAACTATGACAAAAACTAATTTTAAAACTAAGTACGAACAATAAATATACAAATTACGAATTAAACTAATAAAAAGATACAAAAGTTAAAAATAAAACTTAAAGTTATAAAAATACAATTTTTATAAAAATATTATTTTTATAATTTTTTATTAAAAAGGTACTAATTTATAAAGTAATAAACCTAATTAAAACTTAAATTACAAATTAATTAAAAACTAAACTAATTAATAAAATAATTAACCCTAATTAGGTTTACTAATAATAATAATTAATAATACTCCGTAATTAATGTTGTACGATGATTAAGTCAGGCGTGTCAGATCACCCCATGCGATCGCATGGGGTTAAGGCGATAAAACCATGCGGTTGCATGGCTATGCAGGTTCAATCGTTTTTTTTTTTACTTTATAAACTTTACCAAATTAATATAAGTAATATTTATAAACTTATATTTTTAAGAACATGATAATGCTAAAAACGAACATATATTTCATAGCATTATTCCTCAAGAAAGACAAGCTTTTAGTTGCAATTGTTCTATTTAAAAGTGATATTCGTTTAAATAATAAAAGGTGAAGACAAAAGACAGATTCGACGAATTGAAGGCGCAAACGACCAAAAAGCTCAAAAGTACAAAAGACAATCAAAGAGGTTCCAATTATTGATAAGAAACGTCTCGAAATTACAAGAGTACAAGATTCAAAACGCAAAGTACAAGATATTAAATTGTACGCAAGGACGTTCGAAAATCCGGAACCGGGACCAGAGTCAACTCTCAACGCTCGACGCAACGGACTAAAAATTACAAGTTAATTATATATATAAATATAATATAATATATAATTAATTATATTAATTATATATATATATATTATATTTATAAAATAAATCGTCGGCAAACAAAGAGCCAAAAGCTGGTGAGCTGTATTTACAAACTCCGCGACTCGCGGAGTTTGAAGGCAAAATGGGCCGCGAGTCGCGGAGGCCCAAATTCTGAAAGTCCCTATAAAGCCAACCGAATTCTGATCATTTTTTATACACAATATATATCCATCTCTCTATCTATATCGTAATATATATATATATATATATATATATATATATATATATATATATATATATATATATATATATATATATATATATATTATAATTTTAATTTTAATTTTAATCCTAATAATAAGGGTATGTTAGCGAATGTTGTAAGGGTGTAAGTCGAAATTCTGTCCGTGTAACGCTACGCTATTTTTAATCATTGTAAGTTATGTTCAACCTTTTTAATTTAATGTCTCGTAGCTAAGTTATTATTATGCTTATTTATACCGAAGTAATCATGATGTTGGGCTAATTACTAAAATTGGGTAATTGGGCTTTGTACCATAATTGGGGTTTGGATAAAAGAACGACACTTGTGGAAATTAGACTATGGGCTATCAATGGGTTTTATATTAACTAAACAATACCTTGTTAATTTAATATACAAACTTATAATTCGACGTATTTATATATAACCACATACGCTTGACTGGGTACGGTGGGCGGGATATCTATAAATACCAATAATTATTCATTTTACCGGATACGGAACTGGATTAATAGTTAATAGACTTGTTGAATCAGGGGTGAATTACATTCAAGGGTAATTGGTGTAATTGTTAACAAAGTAGTAAAACCTTGGTTTACACGCAGTCGATAACCTGGTGTATTCATTAAACAAAGTATTAAAACCTTGTTACAATTCGAATCCCCAATTAGTTGGAATATTTGACTTCGGGAATAAGAATAATTTGACGAAGGCTTTCGCTCTTTATATTTATGACTGATGGACTATTATGGACAAATCCGTATGGACATATTAAATAATCCAGGACAAAGGACAATTAACCCATGGGCATAAAACTAAAATCAACACGTCAAACATCATGATTACGGAAGTTTAAATAAGTATAATTCTTTTATTTCATATTTTATTTCCTTTATTTTATATTTAATTGTACTTCTAATTATCGCATTTTTATTTATTGTTATTGTATTTAATTGCACTTTTAATTATCGTACTTTTTAATTATCGCAAGTTTATTTTATCGCTCTTTTATTATTCGCAATTTCATTATCGTTATTTACTTTACGCATTAATTTAAGTCTTGTATTTATTTTTAATATTTTACATTTGGTTTTAACTGCGACTAAAGTTTTAAAATCGACAAACCGGTCATTAAACGGTAAAAACCCCCCTTTATAATAATAATATTACTTATATATATATTTGTATTTTTATAAAAGTAAACTAATATAGCGTTAAGCTTTGTTTAAAGATTTTCCCTGTGGAACGAACCGGACTTACTAAAAACTACACTACTGTACGATTAGGTACACTGCCTATAAGTGTTGTAGCAAGGTTTAAGTATATCCATTCTCTAAATAAATAAATATCTTGTGTAAAATTGTATCGTATGTAATAGTATTTCCTGCTAAAATATAAAGCTATTTTATATACACCCCGCTACCACATCAAGTATTTTTGGCGCCGCTGCCGGGGAATACTCTTAAACGCCGGAAGCGCAACGCTAATATAAAAAAAAAAGATTTTTAGTTTACTTTTATTAAAATTCGTTTTTATAAAAATACGTTTTAAATATTCGAAAATATAAAAAGAAAAACAAAAATATAAGTATTTTTAAGATTTTGTTAAATATTTAAGTTTTATAAAGTTTCTTTATTTTTATTTTATAAAAATATAAGTTTTATTTAAATATTTTATTTTTATTTAAAACATAAAATCAAAAAAACCGAAATTTTTTTTTATATAAATCTATTTTTAAGATTTTTATTTATAAAATTGTAACATATTTTTATTTCTATTCTAGTTTTTAAAATATAAGTTTTATTTAAATTATATAAATATTTTAATTAAATTAAAAACAGAAAAATAAAAAATATATATAAATAAAATTACGTCGAAAACTGAAACGAAACTGCCTGTAATCTGAATTTTTGAACCCCGCGACTCGCGGAGTTATTGAACCGGACCAACCGCGACTCGCGGAGCCGTCTGACACGGGCCACACAGAACCCTAATCTGCATTAATTACGGAGTATTATTAATTATTATTAATTAATTTGTATTAGGGTTAAATATTTAATTAATTTAGTATTTAATTTAAGTTTTAATTAATTTGTATATTTAGTTATTTAAGTTTAATTAAATTTTAAAATTAGTAGTTTTAATAAATAAATAATATAAAAATAATATTTTTATAAAAATTGTACTTTTTACAACTTTTTGTATATTTTTATATTTTGTCCCTTTCTAATCGTTTTAGCGTAATATTTAGCTCATATTTAGTTTTAAACTTAGTTTTTGCCATAGTTATTTTTACTTCTAGATTTTTAGGCTTTGCCGTAGAATTCCTTAAGTGCTTTTTCTTTAGACTAAGATTTAGGTGATTTAGAATTTTGCGACGCCTTTTTAAGTTTTAGTTTCTTTTTAAGTTATTTCCATTTGGGATATAGTTTTTCATGTAAGCTTTAATATTTTTAGACGACTTTTACCTATGTATCAATTATCATTCCAATTAGTAATCTCAATTTGCGATTATAATTTTAAGTTAGTTGTAGTAATAAGGTTAGGTTAGTCAAGTATTTTTAAGTTTTATAAGTTTCTTTTATTTTTCCGTCACTTTTTATTTTTCAACCATTTTTCTTTTTCGACCTTTTTCCGACGAACTCTTTTTCTTTCTTATTTCTCGCTATTCTAGTTTTAGGACATAGATTTTTATTCTACTTCTTATCTAAATTTCTTAAAATTATGAAAATTTATTTTAAGTGGTTAAATTGATAGACATCAAAATTTTCTGGTTCGTAGTAATAGTTGGATTTGTACGTGGACCGGGTTATTGGAGCCAAACAGTCCTCAATTATATTGAGACCAAACGAATCCTGCCCCTCTGCTGCATCTTTTGGCTATTCGAAACGTGGGCAAAATCAGAAAAGTCTATTGATTGGATAACTTATTATAATTTTTCTTTCCTTTTAAAAACTAATAGGATATTCAGTGAATGCACCGAGCAAGACGTTCACCACCTTTTGTACGTTCACCACCTGTAACTAGATAAAGACATTTAGCAAATATTACTGCCGTTGATTTTTCTTTAGAATCGTCATCCAGTCGACCAAGTACTTCAGTTCAAATTTCCGATAATCCATTTTTTGAACCCGACCTCACAATTGAGAATCCGGAGAATATTCAGGAACGATTCGTAGATCCTGAACCACTAAACTTTCCTTCGGAACCACCAATCATTCAAACAGAGATTGTTGAGAAACGAACCATTAAATCAGAATCCTCTAGTGATTCCGATTCAACAAATTCAATTATGGAGAATCTGGAACCTTTAAGTATGGAAGACCGAATGAGAGCTAAACGCACTGGCCAAGGTCACGCAATTACTCATCCAGACATTAATGCGCCAGATTATGAAATCAAAGGACAAATTCTACACATGGTGACTAATCAATGCCAATTTAGTGGTGCGCCGAAGGAAGATCCAAATGAACATCTACGTACCTTTAATAGGATCTGCACACTATTTAAAATCCGAGAAGTGGAGGATGAACAGATATATCTCATGTTATTTCCCTGGACTTTAAAGGGAGAAGCCAAAGATTGGTTGGAATCGTTACCTGAAGGGGCGATTGATACATGGGACGTTTTAGTTGAAAAATTTCTTAAACAATTCTTTCCTGCATCTAAAGCCGTAAGACTTCAAGCAGAAATTGTTACGTTTACACAGAAGCCAAATGAAACTCTATATGAGGCGTGGACAAGATATGGAAAGTTATTAAGAGGATGTCCGCAACATGGTTTAGACACCTGTCAAATAGTACAAATATTCTACCAAGGATGCGACATCACTACAAGGAAAGACATAGATATAGCAGCTGGTGGTTCTATTATGAAGAAAACCGAAACTGATGCTTACAAAATTATTGATAACACTGCTTCCCACTCACACGAGTGGCACCAAGAAAAAGATATCGTTAGATCATCTAAAGCAGCTAGAGCCGATTCTAGCCATGACTTAGATTCCATTTCCGCAAAGATAGATGCTGTCGAGAGACGAATGGAAAAGATGACTAAGGATATTCACTCAATACGAATTAGTTGTGAGCAGTGTGGAGGACCACATTTGACAAAAAATTGTCTCAGTATTGAATTAACAATGGAACAAAGAGAGAATATTTCATACATAAACCAAAGGCCTGGAAATAATTATCAGAATAATTATCAACCGCCAAGACCGATTTACAATCAAAACCAGAATTATAACAGAAATATTCCATACAACAACCAACAAGGTCCTAGCAATCAACAAGTATCCAATAATACTTACAATCAGCAAAGACCTAATTTTCAAAACAAACCACCACAACAAACCGATGATAAAAAGCCGAATTTAGAAGATATGATGACGAAGCTAGTTGAAACTCAAACGCAGTTTTTCACATCTCAGAAACAAACCAATGAACAAAATGCTCAAGCATTTAGAAATCAACAAGCTTCTATTCAAAATCTGGAACAAGAAGTAAGTAGCCTAGCAAGGTTAATAGGTGAAAGAAAACCTGGAAGTCTACCTAGTGATACAAATGCTAACCCCCGGAATGAAACAGCTAAAGCCATTACCACAGGAAGTGGTACAACACTTAAACCACCTGAAATACCTGTAACTTCTGATGAAGCTATTCCTACTTCACAAGAACCACAACCTGATCAAGATAAGAAAAAAAACCGGTAGTTGAAAAGGTTAATGAAGATAACACAGTTAAGGCTAAACCTTATGTTAAACCATACCAGCCACCACTTCCTTATCCGAGTAAAATGAAGAAAGAGAAACTTGAAGTCGAGCAATCTAAATTCTTGGATATGTTTAAACAGATAAATGTAAATCTTCCTTTCATTGATGTAATTTTAGGAATGCCTAGATACGCTAAATTCTTGAAAGATCTAATCTCAAATAGAAAGAAAATGGAAGAACTCTCGGCTGTTACTATGAATGCTAATTGTTCAGCAGTACTGTTGAATAAGATACCAGAAAAACTATCTGATCCAGGAAGTTTCACAATTCCATGTTTTCTGGGTAGTCTTAGTTCAATAGAAGCATTGGCAGACTTAGGTGCTAGTATAAATCTAATGCCATATTCACTATACGCTAAACTAGACCTTGGAGAATTGAAACCAACCAGAATAAGCATACAACTAGCCGATAGATCAATAAAATATCCTAGAGGGATAATGGAGAACATGCTAGTTAAAGTTGGTACTTTAGTATTTCCAGTAGATTTTGTTGTTCTGGACATGGAAGAAGATTCTCAAGTTCCTCTCATATTAGGAAGACCATTCTTAAACACGGCTAAAGCAATGATAGACGTGTTCGGTAAGAAATTGACCCTAAGTATAGAGGATGAGAGTGTTACCTTTTCAGTTGATAGAGCAATGCAACAACCGCAATCTGCAGATGATACATGTTATTATATTCAAACTATAGATGCACATGCAGAATTATTAGAAGAATTTCCAGAATTACAAGGAACAGGAGAATGTTCTTTAGGAGAAGGTAATGAACCAATTGATGAAGCTGAAATGTTAGCTACACTTATAGCTAATGGATATGAACCAACAACAGAAGAAATTCAAATGCTAAAAGAAGAAGACAGATATCGATATAAATCATCGATAGAAGAACCTCCGAAATTAGAGTTAAAGCCACTTCCAAACCATTTGGAATACGCTTATTTACATGGTGAATCTGAATTACCTGTAATAATATCGTCTTCTCTTACTGAAAATGAGAAATCACAACTCATTTCTGTGTTGAAAGCTCATAAACCAGCCATTGCATGGAAGATTCATGATATTAAAGGAATAAGTCCTTCGTATTGCACACATAAAATCCTTATGGAAGAAGGTCATAAAACGTATGTGCAACGCCAACGAAGACTAAATCCTAATATGCAAGATGTAGTTAAGAAAGAGATTATTAAACTGCTAGATGCAGGTTTGATATATCCAATCTCTGATAGTCCATGGGTAAGCCCAGTTCAATGCGTACCTAAGAAGGGTGGCATGACTGTCATTACAAATGAGAAAAATGAGCTTATTCCTACTAGGACTGTAATAGGATGGCGTGTGTGTATTGATTATAGAAAATTAAATGACGCCACCAGAAAAGATCACTTTCCCTTACCTTTCATTGATCAAATGTTGGAAAGATTAGCCGGAAATAGTTACTATTGTTTTCTAGATGGATTTTCCGGATATTTTCAAATTCCAATAGCACCCGAAGATCAAGAGAAAACCACATTCACGTACCCTTATGGTACTTTTGCTTACAAACGCATGCCATTTGGACTCTGCAACGCCCCATCAACCTTTCAAAGGTGTATGATGACGATTTTTCACGACATGATAAAAGAATGCATGGAAGTTTTCATGGATGACTTTTCAGTCTTCGGTGATACATTTGAATCATGTCTAGTTAATCTGGACCGAATGCTTATTAGATGCGAACAATCAAATCTAGTACTTAATTGGGAGAAATGCCATTTCATGGTTAAAGAAGGCATCGTTCTTGGACATAAAATTTCAAAAGAAGGAATTGAAGTGGATAGAGCTAAAGTAGATGTAATTGCTAAACTTTCACATCCCACCAATGTTAGAGGAGTTAGGAGTTTTCTAGGGCATGCCGGTTTTTACCGAAGTTTCATAAAAGATTTTTCTAAAATTGCCACTCCTATGAATAAACTCCTAGAAAAGGATGCTCCATTCATCTTTTCAGATGAGTGTATCAAATCTTTTAATATTCTTAAAGAGAAACTCACTAATGCGCCGATCATGATAACACCAAATTGGAATCTACCATTTGAACTAATGTGCGATGCAAGTGATTTTGCAATGGGAGCCGTTTTAGGACAAAGGATTGAAAAACGATTTCAACCTATATATTATGCTAGTAAGACGTTACAAGGAGCACAAACAAACTATACAACTACTGAAAAAGAACTCCTTGCTATTGTCTTTGCTTTTGACAAATTTCGATCATATCTCGTTCTAGCAAAAACGGTGGTCTATACCGACCATTCTGCTCTTAGATACCTATTTTTGAAACAAGATGCTAAACCAAGATTAATCCGTTGGATATTACTCTTACAAGAGTTTGATATTGAAATCCAAGATAAAAGAGGAGCAGAAAATCTCGCCGCTGATCATCTTTCTCGTCTTGAAAATCCCGAATTAGAAGTTCTAAATGAATCGGCCATACAAGACAACTTTCCTGATGAATATCTATTGAAGATAGATTATAATGAAATCCCATGGTTTGCAGACTATGCAAACTACTTAGTATATGGATTCCTTGAAAAAGGATTATCGTACCAAAGACGAAAGAAATTCTTCAGTGATATAAAACACTATTTTTGGGAAGATCCACATTTGTTTAAAAGTTGTCCCGATGGAATAATACGCCGATGTGTATTTGGAGATGAAGCTAGTAAAATTTTAAACCATTGTCACACAGGACCAACAGGAGGGCATTATGGGCCTCAACTAACAGCAAGAAAAGTTTATGATGCTGGATTCTATTGGCCTACAATTTACAAAGACGCACACCTTCTTTGCAAATCCTGTGATGCTTGTCAAAGGGCCGGAAAAATAAGTCAACGTGATGAAATGCCACAAAATGTCATCCAAGTATGTGAAGTATTTGACATTTGGGGTATTGACTTTATGGGTCCATTTCCAAAATCTCATAATAATCTATATATACTCGTAGCCATTGATTATGTATCTAAATGAGCGGAAGTACAAGCTCTCCCAACTAACGATGCACGAGTTGTAGTCAACTTTTTAAAAAGTCTTTTTGCAAGGTTTGAGACACCGAAAGCTTTAATAAGTGATCGGGGTACTCATTTCTGTAATAATCAACTTGAGAAAGTTCTTAAAAGATATGGAGTAACTCATAAAATCTCCACCGCATATCATCCACAAACAAGTGGACAAGTTGAAAATACCAACCGAGCTTTAAAACGTATTCTAGAGAAAACCGTAGGATCAAATCCGAAGGAATGGTCCATTAAATTGGAGGATGCACTCTGGGCTTTTAGAACAGCCTGCAAAACTCCAATTGGAACCACACCTTTTAGACTTGTTTATGGAAAAGCATGTCATCTTCCAGTAGAAATTGAACACAAAGCATTTTGGGCTTTGAAGACATGTAATCTTGATTTACATGAAGCCGGACGTCTACGATTAAGTCAACTAAACGAATTAGAAGAATTAAGACATGAAGCATACGATAATTCGTTAATCTATAAGGAAAGAACGAAGAAATGGCATGATAAAAGAATCAGAAGTTCAAAAGAATTTAAAGAAGGAGACAGAGTTCTTCTTTTCAATTCACGATTCAAGCTATTTCCTGGAAAATTGAAATCAAGATGGTCTGGACCATTCATAGTCAAAAAAGTTTTCCCATACGGAACGATAGAATTAATAAATTCAAATGGGATTGAATTTAAAGTTAATGGTCACAGAGTTAAACATTACATACATGGTCCGATGGAAGTTGACAATGAAGTTAATCATAATTTCACCACCCAAGAAAACCTTCAAAATAAAAACATAAATATGTTATCAAAAACATATGAAAAATCAAAACTGGAATATAGGGAGGATTCAAATTTGAGTGATGAAGAAGAATTCCTATACAAACCTCCCATTCCAAGAAACGAAGAAAAATGTGAACAAGAAATTCAAATAGAAATGAAAGAACCAAGGAAAGAACACCCGAAAAAGGTTTACAAACTAACTCGACTTACTAAAGCAGGAGACCCGGGTGAATTTATCATTTCTTGCTTACTTAATGATGGTGCTGTATATAATGGACTCGCAGATTTAGGAGCAAGTGCAAATATTATGTCGCTTTCCTTATACAAAAGATTAGGCATGGGTAAATTAAAACCAACCAAAATAGGTGTTCAATCATTTGACCAAACCATTAAACACCCGGTTGGAATAGCAAATAATTTACTTGTTAACGTGGGAAGTTTGACCTTTGTTGCAAACTTCATAGTGATTAATATGGAGGAAAACCTTAATATTCCTCTAATTCTTGGTCGCCCATTTTTAGCAACCACCGAGGCATTCATTGATGTAAGAGAAGGTAGAATGACACTTAGGGATGGTGATACATCGATCACCTTTGTGAACCGAAAGTTTAGATCTCCACAAACCAAAACTGTTAGACCAATAAAAACGCATAAGGGTGGGGAAGATGAAGAAACACTTAATGATGATCCAATCACAAAGAATGCCGTTGATGATACGAAATTAGATGAACCCATTTTTAACAGTTCAACGAAGAAACTTTATAAACGGATTCACGATGCTAAGATTAAAGAAAACTTTAAGCTATATAACCGATTAATATCCAATTTATCGTCAAAAGAAAAGGCAGTGTTAGTTGAATTTGTGAAAGTTACGGAGGAAATCAACAAATGGATTGAAGTAAAAGTCAAAGATATACAAGTTGTTGATGATTAAATTGAAAATAATGTTAATCACAATTTCAACTAAGTATAGGGGGTTTATGTATTTCTGTTAGAGTTAGATTGTCTGTTTTCGTGTAGTTCTCGAAAATGGAACCCGAATGGTCTTTCCCTAGCAGACCCTAAAGAACTAGTCTTCTCCCCCCATTCTGAATTTTTATTTTTTTAGGTTTTTACAAAATGAAGACTGCCTGTGAACTAAACCATGGTCTAATGCTAGACGCTTTGATCACTAAACGTAATAATGACACACTACCAAGTGAAATAGTATCAGTAATCAGAGAAAGAATGGACGGAGTTAGAAAAGAATCCAGATGCGAAGATAATAAGTTACAATTTGGTAAAGGAAAATCAAAATTCGCAGCAAAAAGAAGAGCACGACACCTAGAAAGATGTCACAAATACGGAAAATGGTCACATGGAGGTAAATGTTCAAATAATCAAACCTATTCAAATACCGAATTTGTTACTTTTTGCAGAGATGGACCGTTCATATGTTTAGAAGAAAAGACACTGAATGCTCGAGGTTACGCCTATGTAGCCATGGAAAACCAATTAAACCGACTATCTTATGAATGTGATAGATCATATAACTAAGAAATCTATTTCGCAGGTATGTTTGTACAGTTTTTATTTTTATTTTTAACCTTTTGATAATAAACGCTAATTTATTCGCTATAAAGTATTAAATTGGTATTGAATAAAATTAGGTTTGGCGACCGAAATTATTGATATCATTCAAAAATTTATTACATCACTGCGAAATTTAACGTTTATTCTTAAGGTATAAATATCTTTAATCAATCAACCCAAAATATTTCAAAAATTCGCCATGAGTTAAATTAGGTCTTGGAACCGAAATTACTTTACCGAAAAGAGGGGCGCATATTTTTGATAATATTTGATTGATTAAAGTGGGATAAAAAGCCAAAAAGATTTTTAATTTTATTTTTACCATGTTTTTAAAATTAATATATAAATCTTAAATTAATATTGTAAACTTTGTAAAAACAATATATTTAAAATTGTAAATATTTGAAAAATTAATATAAGTTTGGTGTGAATTTATAATATAAATTTTTAAATTAAGTTTGGTGTGAATCTTTAATTTTTAAAAATATGAATTTTTAATTTTATGCATTTCAAATTTTAAAAGTTTGGTGTGAATTTTTAATATTAATTTTGAATTTTATATTTAAATTGTGTGAATTTAAAAACAAAAATTTACTTTATCTCATTAAGTTAAAAATATGATTTTTAAAATTCGTCGTAAGTTGAAGACTAGGTATTTGAACCGAAATTGCTTTACCCGAGGGAGGGACGAGAACTTTTATTATCATTATTTTTAATCTTATTGAATTAAAGTATGCCAAAAACATTTAAAAAAAAACCCAAAAATCTTAGCTTTTAAAACAATCGCTACAAAAAGACAAATTTTAAAATTTTGTCGAGGGACGGACTAGGACATCGATCCGAAACGACCTCGTCCTAAATAACAAGGAAAACAAAATTTTAAAAAATTAATTACTTAATTGTTTTATAAGTTAATGATTTTATAAAAAAAAAAAACAAACTCCGCGACTCGCGGAGTTTGAAGTTTCAAACACCGCGACTCGCGGAGATATCGAATTACAGAAAAAAAAATATAAGAGCTGGAACAGATCAGTCCCAAACCCACAAACACACCAATACTGCGAAATAACTGCCGAAAATAACCCCCAAAATCACAATTTTTAATCGTTAATCATCAAATCTTTTACTAAAATCATGTTGAGAAGGATGCTATCAAGGAATTACTCAAGAAAAACGGTAAATTTCTACACCTAAACACCATTTAATCCGAAATTAGTGTTCTTGAGCAATTTTTTCCCCAATTTGATTTTGATGCTTTTTAGTGTAATTATGCTTAAATTGTTTATGTATTATGCTTGTATAACCTAGATTGATGCTATTTAACATGATTAGAAGCCTTAAACTTCAAATTTTGAGTAATCTAGGGTTTGTGTTCTTGAGCAAATTTGGGGCTTGTTGATATAAACAGGTTATGGCCGATTTTTGTCATGAATTGTTGCTAAATTAAGTAGTGTAACATGTTTAGGTAGTTAAATGATCCAAATTTGAGCCTAAACATGATTTTGAGAATTAAAGTGGACTTTTTCAAGTCTAAAAATTCATGAACTTGATTTTTGAGAGATAATGCCATTTGAAACTTGTTTAATTGCTAGTAATGATTATTTTGACATGTTATTTGAGTTGAATGCTTATGAACTTGGCGAACATTTTCGTATATGCTTATTTGAAAAAGTGTAGATTTGATAAAAATGTGAAAATGAGCTTAGGTTTGATATAAATTGATCATGTCATTGTAATTATTTTGATTGATGATTTTGCTGATACTAATGCATATTTGGATGCACAAAAATTGTGTTTGATGTATTTTGCAGACTGAAAGGGGTGAATCTCCATCCCAAGCTTGCAAGGCTCCTGCTGAGAATGCGGAACAACAGGAGGTGGATAACTACTACAAGCAAGATATACCTCATCCAGTCATGACATTTTCTGATATGCACTTGGAAGATTTGCACCCGAACCTGAGATTTGACAGACTTTGGATAGATTATCCAAAATACCAAAGGGGTTTGCATACTCTTCATTCTAAAGTTGTTGAGGTACCTAGGGTCATAGAATGGGGACCATTAGAAGCTGTAGAATTGGCCGGGCCAATTAGGGAATTACTTGCACATAGGTATGGTAATTCTACTTTTAATGACTGGGTACGTTTATTCACCATGCGTAGACCTGTATATAAAGTATGGTGTGAAGAATTGTTGTGTAATATAGAATTAAATGATCGGGTAGCTAGTTTAACCGATCGATCTTTTATTAGATTTTTGTTAGGAGGTTCGATGCGCCACATGTCTTTACTAGACATGGCTCAGGCTTTACGTATATATACGCCTGAGGAGTTAGCATCTGCCGATTGTAGAGAGTTGATACTAAATGGTAGAAAGATAGATGAAAATTTTGATACACATGGTGTATGGAGTCAAATGACAAGCCATCACCGATTCAAAGGGGGAATTTACTCTTATTTGGATATAGATAGAGCTGAATTAAGAGTAATTCATAGGTTTTTAGCTAATTCGATTACACAAAGAGGTAAGAACAAGGAAAAAGTAAATGAACAGGATTTGTTTTACCATATGTGTATTCGAGACCCACAAAGCGCTGTAAGTATACCTTATTGTGTGGGTTATTATTTATCAGCTATGGTTAGGGGGATGAGACCGCATAGCATAATAGGAGGTGGTATTTTTATTACTTTGATTGCTGAATATCTCGGTGTGGATATAAGTCGGGGGGAATTATTAGTCGAAGAACCAGAACCCCGCGATACTATAGGTTTAAATGTATACCATGGTGCGAAAGTTTTGAAGAGGCAAAATAACGCCGCAGTACAATACCATGGTAGACATCCACAGGTTGAGAGAAACCAACAGCAAGGTAATGTAGGAGGGGGAAATGAAATGCAAGAAATGCAAAGGTTTATAGCTTCACAGGAGTACGAAAATGCTAGACAGAGAGCATTTGAAGATTGGCAACTTCATCAGAACCAAATCATAGCTCATTGCCAACATATAGGTAGAAACTATATTCCTACTCCAAAACCCATATTCCCTCCCTGGTCTATAGAGATGCAACCACCGTATCCTACGTATCACCCTGCCGAAGCATTCTATAGCACCTATGGTTATGCTTGGAACCCCTATTGGTATCAGTATCATCCCTAGTCTACTTAGTTTTATTTATTTTGTAATTTGTAATGTTGATACGTTTAATACTTATTTAATATTGTAATAGTTTTTATAATTTTCTAACTTTTATTCTTAGATTTTAATAATTTTTTGAATGTGGGGTAATATACCAAACTTCAAAAATATGTATATATGTTTGCAGTTTATCTTATGAACACAACAGGGTAAAACAACACATTTTCAAAGACTGGCATTAAGTTCAGCAAAAGCAACTAATTTTGACGACAAGATGCAAAATATATGTGAAATAACAACAAGACGGAATGAACAAATGATGTGCACCATTTATCATTCAGCAAACAAACGCCAATATATTTGGAAACTTTGGTAAAAATTTAATCATTTTCGCACAAATCACCCTCAATAATTTAAATTGTTACTGATTTCTTGCAAATGAGGGCATTGCAAGATCTTAAGTGTGGGAAGGGGTTAAATTCTTTTGGATTTTAAAATTTTTACTTTATACACTTGGTTACCATTAAAAATACTAGTAAAGCAGTAGTTGTATTAGAATCTAGTGCTCTCTGATAATAAAAGAACAGCCCTAGTCTTATATACTGACTACCCAATTCTAGTAAAATTTTTCAAAATTTTCAATTAAATGAACTCAAAATCATGTTTATACATATTTATGAACGATAAAACTAGGTTTTAACACCGAAATTATTGTAACCTCGGAAAGGACATAAATTGAGAAACAAACCAAAATGTTAAAATTCATTTAAAATGGAATATAAGACAATAAAAAGAAAAATAAAAGCCAAGTGTGGGAAAATTCTCCAAGTTATTCAAAACATATATCATATATTTCTGTAACAAATAACTGAAAATACTTTTGCTTTGGACTAAACTAAACTGTTTTACCCGATGAAAGAAAAGAAAGATGGATCTACAAGATGAATCAATTCCATCATTAAAAGGAAGTAAAGTCTTCCGAAAAAGAAACGCGCTTCTTGATTTAGGTCATGAAGTTGTCGTCCAGACCAGCTGTAGGTTGACGAAAAACCTAGAAAAGTCATCACTAGAATCTGCAGGAAATCCACGGACCTCAGCATTAAACAGGGTCACCAAGTGGTCAGATTTGTCCTAACCATGAGAAGGATTTATCTCGTACAATGGGGGGGCACCATGCAAATTAGCTGGATAAGACTAATGAATCAGATCCCCAGAAAGGATAATCTCCTTAAAGATTAAAAATCAACTTTTACGACTGATATTACTCAATCCTTGAGATTGACCTTAAAGATTGAGAATTCAAACTCATGGAATTCAATGATATCTAAACTCGAGCTTGAACGAGAAAATATTTTGATCAAATTATAAACCGATTTGTTTTCTGAAAATCCATTTTCAATGCGTTCATTACCTTTGAACGTAAAATCCTAGGAATTCACCTGGAATTCATTAGGTCACCTGAACTAAATCGGGTGTCAACCGTAAGAACGGTGGTTGCATAGTGGTCAAAGACAGGACCTTGTGCCAGACCGAAAAATTATAAGGGTGAGCTTTACTATTGCTCCTACCAAGGATAGTAATTACGTCCGACACGTTATAGACCATAATTAAAAGCATGTCAGGGGACATAGCCTTAACAGTTGCTTGTTCAACGCTTTCCTTTACAACCGGACGGTAGTTTACCGAAAGGTAATATACGGGACAAGTAAACTGGACGTGTTGCTTTCCAAATACAAGGTTAGCAAGTGGGTGACACAAAACCATAAGTTTTGAGCTAAAATTTTCAAATCTGAAACCCACCAAACCCACAAAAATATTTTGCAAACACCGGTAAAGGGTTATTCTGGAAAACTTATCTAGGGTAAAAACTAGATTTAATATTCAAAAGATCAAATGTTTTCATAAAGATCCAATTTCCTTAATGGATCTAAATTTTTATAGTCATGTGGGACTATAAACCATATCGTTACTACCATTGTTTATACCACCGTATAGAAATCAC
Organism: Rutidosis leptorrhynchoides; assembly: GCF_046630445.1. NCBI lineage: Eukaryota > Viridiplantae > Streptophyta > Magnoliopsida > Asterales > Asteraceae > Rutidosis > Rutidosis leptorrhynchoides. The sequence continues at coordinate 371,240,896 of NC_092340.1, read as the reverse complement.
TGATGTACAAAGTGTGAAGAATAAAGAAGTGATTCTAATATTTCAGGACGATATTGCTTGAGGACAAGCAACGCTCAAGTGTGGGAATATTTGATAATGCTAAAAACGAACATATATTTCATAGCATTATTCCTCAAGAAAGACAAGCTTTTAGTTGCAATTGTTCTATTTAAAAGTGATATTCGTTTAAATAATAAAAGGTGAAGACAAAAGACAGATTCGACGAATTGAAGACGCAAACGACCAAAAAGCTCAAAAGTACAAAAGACAATCAAAGAGGTTCCAATTATTGATAAGAAACGTCTCGAAATTACAAGAGTACAAGATTCAAAACGCAAAGTACAAGATATTAAATTGTACGCAAGGACGTTCGAAAATCCGGAACTGGGACCAGAGTCAACTCTCAACGCTCGACGCAACGGACTAAAAATTACAAGTTAATTATATATATAAATATAATATAATATATAATTAATTATATTAATTATATATATATTATATTTATAAAATAAATCGTCGGCAAACAAAGAGCCAAAAGCTGGTGAGCTGTATTTACAAACTCCGCGACTCGCGGAGTTTGAAGGCAAAATGGGCCGCGAGTCGCGGAGGCCCAAATTCTGAAAGTCCCTATAAAGCCAACCGAATTCTGATCATTTTTTATACACAATATATATCCATCTCTCTATCTATATCGTAATATATATATATATTATAATTTTAATTTTAATTTTAATTTTAATCCTAATAATAAGGGTATGTTAGCGAATGTTATAAGGATGTAAGTCGAAATTCTGTCCGTGTAACGCTACGCTATTTTTAATCATTGTAAGTTATGTTCAACCTTTTTAATTTAATGTCTCGTAGCTAAGTTATTATTATGCTTATTTATACCGAAGTAATCATGATGTTGGGCTAATTACTAAAATTGGGTAATTGGGCTTTGTACCATAATTGGGGTTTGGATAAAAGAACGACACTTGTGGAAATTAGACTATGGGCTATCAATGGGTTTTATATTAACTAAACAATACCTTGTTAATTTAATATACAAACTTATAATTCGACATATTTATATATAACCACATACGCTTGACTGGGTACGGTGGGCGGGATATCTATAAATACCAATAATTATTCATTTTACCGGATACGGAACTGGATTAATAGTTTATAGACTTGTTGAAACAGGGGTGAATTACATTCAAGGGTAATTGGTGTAATTGTTAACAAAGTAGTAAAACCTTGGTTTACACGCAGTCGATAACCTGGTGTATTCATTAAACAAAGTATTAAAACCTTGTTACAATTCGAATTCCCAATTAGTTGGAATATTTAACTTCGGGAATAAGAATAATTTGACGAAGGCTTTCGCTCTTTATATTTATGACTGATGGACTATTATGGACAAATCCGTATGGACATATTAAATAATGCAGGACAAAGGACAATTAACCCATGGGCATAAAACTAAAATCAACACGTCAAACATCATGATTACGGAAGTTTAAATAAGTATAATTCTTTTATTTCATATTTTATTTCCTTTATTTTATATTTAATTGCACTTCTAATTATCGCATTTTTATTTATTGTCATTGTATTTAATTGCACTTTTAATTATCGTACTTTTTAATTATCGCAAGTTTATTTTATCGCTCTTTTATTATTCGCAATTTCATTATCGTTATTTACTTTACGCTTTAATTTAAGTCTTGTATTTATTTTTAATATTTTACATTTAGTTTTAACTGCGACTAAAGTTTTAAAATCGACAAACCGGTCATTAAACGGTAAAAACCCCCCTTTATAATAATAATATTACTTATATATATATATATTTGTATTTTTATAAAAGTAAACTAATATAGCGTTAAGCTTTGTTTAAAGATTTTCCCTGTGGAACGAACCGGACTTACTAAAAACTACACTACTGTACGATTAGGTACACTGCCTATAAGTGTTGTAGCAAGGTTTAAATATATCCATTCTCTAAATAAATAAATATCTTGTGTAAAATTGTATCGTATGTAATAGTATTTCCTGCTAAAATATAAAGCTATTTTATATACACCCCGCTACCACATCAGAACAAAACAAAATACTTTTATACTTTATATAAAAAATATATTTTCTTTTTATTTAAACACTTAAATAGATATATATACTTTTTTTTTATGTTTTTATATTTTTGTATTTTTAACAAAATATTTTTACAAAATAAGAAATATTATATTTTTACAAAAATATCTTAAAAACTAATTTTTTTATAGCGTTTCGCTTCGGCGTTGTTGAGTTCCCCGGCAGCGGCGCCAAAAATACTTGATGTGTGCGATGTGTAGTACGAAATAGATTATATTTTACTACGAAATACTATTAAATACGGTACAATTTATATTTATATATTTATAGAATGAGATATACCTAAACCTTGCTACAACACTTATAGGCAGTGTACCTAATCGTAGAGTAGTGTAATTTTTAGTAAGTCTGGTTCGTTCCACAAGGAGCTAACTGAGTTTAACGCTATATATGTTTTAAACTATATTCGTATATATATATATATATATATATATATATATATATATATATATATATATATATATATATATATATATATATATATATATATATATATATATATATATATATATATATATATATAAGTAATATTATTATTATTATAAAAAGGGAATTTTACCGTTTAATGACTGGTTTGTCGATTTTATGTCTTAAATCACAATTAAAACCTATTGTAAAATATTAAATATAAATATAACTTAATTTAAAGCGTAAAGTAAATGATGATAAATAAAAGTACAATAATTAAAAGTGCGGTAATTTAAAGTACAATAAATAAAATGACGAAAAATAAAAGGACGGTAAATAAAAGTGCGAAGAGATATAAATTAAAGGAATTTTATGCTTATTTAAACTTCCGTAATCATGATGTTTGACGTGTTGATTTTAATTTATTACCATGAGTTAATTGTCCTTTGTCCTGGATTATTCGATATGTCCATCTGATTTTTGTCCATAACAGTCCATCGGTCATAAATATAAAGTGCGAGTGTCCTCGTCAAATTACCCTTAAACCCGAAGTCAAATATTCCAACTAATTAGGGACTTAAAGTGTAACAAGGTCATAATACTTTGTTAATGATTACACCAGGTTATCGACTGCATGTAACCCAAGATTTTAATACGTTGTTAACAATTACATCAAGTGTCCTTGTATGTAATCCACCCTTGTTTTAATGAGTCCATTGACTATTAATCCATTCCCGTGTCCGGTTAAATGAACGATTATTAGTATTTATAAATATCCCGCCCATCGTGTCCGATCGAGTGTATGTGGTTATTTATAATTACCTCAAATTGTAAATCTCTATATTAAATTAACAAACTATCATTTAGTTAAACAAATATAAAGCCCATTAATAGCCCATAATCTAATTTCCACAAGTGTCGGTCTTTTGTCCAAACCCCAATTATGGTCCAAAGTCCAATAACCCAGTCTTAATATTTAGTCCAACATCACGATTACTTCGGCTTAAATAGACATAATAATAATTTAGCTACGAGACATTAATTTAAAAAGTTGAACATAACTTACAATGAGTTTAATCGCGTAGTGTTACACGGACAGAATTTTGACTTACAAACTTATAACATTCATCACTATAACCTTATTATTATTAACTTAATATTAAAATTATAATTATAAAATATAAATATAAATATATTGAGAGAGAGTAAGAGATCAGTTGATGAAGGTGTACTCCTCTCGTCCGAATTCGATTGCTATTTATAGGACCTGGCCAGATATTTCACTCCATACGATCGCATGGAGTTTCTTCTTCATGGCCATGCGATCGCATGGCCTCCTGGGGCAGCTCACAATGCTTTGTCTTCTTGTTTTGCCAACACGTTTAAATATAAATATATAATATATATAATTTTATATAATTATATATATATTATATTATATTCATGTGGATAGTTGACTTGTAATTTTAGATCCATTGCGTCGCGCGTTGATACTCGGCTTATGTCCCGATTCCGGATTTTCGAACGTCCTTTCGTACGATTTAATATCTTGTACTTTGCGTTTCGCGGCTCGTACTCTTGTAACTTTTAGACGTTTCTCAGCAATAATTTGAACCACTTGGATTGTACTTTGTACTTTTTAGCGTTTTGGTCGTTTGCGTCTTCAAATCGTCGAATCTGTCTTTTGTCTTCACCTTTTATTATTTAAACGAATATCACTTGTAAATAGAACAATTGCAACTAAAAGCTTGTCTTTCTTGAAGGATAATGCTATGAAATATATGTTCGTTTTTAGCATTATCAGACGTCTTAACCAACATCAAAATTTTGACCAACGATAGTATGCTTCTATGAATAGAAGCAATTAACATAAGTACGAGACACAAAGGTCATTACAAATTCATTGTTCAAAAGTAACATAAATTGTGAATGCAAGGTAAATGTTTCATGCGAAGACATCTCTAACAAAAGCAGCGGGAGTCTACACAGCAAGACTACTACAGCGGAAGCATCAAACCTCTAAGTACCTGAGAAAACATGCTTAAAAATGTCAACACGAATGTTGGTGAGCTATAGTTTAAATGTAAGGTAGGCCACGAGATTTCGTATTTCAAAACAGTATGAAAAGTATATGCTCAACCGTGGGCACTTGGTAACTAACTTAACGTAAATATCACCCCCTAAAAGTACACTTGGCGAGTGCGTAAGTTTACGAAGTATTAAACACCCGTTAAATGCTAGCGCGACTAGCCCGAGTGGGGATGTCAAACCCTATGGATCCATATCTAAGATTCGCGTTCATCGGTTCAAAAACCAATGACTAAACGTTACCGAGCTAAGGGAAAGGTTTATGCCGTTGTATAACCCACACATATATAAAGTTTAAGTACTCGTGCCTAGTATGTAAAACGTAAAAAGTGCATGTATTCTTAGTCCCAAAATAGTTAAAGTAAAAAGGGATGCTATAACTCACAGTGAAAAGTAGTAAAGTCGATACGAGATAAGTAAGCAAGTAGTTGGTTCGAAAGGTCCTCAACCTAAGTCAAAAGTTACTAAGTCAGTAAATCATTCCTAAAGGTTTCAAATTATGTAAATTAGGTCTTAAGTATCATCATCATTCACCATCAATCAAAAAGAGTAAAGTAAGTTTTCAATCAAGAATAGAGATCGAAACAAAGGCTGATTTCATTCAGCTGCCACGACCTCTACACAAACTGAAATGAGGTGAGACCAGTGGCCATGGCTCCGTATATGAGTCCTTTAACCACTGACAAATTTTCAGAACCAAACACTTCTTCGTTTGACCGTGGCAATGGTTTAAGTGCGAGTAAGTCAGAAATTTCAGCACGACGTTATAAGGGCGTAGTGACTTTCGGAATGCTATAAATCCTAAACCGTACATCGGATTTAGGCGAGGCCTAAATGGAAAATCATCTACTCGAACCGAAATAACTGGAAATAAACTTTACAGTAGCCCAGGGAGTCTGGTCAGACCCAGAAAACAGTAAGCAAAGTGCTCTGGTGGGATTCTTGGTGCTTGATGTTCATCACGATTCACATCCTTGATGCTTGTAGCTTCAAGTGTACAACTCGTTGATGTGTTTGCATCACCTTAACCAAGTTTTGACCATCATGACACTAGTGTATTTCTAAGATAAATAGCAACTCATTTAAGGGTTGTAAGAAGGTTGATGAACCAAAGTTACATCAAGATCTTAGATCCGACACATACATGAGTTCTAATAGTAATAGTAAGTTATAAACTTGAATGTAAACTAAATAAACAAGATCTTAAGTTGTAGAACTTAGATCTTAGTTAGATCTTGAAGATCCTAGACTAAAAAGTCTAGATCTGGTGTTCTTAAGTTAAACCCTAAGTTATAGAACTTGGATCTTCACTTTAATAAAACCATAAGTTATGAAACTTAGATTTTAATCTTGTAGGATGTATATAAGCTTATAAGCTTTTGTTTTAGACAAAATTGGAAGACCATAAGCTATAGAAACTTAGATCTAACATAAGTGTATAAAGTTATAACTAGAAAGTTTAACTTCCATGTTCTTGAACTTACAAAGTTTAAACTTTGGTTTCAAGAAAAATGAGATCAAGTTTAACTAGTAATACTTGACCAAAATTATACAATCACGAAATAAATAAAAAAATGAAGAAATAAACTAAAGTTACAAGTAACAAGTTCATGTTTGTTTCATACTTAAGGAGATTCAAGTCAAAGCTTGGATCTTAAGAAAATAAACCTTAAGTTTCCAAAACATGAACACAAGTAAGATCTTAAAGCTTATGAACTTTAGATCTTTATAACATTTCAAGTGTAGAACCATAAGCTAACAAGCTTAAATCCTTGTTCTTGATTTCTCATCAAACAAAGGATGGAAGAAGCAAGATTACATGAAGATACAAACTAGAAAGTTTGATCTTTAACAACAAACAATAATCAAGTAGATTGATGATGCTAGTAGGCGGTTTTCAAAGGAAGAAAGAAGAAGAAAAAAAGATTTTACTTACAATTTAGAGAGAAAGTGGTGTAAGAATGATGTGTGTGAAATGGAGTAAAACTTGTATATATGTGATAATGCTAAAAATGAACATATATTTCATAGCATTATCCCTCAAGAAAGACAGGCTTTTAGTTGCAATTGTTCTATTTACAAGTGATATTCGTTTAAATAATAAAAGGTGAAGACAAAAGACAGATTCGACGAATTAAAGGCGCAAACGACCAAAAAGCTTAAAAGTACAAATTACAATCAAAGTGGTTCCAATTATTGATAAGAAACATCTCAAAATTACAAGAGTACAAGAAGGAAAAACGCAAAATACAAGATATTAAATTGTACGCAAGGACGTTCGAAAATCCGGAACCGGGACCAAAGTCAACTCTCAACGCGCGACACAACGGAGCAAAAATTACAAGTCAACTATGTACATAAATATAATATAATATATAAATAATTCTTAAAATTATTTATATATTATATTTATTTATTAAAATATCGGCAAAACAAGAAAACAAAACCATGTGACTGGAACCAGCTGGCCATGCGATCGCATGGCCAGGAAGAACAAATGTCATGCGGTCGCATGACCCCAATATGCTGGCCACATCTATAAATTTCTTGTGTTTTGGCCAAAATAAACACATCTTTTTCTTTCTTCATCTCTCAACGTATTTATATATATATATATATATATATATATATATATATATATATATATATATATATATATATATATATATATATATATATATATATATATATATATATATATATATATATTATAATTTTAATTTTAATTTTAATTTTAATTTTAATTTTAATTTTAATTTTAATAATAATAAGGGTATGTTAGTGAATGTTGTAAGGGTGTAAGTCGAAATTCTGTCCGTGTAACGCTACGCTATTATTAATCATTGTAAGTTATGTTCAACCTTTTTAAATTAATGTCTCGTAGCTAAGTTATTATTATGCTTATTTAAGCCGAAGTAATCATGATGTTGGGCTAAATATTAAAGACGGGGTAATTGGGCTTTGTACCATAATTGGGGTTTGGACAAAAGAACGACACTTGTGGAAATTAGACTATGGGCTATTAATGATCTTTATATTTGTTTAATTGAATGATAATTCGTTAATTTAATATAAAAATTACAATTAGACGTACCTATAAATAACCATATACACTCGATCGGACACGATGGGCGGGATATTTATAAGTACTAATAATCGTTCATTTAACCGGACACGGGAATGGATTAATAGTTAATGGACTTATTAAAATAGGGGTGAATTACATACAAGGAAAATTGGTGTAATTATAGTTTAAGTCCCCAATTAGCTGGAATATTTGACTTCGGATATAAGAATAATTTGACGAGGACACTCGCACTTTATATTTATGACTGATGGACTGTTATGGACAAAAACCAAATGGACATATCGAATAATCCAGGACAAAGGACAATTAACCCATGGTAATAAACTAAAATCAACACGTCAAACATCATGATTATGGAAGTTTAAATAAGCATAATTACTTTATTTCATATTTTATCGCACTTTTATTTACTGTCATTTTATTTATCGCACTTTTAATTATCGTACTTTTTAATTATCGTAACTTTTATTTACTGTCATTTTATTTATCGCACTTTTAATTATCGCAATTTTATTATCGTCATTTACTTTACGCTTTAAATTAAGTTTTATTTTTAATATTTTACATTAGGTTTTAACTGCGACTAAAGTTTTAAAATCGACAAATCGGTCATTAAACGGTAAAAACCCCCTTTTATAATAATAATACTACTTATTTATATATATATATTTACAAATACAGTTTTAAAAAATATAGCGTTAAACTTGGCTAGCTCCCTGTGGAACGAACCGAACTTACTAAAAACTACACTACTGTACGATTAGGTACACTGCCTATAAGTGTTGTAGCAAGGTTTAGGTATATTCACTCTATAAATAAATAAATAAATAACTTGTGTAAAATTGTATCGTATTTAATGGTATTTCCTAGTAAAAATATAACTATTTTGTACCCCTTCGCTTTAACATCAAGTATTTTTGGCGCCGCTGCCGGGGAAAGCTTAAACGCCGAAAGCGAAACGCTATAAAAAAAGATTTTTAATTTACTTTTGTAAAAATACGTTTTAATTTTAAAAAAAAAACAAAAATATAAAATATATATATATATATATATATATATATATATATATATATATATATATATATATATTTAAGAGTTTGTTTAAAATATATAGAATTATAAAGTTTTTATTTTTATTTAAAAATTAAGTTTTTATTTAATTTTTATATATATTTTGTATAAATATAAAACAGAAAACAGAAAGAAAAAAAAACATATAAAAAGTATTCGGGCCAAGGTACTGTAGCAGCCCAACTTCTGGCCTGAAACCCTAGCCCATGCGATCGCATGAACCCAAAGGCAAAAATCCATGCGACCGCATGAACCTTTCTGACACGCCAGGTTTGACTTCCAACAGCAATAATTACGGTGTATTATTATTAATTATTATTGATTAACCCTAATTAGGGTATAGTTATTTTATTATTTAGTTTTATTTTGTATTTTTAGTAATAATTAGTTTTATTAAATTATAAAATTAATACTTTTATAGAATAAATAATATAAAAATAATATTTTTATAAAAATTGTATTTTTATAAATTTAAGTTTCTTTTTATATTTATATCTTTTTAATCGTTTATTCGTAAATTGTATGTTTTTCGCTCGTAATTAATTTTAATATAGTATTTGCCGTAGTTTTTTTTTATTTCTAGATTTTTAGGCTTTGCCGTAAAATCCCTTAAATGCTTTTTCTTTAGACTAAGATTTAGGTGCTTTAGAATTTTGCGACGCCGTTTTTATATTTTAGTACTTTTTAAGTTATTACTGTTTTGAATATAGAATTCCTTTTAAGCTTTAATATCTTTAGACGCAACTTTTAATTCTTAGTTTTTAGACTCTTAAGTTTCGACGCACTACGTTCTTTTTATTATTTTTCGACCATTTATTTTTCGATGTTTTTCCGACGCGCTCTTTTTCTTTCTTATTTCACGACGCTCTAGTTTTTAGGATATAGAATTTTCTATTTCTTCTCTAAAATTTCTTTAAATTTCAACGAAAAATTATTTTAAGTGGTTAAATTGATAGACATCCAAAATTTTCTGGTTCGTAGTAATAGTTGGATTTGTTAGTGGCGAGTTGTGGGCTTCCGATTTAAAGGGTCCTGGCTACCTGCTGCATCTATTGGCTATTCGAAACGTGGGCAAAATCAGAAAAGTCTATTAATTTGATAACTTATATAATTTTTATCTTTTATAACTAATAGGATATTCAGTGAATGCACCGAGTAAAAGGTTCACCACCTTTTATACGTTCACCACCTGTAACTCGATCAAGACATCTAGCCAATATTGTCGCCGTTGATTTTTCTTTAGAATCGTCATCCAGCCGACCAAGTACTCCAATTCAAATTTCCGATAATCCATTTTTTGAACCCGACCTCACAATTGAGAATTCGGAGGATATTCAGGGACAATTCAGAGATCCTGAACCACTAATCTTTCCTCCGGAACCACCAATTATTCAAACGGAGATTGTCGAAGAACAACCCATTAAATCAGAATCCTCTAGTGATTCAGATTCAACAAATTCAATAATGGAAAATCTGGAACCTCTAAGTATGGAAGACCGAATGAGAGCTAAACGCACTGGCCAAGGTCACGCAATTACTCAACCTGATATTAATGCTCCAGATTATGAAATCAAAGGACAAATCCTACATATGGTAACTAATCAATGCCAATTTAGTGGTGCGCCGAAGGAAGATCCAAATGAACATCTTCGTACCTTTAATAGGATCTGTACTCTATTTAAAATAAGAGAAGTGGAGGATGAACAGATATATCTCATGTTATTTCCCTGGACTTTAAAGGGAGAAGCCAAAGATTGGTTAGAATCATTACCTGAAGGGGCGATTGATACATAGGATGTTTTAGTTGAAAAATTTCTTAAACAATTCTTTCCGGCATCTAAAGCCGTGAGACTTCAAGGAGAAATTGTTACGTTCATACAAAAGCCAAATGAAACTCTATATGAAGCATGGACAAGATTTGGAAAGTTATTGAGATGATGTCCGCAACATGGTTTAGACACTTATCAAATAGTACAAATATTCTACCAAGGATGCGACATCACTACACGAAAAGACATCGATATAGCAGCTGGTGGTTCCATTATGAAGAAAACCGCAACTGACGCTTACAAAATTATTGATAACACTGTTTCCCACTCACATGAGTGGCATCAAGAAAAAGATATCGTTAGATCATCTAAAGCGGCTAGAGCCAATTCTAGCCATGACTTTGATTCCATTTCTGCAAAGATAGATGTTGTCGAGAGACGAATGAAAAAGATGACTAAAGATATTCACTCAATAAGAATTAGTTGTGAGCAGTGTGGAGGACCACATTTGACAAAAGATTGTCTCGGTATTGAACAAACAATGGAACAAAGAGAGAATGTTTCATACATGAACCAAAGGCCTGGAAATAATTATCAGAATAATTATCAACCGCCAAGACCAATCTACAATCAAAATCAGAATTATAACCGAAATGTTCCATGCAACAATCAACAAGGTCCTAGCAATCAACAAGTATCTAACAATCCTTACAATCAGCAAAGACCTATTTTTCAAAATAAACCAATACAAACCGATGATAAAAAGCCAAATTTAGAAGATATGATGTCAAAGCTAGTTGAATCTCAAACGCAGTTTTTCACATCTCAGAAACAAACCAATGAACAAAATGCTCAAGCATTTAGAAATCAACAAGCTTCTATTCAAAATTTGGAACAAGAAGTAAGTAACCTAGCAAGGTTGATAGGTGAAAGAAAACCGGAAAGTCTACCTAGTGATACAAATGCTAACCCCCGAAATGAAACAGCTAAAGCCATTACCACAAGAAGTGGTATTACACTTAAACCACCTGAAATACCTGTAATTTCTGATGATTCTATTCCTACTTCACAAGAACCACAACCTGAGCAAGATAAGGAAACAGAACCGGTAGTTGAAAAGGTTAATGAAGATAACACAGTTAAGGCAAAACCTTATGTTAAACCATACCAACCACCACTTCCTTACCCGAGTAAAATGAGAAAAGAAAGACTTGAAGCCGAGCAATCTAAATTCTTGGATATGTTTAAACAAATAAATGTCAATCTTCCTTTCATTGATGTAATTTCAGGAATGCCTAGATATGCCAAATTCTTGAAAGATCTAATCACAAATAGAAAGAAAATGGAAGAACTCTCAGCTGTTACTATGAATGCAAATTGTTCTGCAGTGCTGTTAAATAAGATACCAGAAAAACTCTCCGATCCAGGAAGTTTCACGATTCAATGTTTTCTGGGTAGTCTTAGTTCAATAGAAGCATTGGCAGACTTAGGTGCTAGTATAAATTTAATGCCGTATTCACTATATGCGAAACTAGACCATGGAGAATTGAAACCAACACGAATAAGCATACAACTAGCCGATCAATCAGTAAAATATCCTAGAGGGATAATGGAGAACATGCTAGTTAAAGTTGGTACTTTAGTATTTTCAGTAGATTTTGTTATTCTGGACATGGAAGAAGATTCTCGAGTTCCTCTCATATTAGGAAGACCATTCTTAAACACGGCTAAAGCAATAATAGACGTGTTCGGTAAGAAACTGACCCTAAGTATAGAAGACGAGAGTGTTACCTTTCCAGTTGATAGAGCCATGCAACAACCGCAATCTGCAGATGATACATGTTATTATATTCAAACTATAGATTCACATGCAGAATTGTTAGAAGAATTTCCAGAATTACAAGGAACAGGAGAATGTTCTTTAGGAGAAGGAATTGAACCAATTGATAAAACTGAAATGTTAGCTACACTTATGGTTAATGGATATGAACAAACAATAGAAGAAATTCAAATGAGATATCGATATAAATCATCGATAGAAGAACCACCGACATTAGAGTTAAAGCCACTTCCAAACCATTTGGAATATGCTTATTTACATGGTGAATCTGAATTACCTGTAATAATATCGTCTTCTCTTACTGAAAATGAAAAATCTCAACTCATTTCTGTGCTAAAAGCTCATAAACCAGCTATTGCATGGAAGATTCATGACATTAAAGGTATAAGTCCTTTGTATTGCACACATAAAATCCTTATGGAAGAAGGTCATAAAACGTATGTGCAACGCCAACGAAGACTAAATCCTAATATGCAAGATGTTGTTAAGAAATAAATTATTAAACTGCTAGATGCAGGTTTAATTTATCCAATCTCTGATAGTCCATGTGTAAGCCCAGTTCAATGCGTACCTAAGAAAGGTGGCATGACTGTCATCACAAATGAAAAAAATGGGCTTATTCCTACTAGGACTGTAACAGGATGGCGTGTTTGTATTGATTATAGAAAAATTAAATGACGCCACCAGAAAAGATCACTTTTCCTTACCTTTCATTGATCAAATGTTGGAAAGATTAGCCGGAAATAGTTACTATTGTTTTCTTGACGGTTTCTCCGGATACTTTCAAATTCCAATAGCACCCGAGGACCAAGAGAAAACCACATTCATATGCCCTTATGGTATTTTTGCTTACAAACGCATGCCATTTGGACTTTGCAATGCCCCTGCAACCTTTCAAAGGTGCATGATGGCTATTTTTCATGACATGATAGAAGAATGCATGGAAGTTTTCATGGATGACTTTTCAGTCTTCGGTGATACTTTTGAATCATGTCTAGTTAATCTTGAACGAATGCTTATTAGATGCGAACAATCAAATCTAGTTCTTAATTGGGAGAAATGCCATTTCATGGTTAAAGAAGACATCGTTCTCGGTCATAAAATTTTAAAGGAAGGAATTGAAGTGGATAGAGCTAAAGTAGATGTAATTGCTAAACTTCCACATCCCACCAATGTTAGAGGAGTTAGGAGTTTTCTAGGGCATGCCTGTTTTTACCGACGTTTCATAAAAATTTTTTTTAAAATTGCCACTCCTATGAATAAACTCCTAGAAAAGGATGCTCCACTCATCTTTTCAAATGAATGCATCAAATCTTTTAATATTCTTAAAGAAAAACTCACTAATGCGCCGATCATGATAACTCCAATTTGGAATCTACCGTTTGAACTTATGTGCGATGCAAGTGATTTTGCAATGGGAGCCGTTTTAGGACAAAGGATTGAAAAATGATTTCAACCTATTTATGATGCTAGTAAGACGTTACAAGGAGCACAAATGAATTATACAACTACTGAAAAAGAACTCCATGTTATCGTCCTTGCTTTTGACAAATTTCGTTCATATCTCGTTCTAGCCAAAACGGTGGTCTATACCGACCATTCTGCTCTTAGATACCTATTTTCAAAACAAGATGCCAAACCAAGATTAATCCGTTGGATCTTACTCTTACAAGAGTTCGATATTGAAATCCGAGATAAAAGGGAGCAGAAAATCTCGCCGCTGATCATCTTTCTCGTCTTGAAAATCCCGAATTAGAAGTTCTCAATGAATCGGCCATACAAGATAACTTTCCTGATGAATATCTATTGAAGATAGATTATAGTGAAATTCCATGGTTTGCAGACTATGCAAACTACTTAGTATATGGATTCCTTGAAAAAGGGTTGTCGTACCCAAAACGAAAGAAATTCTTTAGTGATATAAAACACTATTTCAGGGAAGATCCACATTTGTTTAAAAGTTGTCCCGATGGAATAATACGCCGATGTGTATTCGGAGATGAAGCTAGTCAAATCTTAAACCATTGTCACATAGGACCAACAGGAGGGCATTATGAGCCTCAACTTACAGCAAGAAAAGTTTACGATGCTGGATTCTATTGGCCTACAATTTTCAAAGATGCGCACCTTCTTTGCAAATCCTGCGATGCTTGTCAAAGGGCTGGAAAAATAAGTCAACGTGATGAAATGCCACAAAATGTCATTCAAGTATGTGAAGTATTTGACATTTGGGGTATTGACTTTATGGGTCCATTTTCAAAATCTCATAATAATCTCTACATTCTCGTTGCCATTGATTGTGTAACAAAATGGGCGGAAGCACAAGCTCTCCCAACTAACGATGCATGACTTGTAGTCAACTTTTTAAAACGTCTTTTTGTAAGGTTTGGAACACCAAAAGCTTTAATAAGTTATCGGGGTACTCATTTTTGTAACAATCAACTTGAGAAAGTTCTCAAAAGATATGGAGTAACTCATAAAATCTCCACTGCTTATCATCCACAAACAAGTGGACAAGTTGAAAATACCAACCGAGCTTTAAAACGTATTCTAGAGAAAATCGTAGGATCAAATCCGAAGGAATGGTCCATGAAATTGGAGGATGCACTCTGGGCTTTTAGAACAGCCTACAAAACTCCAATTGGAACCACACCTTTTAGACTCGTTTACGAAAAAGCATGTCACCTTCCAGTAAAAATTGAGCACAAAGCATTTTGGGCTTTGAAGATATGTAATCTTGATTTACATGAGCTGGACGTCTACGGTTAAGTCAACTAAACGAATTAGAAGAATTAAGACATGAAGCATATGAAAATTCGTTAATCTATAAAGAAAGAACGAAGAAATGGCATGATAAAAGAATCAGAAGTTTAAAAGAATTCAAAGAAGGAGACAAAGTTCTTCTTTTCAATTCACGATTCAAGCTATTTCCTGGAAAATTGAAATCACGATGGTCTGGACCATTCATAGTCAAAAGAGTTTTTTCATATGGAACAGTAGAATTAATAAATTCAAATGGAATTGAATTTAAGGTTAATGGTCACAGAGTTAAACATTACATAGATAATCCAATGGAAGTTGAAGATGAAGTTAATCACAATTTCGACACCACAGCTAACTAAGTGTGGGAAGGTTCGACTCTTTTTAGGGTAATAGTTATTTCTGTTAGAGTTAGATATTCTATTTTCGTGTAGTTTCCGAGAATGGAATCCGAATGGTCTTTCCCTAGCAGACCCTAAAGAACTAGTCTTCTCCCCCCATTCTGAATTTTTATTTTTTTTAGGTTTTACGAGATGAAGAATTCCTTTGATCTGAACCATGGTCTAATGCTACACGCTATGATTACTAAACGTAATAATGACACACTTCCGAGTGAACTGGTATCATTCATAAGAAGCAAAATGGACGGAGTAAGAAAAGAACTCAGAAAAGATCATCATAAGATACATTTTGGTAAAGGAAAATCAAAATCCGCAACAAAGAGAAGAGCACGACACCTTGAAAGATGTTATAAATGCGGAAAATGGTCACACGAAGGTAAATGTTCAAATAATCAAACATATTCAAATACCGAATTTGTTACTCTATGCAGAGAAGGACCGTTCATATGTTTAGAAGAAAAGATATTGAAGAATCGAGGTTATGCTTACGTAGCTATGGAAAATCAAATCACACGACTCTCCTATGAGTCGGCTAAAGCAGGTCTCTGAGAATTCTATCTCACAGGTAAGTATGTACAGTTTTTATTTTTTATTTATTGCTTTTAACCTTTTGATAATAAACACTGAATCGTTCGCTATAAAGTATTAAATTGGTATTCAATAAAATTAGGTATGCGTAACCGAAATTATTAATATCATACAAAAATTTATTACATCACTGCGAAATTTACCGTTTATTCTTAAGGTATAAATATCTTTAATCAATCAAATCAAAATATTTCAGAAATTCGTCAGGAGTAAAACTAGGTAATATAGCCGAAATTACTTTACCGAAAAGAGGGGCGGATATTTTTGATAATATTTGATTGATTAAAGTGGGATAAAAGACCAAAAAAATTTTAATTTTATTTATACCATATTTTTAAAATTAATATATAAAAATCACTATTTACTACAGTAAAAAAAACTTTGCTACAGTAAAACACTATTTCAAAATGAAAATGTATATATGTATATGTATATACTACGAGACGATGATTTATAGAAGCAAATAACCAAAACACTTAATTGGTTAAAGCTACACTTCGAGTGACATAGTTTATCAATGATTAAGTTTAATTTTTGATAAAGGTACACGTCGCGTAACGAAAAGTACTAGTTTTCTAAGCGTACGAAAATGCATTCGAGAAACCGGAACCGGGACATAAGTCGAGTGACAACGTACGAGTAAACGGATCAAAAATTACAAGTCAACTATGCACGTGAATATAATATAATATATAATTAATTATATAAATTAAATATATTATATATTAGTATTTAATTATGTCGACAAGCTAGATTACAAAACAAATGTGAGCTGGATCAGAGGGCCGTGCGATCGCATGGCCTTGATGCCCAAAAACCATGCGATCGCATGGAGGGCTGGAACATGTCAGGTACTATAAAACGCGAAGCCTGGTGACCGAATTCTTTTCATATTTCATCAATCTATCTCTCTGCTCTCCATATATATATTTATATTAATATTATTAAAATTATTATTATTATTATTATTATTATTATTATTATTATTATTATTATTATTATTATTATTATTATTATTATTATTATTATTATTAATCTTATAGTCCGGAGTATTATTAATTAGTATTATGCATAAAATACTACAACGAGGTCATGAGCTTGTCACTTTCAAAACAAGTTTTCAAACGGGTTTAAGCTAAGGAAACTATGGGTTATAGCTATGGAGATTATGGGTAATGTTCATGGTTATTATTCGCAAGTCTAACCTAGTGTTTATCATCTCCGTTGAGTCTACGTACTTTCCTGCAATATTGAATCACAATATTGATACGTGAGCATTCATATCTTATCTTTTATATATTATTTGTGTATCCATGTCTAGTGCTCGAGTATATGTATTTATGCATGCTTGTATGCTAAATTTCGTCGTTAAACAGTTTATGATGAATCACGAATTAAATACATATATTACTGATAAAAGGTATATGATATGCATGTTTTTGGAAAGCTGGCAAAAAATTAATAACTTTTCATTTAGAAATCGCGTAATTTCGATGAACGAATCAAAAGATATGGTCAACTGAATTATGATTGACGTTAATTGGAATTGCTTTTGAATCTGCAATTAATATTTAAACAACTTGTTGGTAAGATTGATAAATTGGATTTTTGAATATTACCAACCGAGTAAATGAATCCTTATATAAGGTACGTCTCGTTTTGTTGAACTATTGTCAAAATTGACCTTTTGAAACGACTTAGGATAACTTTTGGTATGTCGATCTTGAGCATTAGGATTGTGATACACTATGACCTGACCTAGCTTGTTAAACATTTATTGACCAACATATATTCTCTAGGTTGAGATCTACGGTTATTTGGGTATTCCAAGTTTCGGTCACATTTCGATGAACAACTTTATGTGCTGCTAAGGTGAGTTTCATTTGCTCCCTTTTTAATTGCTTTTGCAATATATATTTTTGGGCTGAGAATACATGCACTTTATTTTAAACACAATGGATACAAGTACATACTAAATTCTACACTGAGTTTGAACCGAAAATCCCTTAGCTTTGGTAACTAGTAACTGCCAGTTATAAGAACTGGTGGGCGCGAGTAGTAGTATATGAATCCATAGGGCTTGATATCCTCGTCCGAGCTAGTGCACTAACCTTTTAACGGACGTATGCTATTTGAGAAGCGTACACTTTGGTTTGCGTGTATTATTAAAATGATTATACAAAGGGTATAAATTATATATACGTTAAGTTTAGTTACCAGGGTGCTCAATTTTGTAGAATATTTTGATAAACGTTTCTGGATGAAACAACTGAAAACTTGTGATTCACCTTTATATACAGATTATGCGCAACATTAAAACTATGAACTCACCAACCTTTGTGTTGACACTTTTAAGCATGTTTATTCTCAGGTTCCCTAGAAGTCTTCCGCTGTTTGCTTATATGTTAGACAAGCTATGTGCATGGAGTCTTACATGGCATATTTTTCAAGGAAACGTTACATTCACCAAATCATCACCATGTATCTTATTTTAACTGCATTGTCAATGGAAGTACTATTGTAAACTATTATTTACGGTGATTGTCTATATGTAGAAATCAATAGATGTCAAAAACCTTTTATTTAAATATTCATTTATGGTGTGCCTTTTCAAAAGAATGCAATGTTTACAAAACGTATCATATAGAGGTCAAATACCTCGCAATGAAATCGATGAATGACGTGTTCGTCCATATGGATTTGGAACGATCGTCACAGTTGGTATCAGAGCATTGGTCCTAGCGAACCAGGTCTTGCATGAGTATGTCTAACTGATAGTTGTTAAGATGCATTAGTAAGTCTGGACTTCGACCGTGTCTGCATGTTAAAAGTTTTGCTTATCATTTTCGGAAATTACATGCTTATCATTCTTAAGTCTAGACACGTTTTCCTGCATTTATTGCATAAATTGTGTATAGATAAAAATTCATATCTTAGCGTATCTGTTAGTGTAAACTTTTTCTGACATCTTCCGAAAATTTCTCCGTAATTTACAGGATTTTGGTATTATATATACATATGTAAATTATGTATTGAAGAGTACCAATCAAAATTCTATAATCTATTTCATATCAAAAATCATCTCTCTAATTATAAAAGATGGATCCCGTATCTAGTTCAAATTCCTTAAACTCTGACAGCTATTCTGATATGGATATTTACCTGAATTCCGAAGACAGTGTAACCGGAGTGGATCAACCAATCAGCCATCACCTATTCTGGATGAATTGGGGATGGGTTTGTAGCCTACTTAATCATTGGAGACAAGAAAAAGGTGATCCCATCCATCTACCACATTGCCCTCTTGGCGAAGAACCTGAAGCACTTACCGGCGAACCAGTTCGAGACACCATTTTCTCTCTCATTTCCAGAGTATCTCGTCACGATAATATACTATCTCAAATTCTGAATCTTATTCATCCGCTCGTCCGAACCAACAATCATCCCAGTGTAATAGAAGAAGTCAACGAGCTTCGCGCTCGGGTAGTGGCTTTGGAGAATATGGTGCAAAGGTTACAAGCACCAGCAGCATCACCGGCATCAACAGTACCACTGACAACAACACCAACAGTACCATTACCACCACCAACAACAACCACATCGTAAACCTCAACTTCACAATCTGTCCCACGAGCATCAACGTCATACGCCCTATAGATACCAAGGAATATCAACAACAACAACAAACGATGAAGTATTGATTCATAACTTCATTGAAGAAATATTCTGCAGAGAATATGTAGTTTCTAAAAGTTTTAGAGATTATATATTCTAATGCATATTGTAAATTAGAAGTGGGCGGATTGAAATAATAAAGTGAAACCCTGACAGGAATAGTGCGCGATTTACAAGATAGACTTGTTATACAAGCAGCATCAACAGTACCGTCAGCATCACCAGCACGTCAGTACTATCAGCATCGTCAGCACTAGCAGCACCTATAACATCACGATTTCCACCAGTTCCATAATCAGCAACATCATCACAAATCAACAACGCATATATTGTATCAACGAGTTATGAAGTATTAACTCATTTCCCCTGAAGAAATTATATGTATATTTTATATATATATATATATATATATATATATATATATATATATATATATATATATATATATATATATATATATATATATATATATATATATATATATGAAATTTGAAATCAAAATAAATCTTTTCGTACTAAGCTATTACATGTGAATCATAACTGGTAGGTACTACTCGGTTAGTTCATGTTACTAATATGCTATACATCCTTCGTTAATTACTTAACAATCGTTAACTATAATCTCTGCTTCAACTTAATAGATTCCATTTCATAATAAATCAAGTGTATTATTCAAATACATGATTGATTTTACACTTTCATTTTCGATGTACTTGAAACTTTCCAGAAAACATCATTCGTACCTTGCGAAGTTAGCAAGAGTTCCATAAGCACCAACATGATTCACTGAGGAAATATCAATAAAACTGAATAACGAAGTATTGATTTCATTAGTGAAATACTCCGCGAAGATTATGTAATCTCTAATGTTTTAGAGATTAATCATTTCTAAGTCAAGCCAAAAATCAAATGAGCTTAATATGATATTAACTCATTAAATCTGTATTACATTTGAAGAAAATATATATATATATACATATATATATATATATATATATATATATATATATATATATATATATATATATATATATATATATATATATATATATATATATATATATATATATATATATATATATATTCGTAAAGACTGTAATAAAAAAAATTCCTTTGTACAATATATTAATTGTGAAATATTTAACGGGTAGGTAATACTCGGGAAATATATAGGTTCACAATTAATATGTTACACTGTACATTCTTCAATTTTGATTCAAAAATCATTAACTATACTCACTATCTTCACAGCAATGTACAATCATTTCATACAAATTCACTTACATATTCTGATATTGACGAATCAGAATTCAAGTCATAGCGCTGAACCAGTGACATCATTCTTAGATCTTTACATCTTTCAAAGCTATACTTTGACTTCAAAACTGTGCAAGATCCTTTAACGTTGTTATTACCGAAAATAATCTTGCAATTCTTTTCAAAGTATCCAGTTTTATCACACTTCCAACCAGTCAACTTCTACTTTTCAGATTAGCCTTATTATAACCTTGACATATACGTTTTTGTTACTGGGGAACCTTTCATGTCCCACCATATTAGCAGTAAATTTACCAACAACTTCATTGATCCTTGACCTTCCGAAAAATCCTTATACTCATTGAAACCCTATCATGTACACATCCACATTTTGTAAAAATAATTGACATACCAACTACCAGGAATTAGCAATCAGTATTTAGAATTTCGCAGCAATTCTACGCTAACAGTTATATATATACATATAATGGCTATCTTCTAAACTTACCTACTTCGAATGTGAAGTTTCTGAAAAACACCCCAAACTGCGAAACTAGTTCTCCAAAATTGGAAAAATGCCGATGAAGCAGCAAAAACCCGTAAACAACCTTAACAGTCAAAAGTTTGATGATAAAGAATAGTATGGTGGTAAAGCTGAGAAAAATAGAAGGTTTGGAACTGGAAAATGAATTGAGCAAAGTATGAAGGAGGCTGTGGATAAATCACAAGGACGAAACCTGCCTTCAAAGAATCCAAATGATTCAGTATCTGCTGAAGCCATTAACGAATACCTTGCTTCCGAATCTAAACCCTTGCGGACAATATTCTTCATCATCCTCTGATATTAGAAATTCTAAGATATCATCGTATCTTTCCTTATAAATATCCTCCATATTTCTGGAGATAATTCCATAATCATTCTTATCGAAAATCAATTTTCTCCTTGCGATATCTGTGTTACATCATAAAAGAAACTATTTTAGTTTCTAAATTCTGAAACTTTCAAGTTTAAAATATGAATATTTTGGAAGTAGTGTTGGGAGCTAAAGCATGAGTTAGTATAATATAATGACACTTGATCAGCATGATTATATTACAATAAGTCATGCTGAGTTTCTAATGGAACGTGATAAAGGTTCACAGATCATACCCTCATCATGAACCATGTTACATAACTCTTTCATTCTATTTAACCTCTAAACATATCAAGAAAATATTTTTTTGATGATTCGGTCTTTTCCAGATATTTTGGTAATTTGACAAATCAAGATCGTGCCATTACAATTTCTTTCTTAGAACATTAACTATGTTCATTTCGAAATGTATAGCTACGAACTATGGACCATTATTCGCTTGACTTAAGGTCGGGAAGAGAAAATGAAGGCATGAAGCTCTGAAATATAATGTAAAATATAAAGCCCGATAATAATCCCGAAATTTACAAACCATATATATCGATGCGTATAGCAATATAAACACACGGGAGAATGAAAAACACTATAACCCCAAGGTAATAGTAGAAGAAAATAACCTCCTCTGGTGGCAGATGAAAAAGAAGAATGAAGGATACGATAGGCAAGAAAATATCAAGAATCAAAACTGGATTAAGCATTTTCACAATCTATTAAGAAGTATGAAATAAGGAAGATGATTATAGGAGTGGTGAAAATAAATGAAACGAAAAAGGTCAATTTATAGCAAAATATCAGACATAGCAATCAAGGCAGATTACTCATTTAATCAAAGAAAATTCTAATTTCCGCAATTACCGAAGAATCAAATCTTATTCAGATTATGAAAATTTTCTATTCCTTAAATTCTGGAAATCAATCATGACTAAGTCAAAAGATATGACGAATCTATATTTATTCATTTCACTCTTTTGTGATAACTTCACTCGTACTCTTCACAAAATCGAATTGTTTTATCTATATTACTCAATGAAGATAAAACTCTAATTTTCAACTCGTATGAGTCATGAAAACATACTTATTGTCATCCATGACCATCCCAACCAAATTTCGAGACGAAATTTCTTTAACGGGTAGGTACTGTGACAACCCGGAAATTTTTGACCAAATTTAAACTTTATCTTTAAATGATTTAATATTTTCGACACAATAAGCAAAGTCTGTAATGTTGAGTCACGAAAGTTTTGGAACAATATTCATGTAATTAATTATTCTTTGACTGTTCTCGAAGATTCACGAACAATATATATATAAATGTGCATATATATATATATATATATATATATATATATATATATATATATATATATATATATATATATATATATATATATATGATTTCAAGTTATTTATTAAACGATAGTAACATTCGATTATTGATTCGATTGATATTTAGATTGGTTAACTAAACATTTAAGATGAACCAGTAAAACACTAATTTGCTACAATATTTTTGAATTGCTACAGGACCCGAAAAGCTACAGTGTTTTCGAAAATCACTATTTGCCACAGTAAAAAAACTTTGCTACAGTAAAACACTATTTCAAAATGAAAATGTATATATGTATATGTATATACTACGAGACGATGATTTATAGAAGCAAATAACCAAAACACTTAATTGATTAAAGCTACACTTCGAGTGACATAGTTTATCAATGATTAAGTTTAATTTTTGATAAAGGTACACGTCGCGTAACGAAAAGTACTAGTTTTCTAAGCGTACGAAAATGCATTCGAGAAACCGGAACCGGGACATAAGTCGAGTGACAACGTACGAGTCAACGGACCAAAAATTACAAGTCAACTATGCACGTGAATATAATATAATATATAATTAATTATATAAATTAAATATATTATATATTAATATTTAATTACGTCGACAAGCAAGATTACAAAACAAATGTGAGCTGGATCAGAGGGTCGTGCGATTGCATGGCCTTGATGCCCAAAAACCATGCGATCGCATGGAGTGCTGGAACATGTCAGGTACTATAAAACGCGAAGCCTGGTGACCGAATTCTTTTCATATTTCATCAATCTATCTCTCTGCTCTCCATATATATATTTATATTAATATTATTAAAATTATTAATATTATTATTATTATTATAATTATTATTATTATTAAGATTAATATTATTATTAACCTTATAGTCCGGAGTATTATTAATTAGTATTATGCATAAAATACTACGATGAGGTCATGAGCATGTCACTTTCAAAACAAGTTTTCAAACGGGTTTAAGCTAAGGAAACTATGGGTTATAGCTATGGAGATTATGTGTAATGTTCATGGGTATTATTCGCAAGTCTAACCTAGTGATTATCATCTCCGTTGCGTCTACGTACTTTCCTGCAATATTGAATCACAATATTGATACGTGAGCATTCATATCTTATCTTTTATATATTATTTGTGTATCCATGTCTAGTGCTCGAGTATATATATTTATGCATGCTTGTATGCTAAATTTCGTCGTTAAACAGTTTATGATGAATCACGAATTAAATACATATATTACTGATAAAAGGTATATGATATGCATGTTTTTGGAAAGCTGGCGAAAAATCAATAACTTTTTATTTAGAAATTGCGCAATTTCGATGGACGGATCAAAAGATATGGTTAACTGAATTATGATTGACGTTAATTGGAATTGCTTTTGAATCTGCAATTAATATTTAAACAACTTGTTTGTAAGATTGATAAATTGGATTTTTGAATATTACCAACTGAGTAAATGAATCCTTATATAAGGTACGTCTCATTTTGTTGAACTATTGTCAAAATTGACCTTTTGAAACGACTTCGGATAACTTTTGGTATGTCGATCTTGAGCATTAGGATTGTGATACACTATGACCTGACCTAGCTTGTTAAACATTTATTGACCAACATATGTTCTCTAGGTTGAGATCTACGGTTATTTGGGTATTCCGAGTTTCGGTCACATTTCGGTGAACAACTTTATGTGCTACTAAGGTGAGTTTCATTTGCTCCATTTTTAATTGCTTTTGCAATATATATTTTTGGACTGAGAATACATGCACTTTATTTTAAACACAATGGATACAAGTACATACTAAATTCTACACTGAGTTTGAACAGAAAATCCCTTAGCTTTAGTAACTAGTAACTGCCAGTTATAAGAACTGGTGGGCGCGAGTAGTAGTATATGGATCCATAGGGCTTGATATCCTCGTCCGAGCAAGAGCACTAGCCTTTTAACGGACGTATGCTATTTGAGAAGCGTACACTTTGGTTTGCGTGTATTATTAAGATGATTATACAAAGGGTATAAATTATATATACATTAAGTTTAGTTACCAGGGTGCTCAATTTCGTAGAATATTTTGATAAACGTTTCTGGATGAAACAACTGAAAACTTGTGATTCACCTTTATATACATATTATGAACATTAAAATTATGAACTCACCAACCTTTGTGTTGACACTTTTAAGCATGTTTATTCTCAGGTTTCCTAGAAGTTTTCTGCTGTTTGCTTATATGTTAGACAAGCTATGTGCATGGTGTCTTACATGGCATATTTTTCAAGGAAACGTTGAATTCACCAAATCATCACCATGTATCTTATTTTGACTGCATTGTCAATGGAAGTACTATTGTAAACTATTATTTACGGTGATTGTCTATATGTAGAAATCATCAGATGTCGAAAACCTTTGATTTAAATATTCATTTATGGTGTGCCTTTTCAAAAGAATGCAATGTTTACAAAACGTATCATATAGAGGTCAAATACCTCGCAATGAAATCGATGAATGACGTGTTCGTCCATATAGATTTGAAACGATCATCACAGTTGGTATCAGAGCGTTGGTCCTAGCGAACCAGGTCTTAATTTTGTTAATTTCTAGTGTAATTAGCGTTAAATTGTTAGTATTTTATGCATGTATAACCTAGTTTGATGCTATTTAACATGATTTGAAACCAAAAACTTCAAAATTTTTAGGAATCTAGGGTTTGTGTTCTTAAGCAATTTGGGGCTTTTTGATATAAACAGGTTATGGCCGATTTTTTTCATGAATTATTGCTAAATTAAGTAGTGTAACATGTTTAGATAGCTAAATGATCCAAACTTTGATCCTAAACATGATTTTTGAGAATTAAAGTGGACTTTTTAGGTATAAAATTCATGAACTTGATTAAATTGATGTAAATGCCATTTGAAACTTGTTTAATTGCTAGTAATGGTTATTTTAATATGTTATTTGAGTTGAAGGCTTATGAACTTTGTAAACATTTTCATATATGCTTATTTGAAAAAATGTAGAATTGTTAAAATTGTGAAAATGTGTATAAGTTTAATTTTGATTAAACATGTTACTGTAATTATTTAAATTTGTTATTTTGCTAACACTTATGCATATTTGGATGCACAAAATTTGTGTTTAATGTGTTTTGCAGAGATTTACCGATACTGATGGTGCATCATCATCATCTAGACAACCTGCTCCAGAACCTGAACCAGAAATTCAATATGAACCTGAACTGGAGCAACAACAGGAACAACAATAACAACCTGATCAACACGTTCTATATTATGATCCGCAACTAGAATATATTAATGCCTACGTAGAATTTCCGATGCATCCGATAGTACCACACCCGACGATTCATGATAAACAGTTGCATCCCAATTTGAGATTTGATCGGAGTTGGAGAGATTACCAAACATATCAAAGTAACAAATTCAAACTAGTAACGAAAAATGTAGAAGTGCCAAGGGTAATCGATTGGGAGCCTTTGAAAATGGTCCAACTAGCTAACTCAGTTAGACAGCATTTGATCCAAAGGGTAAAACAGCGCATTTTCAAAGACTGGCATTAAGTTCAGCAAAAGCTACTAATTTTGACGACAAAACGAAAAACAAATGTGATGTAACAACAAGACGGAATGAACAAATGATGTGCACCATTTATCATTCAGCAAACAAACGCCAATATATTTGGAAACTTTGGTAAAATTTAATCATTTTTCTACGCTAATCACCCTCAATAATTTAAATTATTACTGATATCTTACAAATGAAGGCATTGCAAAATCTTAAGTGTGGGAAGGGATTAAATTCTTTCGGATTTTTAAAATTTTAACTTATACACTTGGTTACCATTAAAAATACTAGTAACGCAGTAGTTGTATTAGAATCTAGTGCTCTCTGATAATAAAGAACAGCCTTAGTCTTATATACTGACTACCCAATTCTAGTAAAAAATTTCAAAATTTTCAAATAAATGAATTCAAAATCATGTTTATACATATTTATGAACGGTAAAACTAGGTGTTAACACCAAAATTATTATTACCTCGGAAAGAACATAAATTAAGAAACAACCCAAAATGTTAGAATTCATTTAAAATGGAATAGAGGACAATAAAAAGGCAAAGAAAGGAAAATAAAAAGTCAAGTGTGGGAAAAATTTACCAAGTTATTTAAAACATGTATCACATATTTTTGTATAAATAATTGAAGATACTTTTGTTTTGGACAAAATTTTATCAAGTTTTACCCAATTTCTTATAATATATTTGAAAGAAAGATGGATCTACACGATGAATAAATTCCATCGTTAAAAGGAAGTAAAGTCTTCCGAAAAAGACACGCGCTTCTTGATTTAGGTCAGGAAGTTGTCGTCCAGACCAGTTGTAGAGTCTACAAAAAACCTTGAAAAGTTTTCTCAAAAATCAGCTGGAAATCCACGGACCTCAGCATCAAACAGGGTCGCCAAGTGATCAGACTTATCCTAACCTAGAGAGGATCTGTCTCATAAAATGGGGAGGGCGCCGTGCAAATTAGCTTGATAAGACTAATGAATCAGATCCCCAGAAAGGATAATCTCCTTAAAGATCAAAAATCAGCTTTTAAGACTGATATTACTCAATCCTAGAGATTGACTTTTAAAGATTGAGAATTACAAACTCATGGAATTCGATGATATCTAAACTCGAGCTTGAACGAGAAAATATTTTGATCAAATTACAAACCGATTTGTTTTCTGAAAACCCTATTTTCAATGCGTTCATTACCATTGAACGTAAAATCCTAGGAATTCACCTGGAATTCATTAGGTCACCTACACCAAATCGGGTGTCAACCGTAAGAACGGTGGTTGCATAGCATGGTCGAAGACAGGACCTTGTGCCAGACTAAAAACCATAAGGGTGAGCTTTACTATTGCTCCTACAAAGGATAGTAATTGCATCCGACACGATATAGACCATAATTAAAAGCATGTCATGGGACATTGCCTTAACAGTTGCTTGTTCAACGTTTTCCTTTACAACCGGACGGTAGTTTATCGAAAGGTAATATACAGAGCAAGTAAACTGGACGTGTTGCTTTCCCAATACAAGGTTAGCAAGTGGGTGACACAAAACCGCAAGTTTTGAGTTAAAATTTTCAAATCTGAAACCCACAAAACTTTAACGCCTTTAAAACGATAGAAATTTTTTTTTTTTTTTTTTATAGAAAGGGTGCCTGCCCAGGTCAAGGCATTTTCCGCGGCGCGGCTCCCTTCGTCGCGGCGCGGCGTATAAAGGATTTTCTGACACTTTTTAACAGCCGTTCTGTAACCAAAACATGACCAGTGCTGCGGCGCGACACAAGTTGTCGCGGCGCGACATTACACGGGAGCTGAGACTTTCCTGCAACTTATTAACAAAACCATATTTCCAACAATTCATCAACTCAATATCCATTATAACAACATACTACATAACCAAACTTTGTTAAATCAGTTTCTTACATCGTTAAACGTTACGAAGATCTTTTAAATCACAAAAACGTGTTCACACATTTGAAATTCAACATTTGGTCCCAAAGCTTAACGATAACATAAATATCAAATACAAAAGACTTGGCGTTGATAAGCGGTACCAAAAGAGCTTGATTTAAAATAGAGACTTGCATTACCACTTACTCTAATGCCAAAGCTCCGCTTCCCTCAAATGGGTTCTTTACCTTCTCGATGACCTTTTGTTCCTAAAAACATGAAACAACACGGGGGTAAGCTTTTACACTTAGTGAGTTATAGGCGAATAATATAGCATAATACATTGGGCGTAACAATCACATTACTTGTCTTTCAACCTAACGGTTGCTTACTTACTTTCGGATCCGACCCATTACGTACCATAGACATAACCTACTAAGGCCAACCTTAGTAATTATGTCTAAGCTAACACATCCATAGACATGTACACATGTCTAAGCTACCTTAATCCCATTACCATCATACATATGTACATAGACACCCAAAGTGTCTAAGCTATACCATATCATAGACAAGATTACTAGCAATGTAATAACCTTGCCTAAGCTAACATCAACCATAGATACAATTATTAGGCGAACCTAATAATTCTATCTAAGCTACTCAACTAGTGCACTTAGCCGTTACTCTCTTGCACGGATGCAATCCGAGAACTCTAAGCCACTCTTGACCCGCCCATTTTACCCCCTATAAACTCACCTTGATTAAATGGAGTTCCTTGGTCACTTGACGTTCCCTTTCCTTGATTAGCACCTATACATGAGCTAATCTCATCAATAACATATCTCAACAAAATTACAATTTCCACAAGCTTTCAACACATTCATACACTTACACATTGACTTAACCCCCTAATTACTCTAATATACACATGATCACTTTCATATATAACATTTAACTTATATTTTCTAATATAATCACATTATCATGCCAACATCATCCCTTTAACCACACAATTCTCTAGTTCATCTCCTACATTTATAACATACAATTCTTTCAAATATCTCATTAAACATCAAGTGTGCATAAACCCATTTCTATTACTAGCAACCCTAAATCATCAATTATCCAAATTTCATTACTTACAACAATAACAACAATTCATGTATAAACTTTCTTCTTCATAAATTTCAACTAAAACACATAAACATTTCATTGAGACATTTCATCAAACACCTAGTGTGCATAACTTGATTCAAAGCTAGAACATCACCAATTTCACCACATTCATATTATACATTCACAATGCAAGTTAATACATGAACTTACTTCCAAAATCACTAACAAATTCGTTATAAATCATTCAAGTGTGCACAATTTCAACAAACAACAACCTTTAAGCTAGAGATTCATCACAAACACTCAATATTAGTGATACTTAGACATAGAAGTTCATACCTTGTTTCTAAGGATTCAAGAACCCTAATTGTGTAAAAGGAGAAGAAATTGAAGATTTAAAGCTTGCTAGAGTGATTAGAGTGCCTTAGATTACACAATTTTTCAATTGCATGAACAAAATCCTTTCAATTGATGGATTCTCCTTCTTCTTTTTCTTGCATCGACACACACACAAACACACACTAGTTTCCTGTAATTTTTTTGCAACTAAATGATTTTCCAGCATTTTCATTTCTTTTATTAAATTTACTTTGCTAAAATTGCACTTTCTACCCTCCCCACCAAAACTATAATGAGGGAGGTCCTTAGTTCTAACCTTGCACCTTTAGTCCCTTCTAACTTAACTAACAAACTTAACTCTTGTCCATTTATTTATACTAAATCATACCATCCATGTATATAATAATAAAATTACATAAAATAATACCTTAATTAATTGGGATGTTACAACTCTCCCCCTTTTGGATTGTTCGCGTCCTCGCGAACCATTCTTGATGCAACGATGGATAATACTTCATAAGCCATTCTTCGGGTTCCCACGTACATTCGGAGCCCTTTCTAAATTGCCATAACACTTTCAATAACATAACCGACTAATTCCTTAATTGCTTCACCTTATGATCCAAAATCTTTATTGGCTTCTCGTCATATCTTAACTTATCATCAACCTCAATCTCATTCAATGGAACATAAGTTGATTCATCCGCCAAGTACTTCCTCAATTGTGACACGTGAAAAGTGTCGTGAATATTACTTAATTCATCGGGCAAGGCCAAACGATAGGCTACCTTCCCGACTTTTGTCACTACCTCAAATGGTCCCACAAATCTTGGACCCAATTTTCCCCTTTTTCTAAAACGAATAATACCCTTCCACGGGGAAACTTTAAGCATTACTTTATCACCCACTTGAAATTCTATCGGCTTCCTTCTTTTATCCACATAAAACTTTTGTCGATCTTGTGCCGCATTCATTCTTTCACGAATTTGATCTATCATTTCGGTGGTTTGATGTACAACTTCCGTGCTTCCTAATTCCCTTTGACCCACTTCACCCCAACATATTGGGGTTCTACATCTCCTTCCATACAACATCTCATAAGGCGCCATTCCGATAGTAGAGTGATAACTATTATTATACAAAAATTCCACTAAAGGTAGATGAGTATCCCAACTACCACCAAAATCAATGACGCATGCTCTTAACATATCCTCAAGAGTTTGGATAGTTCGTTCACTTTGGCCATCCGTTTATGGGTGAAACGCGGTACTCACATGCAACTTAGTACCCATTTCTTCTTAAAACTTCCTCCAATATCGCGATGTAAATCGGGTGTCACGGTCCGAAACAATGGAAACCGGCACCCCGTGCCTTGCAACAACCTCTTTCATATACAATTTAGACATTGCTTCCGACGATGAAGCTTCTCTTATTGTAAAAATAATGCACTCTTAGTTAATCTATCAACAATAACCTAAATGGTGTCGTGTTGTCGAGGGGTCTTAGGCAACTTAGTCACTAAATCCATTGTAATGTGTTCCCGTTTCCAAACCGGTACTTCTAATGGTTGTAACTTACCATAAGGCATTTGATGATCGGCTTTCACTTGAAGACAAGTAAGACATTTATGCACTTACTTTACTATATCCCTTTTCATTCCCGGCCACCAATAGTCTTTCCTTAGATCTCTATACATTTTTGTAGCATCGGGGTGAATCGAATACTTTGATTTGTGAGCTAAGTCAAGGAGCTCACCTCTAACACCATTTTTTGAAGGTACCCAAATTCTTCCATATCTAAGCCTTAAACCACGAGAATCTATCATAAAATCGTAAACTTGTCCCTTGATCCTTTCTTTCCTCACGTTTTCGGGTTTTAACGCTTCATCTTGTGCTACTCGGATACTATCAAAAATTTGTGGTGATATTACCATGACCAAACTTGTTATCTTAATCGGTTGGTGACTTGACTTCCTACTAAGAGCATCCGCCACCACATTAGCCTTCCCGGGGTGATACAAAATTTCACAATCATAATCTTTCACCAAGTCGAGCCCTCTCCTTTGCCTATCATTTAAATCCCTTTGATCGAATAAATACTTTAAGTTCTTATGATCGGTATAAATAGAGAACTTAACACCATAAAGATAATGACACCAAATTTTCAAAGCAAAAACCACGGCCGTTAATTCTAAATCATGGGTGGGATAACGTTTTTCATGTTCCTTCAATTGTCGGGACGCATAAGCTATGACTTTCCCATTTTGCATTAACACACACCCTAAACCATTCTTAGAAGCATCGCAATAAACCGTCATATTCTCATTCCCTTCCGGTAAAACTAGTATAGGAGCTTGAACAAGCTTCTCCTTAAGGAGTTGAAACGCTTGTTCTTGCTTTTCTTCCCATCTCCATGGCACATTTTTACGAGTCAACTTTGTGAGTGGGGTGGCTATTCTAGAAAAATCTTGTATAAACCGTCGGTAATACCCCGCTAAACCTAGAAAACTCCTAACTTCGGTAGGATTCGTAGGTGGTTCCCACCTCATTTGAAATGTCCCGTTCTTATTGATTAAAAACGTTACATATTAATTGATTTCGTTGCGAGGTTTTGACCTCTATATGAGACGTTTTTCAAAGACTGCATTTATTTTTAAAACAAACCATAACCTTTATTTCATAAATAAAGGTTTAAAAAAGCTTTACGTAGATTATCAAATAATGATAATCTAAAATATCCTGTTTACACACGACCATTACATAATGGTTTACAATACAAATATGTTACATCGAAATCAGTTTCTGGAATGTAGTTTTTACACAATATCATACAAACATGGACTCCAAATCTTGTCCTTATTTTAGTATGCAACAGCGGAAGCTCTTAGTATTCACCTGAGAATAAACATGCTTTAAACGTCAACAAAAATGTTGGTGAGTTATAGGTTTAACCTATATATATCAAATCGTAACAATAGACCACAAGATTTCATATTTCAATACACATCCCATACATAGAGATAAAAATCATTCATATGGTGAACACCTGGTAACCGACATTAACAAGATGCATATATATAAGAATATCCCCATCATTCCGGGACACCCTTCGGATATGATATAAATTTCGAAGTACTAAAGCATCCGGTACTTTGGATGGGGTTTGTTAGGCCCAATAGATCTATCTTTAGGATTTGCGTCAATTAGGGTGTCTGTTCCCTAATTCTTAGATTACCAGACTTAATAAAAAGGGGCATATTCGATTTTGATAATTCAACCATAGAATGTAGTTTCACGTACTTGTGTCTATTTTGTAAATCATTTATAAAACCTGCATGTATTCTCATCCCAAAAATATTAGATTTTAAAAGTGGGACTATAACTCACTTTCACAGATTTTTACTTCGTCGGGAAGTAAGACTTGGCCACTGGTTGATTCACGAACCTATAACAATATATACATATATATCAAAGTATGTTCAAAATATATTTACAACACTTTTAATATATTTTGATGTTTTAAGTTTATTAAGTCAGCTGTCCTCGTTAGTAACCTACAACTAGTTGTCCACAGATAGATGTACAGAAATAAATCGATAAATATTATCTTGAATCAATCCACGACCCAGTGTATACGTATCTCAGTATTGATCACAACTCAAACTATATATATTTTGGAATCAACCTCAACCCTGTATAGCTAACTCCAACATTCACATATAGAGTGTCTATGGTTGTTCCGAAATATATATAGATGTGTCGACATGATAGGTCGAAACATTGTATACGTGTCTATGGTATCTCAAGATTACATAATATACAATACAAGTTGATTAAGTTATGGTTGGAATAGATTTGTTACCAATTTTCACGTAGCTAAAATGAGAAAAATTATCCAATCTTGTTTTACCCATAACTTCTTCATTTTAAATCCGTTTTGAGTGAATCAAATTGCTATGGTTTCATATTGAACTCTATTTTATGAATCTAAACAGAAAAAGTATAGGTTTATAGTCAGAAAAATAAGTTACAAGTCATTTTTGTAAAGGTAGTCATTTCAGTCGAAAGAACGACGTCTAGATGACCATTTTATAAAACATACTTCCACTTTTAGTTTAACCATAATTTTTGGATAGAGTTTCATGTTCATAATAAAAATCATTTTCTCAGAATAACAACTTTTAAATCAAATTTTATCATAGTTTTTAATTAACTAACCCAAAACAGCCCGTGGTGTTACTACGACGGTGTAAATCTGGTTTTACGGTGTTTTTCGTGTTTCCAGGTTTTAAATCATTAAGTTAGCATATCATATAGATATAGAACATGTGTTTAGTTGATTTTAAAAGTCAAGTTAGAAGGATTAACTTTTGTTTGCGAACAAGTTTAGAATTAACTAAACTATGTTCTAGTGATTACAAGTTTAAACCTTCGAATAAGATAGCTTTATATGTATGAATCGAATGATGTTATGAACATCGTTACTACCTTAAGTTCCTTGGATAAACCTACTGGAAAAGAGAAAAATGGATCTAGCTTCAACGGATCCTTGGATGGCTCGAAGTTCTTGAAGCAGAATCATGACACGAAAACAAGTTCAAGTAAGATCATCACTTGAAATAAGATTGTTATAGTTATAGAAATTGAACCAAAGTTTGAATATGATTATTACCTTGTATTAGAATGATAACCTACTGTAAGAAACAAATATTTCTTGAGGTTGGATGATCACCTTACAAGATTGGAAGTGAGCTAGCAAACTTGAAAGTATTCTTGATTTTATGTAACTAGAACTTGTAAAATATATGAAGAACACTTAGAACTTGAAGATAGAACTTGAGAGAGATCAATTAGATGAAGAAAATTGAAGAATTAAAGTGTTTGTAGGTGTTTTTGGTCGTTGGTGTATGGATTAGATATAAAGGATATGTAATTTTGTTTTCATGTAAATAAGTCATGAATGATTACTCATATTTTTGTAATTTTATGAGATATTTCATGCTAGTTGCCAAATGATGGTTCCCACATGTGTTAGGTGACTCACATGGGCTGCTAAGAGCTGATCATTGGAGTGTATATACCAATAGTACATACATCTAAAAGCTGTGTATTGTACGAGTACGAATACGGGTGCATACGAGTAGAATTGTTGATGAAACTGAACGAGGATGTAATTGTAAGCATTTTTGTTAAGTAGAAGTATTTTGATAAGTGTCTTGAAGTCTTTCAAAAGTGTATGAATACATATTAAAACACTACATGTATATACATTTTAACTGAGTCATTAAGTCATCGTTAGTCGTTACATGTAAATGTTGTTTTGAAACCTTTAGGTTAATGATCTTGTTGAATGTTGTTAACCCATTGTTTATTATAACAATTGAGATTTTAAATTGTTATATTATCATGATATTATGATATATAATATATCTCAGTATGATGTATATACAGTTAAATGTCGTTACAACGATAATCGTTACATATATGTCTCGTTTCGAAATCATTAAGTTAGTAGTCTTATTTTTACATATGTATTTCATTGTTAATACACTTAATAATATATTTACTTATAATTTAACATAATTAACCAAGTGTATCAATATCTTAATATGATTCATATGTACCTAGTAAGACGTTGTTATAACGATAATCGTTATATATATCGTTTTCGAGTTTCTTAAATTAATAGTCTCATTTTTATGTATATAACTCATTGTTAAAATACCTAATGAGATACATACTTATAATAAAAACATTTTAACTATATATATAACCATATATATGTCATCGTATAGTTTTTACAAGTTTTAACGTTCGTGAATCACCGGTCAACTTGGGTGGTCAATTGTCTATATGAAACATATTTCAATTAATCAAGTCTTAACAAGTTTGATTGCTTAACATGTTGGAAACATTTAATCATGTAAATATCAATCTCAATTAATATATATAAACATAGAAAAGTTCGGGTCACTACAGTACCTACCCGTTAAATAAATTTCGTCCCGAAATTTTAAGCTGTTGAAGGTGTTGACGAATCTTCTGGAAATAGATGCGGGTATTTCTTCTTCATCTGATCTTCACGCTCCCAGGTGAACTCAGGTCCTCTACGAGCATTCCATCGAACCTTAACAATTGGTATCTTGTTTTGCTTAAGTCTTTTAACCTCACGATTCATTATTTCGACGGGTTCTTCGATGAATTGAAGTTTTTCGTTGATTTGGATTTCATCTAACGGAATAGTGAGATCTTCTTTAGCAAAACATTTCTTCAAATTCGAGACGTGGAAAGTGTTATGTACAGCCGTGAGTTGTTGAGGTAACTCAAGTCGGTAAGCTACTGGTCCGACACGATCAATAATCTTGAATGGTCCAATATACCTTGGATTTAATTTCCCTCGTTTACCAAATCGAACAACGCCTTTCCAAGGTGCAACTTTAAGCATGACCATCTCTCCAATTTCAAATTCTATATCTTTTCTTTTAATGTCAGCGTAGCTCTTTTGTCGACTTTGGGCAGTTTTCAACCGTTGTTGAATTTGGATGATCTTCTCGGTAGTTTCTTGTATAATCTCCGGACCCGTAATCTGTCTATCCCCCACTTCACTCCAACAAATCGGAGACCTGCACTTTCTACCATAAAGTGCTTCAAACGGCGCCATCTCAATGCTTGAATGGTAGCTGTTGTTGTAGGAAAATTCTGCTAACGGTAGATGTCGATCCCAACTGTTTCCGAAATCAATAACACATGCTCGTAGCATGTCTTCAAGCGTTTGTATCGTCCTTTCGCTCTGCCCATCAGTTTGTGGATGATAGGCAGTACTCATGTCTAGACGAGTTCCTAATGCTTGCTGTAATGTCTGCCAGAATCTTGAAATAAATCTGCCATCCCTATCAGAGATAATAGAGATTGGTATTCCATGTCTGGAGACGACTTCCTTCAAATACAGTCGTGCTAACTTCTCCATCTTGTCATCTTCTCTTATTGGCAGGAAGTGTGCTGATTTGGTGAGACGGTCAACTATTACCCAAATAGTATCAAAACCACTTGCAGTCCTTGGCAATTTAGTGATGAAATCCATGGTAATGTTTTCCCATTTCCATTCTGGGATTTTGGGTTGTTGAAGTAGACCTGATGGTTTCTGATGCTCAGCTTTGACCTTAGAACACGTCAAACATTCTCCTACGTATTTAGCAACATCGGCTTTCATACCCAGCCACCAAAAATGTTTCTTGAGATCCTTGTACATCTTCCCCGTTCCAGGATGTATTGAGTATCTGGTTTTATGAGCTTCTCTAAGTATCATTTCTCTCATATCTACAAATTTTGGTACCCAAATCCTTTCAGCCCTATACCGGGTTCCGTCTTCCCGAATATTAAGATGCTTCTCCGATCCTTTGGATATTTCATCCTTTAAATTTCCCTCTTTTAAAACTCCTTGTTGCAGCCTCCTTTATTTGAGTAGTAAGGTTATTATGAATCATTATATTCATAGATTTTACTCGAATGGGTTCTCTGTCCTTCCTGCTCAAGGTATCGGCTACCACATTTGCCTTCCCCGAGTGGTAACGAATCTCAAAGTCGTAATCATTCAACAATTCAATCCACCTACGTTGCCTCATATTCAGTTGTTTCTGATTAAATATGTGTTGAAGACTTTTGTGGTCGGTATATATAATACTTTTGACCCCATATAAGTAGTGCCTCCAAGTCTTTAATGCAAAAACAACCGCTCCTAATTCCAAATCATGCGTCGTATAATTTTGTTCGTGAATCTTCAATTGTCTAGACGCATAAACAATCACCTTCGTTCGTTGCATTAATACACAACCGAGACCTTGCTTTGATGCGTCACAATAAATCACAAAATCATCATTCCCTTCAGGCAATGACAATATAGGTGCCGTAGTTAGCTTTTTCTTCAATAACTGAAACGCTTTCTCTTGTTCATCATTCCATTCAAATTTCTTCCCTTTATGCGTTAATGCAGTCAAGGGTTTTGCTATTCTGGAAAAATCTTGGATGAACCTTCTGTAGTAACCAGCTAGTCCTAAAAACTGGCGTATGTGTTTCGGAGTTTTCGGGGTTTCCCACTTTTCAACAGTTTCTATCTTTGCCGGATCCACCTTAATACCTTCTTTGTTCACTATGTGACCGAGGAATTGAACTTCTTCCAACCAAAATGCACACTTTGAAAACTTAGCTTACAATTCTTCCTTCCTCAATACTTCTAACACCTTTCTCAAATGTTCACCGTGTTCTTGGTCATTCTTTGAGTAAATAAGTATGTCATCAATGAAAATAATGACAAACTTGTCAAGGTATGGTCCACACACTCAGTTCATAAGGTCCATGAACACAGCTGGTGCATTAGTTAAACCAAACGGCATGACCATAAACTCGTAATGACCGTAACGTGTTCTGAAAGCAGTCTTTGGAATATCATCTTCTTTCACCCGCATTTGATGATACCCGGAACGTAAGTCAATCTTTGAATAAACAGACGAGCCTTGTAGTTGATCAAATAAGTCGTCGATTCTCGGTAGTGGATAGCGGTTCTTGATGGTAAGTTTGTTCAACTCCCGGTAGTCGATACACAACCTGAATGTACCATCTTTCTTCTTGACAAACAAAACAGGAGCTCCCCACGGTGATGTGCTTGGTCGAATGAAACCACGCTCTAAAAGTTCTTGTAATTGGCTTTGCAGTTCTTTCATCTCGCTGGGTGCGAGTCTGTAAGGAGCACGAGCTATTGGTGCAGCTCCTGGTACAAGATCTATTTGAAATTCAACGGATCGATGTGGGGGTAATCCCGGTAATTCTTTCGGAAATACATCGGGAAATTCTTTTGCAATGGGAACATCATTGATGCTCTTTTCTTCAGTTTGTACTTTCTCGACGTGTGCTAGAACAGCATAGCAACCTTTTCTTATTAGTTTTTGTGCCTTCAAGTTACTAATAAGATGTAGCTTCGTGTTGCCCTTTTCTCCGTACACCATTAAGGGTTTTCCTTTTTCTCGTATAATGCGAATTGCATTTTTGTAACATACGATCTCTACTTTCACTTCTTTCAACCAGTCCATACCGATTATCACATCAAAACTCCCTAACTCTACTGGTATCAAATCAATCTTAAATGTTTCGCTAACCAGTTTAATTTCTCTATTCTGACATATATTATCTGCTGAAATTAATTTACCATTTGCTAATTCGAGTAAAAATTTACTATCCAAATGCGTCAATGGACAACTTAATTTAGCACAAAAATCTCTACTCATATAGCTTCTATCCGCACCCGAATCAAATAAAACGTAAGCAGATTTATTGTCAATAAGAAACGTACCCGTAACAAGCTTCGGGTCTTCCTGTGCCGCTGCCGCATTAATATTGAAAACTCTTCCGCGGCCTTGTCCATTCGTGTTCTCCTGGTTCGGGCAATTTCTAATAATGTGGCCCGGTTTTCCACATTTATAACAAACTACATTGGCATAACTTGCTCCGACACTACTTGCTCCGCCATTACTCGTTCTGACACCATTTGTTCCTTTCGTTCTATTAACCCCTGGTCCGTAGACCTCACACTTCGCCGCGCTATGACCATTTCTTTTACACTTGTTGCAAAATTTGGTGCAGAACCCCGAGTGATACTTTTCACACCTTTGGCATAGCTGCTTCTGATTGTTGTTGTTGTTGTTGTTGCGGTTATTATTGTTGTTGGGATGATTGTTGTAGTTGCTGTTGTTGTTGTTGTTGTTGTTGTTGTTGTTGTTGTTGTTGTTGTTGTTGTTGTTGGGTCGTTTGTTGTAATTGCGATTGATGTTGCGATTGTTGGGATAATTGTTGCGATTATTGTTGTAATTGCTGTTGTTGTTGTATTGGTGATTCTTATCACCGTTTTCCTCCCACTTTCTTTTAACTTGCTTCACATTGGCCTCTTCAGCAGTCTGTTCTTTAATTCTTTCTTCAATCTGGTTCACTAGTTTGTGAGCCATTCTACATGCCTGTTGTATGGAGGCGGGCTCGTGTGAACTTATATCTTCTTGGATTCTTTCCGGTAATCCTTTCACAAACGCGTCGATCTTCTCTTCCTCATCTTCGAATGCTCCCGGACACAATAGGCACAATTTTGTGAATCGTCTTTCGTACGTGGTAATATAAAATCCTTGGGTTCATAACCCTCTAAGTTCTGTCTTGAGCTTATTGACCTCGGTTCTGGGACGGTA
Source organism: Rutidosis leptorrhynchoides (assembly GCF_046630445.1). Lineage (NCBI taxonomy): Eukaryota > Viridiplantae > Streptophyta > Magnoliopsida > Asterales > Asteraceae > Rutidosis > Rutidosis leptorrhynchoides. The sequence goes on along the minus strand of NC_092340.1, from coordinate 371,200,418 downwards.
CTTCTCGTTCATCAAGTGCTTGAATGCTGACCACGGTAGTGCGTACGCATCGTCTTGTCCCACTTGCTCTAGATAGGTATTCCACCATGTTAACGCAGAACCTGTGAAGGTATGCGTAGCGTACTTCACTTTGTCCTCTTCAGTACACTTACTTATGGCAAACACCGATTCGACCTTCTCGGTCCACCGTTTCAATCCGATCGGTCCTTCGGTTCCATCAAATTCCAAAGGTTTGCAGGCAGTGAATTCTTTATAGGTGCATCCTACACGATTTCCTGTACTGCTAGATCCAAGGTTATTGTTGGTATGTAGCGCAGCCTGTACTGCGGCTATGTTTGAAGCTAGAAAAGTACGGAATTCCTCTTCATTCATATTCACGGTGTGTCGAGTAGTCGGTGCCATTTCCTTCAAAATAGTCAAATGGAACAAGTTAATCATACAGAATATTAAGAGTAGTTAATAGTATTTCTTAGCATAATATGAACTCATTTATAAAAGCTTTTTCTTCATATTAGCGTTTTATAAGTTTAAATTCGGGTAGTACCTACCCGTTAAGTTCATACTTAGTAGCTAATATACAATTCAACTACTACAATTCTATATGAAAAACTGATTATAATAATATTTCGCGTTCAAACTTTTATACAATATTTTACAAACTTACAATACCGCTTATTTTACATAAAGCATGAAATATAGCACACAATAACTTTGATACAAGATAGTTGTGAAGATAATTCTAGCTAGTACACAAGTCGTTCAGCAAAGGCAATAAAGACACGTAATTCATACGTCCAGAAACAAGTCATGCATTCTGGTTTTACTAGGATTACTTCCCATCCTTGGTCTTGTGGAACATAACCGTTATGGCCGTTGATAAGACAGCGTGTTGTAACGTCATCAAAGGGACGAGGGTTACGTAATGTCCAACAGTCCCGTAACAATCTAAAAACCTCATTTCTTACCCCAATTACTGACTCCGTCACTTGTGGGAACGTTTTGTTTAATAGTTGTAGCCCGATGTTCTTGTTCTCACTTTGGTGAGAAGCGAACATTACTAATCCGTAAGCATAACATGCTTCTTTATGTTGCATGTTAGCCGCTTTTTCTAAATCACGAAGTCCAATATTCGGATATATTGAGTAAAAATAATTTCTTAACCCGTTGCGTAAAATAGCATTTGGGTTCCCCGCAATATATGCGTCAAAGTAAACACATCGTAACTTATGGGTTTCCCAATGTGATATCCCCCATCTTTCAAACGAAAGTCTCTTATAAACCAAGACATTCTTGGAACGTTCTTCGAATGTCTTACAAACTGATCTCGCCTTAAATAGTTGTGCCGAGGAATTCTGACCGACTCTAGACAAGATTTCATCAATCATGTCTCCGGGTAGGTCTCTTAAAATATTGGGTTGTCTATCCATTTTGTGTTTTTAAACTGTAAAATAGACAAGAGTTAGATTCATAAAAAAATACTTATTAATACAAGCAATTTTTACATATATCATAAAGCATAAGCACACTATATTACATATATTACACCACACGAATACAACTATCTTATTCCGACTCGCTTGTTTCTTCTTCTTCGGTTTTGATTCGTTTTGCCAAGTTTCTAGGGATATATGATGTTCCCCTAATACGAGCCGTCGTTATCCACATTGGTTTAGAAAAACCTGGTGGTTTAGAGGTTCCCGGGTCATTATTACAACTAAAGGACTTCGGGGGTTGACGATACATATAAAGTTCATCGGGGTTGGAATTAGATTTCTCTATTTTTATGCCCTTTCCCTTATTATTTTCTTTTGCCTTTTTAAATTCAGTTGGGGTAATTTCTATAACATCATCGGAATTCTCGTCGGAATCCGATTCATCGGAGAATTGGTAATCCTCCCAATATTTTGCTTCCTTGGCGGAAACACCATTGACCATAATTAACCTTGGTCGGTTGGTTGAGGATTTTCTTTTACTTAACCGTTTTATTATTTCCCCCACCGGTTCTATTTCTTCATCCGGTTCCGATTCTTCTTCCGGTTCCGATTCTTCTTCCGGTTCCGACTCTTCTTCCGGTTCCTCTTCGAGAACTTGTGAATCAGTCCACGAATCATTCCAATTTACATTTGACTCTTCATTATTATTAGGTGAGTCAATGGGACTTGTTCTAGAGGTAGACATCTATCATATAATATCGAACGCGTTAAGAGATTAATATATCACATAATATTCACATGTTAAAAATATATAGTTTCCAACAAAATTTGTTAAGCAATCATTTTTTAAGTAAACACGGTCGAAGTCCAGACTCACTAATGCATCCTAACAAACTCGATAAGACACACTAATGCAAAATTCTGGTTCTCTAAGACCAACGCTCGGATACCAACTGAAATGTCCCATTCTTATTGATTAAAAATGTTACATATTAATTGATTTCGTTGCGAGGTTTTGACCTCTATATGAGACGTTTTTCAAAGACTGCATTTATTTTTAAAACAAACCATAACCTTTATTTCATAAATAAAGGTTTAAAAAAAGCTTTACGTAGATTATCAAATAATGATAATCTAAAATATCCTGTTTACACACGACCATTACATAATGGTTTACAATACAAATATGTTACATCGAAATCAGTTTCTGGAATGCAGTTTTTACACAATATCATACAAACATGGACTCCAAATCTTGTCCTTATTTTAGTATGCAACAGCGGAAGCTCTTAGTATTCACCTGAGAATAAACATGCTTTAAACGTCAACAAAAATGTTGGTGAGTTATAGGTTTAACCTATATATATCAAATCGTAACAATAGACCACAAGATTTCATATTTCAATACACATCCCATACATAGAGATAAAAATCATTCATATGGTGAACACCTGGTAACCGACATTAACAAGATGCATATATATAAGAATATCCCCATCATTCCTGGACACCCTTCGGATATGATATAAATTTCGAAGTACTAAAGCATCCGGTACTTTGGATGGGGTTTGTTAGGCCCAATAGATCTATCTTTAGGATTCGCGTCAATTAGGGTGTCTGTTCCCTAATTCTTAGATTACCAGACTTAATAAAAAGGGGTATATTCGATTTTGATAATTCAACCATAGAATGTAGTTTCACGTACTTGTGTCTATTTTGTAAATCATTTATAAAACCTGCATGTATTCTCATCCCAAAAATATTAGATTTTAAAAGTGGGACTATAACTCACTTTCACAGATTTTTACTTCGTCGGGAAGTAAGACTTTGCCACTGGTTGATTCACGAACCTATAACAATATATACATATATATCAAAGTATGTTCAAAATATATTTACAACACTTTTAATATATTTTGATGTTTTAAGTTTATTAAGTCAGCTGTCCTCGTTAGTAACCTACAACTAGTTGTCCACAGATAGATGTACAGAAATAAATCGATAAATATTATCTTGAATCAATCCACGACCCAGTGTATACGTATCTCAGTATTGATCACAACTCAAACTATATATATTTTGGAATCAACCTCAACCCTGTATAGCTAACTCCAACATTCACATATAGAGTGTCTATGGTTGTTCCGAAATATATATAGATGTGTCGACATGATAGGTCGAAACATTGTATACGTGTCTATGGTATCTCAAGATTACATAATATACAATACAAGTTGATTAAGTTATGGTTGGAATAAATTTGTTACCAATTTTCACGTAGCTAAAATGAGAAAAATTATCCAATCTTGTTTTACCCATAACTTCTTCATTTTAAATCCGTTTTGAGTGAATCAAATTGCTATGGTTTCATATTGAACTCTATTTTATGAATCTAAACAGAAAAAGTATAGGTTTATAGTCGGAAAAATAAGTTACAAGTCGTTTTTGTAAAGGTAGTCATTTCAGTCGAAAGAACGACGTCTAGATGACCATTTTAGAAAACATACTTCCACATTGAGTTTAACCATAATTTTTGGATATAGTTTCATGTTCATAATAAAAATCATTTTCTCAGAATAACAACTTTTAAATCAAAGTTTATCATAGTTTTTAATTAACTAACCCAAAACAGCCCGCGGTGTTACTACGACGGCGTAAATCTGGTTTTACGGTGTTTTTCGTGTTTCCAGGTTTTAAATCATTAAGTTAGCATATCATATAGATATAGAACATGTGTTTAGTTGATTTGAAAAGTCAAGTTAGAAGGATTAACTTTTGTTTGCGAACAAGTTTAGAATTAACTAAACTATGTTCTAGTGATTACAAGTTTAAACCTTCGAATAAGATAGCTTTATATGTATGAATCGAATGATGTTATGAACATCGTTACTACCTTAAGTTCCTTGGATAAACCTACTGGAAAAGAGAAAAATGGATCTAGCTTCAACGGATCCTTGGATGGCTCGAAGTTCTTGAAGCAGAATCATGACACGAAAACAAGTTCAAGTAAGATCATCACTTGAAATAAGATTGTTATAGTTATAGAAATTGAACCAAAGTTTGAATATGATTATTACCTTGTATTAGAATGATAACCTACTGTAAGAAACAAAGATTTCTTGAGGTTGGATGATCACCTTACAAGATTGGAAGTGAGCTAGCAAACTTGAAAGTATTCTTGATTTTATGTAACTAGAACTTGTAAAATATATGAAGAACACTTAGAACTTGAAGATAGAACTTGAGAGAGATCAATTAGATGAAGAAAATTGAAGAATGAAAGTGTTTGTAGGTGTTTTTGGTCGTTGGTGTATGGATTAGATATAAAGGATATGTAATTTTGTTTTCATGTAAATAAGTCATGAATGATTACTCATATTTTTGTAATTTTATGAGATATTTCATGCTAGTTGCCAAATGATGGTTCCCACATGTGTTAGGTGACTCACATGGGCTGCTAAGAGCTGATCATTGGAGTGTATATACCAATAGTACATACATCAAAAAGCTGTGTATTGTACGAGTACGAATACGGGTGCATACGAGTAGAATTGTTGATGAAACTGAACGAGGATGTAATTGTAAGCATTTTTGTTAAGTAGAAGTATTTTGATAAGTGTCTTGAAGTCTTTCAAAAGTGTATGAATACATATTAAAACACTACATGTATATACATTTTAACTGAGTCGTTAAGTCATCGTTAGTCGTTACATGTAAATGTTGTTTTGAAACCTTTAGGTTAATGATCTTGTTGAATGTTGTTAACCCATTGTTTATTATAACAATTGAGATGTTAAATTGTTATATTATCATGATATTATGATATATAATATATCTCATTATGATGTATATACAGTTAAATGTCGTTACAACGATAATCGTTACATATATGTCTCGTTTCGAAATCATTAAGTTAGTAGTCTTATTTTTACATATGTATTTCATTGTTAATACACTTAATAATATATTTACTTATAATTTAACATAATTAACCAAGTGTATCAATATCTTAATATGATTCATATGTACCTAGTAAGACGTTGTTATAACGATAATCGTTATATATATCGTTTTCGAGTTTCTTAAATTAATAGTCTCATTTTTATGTATATAACTCATTGTTAAAATACCTAATGAGATACATACTTATAATAAAAACATGTTAACTATATATATAACCATATATATGTCATCGTATAGTTTTTACAAGTTTTAACGTTCGTGAATCACCGGTCAACTTGGGTGGTCAATTGTCTATATGAAACATATTTCAATTAATCAAGTCTTAACAAGTTTGATTGCTTAACATGTTGGAAACATTTAATCATGTAAATATCAATCTCAATTAATATATATAAACATGGAAAAGTTCGGGTTACTACATCATTATCGCCTCAATCTTTGTCGGATCGACACAAATACCCTTCTTATTAATGACATGTCCCAAAAATTGGACTTCACGAAGCCAAAACTCGCATTTAGAGAACTTAGCGAACAACTTTTCTCTCCTTAAGGTTTCTAACACTTATCGTAAATGCAACGCATGCTCTTCTTCCCCCTTGGAATATACTAAAATATCGTCAATGAATACAATCACAAACCTATCGAGCATCGGTCGACAAACCCTGTTCATCAAATCCATAAATGCGGTCGGAGCATTAGTTAACCCAAAAGGCATAACCATGAATTCATAATGACCATACCTCGTACGAAAATCCCTTTTAGGGATATCTTCTTCCTTCACCTTTAATTGATGATAACCCGACCTTAGATCTATCTTTGAAAAGAAACATGCACCTTGTAATTGATCAAACAAATCATCTATCCTTGGTAATGGATATTTATTCTTAATAGTGACCTTATTCAATTCACGATAATCTATACACATTCTCATTGTCCCATCCTTCTTTTTCACAAACAAAACCGGAGCTCCCCAAGGTGAACTACTAGGACGTATAAAACCCTTATCTATCAAATCTTGTAGTTGAGTCATCATTTCTCTCATTTCCGACAGAGCTAATCGATAAGTTGCTTTGGCAATTGGCGTGGCTCCGGGAATCAAATCTATTCTAAACTCTACCTCTCGTTCGGGAGGTACACCGGGCAACTCATTCGGAAACACATCCGGAAACTCATTAACTATCGGTACATCATTTATTTCAACTACCTTCTTTGAATCATCTACCACATGTGCCAAAAACGCACAACACCCATAAGACAAAAATATTTTAGCTCTAGCATACGTGCATATAGGAATAGCACGCCTAGCCCGTTCCCCGTAAATCCATATAAATTTCCCACTTGGTGATTGAAATAATACAATTTTTTTACGACACAAAATTATTCCTTCATTGTCATCTAGCCAATCCATACCCACAATTACTTGAAATTCTCCCATATGCATGGGTATTAAATCTATAATAGACTTTTCATCATCCAAAATAATTTCACATCCCTTAATGATACTATACACCATAACGGTTTTATTATCTGTTATCTCAACCTCTAAAGGATGCTCTAACATACTTGGGGTCATGTCAAAATGTTTACAAAAAGAATAAGAAACAAACGACCGCGTAGCACCGGAATCAAACAAAACATGCGCAGGTAAAGAGTTTATAATAAAGGTACCTGACACCACATTTTGGGACTCCTTCGCTTCAAGTGCGGTAATCTGATGAGCTCGGGTTCTTGGTCGGCTATCACTAGTCTTTGGTTCCGTTTTAACCTCTTTCTTAACACTACCACTTGCCAAGTCTTTCTTATACTCCGGACACTTGGCTTGAAAATGACCCTTTTCAAAACAATAGTAACATTGTTTTCCCTTCTTAGGACACTCGGCGGCTCTATGACCCGGCCTCCCACATGAATAACAATCGGTAGTACCCGCTTTACATTCACCCGCATGATTCTTACCACACCTATTACATGACTTCACTTCTTTACCACCATTCTTTCCCGACATGAAACCCCCTTTTGAGAGGAGATTCGGAATTAAACTTACCCTTCTTCGGGCTCATACTTTGCATTGATTTTGAGTCTTGATCTAACTTCCGCTTAAACGCGGCCTTCTTCCTAAGTTCATGTTCTCTCACAAGAGCCCTATTCATCATTTCGGCTAAGGTCTTATACGTGCCCTTATCTATAAACTCACTAATTTCGGGGTTTAACTTCTCATGATAGTGATCCATCTTCAACTTAGGACTTGACACAAAGTCCGGGCAAAAACGAGACTTATCATTAAACTCGGCATTAAACTCGGTCACCGATTTACTCCCATGCTCTATGTTCATGAATTCGGACTTTAACCTACTAACCTCGGCGGGTGGAGCAAATTGATCCATAAACATCCCTCAAAACTTTTCCCATGAAAAACTTGTCGCTACGTCTCGCCCATGAGACTTAACTATGAAATTCCACCATTCATAACCACTTCCCTTCATTTGGTGAGCCGCGTAGATTACTTTTAAGTGCTCGGGACATTCACACAACATAAATGTTTCTTCTAACTCATCAATCCACCTTTGACTAATAATCGGATCAACCTTACCATGAAACTCCGGTGGATGACAATTAGCAAAATTCTTGTACTCAAAACGCTCATATTTCTTTCTCGGTGCTTCTACTTCTTCTTGTCTTACCCCACTTCCCCCTTCTCCTCTTAAAGTAGGATTATTAGTCATAAGAGTCTTTAACTTTTTGTCCAATTGATCATTAATCAATGTCTTAATCTTCTCTAAAAGGGTTGGGGTGTATCGTATCAAAGCTTGTCCTATTTGTCCCGATATATCGTTTGCCATAGTAACCTCATCGGATTCAGAGTGTGAGCCTTCTATAGACTCCATTGACGGGGTGTGGACGTACTCATCGTCCTCATCATTATTTCTATTTGGGGATATGATAGCCATTCTGAAACAAAACATCCAACTCATTAGTTCAAATACCTGCATCATTACTTACCATAACCAAGAAAATCGAAAGAATTCCTAACTCATTTCACCATGACCATAGTAGACGTTCATTCGTACTAAAATGAAGTAATGACAATGGCCGGTTGTCATTACACCATCTTATTACACACTTAATCCATTATGACCCATGGTTAATGAGTATTAAACTCCTTACTTAAATCAACTATGATCTTAGCATTACACTACAAGTCTCGTCAACGACTCTATCCTATGGAGCATGGCACAATCATTCTACTTAAATATCATGCAAGTCCTAAACCGCTTATCCTTCAACAACAATGGTTTAAGCCTAGATAATCCCTATAGTGGGTTATCCAAGTCCCTTAAACCATAGCTCTGATACCAACTTTTAACGCCTTTAAAACGATAGAATTTTTATTTTATTTTTTTTTATAGAAAGGGTGCCTGCCCAGGTCAAGGCATTTGCCGTGGCGCGGCTCCCTTCGTCGCGGCGCTGCGTATAAAGGATTTTCTGACACTTTTTAACAGCCGTTCTGTTACCAAAACATGACCAGTGCCGCGACGCGACACAAGTTGTCGCGGCGCGACATTACACGGGAGCTGAGACTTTCCTGCAACTTATTAACAAAACCATATTTCCAACAATTCATCAACTCAAAATCCAATATAACAACATACTACATAACAAAACTTTATTAAATCAGTTTCTTACATCGTTAAACGTTACGAAGATCTTTTAAATCACAAAAACGTGTTCACACATTTGAAATTCAACATTTGGTCCCAAAGCTTAACGACAACATAAATATCAAATACAAAAGACTTGGCGTTGATAAGCGGTACCAAAAGAGCTTGATTTAAAATAGAGACTTGCATTACCACTTACTCTAATGCCAAAGCTCCGCTTCCCTCAAATGGGTTCTTTACCTTCTCGATGACCTTTCGTTCCTAAAAACATGAAACAACACGGGGGTAAGCTTTTACACTTAGTGAGTTATAGGCGAATAATATAGCATAATACATTGGGCGTAACAATCACATTACTTGTCTTTCAACCTAACGGTTGCTTACTTACTTTCGGATCCGACCCATTACTTACCATAGACATAACCTACTAAGGCCAACCTTAGTAATTATGTCTAAGCTAACACATCCATAGACATGTACACATGTCTAAGCTACCTTAATCCCATTACCATCATACATATGTACATAGACACCCAAAGTGTCTAAGCTATACCATATCATAGACAAGATTACTAGCAATGTAATAACCTTGACTAAGCTAACATCAACCATAGATACAATTATTAGGCGAACCTAATAATTCTATCTAAGCTACTCAACTAGTGCACTTAGTCGTTACTCTCTTGCACGGATGCAATCCGAGAACTCTAAGCCACTCTTGACCCGCCCATTTTACCCCCTATAAACTCACCTTGATTAAATGGAGTTCCTTGGTCACTTGACGTTCCCTTTCCTTGATTAGCACCTATACATGAGCTAATCTCATCAATAACATATCTCAACAAAATTACAATTTCCACAAGCTTTCAACACATTCATACACTTACACATTGACTTAACCCCCTAATTACTCCAATATACACATGATCACTTTCATATATAACATTTAACTTATCTTTTCCAATATAATCACATTATCATGCCAACATCATCCCTTTAACCACACAATTCTCTAGTTCATCTCCTACATTTATAACATGCAATTCTTTCAAATATCTCATTAAACATCAAGTGTGCATAAACCCATTTCTATTACTAGCAACCCTAAATCATCAATTATCCAAATTTCATTACTTACAACAATAACAACAATTCATGTATAAACTTTCTTCTTCATAAATTTCAACTAAAACACATAAACATTTCATTGAGACATTTCATCAAACACCTAGTGTGCATAACTTGATTCAAAGCTAGAACATCACCAATTTCACCACATTCATATTATACATTCACAATGCAAGTTCATACATGAACTTACTTCCAAAATCACTAACAAATTCGTTATAAATCATTCAAGTGTGCACAATTTCAACAAACAACAACCTTTAAGCTAGAGATTCATCACAAACACTCAATATTAGTGATACTTAGACATAGAAGTTAATACCTTGTTTCTAAGGATTCAAGAACCCTAATTGTGCACAAAGGAGAAGAAATTGAAGATTTAAAGCTTGCTAGAGTGATTAGAGTGCCTTAGATTACATAATTTTTCAATTGCATGAACAAAATCCTTTCAATTGATGGATTCTCCTTCTTCTTTTTCTTGCATCGACACACACAAAAACACACACTAGTTTCCTGTAATTTTTTTGCAACTAAATGATTTTCCAGCATTTTCATTTCTTTTATTAAATTTACTTTGCTAAAATTGCACTTTCTACCCTCCCCACCAAAACTATAATGAGGGAGGTCCTTAGTTCTAACCTTGCACCTTTAGTCCCTTCTAACTTAACTAACAAACTTAACTCTTGTCCATTTATTTATACTAAATCATACCATCCATGTATATAATAATAAAATTACATAAAATAATACCTTAATTAATTGGGATGTTACAAAAACCCACAAAAACAATTTGCAAACACCGGTGAAGGGTTATTCCGGAAAACTTATCTAGGGTCAAAGCTAGATTTAATTTTCAAAAGATCAAATGTTTTCATAAAGATCCAATTTTCTTAAAGGATCTAAATTTTCATAGTCATGTGGGACTGTAAACCACATCGTTATTATCATTGTTCGTACCGCCGTATAAAAATCACTGATGTACAAAGTGTGAAGAATAAATAAGTGATTCTAGTATTTTTTATTTCAAGACTATATTGCTTGAGGACAAGCAACGCTCAAGTGTGGGAATATTTGATAATCCTAAAAACGAACATATATTTCATAGCATTATCCCTCAAGAAAGACAAGCTTTTAGTTGCAATTGTTCTATTTACAAGTGATATTCGTTTAAATAACAAAAGGTGAAGACAAAAGACAGATTCGACGAATTGAAGACGCAAACGACCAAAAAGCTTAAAAGTACAAATTACAATCAAAGTGGTTCCAATTAATGATAAGAAACGTCTCAAAATTACAAGAGTACAAGACGCAAAAAGCAAAATACAATATATTAAATTGTACGCAAGGACGTTCGAAAATCCGGAACCGGGACCAAAGTCAACTCTCAACGCGCGACGCAACGGAGCAAAAATTACAAGTCAACTATGTACATAAATATAATATAATATAATATATAAATAATTCTTAAAATTATTTATATATTATATTTATGTATTAAAACATCGACAAAACAAGAAAACAAAACCATGTGACTGGAACCAGCTGGCCATGCGATCGCATGGCCAAGAAGAACAAATGTCATGCGGTCGCATGACCCCAATATGCTGGCCACATCTATAAATTTCGTGTGTTTTGGCCAAAATAAACACATCTTTTTCTTTCTTCATCTTTCAACGTATATATATATATATATATATATATATATATATATATATATATATATATATATATATATATATATATATATATTTATATATTTATATATATATATATATATTATAATTTTAATTTTAATTTTAATAATAATAAGGGTATGTTAGCGAATATTGTAAGGGTGTAAGTCGAAATTCTGTCCGTGTAACGCTACGCTATTATTAATCATTGTAAGTTATGTTCAACCTTTTTAAATTAATGTCTCGTAGCTAAGTTATTATTGTGCTTATTTAAGCCGAATTAATCATGATGTTGGGCTAAATATTAAAGACGGGGTAATTGGGCTTTGTACCATAATTGGGGTTTGGACAAAAGAACGACACTTGTGGAAATTAGACTATGGGCTATTAATGATCTTTATATATGTTTAATTGAATGATAGTTCGTTAATTTAATATAAAAATTACAATTGGACGTACCTATAAATAACCACATACACACGATCGGACACGATGGGCGGGATATTTATAAGTACTAATAATCGTTCATTTAACCGAACACGGGAATGGATTAATAGTTAATGGACTTATTAAAACAGGGGTGAATTACATACAAGGAAAATTGGTGTAATTATAGTTTAAGTCCTCAATTAGTTGGAATATTTGACTTCGGATATAAGAATTATTTGACGAGGACACTCGCACTTTATATTTATGACTGATGGACTGTTATAGACAAAAACCATATGGACATATCGAATAATCCAGGACAAAGGACAATTAACCCATGGTAATAAACTAAAATCAACACGTCAAACATCATGATTATGGAAGTTTAAATAAGCATAATTACTTTATTTCATATTTTATCGCACTTTTATTTACTGTCATTTTATTTATCGCACTTTTAATTATCGTACTTTTTAATTATCGCAACTTTTATTTACTGTCATTTTATTTATCGCACTTTTAATTATCGCAATTTTATTATCGTCATTTACTTTACGCTTTAAATTAAGTTTTATTTTTAATATTTTACATTAGGTTTTAACTGCGACTAAAGTTTTAAAATCGACAAACCGGTCATTAAACGGTAAAAACCCCCTTTTATAATAATAATACTACTTATTTATATATATATTTACAAATATAGTTTTAAAAAATATAGCGTTAAACTTGGCTAGCTCCCTGTGGAACGAACCGGACTTACTAAAAACTACACTACTGTACGATTAGGTACACTGCCTATAAGTGTTGTAGCAAGGTTTAGGTATATCCACTCTATAAATAAATAAATAACTTGTGTAAAATTGTATCGTATTTAATAGTATTTCCTAGTAAAAATATAACTATTTTGTACCCCTTCGCTTTAACATCAATATGTAACAAACAAAAAATGGAACTCACTCCCCCATGCCCAAAGCCGACGGTTTTGGCTTCCTAAAGGGGATAGTCAATGTTGTTCTTTCATGTGTGGGAGAATGGTGTTTGCTAGGAAAGTGTATAAGGTTAAATACATGGGAAGGTGGTGCATGCATGCTTGAAACATCCTTGTCTCCAACACTTAATTAATCTTTGTTTAATCTTAATGAATCACTAGCATAATAATGGGCTCACTAATTAGTCCATTAAGTAATGTAGGGTGGGCCTTGATAGTCCAAGTCCAATAATATAAGCCCATGTATAAGTATGCAACAAAATAGTAAAAAGCCCAAGTAATTAACTACTTACATTAGTTAATTAGGAATAATTAATAATAATTAATTATGAACGTAAATAATATTGGAAATATTATTCGTGAAAAGCGCGCGTTGAAAAGACGAGTCGGGACAATGGAAAGTCGATTACGGTGATAAGGAAAATGTATAAAAATACATTTATTAAAACGCAAGTATTAATAATAAATATTAATAATATAAGTCGGAAAATCTAGGGTCGTTACACTAGCCTTTTATCCTCGTATATGAGCATGACATCTCTACCACCTAGATATTTAGATTCAAACCCGAGAAGATTTTCCGATTTTCAAATTTCATTGAAGTACTCTAGGTGTTCGATATCTTTAATTTTCCCGATTACAGCGTGGCCAAGGATATCAATGAGTTTTTCGTCAGTGGGTATGTTGACTGAGAATTCTTTTGTGTGGAATGAGGGCACAGTGTGGCTTATGTTATGAATAACATCGGAGTATTTGCGTTCATCGGTGAGGTTGGTTGGTATGAAAGTTGTTTTCGTGATTGGGGGTTGTTTAGTGTTTTGTGTGTTGTGGTGATTAGCGGGGTTGAAGGTAGTTGGAGGGTTGCGGTCATGAGCTTTGTATGCGACAAGGAGTATACCATAAGCTTCCACCATGTTTAATTTTCGAATCATCGTGTCCATCTGATGGTTGTGTACATTCTTGTACCGTACAAACCCATATCTTTTGCCATTTTTTAGCCTTGTTTTCTGAATGTATACTTCAGATAACTCACCGTGTTTTTTGAATAAACCCCAAAGGTTGGCGGATGTCCATGTTTCAGGAAAGTTAAAGAAATGGAAGGAGGTGATGTTTTTGCTGATTGAATGTGGTGGTTTGGTAGGTGTTATAGGCTTTCCGTAATTGTGAATCAGATTTCTAGCTTTTTCCTGTTGTTTGAATCGTTGGTAGATCATGTTGTTTGCTGTGTTCAGTCTAGGGTTTAGATGAGTTTTAGGGTTATTTTGGTGGCGGCTAAGTTGTGGGAATTCAAGGTCTATTGGGGTCTGCTTGGGAGGATGTTGTTCAGTTTGTTTATTACGATTCCGATTCACCTTGACCCAAATTCCTACATTTTCCAGTTGATATTTGATGTGGTTGATGTTATTTGATGTGTGGGATTGAAAGTGAGATCGGTTTGCAGTAGGCTGTCGAGGGGTAAAGGGTGATGTAGGGAATGCGAACATTGTTATAGATCTAATAAAAGTAACAAAATAACAAGAAGAAAGAAACAATGCGAGAATACTATGCCGGAATAATCATCGGAAAGTCAAAGAGTTGCAAGAGAGAAAGGAGAGAAGGACCGTTGATGAGTTATAACTTAGAATGAGAATATACCTCACACAATTTGCGGGCATAGCCCAACGGTTCTCCCCATGTACTTTGTGTCATGGGATAGGGAGAGGTCATGGGTTCGATCCTTAAGGATGACATGAACGTGTGTGTTACGTGCAAATAATGAGGGTCGTTGAAAGAAATGATCTACTGATGCTAAAAAAATCGTCGTTCAAAAAAAATATACCTCACACGTATGCATGTAGAAAAACAAGCAAAACCCAAGTATTTATGCTCTACCCTACGAGCACAATTTTTCCAGCCTTGCCTCTTTTAAGAACCTAAAAAGCCCGTTAATTATTTCACACGTGAGTCTTCAATTACCAATTTCCTTTTCATCTTCACTAATTGATAAATCGGCTTTTGTCAATATTATCTATAATTTGAATTTATAGTTCATAGTTTATTAAGTAATTAATAAAACAATGTTAAACATAACCCTCAAACTTATGTTTAAACTTACCTTCGAAGATATGTTTAAACTTACTATATTTAAATTTATAAACTCACGTGAATTAATTGTAAATATAATAATCGTTTTTTTAATTATATTGACTTTTCTTATTTAATTTTTTTTTTTTTTTTTTTTTTTTGAAAAGCAAGAAGATATATTTATATAGATTTCTTATTTAAATTTGATGTCAAGATTTATTTATGACAACTTTAAGCTACAAATAAAAAATAAAAAAAAAATTGACTATATATGACATGTTTAAACATACTATTAAGATTTACTTTTAACATTTTCAAGTAAATTAAAAAATTAAATTAAACTTTTCCTAGTTAGTATAGTCCAATGAGCCAAATCCAAACCCTTTGATACGTTAGATTAAGTAATTTAGGCAGGAATCCTTGTTGGTTTTGTTTTCTTGTTGTCTTTTTTTTTTTTTTTTTTTTTTTTTCCTTCTTAGTAATATAGTATATCGTGGCTTCTTCCAAAACAGTCAAATGACAAAGTGAAGTTTTGACTTTTAATTATATATAATCTTGTAGTCATAATTTGTCATGCTGAATAAACACCTTTAATCACAGGATATATATATATATATATATATATATATATATATATATATATATATATATATATATATATATCACTAGAAAAACTCCTTTGGCTTGTTATCTTAGTCCAAGATCATTTAAATTCGATACGTTTGTTAAACTTCAAAAGATAGTCTAATGACTGGCTTCTTTATATCTTAATAAAAGGTCCATGTTCAAACCGTAACACCTGCAAATCTTGGTGTGGCTAAAGAAAGAGTCGAAAATAACCATTTGATAACACGTTGAGACTGCGTATATTTGAGTAACCATATTTGCCCTTCCATAATACATGAGTCGTGAACATGAAAAACCTCATCCATCTGTCATGTTGTGTTTTTGTTAAAACATTTAGTTGGGCAATGTTCACATGCTTTCTACGAAAAGAGAAGAGCTGAAAATGTAACACGTAACCTATTCAAAACAATTCTTATCTAATTGGTACCACAAAGACGTTTATAATTTGATCTAGAAAATGGTACTAGTAGACTAAAGTCGCAATAAACTGTATATATAACTATAGGGTAAAATCATATAAAGTTGCATTATTTTCTTTATCTTTTTGTCCTTATTTCTAAAGCATGAGCACGTTCGAAATGTAAGAAAATAATCTTTCCAATAACCAATCACCATCTGTAGTATTCACTTTAATCTTTTACCTATTTTATCATAAAAACATGCATTTAATTATAATGTAAGTGTTGTTTATTCATGATGTTATTAGGGGTACACGTGTGACTCGCTCAGCCGCTCAACAGTTATGGTTATCGGCATGTTAGAGTTTTATGTCACACTAATTATCAACTAACTTAGTTACAAGCTTACTCGCTATTGGCGATGAACCTAATTATTTGTTAAATGATCAAAATTTTGACATCTTATAAGAAAAATGCTCCATTTTCTTGTTAGATAACGACTTAATACATCAGTGTGAAGTCGGATTTAAAAAAACTGCAATTATTATTTAATTGTTTTTAAGAAAAGTTAGTAGGTTAGATGGGGATGCACTTTCATTGTTTATATTGCTCTTTAAAAAATGATGATGATGATGATTATTTCCAACATTATCCAAGTCCAACTTAGAATTAGTGAAAAGAGAAAGAGATAATGGGGGCCTCCAGGAGCGCTTACTACTCTACACTCTACTTTCGGCTTTTCATTCCCTAACAAAGAAATTAATCACATAAATGCTATTTAAACCATACTAATGAAGATTTGTTAAAAAATTATAATATAACTAGAAGGCAATGCCCGTGCGTTGCACGAATTGTCTCAAATTTCACTATTTTGTAATTCGTGTTCCGAATGGTTAGAGTCATGGCGGGAGTTGGTTGAAAACATATTAACCTTGAAGTGAAAGTTGATGTTGGTCCCATTATACAAGTGGTCAAGTAGGATTTTGTGCATATGTTTTGTTTGCCATTAACGAAATCTGCACATTCGGGTCACTGTTCGGGTCATTGTACTAACGTATTTGGCAATCAATCGAGTGGACGTGTGCTTATCTTATATGGAATAATCGCAATCAAAAGGTTTTCTCCAATTCGTCATGGAATGGCCCAAAGGGCTTGATGGAAATTCAACTTAAGTCTTTTGAATGGATCTCATGTCGTATTAAGAATCAGAAGATGGATTGGCTTCGTTGGATTTAGGATCCTTGGTCTTGTTTTGTCGAACATAATGCATTTATAGTTACCCCCTCCACAACTTCTTCGCATCTTATTTTTGCATTCATAGGTCGAGCTTTAATGTAATGTATCTTTTTCGGGACGTTTTGTAATGGGTTGCCTCTCCTTAATAGGCTTCGTGTTAATATAATTTGCTTTTCGAAAAAAAAAGAATAACAATTGATATAAAATTAACTGTTATAATAAAGATATGTAACACCACCAAGAGTAATAAACGTTATAAACTTTTCAATAACTATTATTTTTTATTTTCCTTAATTAAATTTAGTTATAAACATTCATTCATAATACGTAAAATTTATATCTCATAAATTATATGATTAGTTTCAATCTTTTCATTTTCCTTATCAATTTTGTCATAAATTTAAAATTAATCCATGACTGAATCCAATCTCTTGTATTCATGTTACAATGATAATTATGTCTTTGAATATTAGAGGCATGGGGCAGGAAGGTAAGCTAAATTGGTTACAAAAACTGTGTCGTATGGAGAAACCTTGAATTTTGTGTATGCAGGAAACAAAATGTGGTCAAATTGAAGATCTTTAGGTTGAGAGTTTCTGGGGTTCGGATGATTTTAAATATATCTAAAAGTACGCTGAAGGTTTTTCGGGTGGTATGATCACAATATGGGATCCAAACATATTTTAGGTAAATCAAGCAATCGAAGGGGAGTACTTCCTGGCGACTAAAGGATACTTCTCTAGCTTTGATACTGAGGTTGCGGTGGTGAATGTATACGGTCTAAATACAACGTCCAAACAAATCAGTTGTTGGAACAGGTTAGAATCATTATTGAGTTATCGAGACATGCCGTGGATTGTGTGTGGTGATTTCAACAACGTTCGGGATTCCACCGAACGTTTCAATTAGGTTTTCAAATAGAACTAGGTGGATTTATTTAACCAATTTATAAACAACACTTACCTAATAGAGAGATCCCGTTGGGTGGGAAGAAATACACACGGATTTGTGACAATGGAGTAAAATTCAGTAAGCTCGATCGTTTTTTGATATCGGATAAAACTCATCTACTCTGGCCCAATTTGTCTGCTACAACACTTGATAAACATCTCTCATACCATTGTCCAATCCTACTCCGACATGGCATTAAAGATTTCATGCCCAAACCAACACTTGTTTTCAACGAATGGTTTCGGTTAGAAGGTGCCGAAAAGATTATCATTGAAGCCTGAAATGCACCGGTCACAATTTTACGGCCATATTGTGTGTTTAGAGATAAACTCAAAAACGTCAGAAGTAACTTAAAAAAGCACAGTTTGATCTTAAGTAACCTAGATGAGCAGATTTTAAAGCATTCAAAAGCAGCTTCAGATTGAGAATCAATAGTAGAAACTAGAGTACTAACTGATCAAGAAAGATTACCGTGGCTCGAAGAGAAAAAACAGTGGATTAAGAAAAAGAAAATACAAGCCAATATGTGGAAACAAAAGTCTCGGGTAAAAAGGGCTCTTGAAGGTGACGAAAACACCAAGTATTTTCACACTGTTGTTAAAAAAAGAAGAAACAAAAATAATATCAGAGGTATCTCGGTTGACGGTAATTGGTGCGAAGATCCGCAAGTTATTAAAGAGGAAGTTTTTAGTTATTTTTTAATATTTTTAAATCTATAAATCAAGATGAAACGTGTTTTATGGATTTCAATATTGGTAGAATAACTAATACAGATAATGAAATACTTGAGGGCAAATTTGTGGAAGATGAGATTTGGACAGCCATAAAGAGCTGCGGTAGTTCCAAGGATCCTGGATCCGATGGCTTTAACATGAAGTTCTATAAAAAGTTTTGGTGGTTAATAAAGGATGACATGATGAAAATGTTCGATTGGTTTTGGAATCATATGGAACTTTCACGGGGGTGCAATGCCTCATTTATTACACTTGTTCCCAAAAACAGCAACCCAATAAGCCTAAGCAAATACCGACCCATTTGCCTCATAAACAGCCTTTACAAAGTGTTATCCAAAGTGTTATCAAGTAGACTTGCACAGGTAATCCACAAAGTAATCGGGATCGAGCAAAGTGCATTCATGAAGAATCGGTATATACTGGATGGTGTTCTAATAGCAAACGAAATAATTGAAGAATTGAAATGCAATAAGAAGAGGGGTTTATTGTTCAAGGTGGATTTCGAAAAGGCTTTCGACTGCCTAAAATGGGATTTCATTGAAATTATGAAAAGTTTTTGTAACACCGTGATTTTTTTAAACATAGCGGAGGTAAATACTTAATTACCAAAATAACCCTGATTAACGTTTACAATACATAGTTTATAATCCAACATTGTTAACATACATAACAACTTTAAACAACGACGGTGTTACATAAAAACAGTACAAGATAAGAAAACATCATAGTTAAGCTCATAGTCAAACATGTATTCTAAATGAATAGATACTATCTAACAGACCAAGCATAAGCAACTGAACATGCAAGGATCACAAATATGCTAACGTCCACAACTAGCATACAACAATAACTGACAATGTGAAGATCGGAGGCTTGTACGAGCACACGACTTAGCTGATCAGGCTGCAGTCTACTGATAGTCCGCTTTACTGAATCCACTGCATAACTGTCCAGATGCAACACATGCGTCCTTCTATGCTATACTGAACAATCAGTAACATCATGACCTGACCAGGCTGCCACGGTTGACCTCACACAAACCCTACCTTGCCGCCTGTGACAACCCGGAAATTTTTGACCAAATTTAAACTTTATCTTTAAATGATTTAATGTTTTCGACACGATAAGCAAAGTCAGTAATGTTGAGTCACGAAAGTTTTAGAACTATATTCATGTAATCAATTATTCTTTGACTGTTCTCGAAGATTCACGAACAATATATATATAACTTAATGTGCATATATATATGATTTCAAGTTATTTAGTAAAAGATAGTAACATTCGATTATTGATTCGATTGATATTTAGATAAGTTAACTAAAACGTTTAAGCTGAACCAGTAAAACACTAATTTGCTACAGAATTTTCGAATTGCTACAGTACCCGAAAAGCTATAGTGTTTTCGAAAATCACAATTTGCTACAGTGAAACCGACTTTGCTACAGTAAAACACTATTTGTTACAGTGAAACTGACTTTGCTACAATGCTACAGTAAAAACGACTATGCTACAGTAAAACACTATTTGCTACAGTAAACACTATTTGCTACAGTAACACTATTTGATGTCGACGAACTAGCAAACAAAAGCGGATCAGGCGGCCATGCGATCGCATGGCAAAAGCACTGAAAACCCATGCGATCGCATGGGGCTAAACAACTGGCCAGGTACTATAAATTCAAGTGTTTTTGCTCGAACGAATATCACACACACATATTTACACAGATATAGGTATATACTCCATAATATTTATTTATTTATTATAATTATAATTATAATTATTATTATTATTATTATTATTATTATTATTATTATTATTAAGATTAAGATTAAGATTAATATTATTATTAATCTAATTATTATTAGTAATATTATTAGTATTATACATAAAATACTACGACGAGGTCATGTCCAAATAATTTCAAACCGAATTTTCAAATGAGTCAAAGCTAAGGAAACTATGGGCTATAGCTATGGAGGTTATGGGTAATGTACGTGGGTATTATTCGCAAGTCTAACCTAGTGTTTATCATCTCTGTTGTGTCTACATACTTTCCCTGCAATATTGAATCACAATATTGATACGTGAGCATTCATATCTTATCTTTTATATATTAATTGTGTATCCATGTCTAGTGCTCGAGTATATATATTTACGCATGCTTGTATGCTAAATTTCATCGTTAAACAGTTTATAATGAATCACGAATTAAATACATATATTACTGGTAAAAGGTATATGATATACATGTTTTTGGAAAGCTGGCGAAAAATCAATAACTTTTCATTTAGAAATCGCGTAATTTCGATGAACGAATTAAAAGATATGGTCAACTGAATTATGATTGACGTTAATTGGAATTGCTTTTGAATCTGCAATTAATATTTAAACAACTTGTTTGTAAGATTGATAAATTGGATTTTTGAATTTTAGCAACCGAGTAAATGAATTCTTATATAAGGTACGTCTCGTTTTGTTGAACTATTGTCAAAATTAACTTTTTGAAACGACTTTGGATAACTTTTGTATATTGATCTCGAGCATTAGGATTGGATTGTGATATACTATGACCTGACCTAGCTTAATAGATATTTATTGACCAACATATGTTCTCTAGGTTGAGATCTACGGTTATTTGGTAATCCGAGTTTCAGTCACATTTTGGTGAACGACTTTATATGCTGCTAAGGTGAGTTTATAGATCCTTTTTTAAATGCTTTAAATATTTTGGGCTGAGAATACATGCAATTTGTTTTAAACGCAATGGATACAAGTACATACTTAATTATACACTGAGTTTGAACCGAAAATCCCTTAGCTTTGGTAACTAGTAACTGCCAGTTATAAGAACTGGTGGGCGCGAGTAGTAGTATATGGATCCATAGAGCTTGATATCCCCGTCCGAGCTAGAGCACTAGCCTTTTAACGGACGTATGCTATTTGAGAAGCGTACACGTTGGTTTGCGTGTATTATTAAGATGATTATACAAAGGGTACAAATTATATATACGTTAAGTTTAGTTACCAGGGTGCTCAATCTTGTAGAATATTTTGATAAACGTTTCTGGATGAAACAACTGAAATCTTGTGATCCACCTTTATATACAGATTATGCGAAACACTAAAACTATGAACTCACCAACCTTTGTGTTGACACTTGTTAGCATGTTTATTCTCAGGTTCCCTAGAAGTCTTCCACTGTTTGCTTATATGTTAGACAAGCTATGTGCATGGAGTCTTACATGTCATATTTATCAAGGAAACGTTGCATTCACCAAATCATCACCATGTATCTTATTTTTACTGCATTGTCAATGGAAGTACTATTGTAAACTATTATTTACGGTGATTGTCTATTTATAGAAATCATCAGATGTCGAAAACCTTTGATTTAAATATTCATTTATGGTGTGCCTTTTCAAAAGAATGCAATGTTTACAAAACGTATCATATAGAGGTCAAATACCTCGCAATGAAATCGATGAATGACGTGTTCATTCATATGGATTTGGAGCGATCGTCACAGTTGGTATCAGAGCGTTGGTCCTACCGAACCAGGTCTTGCATGAGTGTGTCTAACTGATAGTTGTTAAGATGCATTAGTAAGTCTGGACTTCGACCGTGTCTGCATGTTAAAAGTTTTGCTTATCATTTCTTGTCAAAAATTACATGCTTATCATTCTTAAGTCTAGACACGTTTTCCTGCATTTATTGCATAAATAGTGTATAGACAAAAATTCATATCTTAGCGTATCTGTTACTGTAAACTTTTCCTGACACCTTCCGAAAATTTCTCCGTGATTTATGAAATTTGATATTATATATACATATGTAAATTATGTATTAAAGAATACCAAACTAAATTCAATAATCAAATTCATATCAAAAATCATCTCCCTAATTATACAAGATGGATCCCGTATCTAGTTCAAATTCCTTAAACTCTGACAGCTATTCCGATATGGATATTCACCTGAATTCCGAAGACAGTGTAACCGGAATGGATCAACCAATTAGCCATCATCTATTCTGGATGAATTGGGGATGGGTTCGTAGTCTACTTAATCATTGGAGATAAGAAGAAGGTGATCCCTTCCATCCACCACATTGCCCTCTTGGCGAAGAACCTGAAGCACTTACCGGCGAACCTGTTCGAGACACCATTTTCTCTCTCATTTCCAGAGTATCTCGTCACGATAATATACTATCTCAAATTCTGGATCTTACTCATCCGCTCGTCCGAACCGCCAATCATCCCGGTGTAGTAGAAGAAGTCAACGAGCTTCGCGCTCGGGTAGTAGCTTTGGAGAATATGGTTCAAAGGTTGCAAGCACCAGCAGCATCACCGTCATCAACAGTACCACCGACAACAACACCAACAGTACCATTACCGCCACCAACAACATCCACATCGCAAACCTCAACTTCACAATCTGTTCCACGAGCATCAATGTCATACGCACCGTAGTTACCAATAAATACCATCAACAATAACCGATGAAGTATTAACTCATTTCCCCTGAAGAAATTTTATGTATATTTAATATATATGAATTTTAAAATCAAAATAAATCTTTTCGTACTAAGCTATTACATGTGAATCATAACTGGTAGGTACTACTCGGTTAGTTCATGTTACTAATATGCTATACATCCTTCGTTAATGACTTAACAATCGTTAACTATAATCTCTGCTTCGACTTAATAGATTCCATTTCATAATAAATCAAGTGTATTATTCAATTACATGATTAATTTTAACACTTTCATTTTCGATGTACTTGAAACTTTCCTGAAAACATCATTCGTACCTTGCGAAGTTAGCAAGAGTTCCATAAGCACCAACATGATTCACTGAGGAAATATCAATAAAACTGAATAACGAAGTATTGATTACATTAGTAAAATACTCCGCGAAGATTATGTAATCTCTAATGTTTTAGAGATTATTCAATTCTAATTCAAGCCAAAAATCAAAGGAGCTTGATATGATATTAACTCATTAAATCTGTATTACATCTGAAGAAAATATACATACATATATTTTCATAAAGACTGTAATGAAAATTCTTTTGTACAAAATATTACTTGTGAAATCTTTAACGGGTAGGTAATTCCCGGGAAATATATAAGTTCACAATTAATATGTTATACTGTACATTCTTCAACTTTGATTCAAAAAAATTATTAACTATGCTCACAGCGATATACAATCGTTTCCATACAAATTCAATTACATATTCTGATATTGACGGATCAGAATCCAAGTCAAGATTTAACGGGTGACATCATTCTTAGATCTCTACATCTTTCAAAGCTATACTTTGACTTCAAAAATGTGAAAGATCCTTTAGCATTGTTATTACTGAAAATAATATTGCAATCCCTGCTCAAAGTATCCAGTTTTACCACACTTCCAACCAGTTAACTTTGACTTTTTAGATTAGCCTTATTATAACTTTGACATATATGTTCTTGTTACTGGAGAACCTTTCATGTTCCACCACATTAGCAGTAAGTTTACCAACAACTTCATTGATCTTTGACCTTCCTAAAAATCATTATACTCATTGAAATCCTATCATGTACTCATCCACAACTTGTAACAATAATTGTCATACCAACTACCGGGAATTAGCAATCAGTATTTTGAATTTCATAGCAATTTTTCGCCAACAGTTATATATATACATATAACGTTTACCTTCAAGACTTACAGACTTCGAATGTGAAGTTTCTGAAAAATACCCTAAACTACGAACTAGTTCTCTGAAATTGGAACAATGCTGATGAAGCAGCAAAAACTGTAAATGACCTTAACAGTTAAAAGTTTGATGATAAAGAATAGTATGGTGGTAAAGCTGAAAAAAAGAGAAGGTTTGGAACTGGAAAACGGATTGAGCAAAGTATGAAGGAGGCTGTGGATAAATCATAAAGGCTGAACCTGTCTTCAAAGAATCCAAATGATTCGGTGTCTACTGAAATCCTTAGCAAATACCTTGCTCCATACTCTAAAACCTTTACGGACAATATTCTTCATCATCATCTTATCTTGAATATTCTAAGATATCATCGTATCTTTCATTATAAATATCCTCAATATTTCTAAAGATATTTTTTTTATGCCCATTCTTATCTGAAATCATTCATCTCTTCGCGCTATATGTGTTACATCATAAAAGAAACTATTTTAGTTTCTAAAATCTGAAAAATTCGAAAAATAGATGTTTTGAAGTAATGTTGGGAATTGAAGCATGAGTTAGTATAATATAATGACACTTGATCAACGTGATTATATTACAGTAAGTGATGCTGAGTTTCTAATGGAACATGATAAAGGTTCACAGATCATACCCTCATCATGAACCATGTTACATAACTCTTTCATTCTATTTAACCTCTAAACTATCAAGAAAATATTTTCTTAATGATTCGGTCTTTTTTTCGAGGTATTCTGGTAATTTGACAAGTCAGATTGTGCTATTACTGTTTCTTTCTTAGAACATTAATTATGTTCATTCCGAAATTCATACCTACGAATTTTGGACCATTATTCGCTTGATTTAAAGTCGGAAAGATAAAACAAAAGCATGAAGCTTCAAAATATCAATGGGAGTATATATAAATCACAGTAAATTGGAGAGAGTATTAACTCTAGATGTCAATGATTATGGAAAGACAGAAGCAGAGACATCGAAATATAAGGGAAGATATGAAACCCAACAACCAACCATAAATTATAAACCGTATATATCGATGAATATAGAAATATAAAGACAAGGGAGGACTAAAAACACTATAAAACCAAGAGTATAGTAGAAGTGAATAGATTCTTCTGGCGGCAGATGGAAAAGAAGAATGACGGATATGAAGGTTAGAAGTATATCAAGAATCAGAACTAGATGGAGCATATTGACGAATGCTTTAAAATAAGAATTGAGGGAGAAAGAATAAAAGGTATGAGCTGTGGAAAATAAGGAAACGAAGGGGGGTAGATTTATAGTATAATATCAGACAGGAAAATTGAGACAGATCATCGCATTAAATCGAAAAGAATCATAATTTCCTTAATTACCAAAGAATCAAATCTTATTACGAAGATTTTCTCCAAATCTCTTGAACTCCAGAAATCAACCCATCTACGTCAAAAGATATAACGAAACTTACTTTTTCTCATTTCACTCTTTTGTGATAACTTCACTCGTACACTTCACTTAAACAAATTGTTTTATCCATATTACTCAATGATGATAAAACTCTAATTTTCAACTCGTATGAGTCATGAAAACATACTAATTGTCATCCATGACCATCCCAACCAAATTTCGGGACGAAATTTCTTTAATGGGTAGGTACTGTGACAACCCGGAAATTTTTGACCAAATTCAAACTTTATCTTTAAATGATTTAATGTTTTCGACACGATAAACAAAATCTGTAATGTTGAATCACGAAAGTTTTGAAACTATATTCATGTAATCAATTATTCTTTGACTGTTCTCGAAGATTCACGAACAATATATATATATATATATATATATATATATATATATATATATATATATATATATATATATATATAACTTAATGTGCATATATATATATATATATATATATATATATATATATATATATATATATATATATATATATGATTTCAAGTTATTTAGTAAAAGATAGTAACATTCGATTATTGATTCGATTGATATTTAGATAAGTTAACTAAAACGTTTAAGATGAACCAGTAAAACACTCATTTGATACAGAATTTTTGAATTGCTACAGTACCCGAAAAGCTATAGTGTTTTCGAAAATCACTATTTGCTACAGTGAAACCGACTTTGCTACAGTGAAACACTATTTGCTACAGTGAAACCGACTTTGCTACCTTGCTACAGTGAAAATGACTTTGCTACAGTAAACACTATTTGCTACAGTAACACTATTTGCTACAGTAAACACTATTTGATGTCGACGAACTAGCAAACAAAAGCGGATCAGGCGGCAATGCGATCGCATGGCAAAAGCACTGAAAACCCATGCGATCGCATGGGGCTAAACAACTGGCCAGGTACTATAAATTCAAGTGTTTTTGCTCGAACGAATATCACACACACATATTTACACAGATATAGATATATACTCCAATATATTTATTTATTTATTATAATTATTATTATTATTATTATTATTATTATTATTATTATTATTATTATTATTATTATTATTAATCTAATTATTATTAGTAATATTATTAGTATTATACATAAAATACTACGACGAGGTCATGTCCAAATAATTTCAAACCGAATTTTCAAATGAGTCAAAGCTAAGGAAACTATGGGCTATAGCTATAGAGGTTATGGGTAATGTACGTGGGTATTATTCGCAAGTCTAACCTAGTGTTTATCATCTCTGTTGCGTCTACATACTTTCCCTGCAATATTGAATCACAATATTGATACGTGAGCATTCATATCTTATCTTTTATATATTAATTGTGTATCCATGTCTAGTGCTCGAGTATATATATTTACGCATGCTTGTATGCTAAATTTCGTCGTTAAACAGTTTATAATGAATCACGAATTAAATACATATATTACTGGTAAAAGGTATATGATATACATGTTTTTGGAAAGCTGGCGAAAAATCAATAACTTTTCATTTAGAAATCGCGTAATTTCGATGAACGAATTAAAAGATATGGTCAACTGAATTATGATTGACATTAATTGAAATTGCTTTTGAATCTGCAATTAATATTTAAACAACTTGTTTGTAAGATTTATAAATTGGATTTTTGAATTTTAGCAACCGAGTAAATGAATCCTTATATAAGGTACGTCTCGTTTTGTTGAACTATTGTCAAAATTAACTTTTTGAAACGACTTTGGATAACTTTTGTATATTGATCTCGAGCATTAGGATTGTGATACACTATGACATGACCTAGCTTAATAGACATTTATTGACCAACATATGTTCTCTAGGTTGAGATCTACGGTTATTTGGTAATCCGAGTTTCAGTCACATTTTGGTGAACGACTTTATATGCTGCTAAGGTGAGTTTATAGATCCCTTTTTAAATGCTTTAAATATTTTGGGGTGAGAATACAAGCAATTTATTTTAAACGCAATGGATACAAGTACATACTTAATTCTACACTGAGTTTGAATCGAAAATCCCTTAGCTTTGGTAACTAGTAACTGCCAGTTATAAGAACTGGTGGGCGCGAGTAGTAGTATATGGATCCATAGGGCTTGATATCCCCGTCCGAGCTAGAGCACTAGCCTTTTAACGGACGTATGCTATTTGAGAAGCGTACACGTTAGTTTGCGTGTATTATTAAGATGATTATACAAAGGGTGCAAATTATATATACGTTAAGTTTAGTTACCAGGGTGCTCAATCTTGTAGAATATTTTGATAAACGTTTCTGGATGAAACAACTGAAATCTTGTGATCCACCTTTATATACAGATTATGCGAAACACTAAAACTATGAACTCACCAACCTTTGTGTTGACACTTGTTAGCATATTTATTCTCAGGTTCCCTAGAAGTCTTCCGCTGTTTGCTTATATGTTAGACAAGCTATGTGCATGGAGTCTTACATGTCATATTTATCAAGGAAACGTTGCATTCACCAAATCATCACCATGTATCTTATTTTGACTGCATTGTTAATGGAAGTACTATTGTAAAATATTATTTACGGTGATTGTCTATATGTAGAAATCATCAGATGTCGAAAACCTTTGATTTAAATACTCATTTATGGTGTACCTTTTCAAAAGAATGCAATGTTTACAAAACGTATCATATAGAGGTCAAATACCTCGCAATGAAATCGATGAATGACGTGTTCTTCTATATGGATTTGGAGCGATCGTCACACCGCCTCGGTGGGTTCCCAACCTTGCTGCCTTGGTTGGTGTCAAAACTAACAACGCGCACATAAGATCACACATAATCAGTCATGCAATCGTCCTAACTAGCATGACAATATCTAACTACACATGGCAATCATACTGAACATAAGCGTAATAATAAAGAGTATGAATAAGTAGCATGTCAGCTACTTAATACTCTATCCGGAGATAGACCCACTCACCGAATACTAGCACTAGCACAGATAATCTATCACTGAGTTGCTTCCTTTTCCTTATCACCTGAGAACACCATAAACGTAGTTAGTTTCTGTCTGTTAGCACAAGATAGCACAATACTGCAAATCAGTATCAAAAGTGCCACTAAAAGTCTACTCAACACTTATGCATTTTCAAAATTTACATTCTGATTATCATAAGACACACGGGCAGCATAACGGTTAGGCATCAACACTTAGTAAAATATTCTGCCCACAAAAACACTCGGTCGACTGACTCACACAGTCGGCCGACTGTGTCCACACAATCGGTCGACTGACTAAGTTAAATCATCAGGTCAGAACTCAGACACACACACTCGGTCGAGTGTGTCACTCAACCGGTCGATCGTCAAGATAGTCGTTTGACAATTTAGGTAATCCCATTTAAGCTAACATTTATACTTGGTGGTTGATTTTTAATCGGCTTCCAAACTGGTTTAATCATTCTATGTAGGTATATATATAAACTTTGTCATTTCTCCATTGTGTAGTGTTAGAGGGGAATCCAAAGATCAATATATTTACCACGTGTCATTTGGCTGCTTCTCTACATAATCATGTTTTTACTTGACTGGCTATTTCTCCAGTTCAATTTCATTCAATTGAAGATATCTTTGTTTGTGGGACAACCAAAATGGTTTTGGCTCCTTAAATTGTTTTGTTTTTTTGTTTTAATGATATCAGGAAAAATGAGCTTTTTGATTCAATAAGACTCTGCTTACTTGGAGTTAAAGTTTGGTACTAATTTTGATCCTAATTAGACCAATTGGTTATGTAATTTTCTGTAATTATTTCTAGCTTTTCGCTAGGTTTTTTATAAATCATCTTTTGTTGTTTAAAAAAATAATGAGTTATATATAATAAGTAATTTATATAAAGAACGAGTCCAATAGTAAGAAAATTGAAATTTTTTTACAAGATAGATAATCTAAAAAAATAAAAGTGTGGTATCAACCTTTTGATGCGTTGTACAATTTTATGATTTCAAAACAGTCTAGTGGCTCTAATCTGAATATCCTTACAAAAGGTTCCAGGTTCAACCTTCGCTAGTCCATATCTTAGGGTGACAATATCTTAGGGTGACAATTGAAAAGATCAGAAATGGTTACAAAATAACCCGGTAATACCACAAACATTTAAATGAATTTATTGTTCTTACCAGATAATTTGAAAAGAAAAAAGCGTTACTCACTACCTCTTTGTAGAATATAAGTATGTTATATTAGTTTAATAAAAAAAATAGTGAATATTGTGTATAGTTTGAATTATGGCCCAAGTTTGTTTGTAAACTTAGAGTCCGTTATAGGTAATTAGGATTTGTAGAGTTACTTATTGTTCTCTATATAATGTAAGTCAATAATAACAAACTCCGTCGGTGTTACTTATTATTGACTTTCTTCTTATTATTATTTGCTTAAGAACATGTTAGGAGTCATTGACGGGAGCATTAAACCACTCACCAGTCATCTCCAGATCACGTGTGATGTGAAAATCATAGATTTACTATTCACAAAGCACAATTTAGAAAAAAACACTAGGAGAAATCACAAATTAACTGCCAAAAAGACAGTTTATAGTGACTCTCCCCAATTCCGAACTCACGACGTTCTCTTTTCATAAATCAAAATACTATTGTTTTGTTAATGCAAGTGGTATTGACTGTGACGATCGCTCCAAATCCATATGGACGAACACGTCATTCATCGATTTCATTGCTAGGTATTTGACCTCTATATGATACGTTTTGTAAATATTGCATTCTTTTGAAAAGGCACACCATAAATGAATATTTAAATCAAAGGTTTTAGACATCTGATGATTTCTACATATAGACAATCACCGTAAATAATAGTTTATAATAGTACTTCCGTTGTCAACGTAGTCAAAGTAAGATACATGGTGATGATTTGGTGAATGCAACGTTTCCTTGATAAATATGCCATGTAAGACTCCATGCACATAGCTTGTCTAACATATAAGCAAACAGCGGAAGACTTCTAGGGAACCTGAGAATAAACATGCTAACAAGTGTCAACACAAAGGTTGGTGAGTTCATAGTTTTATTGTTTCATATAATCTGTATATAAAGGTGAATCACAAGATTTCAGTTGTTTCATCCAGAAACGTTTATCAAAATATTCTACGAAATTGAGCACCCTGGTAACTAAACTTAACGTATATATAATTTATACCCTTTGTATAGTCATCTTAATAATACACGCAAACCAATGTGTACGCTTCTCAAATAGCATACGTCCGTTAAAAGGCTAGTGCTCTAGCTCGGACGAGGATATCAAGCCCTATGGATCCATATACTACTACTCGCGCCCACCAGTTCTTATAACCGGCAGTTACTAGTTACCAAAGCTAAGGGATTTTTGGTTCAAACTCGGTGTAGAATTTAGTATGTACTTGTATCCACTGCGTTTAAAATAAAGTGCATGTATTCTTAGCCCAAAAATATAGATTGCAAAAGCAATTAAAAAGGGAGCAAATGAAACTCACCTTAGCAGCATATAAAATCGTTCACCAAAATGTGACTGAAACTCGGATTACCAAATAACCGTAGATCTCAACCTAGAGAACATATGTTGGTCAATAAATGTCTATTAAGCTAGGTCAGGTCATAGTGTATCACAATCCTAATGCTCGATATCGACATACAAAAGTTATCCAAAGTCGTTTCAAAAAGTCAATTTTGACAGTTGTTTAACAAAACGAGACGTACCTTATATAAGGATTCATTTACTCGGTTGGTAATATTCAAAAATCCAATTTATCAATCTCGTAAACAAGTTGTTTAAATCTTAATTGTAGATTCAAAAGCAATTTCAATTAACGTCAATCATAATTCAGTTGATCATATCTTTTAATCCGTTCATCGAAATTATTCGATATCTAAATGAAAAGTTATTGATTTTTCGCCAGCTTTCCAAAAACATATATATCATATACTTTTTACCAGTAATATATGTATATATACTCGAGCACTAGACATGGATACACAATTAATATATAAAAGATACGATATGAATGCTCACGTATCAATATTGTGATTCAATATTGCAGGAAAGTACGTAGACGCAACAGAGATGATAAACACTAGGTTTGATTTGCCAATAATAACCACGTACATTACCCATAACCTCCATAGCTATAACCCATAATTTCCTTAGCTCTATCCCGCTCGAAAACATATTTTGAAAGTGACACGCTCATGACCTCGTCGTAGTATTTTATGTATAAATAATAATACTCATACTACTAATAATAAGATTAATAATAATATTAATCTTTAATAATAATAATAATAATAATAATAATAATAATAATAATAATAATAATAATAATAATAATAATAATATAAATATAATAATAAATATAATTAATAATATGTTACGGAGTAATATTGTTATATGTATGTGTAAACCGAGCCACAGATCGAGCAATTTATAGTACTTGGCCTATCCCTGGTTGCCATGCGATCGCATGGCTTTCCAGGCTTATACCCATGCGATCGCATGGGTGAGTTTTACAGCTCACATTGTTTTAACTTTTTGTTTGTTGACATATTAAATAAATATAAATATAATATATATATAATTTATATAATTAATTATATATTATATTAAATTCACGTGCATAGTTGACTTGTAATTTTTGTTCCGATAAGTCGTACGTCATCACTCGACTTATGTCCCGATTTCGATTTTTCGAATGTCCCTTCGTACGCTGAGAAAACTTGTATTTTTCGTTTCGTGAGTCGTACCTTTGTCAAAAATTAGACTTAAATTATCCATAAACTATACCACTCGAGATGTAACTTATACATTTGAGTGTTTTGGTCATTTACTTCTATAAATCATCGTCTCGTAGTATATACATATACATATATATATACATTTTCATTTTGAAATAGTGTATTACTGTAGCTAAGTTACTGTAGCAAAGTTTTTTACTGTACCAAATAGTAATTTTCGAAAACACTGTAGCTTTTCGAGTACTGTAGCAATTCGAAAATACTGTAGCAAATTAGCGTTTTACTGGTTCATCTTAAACGTTTTAGTTAACTTATCTAAATATTAATCGAATCAATAATCGAATGTTAATATCGTTTACTAAATAACTTGAAATTATATATATATATATATATATATATATATATATTCTTTGACTGTTCTCGAAGATTTACGAACAATATATATATAACTTATATATATATATATATATATATATATATATATATATATATATATATATATATATATATATATAAGTTATATATATATTGTTCGTAAATCTTCGAGAACAGTCAAAGAATAATTGATTACATGAATATAGTTCCAAAACTTTCATGACTCAACATTATAGACTTTGCTTATCGTGTCGGAAACGTTATAGATTAAGTTTAAATTTGGTCAGAAATTTCCGGGTCATCACATTGACTTTCTTATTATTAGCTTACATTATGTACAAAACAATAATTAACTTTACAAACTTTAAATAACCCTAACAGACAACACACTTGGACCATAATACAAATACAAAATATGCTCTAAGGCCACTTGCTATGGTTAGCCACCCACATCCGTTAATCATCGCCACCAGCTCACGGCCACCACCAGCAAATCGCCAACGTGGCCGCCGGCGGTGCCTGCAACGTGAGTAACGGCCTGAATTGTGGGGCCCACTTGTTTTTTTTCTTCTAACGGGTTGATTACTGATGCAAGGAGTTGAAGCAAGTGAAGATTACAAGCTGTTGAAGCAGGTGGTGGTGGCGGTGGCGTCAATTTGGGTTTTTCGATTGGTGGCGGTGGTTGTAGATCTCCGGCGGCGGTGGTTTTAGATCTTCAGCGGCTCCGGTAGCGTCAATTTGGGTAAGCATACATTTGCTAAGCATACAAAATAATTGAATTGAAGACCATATAGAAATCGATATCACATTAGCAAATGCAATCGATATGTATGTGTAATAAGTACTTATTATTTATTATTTAATGTATTTAAATAATAATTTTAAATTTGTTAAAGTTTGAAATTGAGTGTATGATAGTGACTGTTTAGTGAAATGAATGTGAAAGGAATGTTAAAGGGTTTGTGCTGATGTGACGCTGATGTGGCAGTAAAATGTATGTGAAAGAACTGAACGATAGCAAGTGGCCTAAGAGTGAACCAAATATGAAAGTTTGAAACTTTCAACGTGGTCAAAGACAAAACTAAATCCAAGACATGGTAACTTTTTAGGATCATTTTTTATTAGTAACTGATACTGATAAACACGCATGAGCACAAATGACAAAATTAAATCCAATATATGTACTTAACAGGACAGTTAAACAACATATCAGTGTGTATTTCAAAAAGGCAATTTAGCAAATTGTAAAGTTGTCCCACATACTTAACCTTTTGTAACTTTTAGACCACAACTTGGAAAAACTGCAGCAACACCCCCCTCTTACTTTCATATATTTGGTACCCCAAAAAACATGTCCCATGGGACACTAAAAAGAATTTTATGGATCATAAAATGTAATTAAAAGTCTAACAAAACATAATTATGGTGTTCATTTTGATTCTATTGCTCTTGTGAGCTATCACATTTTTCGTGTTTATATTAATTAGCTCCTTTTCTAACTTTTATTATATTTTGATATATAGTATATAGATAAATTCTAATTTCATTCCTCATAGACAATATTTATAATTAAATTTTCCCATGATTCTTAAGTTATATATATATATATATATATATATATATATATATATATATATATATATATATATATATATATATATATATATATATATATATATATATTCCTCATAGACAATATTTATAATTAAATTTTCCCATGATTCTTAAGTTATATATATATATATATATATACATATATATATATATATATATGAGAATTTTCTAAACGTAGCCCTTACGTCTATTGTTAACACGCGTAAAATTGTTTATAGAAAAATCATAAATTCTATATATGACTATTATGAATAAGGTGATATTTTTATTATTATTTTAACAAATCTACCAAAATTTGATTAAAATGGTTGTACTTATGCGAAAGATCAATATTCCACTTACAACAGAATGTACACAAATAAATTTTACAAATTAATATGTCGTGATTACGTGAGTGGAGCATTAAATTTAAAGATCTTGATGGTGAAATTGAAGACTTGAAAAATATCACAAATGGGTTGGAAGTTAAAGCGGAAACTTGCTTACTTAATGATAATGAGCAAGTATTATGGAGGAATTCTAGAAAAAAGTGGTTAGAAAAAGAGAGGCTCAAAACAAGAATGCTTAAACAAAAATCCAGGGTTAAATGGATTATGGACGATGAGAACACAAAATATTTTCATAACATTATTCGAAGAAATAACAATCGAAGGAACATTCGGGGCTTATCTATAAATGGAGAGTGGAATGATTCACCCTCGGTTATTAAAGAAGCTGTTCTTAACCACTTTAAACATGTTTTCGAAGAACCTGATACATTGCAGCCAAGTATTGAGGACTTCAACTGTCCATCATTATCGACAGAAAAATGTGAGATGTTGGAAATGCCTTTTGAAGAGTCAGAAATAAAAAACGCGGTATTCGGATGTGGGGGTACCAAGGCCCCGGGCCTGTAAGAGTTCAACATGAGGTTTTACAAAAAATATTGGGACTTAATCAAAGATGATCTTATTTTAGCAATCCGATGGTTTTGGAAAAAGGGTGAATTTTCGAAAGGTTGTAATGCGTCCTTTATTTGTCTTATCCCTAAAAAGACGGACCCTCTTAACCTTAATGACTACCGACCAATTAGCTTGATCGGTAGTTACTATAAAATAATTGCTAAATTACTTTCGAATAAGTTAAAGAAAGTGATCTCGTCTCTTGTAGGATTAGAACAAAGTGCCTTTATCAAAGGTAGATTTATTTTAGATGGGGCTTTGATCGTTAACGAAAGCATTGATTATTTACGTGCAAAAAAAGAAAAAGTATTCTTTTCAAAGTTGATTTCGAGAAGGCTTTTGATTGCCTTAATTGGGAGTTCTTGTTGGAAGTTATGAAAAGTATGGGTTTGGTTCCAAGTGGATAAATTGGATTTGTTCGTGCTTAAAATCCGCATCAATCTCGGTTTTGGTTAATGGCTCTCCTACTAGTGAATTTTCACTTGGTAGGGGAATTAGACAAGGAGACTCGTTATCACCTTTCCTCTTTATTTTAGCCGGAGAAGGATTAAATATTATGTCGAAAATTGCTACCGAAAAGGGACTCTTCAAAGGTGTTGAAATTGGAGATAATAAAGTTCCACACTCCCATAGGGATGGCAATGGGCGAGAAAATACCCGTGACCCGCGGGTACCCGATCCGCGATGGGCGGGTAAAATCATTAAATCTTACCCGCGGGTACGGGTACGGGTAAAAGTTTATACCCGCCAACGGATCGCGGGCGGGTCGTGGGTATGTACTACCCGTCGCGGGTAAAACCCGACCCGTGAATACATGAGACTTTTCTTAATTTACCCACGAATAAATACTTACAATTATTAAATTTAAAAGCTATTTTACTAGTATTTGAATAATGATTAAAAATATAATATTATATACAAGTAAAAAACTTAATTTTCACGTCATTATACATATAGCTTGTACATATGATTTTATAATTAATAAAATTATTTGGATTTTCTAATAAGAAGTTGTATATTATTATTACTCACGGGTTACCCACGTGTCACGAGTACCTGCGGGTCACGGGTATGGGCTAAAAGTTTTTACCCGTGGGCGGGTAACGGGTTTCAACGTGCAAAAAAGAAACCCGACGGGCGGGTCGCGGGTATATGGAACCAGTGCCCGTTACCCACGGGCGTCATCCCTACTCTCCCATTTGCAATATGCCGACGATACTATCTTTATAGGGGAATGGAGTCGATCAAATTCTTATAGTCTCCAAAATCTTTTAAAATGTTTCGAATTGGCATCCGGGTTAAAAGTGAATTTTAAGAAAAGTTGCCTCTACGGTATTGGGGTTAATACGGATGAAATCAACCATGTGGCAAGTCGATTGAAATGTAATGTAGCGACCCGACCAAATCGTCATTGACGGCGCCGTCTACTTAGGTCCCGTTACGTGGTCATAAGTCATTAAAACAACGTTTGACCAAAAATATGTTGCATTCATTTCAAATGTAAAGATGTTTCAAAGTTTACAAAGTAGTTCAACGACTAATTAAGTTACAACGTTTTAAGGTACAAATGAAATCTATGCGACACAATTTAAATTAAAGTCAAAAGACGCTCCAAATATGCATGTATACTCGACATCCAAGCAAGTATCAAAATAGAGTACGGAAGCATGTATCACTTAGCGTTCAAGGTCCTGAGAAAAACATAGAAAATCTGTCAACGAAAACGTTGGTGAAATCATAGGTTTAGTAAGTGAGTACGTAAGTGAGTACGTAAGTAAGTAAGTAAGTAAGTAAGTAAGTAAGTAAGTTGAACCACAAGTTTAGTATAAGTCAATTATTCCAATCGTTTGAATTCCATATATATATTGTTGTTTATCGAGCACCCAATTATCAAGGCTTAACTGTATCATTTACCTCTGCATAATAGTGTTAGAACATACACCGTAAAAGAATATATTTCATCCGAATAACGGTAGCGAACCGTCCGAATGAGGGCTAGTCAAACCCGTATGGATCCACACAACATAAGTTCTCGCTTACACTGTAACACCGGCAAATTTTTTTTTTTTTTTTAAACACAGCGGAAGACTTTATTAACAAACACACTATAAGTCGCGTCATTACATTAATCTGAGTAATTAAGTTTAAGTTTACACAACGGTGTTACGTTATTACAAAACATGATTTAAACAAAAGTCCACATCAGAGTAGGGTTGTCAAACATGTCTTCTGCATCAGCACCCATCCCTACTAGCAGTACCTAAACCTGCAAGGGGAGAATATGTGGGGGATTAGTGCACCGCTAAGTGAATGGAATCTATCTAACAGATATAGCTTAAGTCACACACAATCTATATACTAACAACAACACATACTAACTACCAACTAGCATACAATAAGACAATACGAGGATCGGCGGCTTGTACGAGCACACGACTCCTAGCTGATCGGACTTGAGTCTACCGATAGTCCCTGCTACTCAATTCACAGTATAGTTATCCAGATGCAGGGGATGCATCGTTCACACTATACTCTACAATCAGTAGCCTATGGACCCAACCTCCCCTAGGCACGGTTGACCTCATACGAACTCTAACCTCTCCTAGGCACGGTCTCGAGTCCCCAGTCTCCCTAAGCCCGACTGGTGCCATTCACACAGTGTACACATAAATCACATACAACATCAGGCATACTATATTATTCTAACATGGCAATTTCTACACTATGCATGGTAAAAGATTCAACCACAGTAGCATGATATGCTACTTAAACTCTATCCGGAGATAGACCCACTCACCAATTACCACCAACTGCTCAGTTATTATTTCTGAGCTTCCTCCTTGTCCTTATAACCTGAGAACAACACAAACAAAGTTAATATACATATCCAATAAATAATATAATCATTTTATACGATTAACTAGGTCATAACACCATATATTCATAATTTTATGAGTCTACATCATGACTCCACTCAATAATGACATACAGGTGCGTGCAAAACACGACATACACACTAAAACTCCTTTTCCGGCCCAAAAATAGTTTGATCTAGTTTCTTAAAAGTTCACCATTAAAAATTATTCTTTATTACGATTCTAACGATAGTTTATTCATCAAAAACGGAGTTACGTTTTGAAAGTTACGCCCGTTTCAATTTCATAAAAGTACTGTAGCAAATAGCGACAATGTAGCAATTCGGTACTGTAGCAAATAGTGACACTGTAGCAACTCGGGTACTGTAGCAAACAGTGACACTGTAGCAGTTCGGGTACTGTAGCAAAACACTGTAGCAAAATACTGTAGCAACTGGGTTTCGAAGCAGTTCGCTGTTTTTGCGATTTTTTCACTCAAAACTCGATTTTTGAGTGTTTTTGATCCGTTTTTAAGCACATGGAAGCTGCTAAACATATATACAACCTATTTCTAACATCAATTAAGCATAACAAACACCAAAAATGAAGATTCAAGCTTAAAATCACACTTTTTATTCAAGAACACAAAACCCATTTTGAGCAAGAATTAATACATGAATCTATGATATGCATACCTTATATTGATCACGAAATCACAAGGAATATATCTCTAGCTTCAATTAATCCAAAGGCTCACAAAATCAAATTAGGGTTTATGTGTGTGTTTGTGTATGTGTTCGTGTATGTGTTTGATGAAATGAGAAATGGATAGAACTATCCAGATACAAACACTTAAATGAGTTATAAACTCATACCACATATCACACAGGTATTTACTAGTTATCTTATCTGATAACCTTTCGTATCTCCTTAGGCGGTCCTAACGGAGTCCAAATTAAATAAACCAACCTGTTCTGGGACCCTTGTCACACACTGGTCACAACACAATTATAATAAAACACTAATAAAATAATTAAAATAAAAGCACTTAAGACTAAGCACAAACCCTAAGGGCAAAATTGGCAACTTACAACTAGCCCGGGTTTCAGTCTGTTACAAATCCACCCCCCTTAAGAAGATTCCGTCCTCGGAATCTGGTCTTGGTCAAACAAATGAGGGTAACGTTTTCTCATCAACTCTTTCGTTTCCCACGTAAGATTAGAACCCAAACTGTGTTTCCACTCAATCAACACCATCGGAATCTCTTTCTTTCTCAGCTTAGTCACCTTTTGGTCAACCACACGGACCGGCTCTTTCACCAATTTCTTATTCAAATCGACCCTTAAATCTTCTAAAGGAAGAAGTTGTGTTTCATCGTCGACTTTACACTTACGAAGATAATATACGTTGAATGTATTATGAATACCAGCTAACTCTGGCGGAAGATCTAACACCACAGTCTGATCATTCAACACTTCACTGATCGAAAACGGACCAATAAATCTCGGTGCTAACTTACCACGTTTACCGAATCTGATAACCCCTTTCCACGGCGAAACTTTCAAATACACTCGTTCACCCACATTAAAGGTTACCGGACGTCTACGCGGATCAGCATACATTTTCTGCCTATCTCTAGCGGCTTTCAACTTTTCTCTTGCAATTGCAACTTTTTCGGCTGTCATTTGAACAATTTCGGGACCTGAAAACTGTTTCTCCCCGGCTTCTAACCAACAAGTCGGAGTTCTGCAACGACGACCGTATAACATTTCATAGGGTGGAATCCCTATACTCGAATGATATGAATTATTATACGCAAATTCGACCAACGGCAAATGTGTATCCCACGAACCACCGTATTCTAACACACAAGCCCTTACCATATCCTCCAAAGTCTGTATCGTTCTTTCACTCTGACCGTCGGTCTGAGGATGATAAGCTGTACTTAAATTCACACGTGTACCCAAATTCTGTTGAAGACTAT
The DNA here is from genome assembly GCF_046630445.1 of Rutidosis leptorrhynchoides. Taxonomy (NCBI): domain Eukaryota; kingdom Viridiplantae; phylum Streptophyta; class Magnoliopsida; order Asterales; family Asteraceae; genus Rutidosis; species Rutidosis leptorrhynchoides. Next base: position 371,159,454 of record NC_092340.1, on the reverse strand, counting down.
TCCAAAAATTCGACACAAATCTGGAATCTCTGTCTGAAACGATCGATAATGGCACACCATGTCGACTAACTATCTATTTTATATACAATTCGGCTAACTCACTTAACGAAGCTGTTTCACGAGTAGCAAGAAAATGAGCACTTTTAGTTAGGCGATCCACTATTACCCAAATCATATCATGTCTTTTCTGAGTTCGAGGTAATTTGGTCACAAAATCCATCGTTATATGTTCCCATTTCCACTCTGGAATTTGTAACTGACGTAACGAACCATAAAGTTTCTGATGTTCGGCCTTCACTTGAGCACATATATGACACTTTTCGACATAACGGGCGATATCTGATTTCATTGTTGGCCACCAATACACTGTTTTCAAATCATGATACATCTTATTACTACCCAGATGTACTGTCAATCTGGATTTGTGAGCTTCCGTCATGATTAAATCCCTCAAATCTCCAAGCTTAGGCACCCAAACACGATTGTTTAAGGTCTTTAGTCCACGTGAGTCATCAATTAAGTCCACTTTTCATTTGGTCATTTGTTCAGATTTAATATGTTCGACCTCTAAAGCACAGGCTTGAATGGTTTTTAAGCTGTTAATCAAATCTGAAGTTATATTCAAACGAAGAAATTTCACATTTTCACTTGACTTTTTACGACTTAGCGCATCTGCAACCACATTTGCCTTACCCGGATGGTATTTAATTTCACAATCGTAATCTTTGATCAACTCTTGCCATCGTCTCTGACGCGTATTCAATTCTTTCTGTGAGAAGATATACTGCAAACTCTTGTGATCTGTACATATAACACAATGAGTTCCATACAAATAGTGTCTCCACAGTTTCAAAGCAAACACTACTGCAGCCATTTCAAGATCATGCACTGGATAATTCTTCTCATGAACTTTCAACAGTCGCGAGGCGTAGGCGATTACTTTATCTCTTTGCATTAATACACAACCCAACCCAGCATATGATGCATCACAGTATACCACGAAGTCATCTGAACCTTCTGGTAAAGCTAACACTGGTGCCTGACACAGTAGCTGTTTCAAAATCTGAAAAGCCTTTTCCTGTTCATCAGTCCATCGAAAGGCTACATCTTTACGAGTCAACTTAGTCAACGGACCCACTATTTTCGAGAAATCCTTGATAAATCTGCGATAATAACAGGCTAATCTCAGAAAACTCTTAATCTCAGTCGGAGTCTTCGGAGAATTCCAATTCATTACCGCTTCTATCTTTGTCGGATCAACTTTTATACGCTCGTCACAAATCACATGACCCAAAAACTACACTTCACGTAACCAAAATTCACACTTTGAAAATTTTGCAAATAGTTGTTCACGTTTCAACATGTTCAAAACCTGTCTCAGATGTTCAGCATGTTCACTTTCGGTCTTTGAATACACTAGTATATCATCTATAAACACAATCACAAACTTATCTAAGAACGGGCGACACACTCTATTCATTAGGACCATGAAGATTGCTGGCGCATTCGTCAACCCAAATGGCATGACAAGAAATTCATAATGACCATACCTTGTTCTGAACGCTGTTTTTGGTATATCTGATTCAGCAACACGAACCTGATGATATCCGGATCGTAAGTCTATGTTAGAAAAGAATGAAGCACCCTGTAACTGATCGAACAAATCTTCTATTCGAGGTAACGGATACTTATTCTTCACTGTTCTTTTGTTCAATTCACGATAATCAATACACATACGCATTGACCCATCTTTCTTTTTAACAAACAATACCGGAGCACCCCACGGTGAAGAACTCGATCGGATAAACCCACGATCTAATAGTTCTTGAATCTGTAACATCATTTCACGGATTTCATACGGCGCTAATCGGTATGGAGCTTTTGCAACTGGAGTTGTTCCAGGAACCAATTCAATCTTATATTCAACTTCCCTTACCGGCGGCAGACCTGGTAACTCATCTGGAAACACTTCGGGAAATTCTGATACTATCGGAATATCGGCCACTGTTTTCTTTTCTTTCTTCGCATCAATCACATATGCAAGAAATGATTCACAACCCTTTGCCATCGACTTTTTCGCTTTCATCATGGTTATCAACAGAAAATTATACCCTCCCCGCTTCCCTCGGGCCACAACACGGGTTCCATCGGTCGAACGAAAGGTAATCATTTTCCTGTCACACTTAATATTAGCCCAAAGCGAGCTCAACCAATCCATTCCTAGTACTACATCAAAGCTAGGAATAGGTAACACTAAACAAGTCACCGGGAAAGACTTCCCTTCGATCTCTATACAAACCCCAGTCACATAGGTTGTGACGGGTGTGGTCTTACCATCAGCTACTTCTACACTAATCGGCTTGGGTAACACAGTAGCTGGTAAATTCAACTTAGCACAGAAATCTAGGGACATAAAACACCTATTGGCAACACAATCAAACAATACGCGAGCAGGTATTGAGTTGATTAGAAACATACCGGTGATCACTTCGTCGGTTGCCACAGCATTCTCAACCGACATCTGAAAAGCTCTAGCCTCTGCTGTTGAAGGGTTCTTCCTCTTCTGCCCACTCGAGGCAGTTGACCCTCCAGCTGATGCTGAACGCGCCCCTGACCCTGCCCCGGAACTACCACTCTTCGACGGACAACTAACTGCACGATGCCCTGGTTTGTGACAAGTCCAACACACACTATTTGGATACAGACATGCTGAAGACTCATGCCCAACAACACCACACTTTAAGCATCTTCTTGTAGTCTCAGAACACTGACCACTGTGAGAAGATCGACACGTGTGACACCAATTCCCTTTACCTTATCCAGATCCAGTACTACTCTGACCACTTTTACTCTTCGATTTAAACCCACTAGACTTCTTGGATTTAGATCCTAATTGACCAGATACTTTCCCACCTTGTTGTAGCACATTACCAAACATTCTGTTTCTGGCGGCCAGAACATCACTTTCTACCATCTTAGCCATCACAACAGCTTGAGACAATGATGTAGCTGTTCTAACAAAAGTTCGGTACTCTCGCAGAATAATATTAACAAAATGTTGAATACGAGATGCTTCGTCGGGCACCTATTATTGTACAAACCTCAGTTTATCCATAAACTTCTCTACTACCTCATCGATCGTCATTTGAGGTGTCATCTTCATTTCAAGAAACTCGGTCTTGATTCGGTTCATATCAAATGGATTACAATACTGTTCACACACCTTCCCATAAAACGGCTCCCATGTGATCATACTCACTTGCTCTTTCGGTATACTGGAAATCAAAGAATCCCACCAAATCATAGCCCTACCTTTCAACAGTCTACTAGCATATGTTACCTTCAACTCGGGTTCACACTGACACGCTTCAAATACCCTTTCAACTTCTCGCAACCAATTGAGAGTTACAGTCGGATCAGTACTTCCAGAGAACTCGGAGGGTTTGCAATCACGGAAGTTTTTATAAGTACATCTTTTGGGAGGTTGCATGTAAGGTTGATGGAACATTTGCATTTGGTATGGATTCATCATCATGGGATTTTGGTAAGTAAAGGTGTTTTGTGGTGGCATGTAATATTGGTTAGGTATTTGATTCTGAAACTGGTTCTGGGGCACATTAGGTATTGTTTGGGATTGCGCTGTTGGGAATCCAGGTGGTGTATCATCATTTCCAGAATGCCTCACCAATTCAAGCTCATTAATTTTGTCCTCAGCCTCTTTTAGCTTGCTTTCTAACTGAAGGATGTAACTACTCTGATCATCATCCGACTCAACACCCTCTTCTAGTGCTCTGAATGTTCCGGGGTTAGATGAGCCAGTTGCGTTTCTATCAGCCATACCTGTGCTACAAAACAGCTCACACAAAAGCTTTGTGGATAACAGTTAGTTCAATCACAACTAACACACGTATATCCTATTTTCACTTAGCCCCCACTCCCACAGACATGTTTGACTTGCCTCAGGGTTTGGGAACAAAATACGCGCACGTATTTGCTGCCAAACCATGCTCTGATACCAACTTGTAACACCGGCAAAAAAAAAAATTAAACACAGCGGAAGACTTTATTAACAAACACACTATAAGTCGCGTCATTACATTAATCTGAGTAATTAAGTTTAAGTTTACACAATGGTGTTACGTTATTACAAAACATGATTTAAACAAAAGTCCACATCAGAGTAGGGTTGTCAAACATGTCTTCTGCATCAGCACTCATCCCTACTAGCAGTACCTAAACCTACAAGGGGAGAATATGTGGGGGATTAGCGGACCGCTAAGTGAATGGAATCTATCTAACAGATATAGCTTAAGTCACACACAAGCTATATACTAACAACAACACATACTAACTACCAACTAGCATACAATAAGACAATACGAGGATCGGCGACTTGTATGAGCACACGACTCCTAGCTGATCGGACTTGAGTCTACCGATAGTCCCTGCTACTCAATTCACAGTATAGTTATCCAGATGCATGGGATGCATCGTTCACACTATACTCTACAATCAGTAGCCTATGGACCCGACCTCCCCTAGGCACGGTTGACCTCATATGGACTCTAACCTCTCCTAGGCACGGTCTCGAGTCACCAGTCTCCCTAAGCCCGACTGGTGCCATTCACACAGTGTACACATAAATCACATACAACATCAGGCATACTATATTATTCTAACATGGCAATTTCTACACTATGCATGGTAAAAGAGTCAACCACGGTAGCATGATATTCTACTTAAACTCTATCCGGAGATAGACCCACTCACCAATTACCACCAACTGCTCAGTTATTATTTCTGAGCTTCCTCCTTGTCCTTATAACCTGAGAACAACACAAACAAAGTTAATATACATATCCAATAAATAATATAATCATTTCATACGATTAACTAGGTCATAACACAATATATTCATAATTTTATGAGTCTACATCATGACTCCACTCAATAATGGCATACAGGTGCGTGCAAAACACGACATACACACTAAAACTCCTTTTCCGGCCCAAAAACAGTTTGATCTAGTTTCTTAAAAGTTCACCATTAAAAATTATTCTTTATTACGATTCTAACGATAGTTTATTCATCAAAAACGGAGTTACATTTTGAAAGTTACGCCCGTTTTAATTTCATAAAAGCACTGTAGCAAATAGTGACACTGTAGCAACTCGGTACTGTAGCAAATAGTGACACTGTAGCAACTCGGGGGTACTGTAGTAACTCGGGCACTGTACCAACTCGGAACTGTATCAAATAGTGACACTGTAGCAATTAGCGACACTGTAGCAAATAGTGACACTGTAGCAGGTCGGGTACTGTAGCAAAATACTGTAGCAAAATACTGTAGCAAAAAACTGTAGCAAAATACTGTAGTAACTGGGTTTCGAAGCAGTTCGCTGTTTTTGCGATTTTTTCGCCCAAAACTCGATTTTTGAGTGTTTTTGATCCGTTTTTAAGCACATGGAAGCTACTAAACATATATACAACCTATTTCTAACATCAATTAAGCATAACAAACACCAAAAATGAAGATTCAAGCTTAAAATCACACTTTTTATTCAAGAACACAAAACCCATTTTGAGCAAGAATTAATACATGAATCTATGATATGCATACCTGTAACAGACTCGTCCCACATCGGTGGGAGAGGAAAACAAAGCACTCCTTATAAGGGTGTGGATACCTCTTCTGGTATGACGCGTTTTGAGGGTGTTTACCCGAGAAGCAAATCCGTGAGGTAGAAATGCGATCCGGGGTTGTACTCGTGCGCGGGTAGCCCGTCGGTGATCGGCTTGTGTCCAAAGCGGACAATATCATACTACGGGCTGATGGTGATGTTACTTATGGTATCAGAGCTGGGGCCCGCATCGATGTGCACTGCGGGGATGCAGTGTCCCGAGGGGGGGGAGAGTTGTAACAGACTCGTCCCACATCGGTGGGAGAGGAAAACAAAGCACTCCTTATAAGGGTGTGGATACCTCTTCTGGTATGACGCGTTTTGAGGGTGTTTACCCGAGAAGCAAATCCGTGAGGTAGAAGTGCGATCCGGGGTTGTACTCGTGCGCGGGTAGCTCGTCGGTGATCGGCTTGTGTCCAAAGCAGACAATATCATACTACGGGCTGATGGTGATGTTACTTATGGTATCAGAGCTGGGGCCCGCATCGATGTGCACTGCGGGGACGTAGTGTCCCGAAGGGGGGAGAGTTGTAACAGACTCGTCCCACATCGGTGGGAGAGGAAAACAAAGCACTCCTTATAAGGGTGTGGATACCTCTTCTGGTATGACGCGTTTTGAGGGTGTTTACCCGAGAAGCAAATCCGTGAGGTAGAAGTGCGATCCGGGGTTGTACTCGTGCGCGGGTAGCCCGTCGGTGATCGGCTTGATTAGGACGAAGTCTTTAGCAGATGGTCCCATTGCGAGGTACTGACCTCTATATGCCATGAACGTCTCCATGTAATATCTTTAAAATGAGCAAATGCACAGCGGAAGATTTCTTTCATACCTGAGAATAAACATACTTTAAAGTGTCAACCAAAAGGTTGGTGAGTTCATAGGTTTATCATAACAATCATTTCAATATATTAATAGACCACAAGATTTCCATTTATAAATATATGTACACTCGCAAGTGTATAAAAGTACTCTATAAGTTGTAGGCACCCGGTAACAAGCCTTAACGTTCATGTTTTACCCTCTGAAGTACACCAGATCAGGTGTGTTTAAAATAACCTCGAAGTACTAAAGCATCCCATAGTCAGGATGGGGTTTGTCAGGCCCAATAGATCTATCTTTAGGATTCGCGCCTACTGTACATAGACAAGTAGTTTAATGTTACCAAGCTAAGGGTATATTTCTGGTTTAAACCCACGTAGAATTAGTTTTAGTACTTGTGCCTATTCCGTAAAACATTTATAAAAAACAGCGCATGTATTCTCAGTCCCAAAAATATATATAAAAGGGAGCAAATGAAACTCACCATATTGTATTTTGTAGTAAAAATACATATGACGTCATTTAACAAGTGTAGGGTTGACCTCGGATTCACGAACCTATATCATTTGTATATATATTATTAACATATATCACATTTAATCAACTGAGTTTATTTATATTTTATAATGTATTAGGATTAATATCTTTATATATATATATATATATATATATATATATATATATATATATATATATATATATATATATATATATATATATATATATATGATTATGTATAAAAATGTTTTTATATAACTAATACTTTATTTGGTAAAATAATATTGATAATAGAAAATTGTAATATTTTTTTTATAATAATAATAATACTAATAATAATATAATATATAATAGTATTGATAGTAAAAAAAAAAATGATAACACTATATTAAACCTTGATAAGGATAATATGAATAATAAGTTATTTTATTTGTATAATAAACAATGATATTGATAGTAATACCTAATACTAATAATGATTAATAATAATAATATTAATGTAGGAAAAAAAAATGATAATATGAGCAAATGCACAGCGGAAGATTTCTTTCATGCCTGAGAATAAACATGTTTTAAAGTGTCAACTAAAAGGTTGGTGAGTTCATAAGTTTATCATAAAACAATAAAATTTATCATTTTGATAGACCACAAGATTTAAATCCTGCATGGTACAAATGGGCCCGAATCCTATACCCACCTGTAATGTACATGTGAAATCTTTTAAATACTAAACACCTTTCTCGTGTACGAAATCATCTTTCATAAATCTTAGTAACCGTACACATATCTCGTGTACAAAATATAATACACATAACCTGTGTATAAAATCATTCTCTCGATACATAACATTCACTTTTCATTTGCTTTCATAGTTTGGCTTGGTAACCGACCTTAATATATAATGCGCATAATAATATCCCCAAAACAGAACATCTTGTCTGTATAATAATCATATAAACTTCGAAGTACTAAACACTACGCCCACTAGCCCTTCCGTCTAGTGAACATTCTGGGTGGGGGTGTTAAACCCGGTAGCTACCTTTAGAATTCGCGTCAATTAGGCGTGCACTAATTCTCAAAATTAGTGATGTTCCCTAATTCTTAGGTTACCAAGCAATAATAATCAGGGGAAAAATATTCATATCAATTGTGTTAATTATCATGTCCACATAATTCAATGGTGGCAATTATCATGTCCACATAATTCATTCGAGGAATGTTTTGCTTGTGTCTATCTCGTCAAACATTTATAAAAGCATTTCATGTATTCGCAGTTCAAAATGTATTTCAAAAGCATTTAATAAAGCAGTTGTAAAAGTAGCGCATGTATTCTCAGTCCCAAAAATGTAAAGAGTAAAAGGGAATCAAATGAACTCACCGTACTGTATTTTGTAGTAAAAATACATATGACAATATTGAACAACTGAAAAATGCAGGGTTGGCCTCGGATTCACGAACCTATATTAATTGTATATCTCTTAAATCATATAATCGTAATCGAACAAAAAATATATATATTATTATTAGTGATATAATTTTTATATTAACAACTTATAGGTTTCATTATTTAATTAAATATATTCATTTTATATATTTTAAGTAAGTAAAGATATTAATATAGTTAAGTTATGTGTATTAAATATATTTTTATATAAAGATCCTTTATTTATTAATTTAACTATAATATTAGATTAATGATAGTAATAATAATAATAGTAATAATAATAATAATAATAATAATAATAATAATAATAATAAGAATGTTAATTTTAAAAGTGATAATTTTAATAAAGATAATAACTTTAATAATAATAATAATGGAAATAAAAATAAAAGAGTATACCCTTTAAAACTTCCTCTAAAAAGAATTGCCCAAGATGGGGCTCGAACCCGCGACCTCTCGTTCAACCCTAACACTCCTAACCCTTTAGTCTGTCTCGCTTTCTTGCCATAAAATGTAACCAGAACCTTATAACCCTTTTAATTCGAACAGACCAGCAGCATAGCTACAGCCCAAAAGACAATTTAAGTTGAATCTCGGCCCAAGTTGGTTAATCCACCTAATTTCATTTGTCCAAACATGATAGTCCATATATTATCATCAAGCCAACGGTTCTTATTTTCTTCCTTTTCTTCAACAGACAGAAATGATGCTAGGTCCGCCATATCACCATCTTCATTAACTTTAATCACCTTTCCATAATTACGATCCTCATTATCTATGTTTAACCTCATTGTCATTGTTATTACTCCTCACTAATCGACATATGCTTCCTCAATAAAATAAATACGCACTTTATTTATCATCATTTAATTTCTGTTATTTATTTTACGCACTTTAAATATCGGGACACGTATACAAGGTTTTGACATATCATATCGACGCATCTATATATATTATTTGGAATAACCATAGACACTCTATATGCAGTAATGTGGGAGTTAGCTATACAGGGTTGAGGTTGATTCTACAATAATATATATAGTTTGAGTTGTGATCGAGTCTGAGACGTATACGGGTCACGACAAGTATTAATTAATTCGAATATAATATATTAAACTATATATGAATTATTGGACTGTTAACTGTGGACTATCGACTGGGACTATCAACATTGGACAATTAAAAATGAATTAAAATATTAATTATAACATATGAAACTTAACGATTCTTCAAGTTTGCCACTTGATTTCATCTTAAACCTCATTTGAATCTTAACGATTTCAATCCATGTTCAAATCTTTCATGATACTTGAAAACACCTCGATCGAGAGGATGAACCAACCGCACTTCATCTACGGAAGAAAAGATTAATGCATATAGTTATGCATCTGAAAAACTCTCGAAAACTGAATAAACGTTTAACACGTAGCTGTGCTAATTCCTTTAGTGTTATTATTACCCAAAATAACTTTGCAGTTCTTCTTCAAAGTAGCAAATTTGTCACAGCTCCAGTAAGTCAACTTCGACTTTTCAGTCGGACTAACCTTATTATAACCTTGATATATATGTTGTCTTTTCGCCTTCGTTACCGGAAAATCTTTTATATCCCACCATATTACCATCAGCGTTTAATCATCTAAAAACACAATTCTCCTGAAACCACCTCGGATTGATAACTGAAGCTTCAGATATGGTAGCATTAAATGCAGAGGAAACAGCAAAATCGCAGATGGTCTGAACGGCCAAGAGTTTGATGATAAAGAATGGAGTGTTAGGAACGCTCGATAGAAAATTTGGTACTAAAAATCGGATTGAGCACACCATGAAGGAGATCAAGAACAAATACAAGGACCAAACCCTATATTCAAAGAATCCAAGTAATTCTATATCTGATGAAATCTTTAGAGAATATCTTGCTCCAAAGTCATGTTAAAATCTTGTGGAAAATTTTTCTTTATCAACCTTCGAATTTAGAAATTCCAAAATATCATCATAAATATCTTCGATATTTCTGAGAATATTTTCATATATATAATCTTGTCCGAAATTATCTACCTCTTCGTGTTTTCAGTATTCCATTATATTGGAAACTTCTGTAAAATCTAAATATAAATTATGAATGTATTGTGGAGAAGTGTTGGGAATTGAAGCATGGGTTAGTATAATATAATGACGCTTGGCCAACGTGATTATATTACAGTAAGTCATGCTGAGTTTCTAATGGAACGTGATGATTCACAGAACATAACGTCATCATGTGCCATGTTACATAACTCTTTCATTCTACTTAACTTCTGAACATATCAAGAAAATGTATTCCCGATAGTTCTATTTTCTGTAATTTTGATAAATTTGAAAATCAAATCGTGCTATCACGTTCCACCCTGCTTAAAACATTATACTCATTCGAAACTCTATATCTACGAATTCTGGACCATTATCCGCTTGATTTGAAGTCGGGAAGAGAAAATAAGAGCATGGAGCTCCGAAAAATAAAGGAAAATATTAAGCCGATCACAAACACAAAAATTACAAACCGTGTATATCAATGTTTATCGCAACATAAAGACACGGGAGAATTAAAAACACTATAACCCCAAAGGCAAAGTAGAAGAAAGTAGATTCCTCTGGTGGAAGTTGGAAAAGGAGAATGAATGTTGCGATAGTAAGGATGAGGACAAGGATCAGAACTGGATTAAGCATTTTCACAATCGTTTGAAAGTATATGTATCGAGAAAGAAGGAATTGGAGTGGTGAAAATAATGAAATGAAAGAAGTTCATTTATAGAGAAGATACCAGACGAAGCAATCGAGACAGATAATCGCATTAAATTAAAGAGGATCCTAATTTTTCCATAAATCCCGAAGAATCAAATCCTATAGATATCCAAGATTTTCTTTTAAATCCCTTGAATTCCGGAATTCAATCGAGACAACGTCAAAAGTTAAGATGAACCTTATTTTTCTAAATTCAACCATGACTAGTCAAAAGATATGATGAAACTTGTCTTTCTCATTTCACTCTTTTGTGATAGCTTCATTCGTACCTTTCACATAACCATATTACTCAAAACTGATAAAACTTCAATTATCAGCTCATATTCGTCATGAAAACATATTTATGGTTAACCATGACAATCTCACTCAAATTTCGGGACGAAATTTCTTTAACGGGTAGGTACTGTGACGACCCGAAAATTTTCGACTAAATTTAAACTTGATCTTTAAATGGTTTCGACACGATAAGCAAAGTCTGTAATATTGAGTTTCAAATTTTTGAACTATTTATATGGATTCAGTTAACCTTTGACTATTCATGACGATTCACAATACGATTGCTTGAAAATGGATGTGCATATATTTATATATATATATATATATATATATATATATATATATATGAATATATAATAATATGAAATATTATATATTGTAAATTGTTAGAATTAATTATGTAAAATAATAATAATAGTATCTAATAATTATTATTTAAAAATATCTTTTTATATAAATAAAGTATAGAGAATATATATATTTTGTGATTTTGAATTTATAATAACATCCAGTTAGCAGTCGAACGATACTACATAAGCTAAAAAGGAACGTATGTAATTTTAAAATAAAAGGTGATCCGAAAATGAGTTATATAAGTTATAGGCTTATTAAAAGTATATTTAGGATCTAATTATTTAATTTTGACACTTTTTATATTTTACCCATAAATGAGAGGGACATTTGATGTACATTTTATTTATTAAATTAATGACTGAATTTTATACCATAATGACCAAAATAAATAAATATATTTAATTTAAAAATATGGAATTTTCCTGAACACTTTTATCCGTCACTGATCAACAACAGACCACGATATTGTATCCAAAATTAAATAAAAACTGTCGGTGCCCTTAAATGTTAAGTGTAGGACAGCTAGAATATTTATATTATTATTTAAATATTTCATGATTTTTAATCAAATAATGCTCATCCTTGTTGTTGACTTTTGGGAAACTAACAACTCATATTATTGTGATAAAAAGTGGTATGAAGTAATTATTTTTTTTTTCTTTAAAGTAAAATCATACGGAGTAACAAATGCTACTACACCAATATGAGAAACAAGATCCACCTTTTACCTCTATTTATATGGGATATCATCAAACAAGTTCTAAACACCAAATCATTTACAGCACCCTTCTACAAATTGTCATATGCATCTGTTCAGTAAACAAATTAAACACTTTCCATCTATATATATATATATATATATATATATATATATATATATATATATATATATATATATATATATATATATATATATATATATATATATATCCTATCACCACTTCACCCTCACCATACTCTCTCTCTGTCTCTATACGATTCAAACCCACTCCACCATCGAGCCATCTCTACAACACCATAACCGTCAACCTACTATCTCCTCTCTCCCTCTCTTATTCGTGACCACCGAGACCTATCACCATAACCATCACCGTGAACACCACGGTTAACCACCACAACCCACTATCAACAACCCATGTTGCTATTGCCACGGCTCTATTTCACCACCACCTCTACAACCATGAGACATCCAAACCCACCACCATCAACCGCCTCCCATCCATCATCCTACATTAACACCTTGAAAACTAAAGACAACAACCAACTCTCTCTCTACCTATACCTTTCTCACTCTCCTAATCTTGTATCTTCGTGCACCCACAACAAGACCCATCAGTCTCTATTGTTTTTCTGTCTCTTGTTTCGACACTCAAAGGCCACACTAAACCACCCAAACTTTCCTTTACCGTAAACTGCTCGAACAATTAATGCTACTACTGATGTTCTTTCGGTTATAAAGGATAATGATAATAGAAAAGATGAATGATGAATTGATGTATGCTGCTGCTAAAAGTCTTCGACCAGACCATCATCGAACATTAATCTATTCTTTATTATATAACGAATAAAGTGTAATACAGCTTTTGTTTCTTTAATCTGGGTCGATCTAATTGAATCATCACCATTAAATATTTTTGGTACTTCCCACTTGTTAGACAACGAAAATGGGTGGACCAAGGTTGGTTCCCTTAAACTCACGTGCCAAACCATGTCACTAATATGCATATAACTAGGAAATTTATTTACTGGATGTATCTCATTGGAACCGGGCCGTAGGCCTTTAATTTATGCTATTTTAGGCCGATTAAAATTAATCTTTTTTGGGTCACAACAAAAACTTGGGCTTCATAAATATTGGGCTGCAAATGATTGGGCCCAAACTGTGATTGAGTTGTTGTTAAAACGATAATGAGCAAAATGAGGATGATATTGATGATAGGAAGAAGATGATGAAATAATTTTGTGATGATGTTTGTAGAAGAATAAGTGAGACAGATAGATATACTGGATATATATATTTGGATTGTCTTTTAATCAGAAATAAAAGGAACAGAGGGATAGTTTGTGTGTGTTTCGGGTGAGCTAGAGGTTAGGGGTTCGAGCTTGATACGGGAAGTTTATTCTTGGAAAAGCTTTTAGAGGTTCGTGAATCCGAGGTCAACCTTACACTTGTTCAATGTCATCATATGTATTTTTACTACAAAATACAATATGGTGAGTTTCATTTGCTCCCTTTTTAATTGCTTTTGCAATATATATTTTTGGGCTGAGAATACATGCGCTGCTTTTATAAATATTTTCGAAATAGACACAAGTACTTAAAAATATATTCTACGTTGAGTTGTACCACTGGCATATTTCCCTGTAGCTTGGTAACTACTATTTACATGGGTATTGTAAACGCGAATCCTGTTGATAGATCTATCGGGCCTGACAACCCCAACCGGACTGGACGACCAGTATTCAACGGTTGCACAGTACTTCATTTCGGTGACTACACTTGGTACGGTGTAGTGAGATTTCATAATAAAGGGAATATGCGACGTGATTAAATATTAAGTATGGTTACCAAGTGCTCAACCACTTAGAATGCTTTACATACACTTGCGAGTGTATTATGTTTATAAATAATGAAATCTTGTGGTCTATTAATATATTGAAAAGATTATTATGATAAACCTATGAACTCACCAACCTTTTGGTTGACACTTTTAAGCATGTTTATTCTCAGGTACGAATTAAGTCTTCCGCTGTGCATTTGCTCATTTTAAGGACATTACTTAGAGTCGATCATCGCAATGGGACCAAATGTTGATGACTTCGTCCAGGTGGATAAGGACGGGTTATCCACCTGGACGAAGTCATCAACATTTGGTCCCATTGCGATGATCGACTCCAAGTAATGTCCTTAAAATGAGCAAATGCACAGCGGAAGACTTAATTCGTACCTGAGAATAAACATGCTTAACAGTGTCAACCAAAAGGTTGGTGAGTTCATAGGTTTATCATAACAATCATTTCAATATATTAATAGACCACAAGATTTCCGTTTATAAATATATGTACACTCGCAAGTGTATAAAAGTATTCTATAAGTTGTAGGCACCCGGTAACAAGCCTTAACGTTCATGTTTTACCCTCTGAAGTACACCAGATCAGGTGTGTTTAAAATAACCTCGAAGTACTAAAGCATCTCATAGTCAGGATGGGGTTTGTCAGGCCCAATAGATCTATCTTTAGGATTCGCGCCTACCGTACATAGACAAGTAGTTTAATGTTACCAAGCTAAGGGTATATTTCTGGTTTAAACCCACGTAGAATTAGTTTTAGTACTTGTGCCTACTTCGTAAAACATTTATAAAACAGCGCATGTATTCTCAGCCCAAAAATATATATTGCAAAAGTAATTAAAAAGGGAGCAAATGAAACTCACCATACTGTATTTTGTAGTAAAAATACATATGACGTCATTGACCAAGTATAGGATTGACCTTGGGTTCACGAACCTTAAGGTATAAGCTCCAAAAAAAAAATATAAAACTGTCTCCACCAAAACTCGAACCCGCGACCTCCCATTAATTCAACAACACTCTTAACCATCCCACTGTACGTTCTCTTTCTAATTTAATGTAGGACTCAAATTTAATTAACCCGTTTCCTGTTTTAGTCTGCCCTTGGCCCAACATAGTATTCGGTCCAATAGCTAAATAAATCTCGTCCCAACATTAAAACTTGTACTCAGCCCATCAATGATTTAATAAACCCACATGTATACTAGCCTAATTAATATTCAATGGCCCAATAGAAAAGGTACACGGCCCAACTGTACATCTATTAGTTTTTAAAAAATATAAAACGCAGCACCCTGGATTTGAACTCTAGACCACTTGCTTACCAAGCACCACTCAACCACTGAACCATTAGTATGTTTTGGTTATAACTCGCGAACCTAATCCTTTGTCAAATACAAACCGTTCATCATTTTCATCCTAATGTTATCATCATATAAATCGTCCTAATCTATCTTTCATCATCTCAAGATTATCATTATTATCTCACCATTATTTTTGTTCCTCGAATCAAAATTATCATCATAATTTAATATCACATGTGTCGTTTTCACCTATCACCACACTTTGAGACTTTTTGATAAAAGTTAAAGCACCTAACCCACTATCATTATAGCAAGTGTAAGGATCAACTATGGCAGACAAGTCAAATTGTTTCAAAAAGTAACTAGATTGTGAACCCACCATCATCACTATCGTAATAGTGAATATATACCAGCAGCAGTTTATAGCGAACGGGATGTTGTTTTGGTTGGTAATAAGATGCGAGTAGAAGGAGAATAGTAGCAAAATTTAAAGTGCGTAAAATAAATAACAGAAATTAAATGATGATAAATACGTGTCCAAATTTTAGTCTGTTCTTTTCCTTTCTTCATCATACCATACATAAAATAAATATATATAGATATAGACAATATTATTTCATGTTACCCTTGTCCACTGTCGGCCACTAAGTCTTTCCATACATCATCTCTTTAGTTTTATGTATAAGTATATGTATATAAAGAGAGAGTAAAATTTGTGGCTGGAAAACAAGTACCAGCGAGGAACGTGTATGTAAGTATCTATTTTCTTTTTCATTTGATTGTAAAAGTGTGACTATATCCACAAAAGCTGTCTCCCACTCGTCTAAATATGATAATTGAAAACAAAACCCCTTGGACTATACATATTAAGTATAGTTTCATTTTAATATTAATATGTATAGGTATTCTATATAATTAGAATATCATCCGATATCCGAAAATCATTTCATATCAAAAAATCCTTCATTCAATCGTACGCAATGGAACTCACCACTAGTTCAAGTCCCTCAGATTCCGATATGGAGTTTCACCTAAGCTCCGAAAGCAGCGCCACCAGAATGAATCACCCAGTCATCCATCCCCAATTCATTAGATGAGTTCGTAGTCGACTTAACCAATGGAGACAAGAAGAAGGCGATTCTTTCCACCCACCAACCTGTACCCTCGGCGAAGAACCTGAAGCACTTACCGGTAAACCTATCCGAAACACCATTTTTAGCCTCATCTCCAGGGTATCGTCACGATTATCTTCTATCTAAAATTTTAAACCTTATTCATCCGCTCGTTCCGACCAACAATCATTCAGGAGTAATAGAAGAAGTCAATGAGCTTCTCGCTCGAGTAGTGGCTTTGGAGAATATGGTGCAAAACTTAACAGCTCCAGCAACATCACTGGCACCAACAGTACCACCAACATCGACACCAGTACCACCAACAACCCAAGTTTCAACATCACATGCCTCAACATCTCATTCTGTACCTCGAGCATAATCATCGTTCTACGTATCGTTCTATCTACTTTATCTTCGTTCTACATATCGTTCTATATTAATTACCTTTATTCTACATGACAATTATGTAATCTCTAATGTTTTAGAGATTATATATTCTTGTTCTAATAGTAAATCAAATGAGATTAATATCATATTAACTCATTAAATCCATGATTACATCTGAAGAAAATATATATGCAAGTATATTTTCATAAAGATTGTAATTAAAAATTCGTTTGTACAAACTGTTAATGGTGAAAATATTTTAACGGGTAGGTAATACCCGAGGAATATTTAGATTTCACATTAATAAGTTGCACTGTACATTCTTCGACTCTGATTCAACAGTCAGTCACTATTCTACTTGTATCCATAGATATACGTATCCGTTCACCATAGAATCCATTTTCGTTCAATTTCATATTTGGATTTTGACCTATCAGAATCCAACAAGTGGCATAATGAAGAAAACATCGGACAAAGTAAAATTTGTTAGAAACAAACGAACTAACTAATTGAAATATTGTTAAGAATCCACGCTAACTGTTCCTAGCCAACAGTTCCTAGCTAACTGGTTACATTTTATTTATCGCAATTTAATTATCGCAATTTACATTCTCGCAATTTACATTCTCGCAATTTTATTTATCGTCCTTTAATTTCTGTATTTATTTTACGCACTTTAAATAACGGGACACGTATACAAGATTTCGACATATCATATTGACCCATCTATGTATTTATCTTGGAACAACCATAGACACTCTATATGCAAATGACGGAGTTAGCTATACAGGGTTGAGGTTGATTCCAAAATATATATATATATATAGTTTGAGTTGTGATCAATACTGAGACCGGTACACGGGTCACGATACGTATTAATTAATTCGAATGTTATATATTAAACTATATATGGACTATTGGACTATTGGACTACCAACATTGGACAATTAAAATGAATTAAAATATTGATTATAATATATGAAACTAAATAATTCTTCAAGTTTGCCACTTGATTTTCATCTTAAACTTCATTCGTATCTTGACGATTACAATTTGCGTTCAAACCTTTCATGATTCTTGAAAACACCTCAATCGAGAGGATGAACCAACCACACTTCATCTACGAAAGGAAAAGATTGATGCATATAGTTATGCACCTGAAAATACTCATACCTCATAATCATATTCATATTATTACGCATCATTTAACTAACTCAATCATCATCTCTTTTGTTCAATTTAACCATCATCTTCATTATCACAGCACGGCTCATTTATCCATTATTCTAGTCGCTGCAATCGGAATGGAATTGAAAAAGGTAGCAGCCTGGTCCAGTTTTACTTCGGTCCAACAGGTTATGATGGCCCAACAGGATATGACGGCCCAATTATTCAAACAAATAAGCTGGCATGTTATTTAATTCGATGGCCCAAGTTTAGTTTCTATAGCCCAACAGCCTATTTCGATTAGAAGACAGAAATCTGGATAGCATAGCAGGAGCAGTTCACAACTTTAATCTTTAACATAAATTCGTTATTTTTCATGTATTCTCCATCTTCACATCATTATCAACCAATGTCCCACTTCCCCTCCACTTCTCCTTTTTATAATCCAAGTGGGTTATCTATATATGGTTGTCGGCCATTTAGTCTTAGATTGTCCCACATGCATACCTAATATTTATATATAAACGTACGTACGTGGGTATAGGTAGGTTAGGTATATTGAGAAATGGGACAGAAGCAATTTGCAGTAGTAGGAAAAAAATTGATAACAAGTTAAAGTGGGTTGGTTGGTTGTTTTGCCAAACAGAAGAAAAAGACGAGAATTAACTGCTAAAGGGGTTCGATGGTTATGGTTTTAGATGGTGTTTTAAACGAATAGTAGCAGCAGAATTGGTTTGTTGTTGGTGTTCGATCGAGCTAGCCAAGAAAGAAAAACGTAGGTTATTCGATCACAAACAAAAGGGTGCAACACCCAAATGGGTTTAAGGTGGTGAGTTACTTCGGTTTCGGTCTAGTGCAACATCATCAAGAAATAAGTGGGTTTGTATGTTGTTCAACTAAGATAGAAAATAGAAACGATAAGCAAACATCAAAGATTCGCGATGATGATGGTTGGTTAACGAATAAAGAATAGTAGTGGTCATAAATATACAAAGGATGATAACACCCTAGGCAAATCCCACATCGCCCACAGACATGAGTGATCATGGGATTATAAGGTAATACTCACGCTTAAATGACACAACGCGTTTTGGGATCACAGGCAGAGAAGATGTATGAGTACGCTGCAGTTAAGCGTGCTCGGGCGAGAGCACTACCGGGATGGGTGACCTCCTGGGAAAGTGCTTCTCGTGTGTGTGGTCGCCAAGAAAAAGCCGTGGGCCTGCGGGCAAAGCGGACAATATTGTGGTCATGTTAAGCTGGGGTGTTACAAAATGGTATCAGAGCCACTCATGTGCCGTTGGGGGTGGTGGGGCAAACCTCATCGAGGACGATGAGTCCCTAGGAGGGGGGGTGAATGTAACACCCTAGGCAAATCCCACATCGCCCACATACATGAGTGATCATGGGATTATAAGGTAATACTCACGCTTAAATGACACAACGCGTTTTGGGATCACAGGCAGAGAAGATGTATGAGTACGCTGCAGTTAAGCGTGCTCGGGCGAGAGCACTACCGGGATGGGTGACCTCCTGGGAAAGTGCTTCTCGTGTGTGTGGTCGCCAAGAAAAAGCCGTGCGCCTGCGGGCAAAGCGGACAATATTGTGGTCATGTTAAGATGGGGTGTTACAGAATGTAACACCCTAGGCAAATCCCACATCGCCCACGAACATGAGTGATCATGGGATTATAAGGTAATACTCACGCTTAAATGACACAACGCGTTTTGGGATCACGGGCTGAGTAGAAGTGCGAGTACGTTGTGGTTAAGCGTGCTCGGGCGAGAGCACTACCAGGATGGGTGACCTCCTGGGAAAGTGCTTCTCGTGTGTGGTCGCCAAGAAAAAGCCGTGCGCCTGCGGGCAAAGCGGACAATATCATACTACGGGCTGATGGTGATGTTACTTATGGTATCAGAGCCACTCATGTGCCGTTGGGGGTGGTGGGGCAAACCTCAATGAGGACGATAAGTCCCTAAGGGGGGGTGAATGTAACACCCTAGGCAAATCCCACATCGCCCACGAACATGAGTGATCATGGGATTATAAGGTAATACTCACGCTTAAATGACACAACGCGTTTTGGGATCACAGGCTGAGTAGAAGTGCGAGTACGTTGTGGTTAAGCGTGCTCGGGCGAGAGCACTACCAGGATGGATGACCTCCTGGGAAAGTGCTTCTCGTGTGTGGTCGCCAAGAAAAAGCCGTGCGCCTGCGGGCAAAGCGGACAATATCATACTACGGGCTGATGGTGATGTTACTATACCTTATATTGATCACGAAATCACAAGGAATATATCTCTAGCTTCAATTAATCCAAAGGCTCACAAAATCAAATTAGGGTTTATGTGTGTGTTTGTGTATGTGTTCGTGTATGTGTTTGATGAAATGAAAAATGGATAGAACTATCCAGATACATACACTTAAATGAGTTATAAACTCATACCCCATATCACACAGGTATTTACTAGTTATCTTATCTGATAACCTTTCGTATCTCCTTAGGCGGTCCTAACGGAGTCCAAATTAAATAAACCAACCTGTTCTGGGACCCTTGTCACAAACTGGTCACAACACAATTATAATAAAACACTAATAAAGTAATTAAAATAAAAGCACTTAAGACTAAGCACAAACCCTAAGGGTAAAATAGGCAACTTACAACTAGCCCGGGTTTCAGTCTGTTACATACACCATCAAGTGTAACTAATGATAATTGAATTGAGGATTTTTGTTCAAACTCGTTCGTGGAATGTTTGTTTTCGTACTTGTGTTCAATTTATAAAACGAAACGTTTATGTTTTCTCATCCCAAATATAAGTATAAAAGAGTAAAAGTGGGACTATGATCTCACCTTGAGTGCACGGGTAAAATAGGTACTTCACAAAGTAAACGTGTGCAAAGAACAATGCTAGTCTTGACCTAAACAAATAGGTTGTATCAATAACGTTAAACACAATTGGTCAAAATTGTTCAATTAGTCCTATGGCTAGTTATGACTCGATTATATATAGCATGTGAATCACGTTATCAAGTTTCATGCAAGATATAAGTATAAAAGCACGTTAGAACGATTGCATAAGTATTTAGTTAAGTTTGACTAAAAGTCAAACTTGGTCATGGTCAAAGTCAACGGGGTCGGGTCAGGTATCCAACTATTTTTCTAAGTTACATAACCATATATGAGCATGTTGGTCAAGTTTCATGTCAATCGGAGGTGCGTAGCATTGTTAGAATTTAACGTAAAATTAGAAATTTGGACAACCCTCGGTAGTTCATCTGGACGGCGTATAAAATGGCTGGACGGCGTCCAGCAGTGAAGGATTGGACGGCGTCCAAGATTTGGGACGGGGTCCAAAACAACTTAAAGGCAGAAATGCTGAATTTTGACAAGTCTCGAACCAAACTTCAAACAAACACAATTTATGAACCGAGAACACTCAAAACACGTATCTTATATCGTTGAAAAGGTATTTTGATAAGGAATACAACTAAACATATATTATCAATCAAGCTCATCATTTACAATAACAAAAACCTCGTCGAATGATCGTTAAAAGTTCATCTTTAAAGTTTCAAGTTCTAGAAATGCATTTCATGATTTGGGAAACCAATTTACACATATGATATGCCATTTCGAAGGTAATTAAACATACAATATAATTAAACACTTACTAACAACATCTCATAGCATTCAATGAATCAAAAGTTCATTTTAAAGTTCATCAAATCCTAATCAAGAATCATGAATTCATCTATTTCGTTTATGAAGTTTTTCTAAGTCAACCAACATACCAAAATGAAGCTAATGATGCTAGTAACACATTTAATACATGAGGTTTAACATCTAACAACATTTAATCATCTAAAATCAAGGATTAAACTAACTCATTTTCAAGTGTTCATGCTAGTTACTCAAAACAACAAAATCGAACAAAACAAACACATATTCATGTTAGACTCGAGCCATAGACACTAATTAACACACTTTTAAGTCAAGAACATCAAGAACATGAAATCTAGAGTTTTTAGAAAGTTACCCAAACGAGATGAAATTTGTATCAAGTTGTAGAGGAAGATGCAAGGATTCCAAATATGCAATTTGTTTTAATGTTTGATTGCTAGATTGGATTTAGATGATGAATTAAGGATTGGAGGTTGAGAGCAAAATAATGGAAGTATTAGGAAGAATAGGTGAGTGAATGAGTGGAGGTGGTGAAGTGGTTGACTAGTTGACCTAGTCACCACTTTGGCCACTAGTCAAGATTAGTCCCTCAAGTTTGTAGTGGGGTGCGGGAATTTACCGAACGAAATATTTTAAATACGCTAGATCAAACGAGAGATGTTAAAATTAAACAACGTGAATATTAGAAATGCTAAGTAACGAAAGATACGAATCTAGATACGAAGAGTATTATATAAAATAAAAAGACGGGCGTTAAAATAATTTAACGGAAAAATGTGGGATGTTACATGTAAAGTTGGTAGCTTTCCATTTACATATTTAGGGTTACCAATTGGTGAGAAAATGTCAAAACAAAAAAATTGGGATACCATTGTTGAGAAAATTAAAGCAAGACTTTCGAGTTGGAAAATGAGATCGTTGTCATCCGGAGGAAGAATAGTGCTAATCAAATCGATCCTAAATAGTCTTCCCTTGTATTATTTCTCTCTCTTTCGTGCTCCAAAGTGTGTGTTAAAGATAATTGAGAATGTGAGACGAGTGTTTTATGGGGCGGGTCGGATACGAGTCACAAAATCTCGTGGGTCAAATGGGAAAAAGTTGTTTCACCCAACGAATCGGGCGGGCTGAATTTGGGACTACTAAAACACAAAAACATGGCACTTTTGGGAAAATGGTGGTAGAGGTTTTTAACCGAAACCAACTCCCTTTGGTGCAATATTATTCGTAGTATTTATGGGCCGAACGATGGCTTGGAATTAGGGGTTGGATAAATTCGATCCCTAAAACCGAGTGTTTGGCGTGATATTCTTTTGACAGGTACCGAACTTACCGAGATGGGAATTCCATTTCGGGACTCCTTTTACAAGAAAGTTGGTGATGGTTCTTCAACAAGCTTTTGGAACGAGAATTGGACGGGCAAAGGTCGACTCAGCACAATTTTTTCGAGACTACACAGATTAGATGCGGATGATCAGGCAACGGTATTGGACAGAATCGATTGGGCTGTTACTGGGCCAAAATTTAAGGCGGGCTGGGCTCGTGAACCTAGGGGACGAGCTACTGGTGAGATGGCTGAACTTGGAAAAATTATCGACGACTACAAATTTGATCGGGACAAGAAAGACGAATGGAAATGGTCACTCACATCTAACGGTAACTTTTTGGTTAAAAGTCTTACTTCAATTATTTATGTTCAATTTTATTCGGGTAACTCCTCCTCGTATGAAACTATGCGCAATAATTTAATTCCAAAGAAGATAGAAATGTTTGTATGGAGGGCAACTCAAAAACGACTACCCGTTAGGATTGAACTAGATAAGCGAGGTATAGACTTAGACACCGTCCGTTGCCCGTTATGTGATGATGAGATCGAGACCGTTGAACATTCACTATTATTTTGCAATAAGTCTATGGATATTTGGAACCGGGTTTTTTCATGGTGGGGCTTTGGCTTAATGTCCAACCTTAGTATGAATGAAATCCTACGTGGGAATGGGCCGGTTAACATGACGGAAAATGGGAAGTGCGTGTGGCAAGCGGTCGTGTGGGTTTGTGCTTATCTTATTTGGGCAAATAGAAATAATGTTGTTTTTCGAGGAAAAGGTTGGTGCATTCCGGTGGCAATAAACGAGATACAAGTAAAGTCCATTGAATGGATTTCTCATAGATCTCGAGGACGAAAATTCGATTGGTTAACTTGGTCGTATAATCCTAGCACGTATTTAAATTAGATTGTATTGTCGTGTATGTATAATGAGTTTTTTTTAACTTTGGTTGCTTACTTTGCAACATGTAGGGCTTGTATTCTTGTTTGGGCCGTTAGGCTCAAGAATCTTGTAAATGTTTCGTGATTAATATAATGCTTTGCTTTTAAAAAAAAATATATATATGTCGTGATTACATTAATTAGTTAACATTTTACAAATCTATATCTGTTTATGTTATTAGTGCCACCTCACTGACCACTGCTATTATTATGAGTCATTGTACTTTAGTTATTTGACGTATTTGTAGTACGTTAAGACTTACGATGCATACATATATACTGTATACATATATAAATAAATATAAATTACAAATATTAATAAATTAAATTATTTAAGCATGTATACATAATACCTTTTCTTTCTTTTTGTAACAAAACACTAGTAATAATAATAAAGTTGGATGAAAACAAAATTGAAAATGATATTTGGAGAACAGTGTACAAAATAACAAAAATTAGGACCCATAGTCATCAATCTCTTTCGGAACTTGGACCTCCATCAAAAACTCCACTACCAATTTCTTTATTTTTTTGAAATAATTATATTCAAATTATGACAAAGTAAAGTAATTAAAATAGTTAATCACACCATATTGATTAATTCTCTACTACATATTGTATAGGATTAAAAGCCACCTTGTTATACCATTTCAAATTTTTCAAAACTAGTCGATATATAGCGATCTCTCGTTCATTTCAAATTTTTCAAAACTAGTCGATATATAGCGATCTCTCGTTTGGAAAAGATAGATTAATGTATCGATTATCAAGTTTTTTCCGATATACTAAATGACAGTTACTTAAGAAAATCACAACCTATAAAAGAGGACTTTATGTCTAAAAATTACAAATGGGGTGTGTGAGAGAGAGTGTGAGGAGAGAGAGTGTGAGAGGTGAGAGAAATCATTTCAATGGCGGCACGACTAGAGATCGAGATAGGTACAGCGGTAGAACTTCGAATCGGTTCACAAGCTTATTCGGAATCCATTTGACTTCGTTCTTCTTCTTCAACTTCCCTGAGAAATGGACGGTGACGGATCTATGGCGTACATTCAAGCAACATGGGGACATTAGAGATGTCTATATCGCGGGTAAAAGGCTGAAAGATGGTAGCAGATTCGCTTTCGCAAGATATGCAAATGTTGTTAACATTGATCAAATGCTAAACAAACTGGAAAAGATAACGTTTGATGGGATGGCCATAAAAGTCTTCAAAGCTAAAGAGAGATATGAAGGTGATGATATTAGGGCCCATGATTTCAGACCGTTGAATGGGTACCAAAGGGTCTATTCAGATGCTTTCCGGGATGATCGCAAGTTCAGTGACGTAGCATACAATCCTAAGGTGGACCTAAGAGAAAGACTCACGAGGCGTAATATTGAAAAGGAAGATTTAAGATCCAAGTTAACAAGGCGCGTTGAAGATTCAAAAAAACCTCAAAAGACAGCAGAATGCCCTACATGTAATAAACAAGAAGGGGTGTATGTGGACGGCAGAACAATAAACCTAAAGGGGAAAGCTAGGAATGAGGGCTTGATAGGGAAAACCCTTGAATGCGAACTAAAGGGGATGGAAATACTGACTCAGCTACACGATTTATGCAGGGCCGAAGGTTTGATTAATTTTAACCTAAAGTACATTGGTGGTCTCACTACATTGGTTGTATGTGAATCGACCAAATGTGCTGAAGCAATCTTTAATAATAAGGAACATGCTATCCACAAATGGTGCGATAACATAAGGATTCTAGACAGTGTTTATCGATTTCCAGGTAGACTCGCTTGGATTAATATCACCGGCGTTCCAATAACGAGATGGAATGAGGACACATTCAAGTCCATCGCTGGATGGTGGGGTAAGATTATAGGGATGGAAAATTGTTCCATTACCAACTCCAATCAATGTCTCACATCCGGTAAAGTCCTTCTATACCTACGTAGTAGTTCAATACAATATAATGGTTGGGTTAAGCTATTAGATGATGATGAACTCGTGTATGTATCTATAAGAGAAGATGTTGATAGAATGGTTCAGGTTAATTTCGATATTCAGGAAGAGGATGATATGTTTGTTCCCACTCATCCCAACGCAGATAATGTTGATGATGATACAGATGATGATTTTGTTGATGACACCTATGATACCTCTGATGAAGACGATGAAGGTATGTTCAACCTAGACCCTGGTGCTGATGAAGGTTATGATAATAACGGAAATAGTGATACGGTGGTTGAGGATACAAACCAAAACGTGGAGCAATCATCCGGCAAAGGTGGCCGGAAAAATCAACGTATTCCGGTGGAAGATGAAAACTCAGGTTGTTGGGAATCTAGTAAATTGCACCATGTCAGCAATGAGTATGTGGGGACAGAGAATGTTTTCAAGGATGCTTCGGTTCCAGAGACAGCATGCCAAGAGAATACTGACACACAATTAATTCCTGACAAGTTCCAAGAAAACAAGTTCCAAGAAAACCCTAACGGTATGTTCAACAATACACCTTGTGCGATAAACGAGTTAAACCAATTAAATCAAATAAACCTTCCACTCGCTACCGAACCCCCCATTGATCTCCAGCCGAATCCAATAAATATTCCATTGCAAAACCCAAAACAAACAAGTCCAGTAAATCCTCCACAAAATAATCCGGCCCACCTAAACCCACCCCACTCTCACCCCAAACCTTGTTCAACCCCGATCTCTTCCAGCCCATCTACCTTTCCCAGCCCAAGTTCAGTCAAAAATTCTTCAAGCCCATGCCCCTTTCACTTACCACCTATTGCCCACCCCTCCAACTCCAACCCGACACCACCACTGTTACACACCCACACCGACACTCCTCTCACCAATCCCCAAACAATTAAATCTCCTTGCCCATCCTATTCCCGTATCAATCAAATTGATAAACCTAAACCAAACAAACCTAAAAAACACCATTGCCCCAATTACCGTAACCACAACTCATCCTGCTCCTGTTTGATGCAAAATACGACCTCCTGCTCTCACTCGACCCAAAACCACAACCAAAACCCCTCCACTCCCATACGTCCTTCAAAACCCAGAAACCTTAATCCAATAACCAAATCCAATTCGAAGAATGATTGTTGTTGGTCAAGCATAAGGCGTTGGAAGACCTCTTCTCGTATGTTAAACGTTAAGAACATAGCCAGGAAAACAAAACCAGATTCAAATCCCATTCGCTCCACTTGTACCTCATGTGCTCTTAAAGAACAAAAGATAAAGGGTAAACAAAAAAAGTCTGATCAGTGCAAGTTGGGAAAGACTGGCAGTGTGAAGTCAAATAGCCTTTGCAGTGATGCAAATAAATCTGATGGTTCGTGTTTCTCCAATTCTTTCACCACTGAAGGAATTCATGACTTCGGATGCCGTTTAGGTCTTAAATGGCAGAAGAAGATGAACTCTTCTCATTAAGGTTTTGTCTCTGACCCTCGTTTCCATTTAGTTATTAGATGAAGATTATTTCATACAATATACGTGGTTTCTGTTCGGGTAAAGACAGCAAATTCGGTCCGGTAAAGAATTTAATAAAGAAAGAAAAGCCAGTGTTTGTAGCTATGCAGGAAACGAAACTTCACAATGTTAATGATTCCTGGATTCAAGCCATCTGGGGGTCTTCAAATTGTGATTTCATCCAACAAGAGATGGTAGGTAAATCGGGCGGGCAATTGCTCATTTGGGACACGAATTTATTCGAGGCTATTGATGTCATCAAATTTGATAGAGTTATTGGGGTCAGTGGTAAGTGGAAGTCCAACGATATTACCTTAAACGTCATCAATGTTTATGGACCCCACGAGGATAATGGTAAGATTAAGTTATGGGATTCACTCACTTCTTTGATAAATAACGATGATGCTTGGGTTGTTTGTGGAGATTTCAACGAAGTTAGAGACAAAACCGAACGTTTCAATTGTGAGTTTGTCGAAAGTAGAGCTAGACGTTTCAACGATTTCATCCACCTAAACAACTTAATTGAAATACCTCTTGGTGGAAGACTCTACACTCGTGTTAGTGATGACGGGATCAAATTTAGCAAAATTGACCGTTTTCTTATTTCGGATAAATTCAATACGGTATGGTCGAATCTTTCGGTAGTAGCCCTTGAGAGAAAGGAATCGGATCATTGCCCAATTGTTTTGAAAGACGAGGAAAAAAATTTTGGCCCAAAACCCTTCAAAGTCTTCGATGCATGGTTTGATGATGGTGGAATTGAAGACTTAATTAAAAAATCATGGCAAAGCTCGTGTATTACCTGCTCACGTAAGGATAGAGTTTTTATGAATAAATTGAAGCAAGTTAAAAATGAATTAAAGACATGGAGCAACCTTAAATTCGGTACTTTAGATGCGGATATTGAATTACTCAAGTCACAAGCCGAGTTTCTTGAGTTGCGTGCTGAAACTACTACTCTTAATGACAATGAACTGGAGATGTGGAAGGATGCCCGTAAAGTATGGATTGAAAAGGAAAAAGTCAAGACGAGTATGCTAAAGCAAAAAGCTAGAATTCGATGGGCGGTAGAAGGAGATGAGAACACTAAATTTTTTCACTCGGTAATTAGGAACAATTATAATAGGAGCAACATTCGTGGTCTTATTATCGATGGCGTATGGAATGAAAATCCCGATGACATTAAAAAAGAAGCTGCCATGCATTTTAGCCGGATTTTTGAGGAGTCTGACATCCTTCGCCCTTCTTTAGAGGACCTGATATACCCCAAAATTTCGGTTGAAGAAGCACAGTCCTTAGAGAGCCCATTCCTTGAATCCGAAATACTTGAAGCAATAAGCGATTGTGGGAGTACGAAAGCACCCGGTCCCGATGGTTACAATTTGCGTTTCTATAAAAAGTTTTGGGATGTTATTAAATATGATCTCATTGAAGCAATCAATTGGTTTTGGGAGAACGGCGAAATTTCCAAGGGGTGCAATGCGTCCTTCGTCACACTTATACCAAAAAAAAGCAACCCGTTGGGACTAAATGATTACCGGCCGATTAGTCTCATCAATAGCTTCTACAAAGTCCTTTCCAAAATGCTCTCAAACAGATTACGCAAATCTTTACCGGCATTGGTGGGGGTGGAACAAAGTGCCTTTTTAAAAGGTCGTTACATTCTCGATGGTGCCCTTATTGCAAACGAAACGGTGGAATACTTGAAAAATAGTCGTAAAAAGGGCATTGTGTTTAAAGTTGATTTTGAAAAGGCCTTCGATAGTCTCAATTGGGATTTTCTTCTTGAAGTTATGCACTCCATGGGATTTGGAAGTAGATGGAGAAAGTGGATTCTTGCGTGTCTAAAGTCGGCATCCATTTCTATTCTCATAAATGGTTCTCCCTCACACGAGTTTAATCTTAAAAGGGGCGTAAGGCAAGGAGATCCGCTGTCACCTTTCTTATTCATTCTAGCGGCCGAGGGATTGAATATACTTACGAAAGCGGCATTAGACAAGGGTCTTTTCAAAGGAATTGAAGTCGGAAAGGATAGGATTCTAGTCTCACATCTTCAATATGCGGACGACACCATTTTCTTTGGTGAATGGAGTCGCACTAATGCCACTAATCTCATGAAAATTCTCAAGTGTTTTGAACTTGCTTCGGGATTGAAAATAAACTTTCAAAAAAGTCACGTCTATGGTGTTGGTGTAAACCCCACGGATCTCCTTTCCTTTGCTAATCTTATGGGATGCCAAGTGGGAAAATTCCCGTTCATCTACTTAGGGTTACCGATTGGGTCGAAAATGAAAAAAATAAATGATTGGCAACCGGTAATTGACAATTTCAACAAACGACTATCAAGCTGGAAAAGGAGATCGTTGTCCTTTGGAGGAAGACTAGTGCTTATCAAATCGGTTCTTACGAGTCTACCGTTGTACTTTTTCTCACTCTATCGTGCACCGCCTTGTGTGTTAAAATATCTCGAGAGTGTGAGACGTATCTTTTTCTGGGGTGGGTCGGGTCACGGGTCAAACATTTCTTGGATCAAATGGGAAAATGCCATCATTTCATACGGGTCGGGGGGTTTAAACATTGGGTCGTTAAAAGCAAAAAACCTCGCTCTTTTGGGTAAATGGTGGTGGAGGTTTAAAACCGAAACCGACGCCCTATGGGTTAAAGTCATTCGAAGTCTTTATGGTGTGAATGGTGGACTCCTGTTTGAAAATGATACTCGCCATTCATACACCTCTAGTACCTGGTCTTCTATCATTTCTGCAGGTCTTGAGATAGACTCGCTTCAGGTCGATTTCAGCAAGTCATTCTCAAAGATCGTCGGCGACGGCTCGTTGACATCATTCTGGTGCGACAGATGGTTAGGCGAGGACATACTACAGTCTGTTTTCCCTCGTCTTTATAGCTTGGAACAAGACAAAAGGGTGCTGATCAAGGACCGAATCATCATGTCAGAGGGCAACTTACGATGCTGGAACTGGAGGCGTGCACCCTTCGGACGTGCTGCTGGAGATCTCGAAACTCTTAATAATCTTTTATCAAACTTTGCCTTTGATTGCAGGAACATTGATCGTTGGAATTGGTCGCTTAGCACGAATGGGGTTTTCACGGTTAAGACATTATCACTTTTAATTGATGAAAAACTGCTCAGCATGTCTTCTTCCCAAACCAGTACGCTTAGGAACAACTTTGTGCCCAAAAAAATCGAGGTTTTTGTATGGCGTGCCTTAAAAAAAAGACTTCCCGTATTGTTGGAGCTTGACAAAAGAGGAATTGACCTTCATAGTGTCCGGTGCCCGCTTTGTGACGACGACTTGGAGTCCGTGGATCATTCTCTCATTTTTTGTAAACATGTCATCGACGTTTGGGATCAAGTGTATAAATGGTGGAACATGAATTTCTTCCAAAATCTTAGTATCAACGAGATTTGTAGTCCATCCATTTCTAATGCAAATCTCATGTCGAAATCCGGAAAGAAATTATGGCAAGCGGTTAATTGGATTGGTTTGTATCTCATTTGGAAAAATCGGAATTCCAAAGTTTTCCGGAACAAAAGTTGGAATACTCCGGTTGCTCTCAATGAAATTCAAGTCAAAACTTTCGAGTGGATCTCATCTCGTGCTAAAGGAAGGACAATTGATTGGTTTACGTGGTTAACGAATCCAAGTGCATATCTCTCGTTAAATTAGTTTTCCTTCAAGATGTTTCCTCTACATCTTGTACTAGTTTAAGTGTTTGTATTAATTTAGTTTTGTTGTTTCTTTCGTGTTGTAACTCTTTGAGTTGAGTTGTAGCTCCTTGAGTTGAGCCTTCGTCGTGTACTCTTTCGTGTTTAATAATATTTGCCTTTCAAAAAAAAAATAAAAGAGGACTTTATATATATATATATATATATATATATATATATATATATATATATATATATATATATATATATATATCACCTTGCTTTTCAAAAAAATAAAATAAAACTTGATTTTGTTGTGAATTACTATAAGTGCATTAAGATATATGAATTGAATTGAATCATATATAAAAAAAAAAAAGGATAAATAGAGAAAATACCATAGTTTCATGCGTGTTTGTGTTCATTTTTTTTCTTCTTTATCTTCACATACTTTAGCTAACGTTGCAAATTAACACTAGCGGCACTTCAAACTTTTTTGCTTTAACACAATAAATTTTTGAATTTGGAGTCAACAGATTATAATAAAAGTTTCAAGAATGCATAGCCTCATTTTGTCTTCAAATAGTTCCGCCATTCATGTTGGATATATCGACATTATGTCCTTAATTTGACAAAACGATACACTCCATATAACACTTTATTGGACGTTGTACATTTGTGTAAAATAATCGCTCGATCTTCACAGATAGTATATACTTTTTCTTCAAAAACTAGATTTATTTATTAAATGTTGCATATATAGTATAACCTTAGGTACTTAACGTGACAAAATCGTATATACTCTACGATGTATTAAAGTGTTGATGATATTTTTTCCATGATAACCCATAGAGAATGAATGACCCTATGACTCGGGCCTTCATGTTAGACGTAATAATGAATAATAAACAAGATTATCATAATATCCTCTGGTTTTAAGGTTTTAAATAAACAAAGAAAATATACTTTTGAAGTGGGGAAATAGTTTGATAGCCTTGGCCAATAAACCAATAGCAATAGCAATTGCACTTTATAACTAAACGCTCCTTCATTTCTTTTTTGAGAAACTTAAAAATAAAATATTTCAACATCGGGATTATAAATTTTTTCCTGTGTAAAATATACTTAAATATGTACGGAGTAGAATTATCTAAAATCTTGTTGAAGATGTATTTTTTGTGATCTAAAAAAGTAGCGGCGATTTTACTATAAAAAATTAAAGTGGTCCGTAAACGGACTTCTTATTTTGAAGGGAAATGCTAATAACAACCCTTAGGGTTGTTATTAAGAAAATTTTTAATGCAAAAAAAGTTATACATTTGTAAGTTAAAGGGTAGTTTTTCATAGAAATAGGTAGTTATTAAAAATTTACAATAAAAACATACATGTCTAAATTTTTTAATGACAACTCTTAGGGTTGTATAGCATTTCCCTATTTTTAATACGGAGTAACTGCTTGGAGTAATTGCTTACTTCAAAAGGAATAAATTTTAAAAACATATACTATTCAAATTTAGTCGTGTATTATACAATTTAGATAATATTTTATAAAAATATAAAATAATGCTTTTCGGATATAACATTGCCTATTGCCTATAGCACAGAATCATCTTTTAAAAGAAACCACTTAACACTTATATTTAGGGGTTTACCGCACACAATTTATGAAATAAACTAGGATGACCGAAACAATAAGAAATTTTCTAACGACATATCTAAGTGTCGTTATTAATAAGTATTGTTATTAAAGTGAATATATATATATATATATATATATATATATATATATATATATATATATATATATATATATATATATATATATATATATTAATTTTAAGATGACTGCAAGATACATTTATGCGTTAACAACAACCCTTAAATTGTCGGTAGAAAAATCAATATTCCGTATACTTTATAGCGTGACAGTTATTAGCGTTTGATGATTATGCTACAAGTCTTTCGGTGTTACAATTTTCTTATTGTAATGTATGCCGATCATCGAAATGTATGTTATCTTATATTCATATATATATATATATATATATATATATATATATATATATATATATATATATATATATATATATATATATGTATATATATATATATTTTTTTTTTATTTTTTTTATTTTTTTAAAGCTATTCATATTAGTATTATTAATTATTAATTGAAATACCGACAACTTCTGACTTGGTATCACTATATAAAGCAATCTATACATTAATAGTTTCATTTTGTATCACAAACTTAGGATATTATCTTAATCCAAATATAAAGTTGTGTGTGTATTGATTGTAGGTGGGTGTAGGGTTTTTAGCAGCTTTAAGCAAGTAAATTGGGTTCTTCTTGTTGGTCTTTTTCTTTTGTAGATCATGATCGTAAACAATTCAGTTGAATAGTGTTTTTTTGTGTGGATAAAAATCGTTATTTATTATTTATTTTATATTTATATGATACACACAATAAGAGTTCTTTGGATGCCAAATTAGTGTCCAGATTTTTCTAACACCAATAATTGCTTGAGACCCAATCTCTATTTCTTTTAAGCTTAAGAAAATAGATTATAATTTTGTATAGCTAGGCAGTTAAAGTTGACATTCCAATTGACTATTTTTTATTTATGAACTTTTTTTTATTTTATAAAGTTTTCTTTATTTTTGAAAAAATCACTACTAATTAAATTATTAAATTACTATATATCAAATTACAAACAAAATTGGCATACTGAGTCGAGAGATTAGAAAATAATAATAATAATAATAATAATAATAATAATAATAATAATGGCATAATAATAATAATAATAATAATAATAATAATAATAATAATAATAATAATAATAATAATAATAATAATAATAATAATCAACAACAACAATAATAATAACAAAATAATATTATAATATATGCTTGTAGTGAGATGTATATATAAACATTAGTTAGAGAGTAGTCTTTTGTTATTTAGATAACATGTGTTCTTTAGAAAGTAGTAGCTTCAGCCTAATTAACTACAAGTATATTCAACCACAATATCATGCAAAAAGATTCCAAAAAATTATAGCCTTTGGGTTATTCAGGGGCAGAACATTAGGTAACTAAAAGAGGTATTCGCTCTATCTGAATTTAAAAAAAAACACTAAAAATAAAAAAAATTAGCAAAAATAAGGTTTTTTTAATTTTTACTTTCTGTCACTAGTTTTGTGCTAAAACGTGTATATATGGCAGGGACACGCTAACCCTGTGTGCCGTAGCACCCACCAATCCCACCCCGAAAGAGACCTGTGCCGGAAAAGTACCTCCTCCCAGTACCCACAGTGGCGGCAAGAGCAATTTTTACCCCAGCTAGCTAGACCCCCGAAAACACTTCACAAATTCCTCCCGGAGGAGAAATAATTCCATGCGGAGCGCCCAGACTGAGAATCGAACTTGCGCCTTCCTTGTGCTAAAGCTTCCCCCACTGTGAGCCCAGGGATCAAAGGCATCGGGTACCACTGAGCTAGAAGCTCGTTGGTCACCCCTCTGTAGTTAGGTTCAAATTTTGCCACTAGAATTATTGACTGTATTTTTGTAGACAGAAAAACAAAATTATAATAGAAAAAAGGTTATTGTAGTACAGATATTTAACTATTAATTATAATTAAATTATATTATAATTTATAAATTATAATTATAATTATTTTAAAACATGTTAACTAGATACAAAATACATTCTACTTATTGGGCGGGAAATTGATGTGTCGATAAAGAAAACAAAATTGTAAGTGCGACGACGTCTCTTTCCTACCCTATATTCATTTATCCATCCTACTTCATTTGGTTCCAAATTGTTAATTAAGAGAGTAAGAATTGGAATTTAGTTGTTATTCAAGAATTACGACTTTAACAACATATTAACAGTTTCTTAATATATTAAACAAGTGTTAGGTTAGCCGAGCGGTGTGGCGGTGCCTTATAAAATCGCTACCAAGCCTCCAACTCATGACCTGTAGGTAGTGGCGGAACTGGAAAAAAAAATTAAAAGCGTTCACCTTCTTTGTAAATTTTTTCTTCCATTATTTCATGAAGATACAATTTTTTGGGTCATGAGCTTTTGAGTTGGGGCAAAACTGAAGGCTTTTGGAACAAAATTAAATTTTAAGCCTGAAAATCTCAAATTCATTGAGACAAAATTAAAAAAATCCAAAATTTAACACTGAAAATTTCATATTCACCGCTTAAAATTAAGCATGTATTTAGTTCTCATTTGTGTCTTCCAGCGTTTCTTCGTTTCTGTCTTGGTTCTATCAAACATAATCGCACTTAACTTCTTCTCATAACCTTTAGAATAATGTTTGTTACTCGAGTGGTAAGTTAGATTGATCAAGTTGTCGAGCCCCTTGAACTCCATGAACATTAACTTCTTTTGACACATCAGTTAATGGTACCAAAGCTTTATGTAAAGTCTTTGAGGTTTTAAACAGTTGAGCTCGAACGTCAACTATTAGACAACATAAAGGAATAGCATACGTGAAAACCTAAACACGTTCGAAATTTTTGACCTAAAGCCCAATCGAGTGGGAGGTATATCATTGGTTGTTGACGAATATCTAACAAACCATACTAAAATAGAAGAAAGATGTTACTGCATTTGATTACTTTATTTATATATATGTGTGTGTGTGCACGCGCGCAAATATGAATTTGAATTAAGTTCATCCGAAGATCATAAAGAGTTACAATCGTCACATATTTTAATAACTATGTTTGACCATATCTTACAATCTACTTGAATTGCGTAATTGAAACAACAATTTAAGAAAATAACTTATAATAACATTCAACACTAATCAATATAACAACAATGTGTCTTCATACATCTTGAAACCTAGAAAATCACCGGGAAATTGAACACCGTAATATATTAGATGGTGAGAACCGGATCCAAACCGGTAACTACGTAACTCCATAAACACATTCCAAACGAACACCTCACCGAAAGCCTACGCACAAGTAACGGCGAACACCCGGTTCGAAAGAAATATAACCAACCGACTCCCCGAATTCGAAAGAAGTCGAGAAATATGCACATGGACCAAGAAGAAATCCACTTTGCCCGAGAGCTCGTGAAAATGTACATCGTCAAGGTCACATAGGTTATAGAATGAATATATATATATATATATATATATATATATATATATATATATATATATATATATATATATATATATATATATATATATGTGGTCCCCCCAAATACAAACACAAATCCACCATACAACTTTGCCCGAGACAAGGCTGCGAGTCGAGTATATACAATAAGTAAACACGGCGCATCTGAACCGGGTTTTGCTTCAATGTTATATAGAAATAATACATGAGAATGAAAACAACAACACGTGAACCGAAGCGAAAATTTGAGGAATGATGACTGGTAAAAAGAATCGGAACACCACTAACTGAACCCTATTGAGACATGCGAAACCAGTAAAGATCTCGACCAAATATTGCAAGAAGCCTTAAAACTACTTAGCAAAAAAGCAACCTACACGTATCCACCCATAGCATAGACACATTTCCTCAAAGGAATCACTTCACTAAACTCAGAAGAATGACCACCGTGACCCACGTCACTGATAACTCAAAAAAAAAAAAAAAAAAAAAAAAAAAAGGGGAAAGCTTAACGAAAAAGAAGTGACATAATATAAATAATAAATTTATAGTGCACAATTAAACTAAATTTTTACACTAATTGACAATGATAATCCTCTAACATGCTAAAATTACGACAAGCGTTATCTCTAAATTTTTTCTTCGGATTATGGTCATTTATATTTCCATGATTTATTATTATATCAAGAAGTCGGGATAGCCAAATTTATTTATGTACCTTGTAGTGTATTTTGGTGTAATTACGTTTAGAGTTCCTTTATTTTAGTGTTCTTTATACTCATTTTGTTTATGAAATAAAATCCTTTTCTTTCAAAAAAAGTAGAATAAAATTTGATTGATAAATCATTACTCCATTCAATTTTATATTAGAATACACTCATTCGGTGATATTTTCAAATCCATTTTTTATAGATCTACCACTAAATAGTGATATGTTTTCAAAATATGCTTAGATAAGGTCTATAACACCCCGTCAAAATCCATTAACGGAATGTTAACTCTGGTCCCAGTGTTTGGCTTGACTTCTACGTAACAACAATGTTTTACAACGGAAGCAATTAATATATGAGAAATAACACGGAAAACGGGTCAACAATAATGTTGAGTGAACTACAAGTTTAAATAAGTGGTTCATCATATGTTTCAGAAAAATAGTTTCCAGAAATCGTTTACTGAAAAATCAGTTATCAAAATCGTTTATCAGTAATCAGTATCC
Source organism: Rutidosis leptorrhynchoides (assembly GCF_046630445.1). NCBI lineage: Eukaryota > Viridiplantae > Streptophyta > Magnoliopsida > Asterales > Asteraceae > Rutidosis > Rutidosis leptorrhynchoides. The sequence continues at coordinate 371,121,609 of NC_092340.1, read as the reverse complement.
GAAAATCAGTATTCAAGAATCAGTAAACGTTAATCGGTTTAAACCACCAAGGTTTAATGTCAAAAGTTTGCATACAGCAAATGTCAAGTGTTAAACTGTTTGAAATCAGCAAAGTCAAGTTTCAACTGTGTGTGACATCAAAATGGTTTCGTTTCAAATGTTGTAGACATTACCATGTCTAGTTTCAAATGTTCGTAGACAATACCATGTCAAGTTTTATTTCGCTTGTTTGTAAACCACAGTTTTAAGTAACGTAAAATAGTATCTGAAAAACATTATTCAGGGGGGAAAATAGTTCATTTGCATTTGACCACGAGATTTCAATAAGCACAACCCAACGTTGCAAAAAGTACAAAATTCATGAGCACCTGAATACTAGCATAAAGACTTGCGTATAGTATACATTACACTTATCCTTTACCCCATAAACGTATACACTTGTTCGAGTGTACATAATGTTCAAAGTAAATGCACCACAATTATAGTAGGGTGAGGTTTGTCTAACCTAACGGATCTGTCCATCTAAATTGTGCTTACCCGAAGGTAATAAAAGTATTCCAGCTAGGGCTTTGTGAACAATAACTCAATATGTATAATAGTACTCGTGTCAAAGGTGAAAGCATTTGTAAAATGTAAATGTAATCATCGTGTATTCTCATCCTAGAAAATATGTAAAAGCGGGACTGTAGACTCACCTTTGAAAAAGCTCGGAATGAAAAGTAAGCGAAATAGCTTGTACAGTTTATTGCCGAGTAATGCAACCTAAGTATACATATTTAGGTTGGTCAACATATATGTCATATACAATAGTGGTTTCATAGAGTAAGTTGTCCTATTGCTCAGACTAGACGCGTTTCAAAGTAAAATTCAACACATAGTCAACTAGTTCATGCAAGTCAACAAAAGTCAACCAAAGTTGAAATGACCCGTCCTAATCCATAAGAACGAATACAATAACATATGATTACATTGCGAGGTATTTGACCTCTATATGATACATTTTACAAACATTGCATTCGTTTTAAAAGACAAACTTTCGTTACATCGAAAGTTGACAGGCATGCATACCATTTCATAATATCCAACTATAAATGATCTAATCTGTCATTTACTTAATCATAATCTTTACTGAACTCAATGACTTGAATGCAACGTCTTTTGAAATATGCCATGAATGACTCCAAGTAATATCTTTAAATTGAGCAATCGTACAGCGGAAGATTTCTTTCAATCCTGAGAATAAACATGCTTTAAAGTGTCAACCAAAAGGTTGGTGAGTTCATTAGTTTATCGTAAACGACCATTTCCACAATTTTAATAGACCACAAGTGTCACGACCCTACTTTTTTAGTTATCTTTTACTGTTAATTATTTAACGACCGTTAACTGTTATTCGTGCCACGTCACTTCTATGACCTATATTATTATTTTTGTAATAATATATTAATTATTATGTGTTAAATGAATATTTGTATTCATATTTTAAATCATACGTTTCTACGTGTCGCGGATTTCTATCCGGCGAATCTTTTCGGTTTTCAAACCAACGGTCGAGTTTTCGGGATTTTTAAATCCTAAATATTTTAAATATGATATTTTAAGGTCATATGATTATATATGGTATTTATATTTATTTTTCGTCGCGTAATTGTTATCTCTCCGAATTTTTAATCGCGTAAGCGTGTTTTCGCGTTTCGGGGTTCGTTCGGGCTTCCGGGCCACAAGGGATTACACATTTAGCAAGATTTGGCCATGGGACCCACCCCATGACCCCACCTACGGCTGACCCATCAAGGGGGGAGTATACTCCCTTGATTTTCCCATTTTTCTTTTTATTTGTCACATTCCACTTTTTATCACAAACCTAATTTTAGATATTTGCTCTCCTCCTCCCTTTTTGCTCCCCTTGAGCCGTCGCCCCTACCACCATCATCATCATCATCATATTGCTTCAAAAATCAAGCTTGGATCAAGGATTAATTAACACCAACGCGTTCCTTTCAATCTCCTCTACGCGATAACATCAATTGATTATTGATTAGGGTATAAACCCTAACCCTAGAACTTTTTATTTTTCTTTATTTTTCTGTATTTTGATTATATATTAATAGTATGATGATTACTTGTTGTTGTAATGGTGTTTGTATGCATAGAATTACTCAAATACATATGTTTTCGGTTTGATATTATTGGGACAGCAGATTTTTGTTTAATTCTGTCATTGTGACTGTTATAAAAGTTAAAATAGAGTAGTTATATGAGTTCCTCTCATCAAGACATTAATTTTAGACTCTGGATTCATGTCGTTTCGATTCCCGGAGCCCTAGATATGATCAAAATGGTATTTTGTTAAGATTCAAATGTGATATTGATATGAACCAGGTTTGGTCTGACTTTGTGACCATATTTTGTAACTTTAGGGTGTGTTAGTGTGTTAGGATCAATGGTGAGACGAACTTTCATGTTCGGGTCATCTAAATTCGAGCCACGAAACACCCGTTATGTCTAAAACACGATTTTGATTGAATTGAAGTTCCAAGTGGTGTCATGGCTGATCACCACGACTTGTGGACTGTTATTGGTGTGTTCTTGAGTGTACCAAAGTGTCGGGTGGTTTGATTAGGCGGAGATATATGTAAGGCTCGCCGAAAACTGACACCCGGGGCTCAAGATACGACCCGATGAACTTTTAATTAAAACTTATGGTTATTAAATAAGACTTATGATATAAATAATGAAATCCATTATTAATAAATTACTTATGATATAAAAAGTAATTATTATTATTATTTAAGACTTATGATATATATTTATTATATCATTTAATTAATACTTATGATTTAATTAACATTTTAGTTAAACTTGTGATTAATAATACTTTCATTATTAATGGAAAATACTTATGGTAAGTATTAAACTTATATTATGAGATTATTATAATAAGACTTATAATAAGGATTAATTAATTATTTAATTATTATAAGGCTTAGTTATTATTTAATTATAATTTAATTATTAAATACTTATGATTTAATGATTATAATTAGAAACTTATGATATGATTAATAATTCATTATTAATTAATAATACTTATGATATAATTTAAAATTTATTATTAATTAATAATACTTATATTATGACTAATATTTAATTAATTAATTAAATACTTATGTTATATTAATTATATCATTTAAACTTATATTAACTTTAATAATTCATTTTAATTTAATTAAACTTATGTTTTGACATAATTAGACATATTTAACTTTAATAAACGTTATAACTTACATTATTATTATAACTTACACTTTTAAAATTAACGTTGACTATGTTTGAACAAGGTTGACTTTTGAGTTGACTTTCGGTTGACTTTGACTTTTAGTTGACTTTTGTTGACTTTCTAATTAAGGAAACTTTCCTAACTTAGAAACTTTCCAAAAATAGAAACTTTCCAAAAATGGAAACCTGCCAAAAATAGAAACTTTCTAAAAATAGAAAGTGTGTGTCCGTAAGCTGTTCCAATCAAACCATTGCATATTGAGTATTGTTCTATGTCTACTTGCAACATGTACAATAGCTATCATACTAAGACTTGACATAAGTTAGTTATTTATATCGACCTGCTTTGTTTATAGGTCGGCGTTGTGATCATTTCTGATCACTGTACTACTTTTGATGTTCGCTTAATTGTGTTGGTTACTTCGTTACTATTAAGGTGAGTTATAGTCCCATTTTTCTATTTTAACTCTTTTGGGATGAGAATACATGCAATTTATTTTATAATTTGGACACAAGTGGAAGTTGATTTAAATTATTCATTGTGAGTTGAACAAAAATATTCCCTAGTCTGGTAACTGTAATCACTGGTTTCTACTGGTGAACGCGAATCCTACGGATAGATCTATCGGGTTTGACAACCCCATTTCGAGCTAGTCACGCTAGCAATTTATAATCGGAATATTTAGTACTTCGTATTTTGTTGTAGATACACTTGTTCGGTGTATATTATTTATTGTGTTTGGTAAGGGTAAATAAATGGTTAAGTGGTTACCATGTGGCTCACGGAAAATGGAATAATGTTTTTATATGTTTTTTAGCATATAATTTTGTGGTCCAAAAAGGAGATTTTATGTTTTCAAACATAAATTTTTATGGTTTAAATTAAATATTGTTTGCAATATTAAACCTATAATTCACTCAACATTTTTGTTGACAGTTACTCGCATGTTTTAATCTCATGTTCATGATTGATTGCTTCTGCTGTGCTTAGAGAGTCTGCATATTTATGATGGCAGCTTTTGTTAAACAATAACTTGCATTCTATTTTGATACATTTGATAGTGGATGTTGTTGACTTAGTTTTGGTCAACTTTTGGTCAAGTAATAATGTATGGTTTTTCTAAAATTACATATTTTGATAGGTTTCCTTTATAGGAAATCATTTTTAAATAAAGAATGAAAGGTTATTTATTAAATTCATATAGAGTTATGATCAAGCTGTGGGATCAAGATAACGATGGTCGTCAAGTGTACTTTGACGGGTCGTTAAAGTTGGTATCAGAGCGTTGGTTGTAGGGAATTAGGCTGCATTGATGTCGTTACCCGAGTCAATAGGGTGCATTAGTGAGTCTAGTCTACAGCCCGGCCTATAATATATTATTATATGTGATTATTTGTATCGTATTGGTATGTATATTGTGATCATACATACATCTCTGTTATGTTCTGAATTCGGGAGGAACTCCCATTCCGATTTAAATGTATTCTCCGACTCGTGCGAGTTTATCTTTACAAGAACACCTCAGATAGTGAAACCGAGAGATGTCATTCTTGACTTCTGAAATTCTCTACATTCCTATGTCATCTATTATGGATATGTGTTTAACGTTTGAGTTACATTACGCGAGATGTCATTCTTGACTTCTAAGGGCTCAGCATTTCAATGTCAGCTATTACGTTTAGGTATATAACATTCTTGTTATATTATGTGCCTTTGTGCCGTTGTGCCTATGTGCGTTGGTTTTTGAACCGGAAGACATCATTCTTGACTTTTAGAGATTTTTGGTACTTCGAAGACATTTCTATGTCATCGTTACTCCTTTTCGTTACTTATGATGTTTTATCTCTTGTGCTATCCTTAGCACATTGTTTAAGAAATTGTTTTAGAGAAATTGTGTGGAAATTCGAGGTTGATCGCGTGTCCTGACCTCATGTAGTGCTATTGGAATGGAACTATGAATTAGTGAAATATAATGGCGTCAGGCCAACGTGATTATATTACGTTAATTCATAAAGAAGTCCCAACATCGTGACATGAGGAATAGAAAGCGAGTCAAAGAAAATTTTTACACTACTCATTTAGAAATTCCGATGTATTACATGGGTAGGGAAAATATTTATTATCTCATTTGTTGATATACGAGAAGCTCGTTTTAACCAGATTATCTATCTCATGCTCTATCCTTCATAACTCGCTTGTTAGCAACAGCTTCGCTCGGGAACAGTTTTGGCCCAAGGACTTCTGTCCTGATAATAGTCAAAATAACATTTAACTCATTGGTTTTCATGACCTCGTAACATTAGTTGGTTAAATTTCGCACGACGATTCAAGTAATTTACTCGATCTTTCACGATCTTACTTCAACTTGTAACCTCTGAAATACAGATACTCTGTTTATCATCGGGAGTTTTACACATTTGTTTAATTGGGCGGTTCTCATGGATTTATGGGTGAATAGAAGTAATGAAATATTTTATCATGTATACAATTTATAAAATCATATATGTACGTATGGATTCAAATAAATAAATTTACCCTTACCTATTTTGGCTAGTATACACTAAATCATACCTTCAAAATCATTTTAAAACCACTCATTTATTGAGCTGTTTGACTAAGTCAATTTGTTTTATATAAAATGATACACGATGTACATACTTCTAAATTTACTAAGAACTTCGTTCCTTTTATGTTGTCACATCAAACGTTTAAAGCTTTTTCAAAACTCCTTTGATTGATTTTATGAAATTTTCGCATTACTTTACAGAGTGTTTGGATCACAGTTCTTCTCATCCTCCGTTTAAGGATGAAACTTACCATCAAGTTCATTGATAGAAACTCTTACACCACTTTGGATGCCGGTTTTATAAAATTTGTTGGAAAATCTTTGCGCTCATAAAATTTTCCCTCTTATGGTTGGACATGGTTCTGGGGTACACTCGGTGTTCACCCTATTGTAGAAAAGGCGTTAGGTGGGTTTCTACCCCAACTGTTGTTATAATGGGTATCATGGATATATATTACACTAGACCATTTGAGGAGTTTCTACTCTCAATATTCGCTGCCAACCGCAACACCCACATAAACATCAATCCTAGGATTCAATACTTTGAGGTACACAAAATTATTTTTGGAGATTCATCTCACCTGGAGTCGACCATTTTTTTTTATAACCCATGATTCGCGTTCTTTTCATCCGCACATAAATTTAAGAATATGGATGAATCCTAGATTTCCTCGCTCATTGTACCAGGAAGTTCACTCTCGTTGAAGTATCACACCATTCGTACGTCTCCTTTCGGAAACGTAATGAAAATTTACTTTGAAGTCTATGATCCTCGTTATCTCCTTTGAGGGAATTGCCTTAAATATCTATGTGTGACGATCGCTCCAAATCCATATGGACGAACACGTCATTTATTGATTTCATTGCGAGGTATTTGACCTCTATGTGATACATTTTGTAACATTGTATTCGTTTGAAAAGGTATTTCATAAATGAATATATAAATTCCAGGCTTTTAACATCTGATGATTCCTACGTATAGACAATCACCATTTAAATGGTTTACAATAATACATCTGTTGACAATACAGTCAAAATAAGATACATGGTAATGGTTTGGTGAATGCAAGTTTCTTGTATATAGCATGTATGACTCCAAGCACATATCTTGTATCACGTATAAGCAAACAGCGGAAGACTTCTAGAATCCTGAGAATAAACATGCTTCAAGTGTCAACACAAAGGTTGGTGAGTTCATAGTTTTAATATTACACATAATCCGTATATCAATGTGGATTACAAAAGTTCAGTTGTTTTATTCAAAACGTTTATCAATAGGTTTTACATAAAAGGTGGATCACAAGATTTCAGTTGTTTCATCCGAAACGTTTATCAATCGGTTCTACAAAATTGAGCACCCTGGTAACTAAACTTTAACGTTTATATAATTTGTACCCTTTGTATAATCATCTTAATAATATACGCAAACCAACGTGTACGCTTCTCAAATAGCATACGTCCGTTAAAAGGCTAGTGCTCTAGCTCGGATGGGGATATCAAGCCCTATGGATCCATATACTACTACTCGCGCCCACCAGTTCTTATAACTGGCAGTTACTAGTTACCAAAGCTAAGGGATTTTCGGTTTAAACTCAGTGTAGAATTTAGTATGTACTTGTATCCATTGTGTTTAAAATAAAGTGCATGTATTCTCAGCCCAAAAATATAGATTGCAAAAGCAATTAAAAAGGGAGCAAATGAAACTCACGCATATAAATATTGTAAATTAGTTTATAAAGCATTTGCATGTATTCTCAGCCCAAAAATGTAGAGAGTAAAAGGGATCATATGAAACTCACTATTTAATATTGATATACAATATTGTAGGAAAGCACGTAGACACATCGGAGATGATAAACACGAGGTTTGATTCACAAAAATACCCCCGAACATTACCCATAATTTTCTTGGCAATAACCCATAATTTTCTTAGCTCTAGCTCGCTTGGAAACCATTTTGAAAGTGACAAGCTCATAGCCTCGTCGTAGTATTTTATGTATAATACTAATTAATAATAATAATAATAATAATAATAATAATAATAATAATAATAATAATAATAATAAAATAAATACGGAGTAATATGTATGTGTGTGTTAATTTGTCGAGCAAAATGCCATTTTATAGCATCAGGCCAGACTTTTGCCTCCATGCGATCGCATGGATTTATAGGCTTGTGGCCATGCGATCGCATGGCCTCAGATTCCAGCTCACAAATTTTTGTTTTCTTGTTTGTCGACATAATATTAAATTAATATAAATATAATATATATAATTTATATAATTAATTATATATTATATTAAATTCACGTGCAGAGTTGACTTGTAATTTTTGTTCCGATAAGTCATACGTCATCACTCGACTTATGTCCCGGTTCTGGTTTTTTGAATGTCCTTTCGTACCTTTAGAACACTTGCATTTTACGTTTCGTGTCACGTACCTTTGTCAAAATATAGCCTTAAATTATTCATAAACTATACCACTCATAGTATAACTTAAACTTTCAAATGTTTTGGTCATTTACTTCTATAAATCATCGTCTCGCTATTTGTTAATATATATATAAAAAATATACATTTTCATTTTGAAATAGTGTTTTACTGTAGCAATTCAATGTAGCAAAGTCAATTTCACTGTAGCAAATAGTGATTTTCGAAAACACTGTAGCATTTTGAGTAATGTGGCAATTTGAAAACACTGTAGCAAATTAGTGTTTAACTGGTTCATCTTAAACGCTTTAGTTAACTTATCTAAATATCAATTGAATCAATAAAAGAATGTTACTATCGTTTATTATATATATGTATATATCTTTTTAATATACATAAATCAGTTTTTAAATACACATTGGAAGTTATTTATAAATAAATTTTAATAATAAATATTTCAACTTATCATATACATTCAAATAGATATTTAAACCAATAAGTTTAATGTACGGTATCAAACAATTAATACATTGTTACCTTTTCATGTTATAGTATATATGTATCTATTTACATATAATTGTTCGCGAATCGTCGAAAACAACCGAAGGGTATTTAAATATATAAAAGTAATTCAAAAATTTTGAGATTCAGTTTTACAGACTTTGCTTATCGTGTCGGAAATGTTAATCATACAAAGATTAAGTTTAAATTTAGTCGAAATTTCTGGGTCATCACACTATGCCACCGATGTGGCTACTCCATATATTTCTTCCTTCATTGTTGCAACTATATTTCATTCATCCCAGTTCGTCCCCTTGGGGAGCTCCTGTTTTGTTTGTTAAGAAGAAAGGTGGTTCGTTCTGATGGTTTATTGATTATAGCGAGTTGAACAAGCTTACAGAGAAGAACCGTTACCCTCTTTCGAGAATTGATGATCTGTTCGATCAACTTCAAGGTTTGTCTGTTTATTCTAAGATCGATCTTCGTTCTGGTTATCACCAATTGCGCGTTAAAGAAACTGATGTTCTGAAAACCGCATTCAGCACCCGTCATGGTCACTACGAATTTCTTGTTATGCCGTCCGAATTGACTAACGCACCTGCTGTGTTCATCGACCTCATGAACCGTGTGTGTATACCCTATCTGGACAAATTCATTATTGTTTTCATCGACGACATCCTTATTTATTCCAAGAGTGATGAAGAGCACGAGGAAAATTTGAAGTTAGTGCTTGACTTATTGAGAAAAGAAGAGTTGTACGCTAAGTTCTCTAAGTGTGCTTTCTGGTTAAGAGAAGTTCAATTCCTTGGACATATTGTTAGTAAACAGGAAATACAAGTTGATCCTGCCAAGATTGAGGCAATTGAAAAGTGGGGAATTCCGAAAACTCCTACTCAAATTCGCAAGTTTCTAGGATTAACAGGCTATTATAGAAGGTTCATTCAAGATTTTTCACGAGTAGCGAAACCTCTAACTGCTTTAACGCATAAGGGGAAGAAGTACGAGTGGAAGAGTGAACAAGAGTCTGCTTTCCAAACTCTGAAGATGAAGTTAACTTCTGCACCGATATTATCACTACCTGAGGGTAATGGTGATTTTGTTATCTATTGTGATGCTTCGTGTCAAGACTTTGGTTGTGTTTTGATGCAACGAAAGAAAGTCATTGCTTACGCGTCACGTCAGTTGAAGATTCATGAACAGAATTATACAACCCATGATGTAGAATTGGGAGCTGCTGTATTCGCACTCAAGAATTGGAGACATTACTTATATGGGGTCAAAAGTACTGTGTACACTGATCACAAAAGTCTTCAACATATCCTTGATCAGAAACAGTTGAATATGAGGCAACGAAGATGGATTGAGACGTTGAATGATTATGATTGTGAACTTTTATATCATCCGAGAAAGGCCAACGTTGTGGCTGATGCGTTAAGTCGTAAAGAAAGGGCTGAACCTCGCTGGTTTAGAGCCTTGAATATGACAATTCGAACAAACCTCGCAAGGCAGATTCTTGAGGCACAACAAGAAGCCTTGAAGGAGGAGAATTTTGTAACGGGAAGGTCCGAGGCTTGAGTTAACAGTTAGAGGTACGAACCGATGGTACTCGGTATTTTACGGGACGCCTTTGGGCTCCGAATTTTTGTGATCTGCGACAACTTGTTTTAGATGAGGCTCATAAGTCTAGGTACTCTATTCATCCTGGTTCAGAAAAGATGTATCATGATCTTAAGGAGCTGTATTGGTGGCCTAATTTGAAAGCGGATGTGGCTACGTATGTGGCTAAGTGTTTGACCTGTGCTAAGGTTAAAGCCGAACATCAAAAACCGTCTGGACTTTTGGTGCAACCCGAAATTCCCGAGTGGAAGTGGGAAGGTATTACAATGGATTTTATTACGAAGTTACCGAGAATTGTGGGTAGTTATGATACCATTTGGGTGATTGTTGACCGACTCACAAAGTCAGCTCATTTCTTACCGATTAAGGAAACGGATTCGATGGAGAAGCTTACTCGTTTGTATTTGAAGGAGATTGTTTCAAGACATGGTGTTCATGTATCTATTATTTCAGACAGAGACAGTCGATTTATATCGAGGTTTTGGCAATCCTTACAGGAAGCCTTGGGAACTAAGTTAGATATGAGCACCGCTTACCATCTCCAGGCGGATGGTCGGAGTGAAAGGACCATTCAAACGTTAGAAGACATGTTACGAGCATGTGTTATTGATTTTGGTAATGGGTGGGATAGGTATTTGCCACTAGCTGAATTTTCTTATAATAACAGCTATCATGCAAGTATTAAAGCCGCACCGTTTGAAGCTCTGTATGGTAGAAAGTGTAGGTCTACTGTCTGCTGGAATGAGGTTGGGAATGCTCAACTCACATGTCCAAAAATTATTCATGAGACTACCGAGAAGATCGTACATATTAAGGAAAGATTGAGAACCACCAGAAGTTGGCAGAAGAGCTATGCCAATAAGAGAAGGAAAGATATTGAATTTTAGGTCGGTGACCGTGTTATGTTAAAGGTATCACCTTGGAAAGGTGTGGTATATTTTGGTAAAAGGGGAAAGTTGAATCCTCGTTTTGTTGGACCGTTCGAGATTATTAAGAGAGTTGGACCCATGGCTTATCGTTTGAGATTACCCCAAGAACTCAGTGCTGTTCATGACGTTTTTCACGTGTCGAATTTGAAGAAGTGTTCGGCCGAGGCCGATGAGACCATTCCTCTTGAGGAGCTGCATTTTTATAAGCAACTTCATTTTATTGAGGAACCTGTTAAAATTATGGACCGAGAGGTAAAGACTCTTAAGCAGAGTAGAATTCCTATTGTTCGGGTTAGATGGAACGCCAGACGCGGTCCCGAGTTCACTTGGGAGCGTGAAGATCAGATGAATCAGAAGTACCCGCATTTATTCCCAGATGCCGAGTCAACCCCTGCACCTGCTTAAATTTCGGGACGAAATTTCCGTAACGGGAAGGTACTCTCACGACCCTATTTTTTCCGTTATCTTTTACCGTTAATTATTTAACGACCGTTAACTGTTATTCGTGCCACGTCACTTCTATGACCTATATTATTATTTTTGTAATAATATATTAATTATTATGTGTTAAATGAATATTTGTATTCATATTTTAAATCATACATTTCTACGTGTCGCGGATTTCTATCCGGCGAATCTTTTCGGTTTTCAAACCAACGGTCGAGTTTTCGGGATTTTTAAATCCTAAATATTTTAAATATGATATTTTAAGGTCATATGATTATATATGGTATTTATATTTATTTTTCATCGCGTAATTGTTATCTCTCCGAATTTTTAATCGCGTAAGCGTGTTTTCGCGTTTCGGGGTTCGTTCGGGCTTCCGGGCCACAAGGGATTACACATTTAGCAAGATTGGGCCATGGGACCCACCCCATGAACCCACCTACGGCTGACCCATCAAGGGGGGAGTATACTCCCTTGATTTTCCCATTTTTCTTTTCATTTGTCACATTCCACTTTTTATCACAAACCTAATTTTAGATATTTGCTCTCCTCCTCCCTTTTTGCTCCCCTTGAGCCGTCGCCCCTACCACCATCATCATCATCATATTGCTTCAAAAATCAAGCTTGGATCAAGGATTAATTAACACCAACGCGTTCCTTTCAATCTCCTCTACGCGATAACATCAATTGATTATTGATTAGGGTATAAACCCTAACCCTAGAACTTTTAATTTTTCTTTATTTTTCTGTATTTTAAATATATATTAATAGTATGATGATTACTTGTTGTTGTAATGGTGTTTGTATGCATAGAATTACTCAAATACATATGTTTTCGGTTTGATATTATTGGGACAGCAGCTTTTTGTTTAATTCTGGAATTGTGACTGTTATAAAAGTTAAAATAGAGTAGTTAGATGAGTTCCTCTCATCAAGACATTAATTTTAGACTCTGGATTCATGTCGTTTCGATTCCCGGAGCCCTAGATATGATCAAAATGGTATTTTGTTAAGATTGAAATGTGATATTGATATGAACCATGTTTGGTTAGACTTTGTGACCATATTTGGTAAATTTAGGGTGTGTTAGTGTTTTAGGATCAATGGTGGGACGAACTTTCATGTTCGGGTCATCTAAATCCGAGCCACGAAACACCCGTTATGTCTAAAACACGATTTTGATTGAATTGAAGTTCCAAGTGGTGTCATGGCTGATCACCACGACTTTTGGACTGTTATTGGTGTGTTCTTGAGTGTACCAAAGTGTCGAGTGGTTTGATTAGGCGGAGATATATGTAAGGCTCGCCGAAAACCGACACCCGGGGCTCAAGATACGACCCGATGAACTTTTAATTAAAACTTATGGTTATTAAATAAGACTTATGATATAAATAATGAAATTCATTATTAATAAATTTCTTATGATATAAAAAGTAATTATTATTATTATTTAAGACTTATGATATATATTTATTATATCATTTAATTAATACTTATGATTTAATTAACATTTTAATTAAACTTGTGATTAATAATACTTTCATTATTAATGGAAAATACTTATGATAAGTATTAAACTTATATTCTGAAATTATTATAATAATACTTATAATAAGGATTAATTAATTCTTTAATTATTATAAGGCTTAGTTATTATTTAATTATAATTTAATTATTAAATACTTATGATTTAATGATTATAATTAGAAACTTATGATATGATTAATAATTCATTATTAATTAATAATACTTATGATATAATTTAAAATTTATTATTAATTAATAATACTTATATTATGACTAATATTTAATTAATTAATTAAATACTTATGTTATATTAATTATATCATTTAAACTTATATTAACTTTAATAATTCAATTTAATTTAATTAAACTTATGTTATGACATAATTACACATATTTAACTTTAATAAACGTTATAACTTACATTATTATTATAACTTACACTTTCAAAATTAACGTTGACTATGTTTGACCAAGGTTGACTTTTGAGTTGACTTTCGGTTGACTTTGACTTTCAGTTGACTTTTGTTGACTTTCTAATTAAGGAAACTTTCCTAACTTAGAAACTTTCCAAAAATAGAAACTTTCCAAAAATAGAAACTTTCCAAAAATGGAAACCTGCCAAAAATAGAAACTTTCTAAAAATAGAAAGTGTGTGTCCGTAAGCTGTTCCAATCAAACCATTGCATATTGAGTATTGTTCTATGTCTTCTTGCAACATGTACAATAGCTATCATACTAAGACTTTACCTAAGTTAGTTATTTATATCGACCTGCTTTGTTTATAGGTCGGCGTTGTGATCATTTCTGATCACTGTACTACTTTTGTTGTTCGCTTAATTGTGTTGGTTACTTCGTTACTATTAAGGTGAGTTATAGTCCCATTTTTCTATTTTAACTCTTTTGGGATGAGAATACATGCAATTTATTTTATAATTTAGACACAAGTGGAAGTTGATTTAAATTATTCATTGTGATTTGAACAAAAATATTCCCTAGTCTGGTAACTGTAATCATTGGTTTCTACTGGTGAACGCGAATCCTACGGATAGATCTATCGGGTTTGACAACCCCATTTCGAGCTAGTCGCGCTAGCAATTTATAATCGGAATGTTTAGTACTTCGTATTTTGTTGTAGATACACTTGTTCGGTATATATTATTTATTGTGTTTAGTAACCACTTAAATAAATGGTTAAGTGGTTACCAGGTGGCTCACGGAAAATGGAATAATATTTTTATATGTTTTCTAGCATATAATTTTGTGGTCCAAAAAGGAGATTTTATGTTTTCAAACATAAATTTTTATGGTTTAAATTAAATATTGTTTGCAATATTAAACCTATAATTCACTCAACATTTTTGTTGACAGTTACTCGCATGTTTTATTCTCAGGTTCATGATTGATTGCTTCCGCTGTGCTTAGAGAGTCTGCATATTTATGATGGCAGCTTTTGTTAAACAATAACTTGCATTCTATTTTGATACATTTGATAGTGGATGCTGTTGACTTTGTTTTGGTCAACTTTTGGTTAAGTAATAATGTATGGTTTTTCTAAACTTACATATTTTGATAGGTTTCCTTTATAGGAAATCATTTTTAAATAAAGAATGCAAGGTTATTTATTAAATTCATATAGAGTTATGATCAAGCTGTGGGACCAAGATAACGATGGTCGTCAAGTGTACTTTGACGGGTCGTTAAAACAAGATTTTCATTTCCATTTCTCATAAATATACATCTCATATCAGGCATTTCGCAAACTGCATAGAGATAAAAATCATTCATATGGTGAACACCTGGTAACCGACATTAACAAGATGCATATAGAATATCCCCAAAACAGAATCCTCTCGTCTGTATAATAATAAGTTGAAGTACTAAAGCATTCGTACCTCGGATGGGGGTTGTTAGGCCCATAGATCTATCTTTAGGATTCATGTCAATTAGGGGTACTGTTCCCTAATTCTTAGGTTACCAAGCTAAAAGGGGCTATATTCGATTTCGATAATCCAACCATAGAATGCAGTTTCGATTACTTGTGTCTATTTCGTAAAATATTTATAAAACAGTGCATGTATTCTCAGTCTCAAAAATATATATATTGCAAAAGTATTTAAGAAGGGAGCAAATGAAACTCACCATACTGTATTTCGTAGTAAAAATACATATGACGTCATTGAACAAGTGCAAGGTTGACCTCGGATTCACGAACCTAAATTAAGTATATATATTTGTATATTGGTCAATATCTGTTTAATAATTTAGGTCAAGTCGTAGTGTATCACAATCCTAATGCTCGAGACTAAATATGCAAAAGTCAACAAAAGTCATCTTGACCAAAATGACTTCCAAAAATTATACATGATTATTATATAGTTTGAATATAGTCGTTTTATATATTTAAATATTTTTAACAAATTTTATTAAAGTAAATAATATAATTCATTTATTAATAAATAAAATTTTATATTAAAATCTATATAATAAAAATATACTTTTATATATCTTAAGTAATAAAATTTATAAAATTCATTTAATATCATAAAAATATAATGCTAAGTATTATTAATGTAATTATATTATATGTAGTAAAATATCATTGTATTACATATTTATTTGATAAAATAATATTGATAATAATAATAAGTAAAAGTTGTATTATTTTGTAATAATAATAATAATAATTATTATTATTCTATTAATAAAAATATCAATATTTATATTTACTAAAAATGATATTATGATAAAATGATAATTTTTTATTAATAATAATACTAAAATAATAATAATAATAATAATAATAATAATAATGATATTTTATAATAACAATGATATTTCTATTTAAAAATAATAATTTTTAGTACAAATGATAGTTTTAATATTAATAATACTTTTAATAATAATAATAATAAAAATAATGAAAATGATATTTTTATCTAAATCAATACCTTTCAATATTTTAATTTCATCATGATACTTATACTCATTATTTCGTAATCAATTTGTTAATAGCTTTTAATCGTCTTTTATATTGCGTTCATAATAATGATAATAATAGTAATCATAATAATTAGGTGTTACTAATATTAGTTTTAATTATAATAATACTAATAATAAAAAATATTATAATAATATTAATGATAATACTAATAACAATTTTAATGATAATAATAATAATAATAATACTAATTATAATTTTAACGATAATAACGATAGTAATAATAATAAAAATAACAATTTTTAATGATAATACATTTTATTGATAATGATGATGATGATAATAATAATAATAATAATAATAATAATAATAATAATAATAATTAGATAAAAACTATAATGACGATAATAACGACGATAATAATAATCATTTATAATAATAATACAAAAATTCAATTGACTATAACTTCTAATCCGTTCATCGAAGCCATTCGATATCTAAATGAAAAGTTCATAATTTTTCGCTAGCTTTCCAATGACATGCATATCATATACCTTATCTCAACTTCATATGTAACTAACTTATGATTCATCAAAACTATCTAATGACTAAATTAAACATACATGCATGCATAATCATATCTACTCGAGCACTAGTCATGGATACACTAATAATATGTAAAAGTTAAGTTATGAATGCTCACGTATCAATATTGAGATTCAATATTGCAGGAAAGGTACGTAGACGCAACGAAGACGATAAACACTAGGTTGACCTCACGAGCATACCCCTGATCCATACCCATAACCTCCATAGCTATAACTCATAATTTCCTTAGCTCTATCCCGCTCGTAAAACCCGTTTTGAAATAACTTACTCATGACTTCGTCGTAGTATTTTATGTATAATACTAATGATAATAATAATACTACTAAATACGATTAATAATAATAATATTAATCTTAATAATAATAATAATAATAATAATAACAATAATAATATAAATAAAATAAATATATACTACGGAGTAATTGAGAGATAGATAGATGAATTACTTCGGCCGAAAAACTTCTAGTTTTATAGACCCGTTTCTGGACCCATGAACTCCGCAATCGCGGTACTTTGTAGGCTAACACCTCCTCAATCGCGGAGGTACCTGTCCCAGCTCACCCTCAATGATTTCATGGCTGCCGACGGCTTTTATATACATATATTATAATATATTTAATTTATATAATTAATTATATATTATATTATATTTACGTACATAGTTAACTCGTAATTTTAGTTCCAACAAATTGTACGTTGTCACATGACTATAGTCTCGGTTTCGGTTTCTCGAACGCATTTTCGTACATTTAGAACACTAGTACTTTACCTTACGCGATACGTACCTTTATTATTAACTAGACTTATAATATCGATAAACTATATCGTTTAAAATATAACTTGTACATTTGAGTGATATGATCATTTGCTTCTTAAAATCGACGTTTTGTTGTTTATATAAAATATATATTTTAAATCAAACGTTTTAAGTTAATATTATTTTTACCACTTTGTAAAATACATATATATATATATATATATATATATATATATATATATATACTCATTAAAATATAAATTTGTACAGATTGTATGTAATTGAAACATAATATAACATTTAGTTTTTCAAAGACAATTATATTTCCAAATATAATTTAGATCGTTTACGTAATAGAAATATTATATCATACAACGTTTTTATTTTAAAATCTAAATAGATATAATTCATTTATGTGCTAACGTTTTATATATCAATCGCATCACTAAGCGAGTGTTACTATCGTGTATTTAACTAATTTGAAAACATATATATTTAATGAACATGTTTTAAATACATGTTGCAAGTTATTTATATATATTTAGTTCTATCCATTAACATTTTGACTTATTGTATATATTCAAATCCATTCTTAAAAGATTTCAACTATGTCATAAAACGTTTTCAATATTATGAAAACTAATAACTATCTTATCAAAAGACTCGAGGCAATCATTGTGTTGAAAATTATTCTCTACTACCCATTGTCCAGTTATCGTTAATTGACCTATTTGTTCTTACTTGTAAATCACTTTACCATCTCCCGAATATCGTTAAAATGGGAAGATTTCTCAAATCAATGTGGACCTCTCAACAGAGACTCGTAATCATAATTCAATGTATCTGATAATTCAATGATTTGATATTATCTTTTAATTCCACTGATAAACATATTGAAACAAATACTTTTATGTAAAGTATTATACGTTTAATACTTTGTTAACGTTTTCAAGTTATAATATATACACATATACATATAATCATATCCATTTATATAATGGTTCGTGAATCATCGAAATTTTGTCGAGGTTAAATGAATGTATGAACACAGTTTAAAATCCTTGAGATTTAACATTAAAGACTTTGCTTATCGTGTCAGAAACATATAAAGATTAAGTTTAAATTTGTTCAGAAATTTCTGGGTTGTCACAGTACCTACCCGTAAAGAAATTCCGTCCCGAAATTTGATTGGGATGGTCATGGCTGACAATAAATATGTTTTCATGACGCATAAGAGCTGAAAATTAGAGTTTTATCATCAGCGAGTGATATGGATAAAACAATTTAATTTTTGTGAAGAGTGATAGTGAATTTATTACAGAAGGGTTAAATGAGTAAATGTAAATTTGTCATATCTTTTGACATAGATATGATTGACCTCCAGAGTTCAAAGGATTTGGAGAAAATCTTCGTAATAAGATTTGATTCATCGGTAATCAAGGAAATTAGGATCCGCTTTAAATGCGATCATCTGTTTTGATTGCTCTGTCGAATATTTTACTATAAATCCACCCCTTTCGTTTCCTTACAACTCACACCTTCTATTCTTTCTCCCTCAACTCATACTTTAAAGCATTCGTCAATATGCTTCATCCGGTTCTGATTCTCGATATACTCCTAACTTTCATATCTATCATTCTTCTTTTTCATCTGCCGCCGGAGGAATCTTATCACTTTTACTATACTCTTGGCTTTATAGTGTTTTTAATTCTCCCGTGTCTTTACGTTGCAATACTTATTGATATACACGGTTTGTAATTTATGTGTTGTCGTCGGGCTTTATATCTTTCCTAATTTTTCAGAGTCCTTGATCCTGTCTTTCTATAATCATCGACATCCACAGTTAATGCTCTCTCCTATTTGCTGCGATTTATACTCCCATTTCTATTTCGGAGCTTCATTCTTTCGTTTCCTCTTCTTGCGATTAAGTACCGTATGTAATGGTCCAGAATTCGTAGATATGAATTTCGGAATGAACATAGTTAATGTTCTAAGAAGGAAATTGTAATAGCACGATCTTGATTTGTCAAATTACCAGAATACCCCGAAAAAGACCGAATCATCAGGAAAAATATTTTCTTGATATGTTTAGAGGTTAAGTAGAATACAAGAATCATGTAACATGGCACATGATGACGTTATGATATGTGAATCATCACGTTCCATTTAGAAACTCAGCATGACTTACTGTAATATAATCACGTTGATCAAGTGTCATTATATTATACTAACTCATGCTTCAGTTCCCAACACTACTTTAAAAAAAAATCATATTTTGAACTCGAAGGTTTCAGAATTTAGTAACTAAAATAGTTTCTTTTATGATGTAACACCGATAATGCGAAAAGGTAAATGATTTCGGATAAGAATAATTATGGAATTATCTTCAGAAATATGGAGGATATTTATAATGAAATATACGATGATATTTTAGAATATTTAAGATAAGAGGATAATGAAGAATATTGTCCGCAAGGGTTTTAGAGTAAGGAGTAAGGTATTCGTTATTGACTTCAGTAGATACTGAATCATTTGGATTCTTTGAAGGCAGGTATAGTCTTTGTGATTTGTCCACAGCCTCCTTCATACTTTGCTCAATCCGTTTTCCAGTTCCAAACCTTCTCTTTTTCTGAGCTTTGCCAACACACTATTCTTTATCATCAAACTTTTTACTGTTAAGGTCATTTATAGTTTTTGCGGCTTCATCAGCATTTCGAGAACTATTCCGCAGTTCGGGGTGTTTTTCAGAAACTTCACATTTGAAGTATGTAAGTCCGTTATATGTACACATATAACTGTTGGCGTAGACATGCTGCGAGATTTCAAAATACTGATTGCTAATTCCCGATGATTCGTATGGCAATTCTCGTTACAAGATGCAGATGAATAAATGATGGGGTTTTGATAAATATAATGATTTTTTGGAAAAATCAAAGATCAATGGAGTTGTTGGTAAGTTTATTGCTAATGTGGTGGAACATAAACAGTTCCCCGATAACAATGGCGAAAGGGCAACGTATATATCGAGGTTATAATAAGATGTTTCAACTGAAAAGTCGGAATTGACTTGCTGGAGCTGTGACAAAACTGGCTACTTTGAAAAGGAATCACAAAGTTATTTTTGCTAATAAATGCCAAAGAATCTGACGCGGATACGTGTTTAAACTTTTACTTTGGTTTCAAGAGTTTTTCAGGTACATAACTGTGGGTAACATGTGGTTGGATCATCATCTCGATTGTTCATTATTTGAAGTGTCTTCAGGAAATCTCGAAGGGTTTAAACACGGTTTGTAATCATACGATGTTCTAGGAGTTTGAATGATACAAGTATTTTATGAATAGAAATGTTGTTCTATCACAGTTTTGAAGTCAAAGTATAGCTTTGAAAGATGTGGGAATCTAAGAGTGGTGATACTGGTTATATCTCGAATTGAATTTTGAGGTTTCAAAATCAGAATATGTAACTGGATTTGAATGAGTATGGTTGTTTTGATTTCTATAAACAAATGTATATAGTTGTGAAAGTAGGGAGTATAGTGGATGATTTGATGAATCGGAATCGAAGTATGTAACATATTAATTGTGAATTTATATATCTCTCGGGTGTTACCTACCCGTTAAAAATTTTCACAGTTAATATTTTGTACAAAAGAATTTTATTACAATCCTTATGAAAATATATATGTATGTATAGTTTCTTCAGATGTAGTATAGATTTAATGAGTTAATATTAAATTAAACTCCTTTGACTTACGGTTCGAACTGGAATTGAATAATCCCTAAAATTACATAACTTTTATGAAGTATTTCTTCAATGAAATTGAAATTATGAATCAATACTTTGTTATTTGTTGATGCATGATGTTGGTGTTCGTGGAATTCTTGTGAACTTTGCAAGATATGAATAATGTTTTCTAGAAAGTTTTGAGTATATCGAAAGTGTAAAATCAAACATGTAGTTGAATAATACACTTGAATTATTAAGGAACGAGATTCATTGAGTTGGAACAGAGATTGTGGTTAACGATAGTTAAGTCGTTAATCGAAGGATTATAGCATATTAGCAATATGAATTTAACTGAGTAGTATCTACCAATTTTCAATTCATACATAATAGCTTAGTACGAAAAGATTTATGATGGTTTCAAAATTTATATATATAAGATATACATATAAACTCTTTAGAGGAATTGAGTTAATACTTCATAATTCATTGATACAATATAATCGTTGTTTATTCGTAATAATGTCCACGGTGATTCTTGAACTGGCAGAGCTTGTGATGTTATAGATGCTGTAATTCTGACGATGCTGACAGCTCTGACTGTGCTAATGATGCTAACGGTACTGTTGATGATGTTGGTAAAATAAGTCTGGCTTGTAAATCACGCACCATTCTTGTCAGGGTTTCTATTCTTCCTTCTATCATTTTGGTTCACTAATCTGATTTATGGTTAGGGTTAGAATAGATAATCTCTAAGACTTTAGAGATAACGTATTCACCGTAGAAGGTTTCTCCAATGAAGTGATGGATTAATACTTCATCGGTTATTGTTGTTGGTAATCTATGGTGCGTATGACGTTGAGGCTCAAGGTACAGATTGTAAATTTGAGGTTTACGACGCGGTTGTGGCTGGGGTGGTAATGGTACTGTTGGCGTTGATGAGGGTGGTACTGGTTATGCTGCTGGTGCTGTTGCTGGTGTTTGTAACCTTTGCACCATATTCTCCAAAGCCACTACCCGAGCGCGAAGCTCGTTGACTTCTTCTATTACACCAGGATGATCGGTGGTTCAGACGAGTGGGTGAATAAGATCTAGAATGTGAGATAGTATATAATCGTGCCGAGATACTCTGGAAATGAGAGAGAAAATGGTGTCTCGAATAGGTTCGCCAGTAAGTGCTTCAGGTTCTTCGCCAAGAGGGCAATGTGGTGGATGGAAGGGATCACCTTCTTTTTATCTCCAATAATTGAGGAGGCTACGAACTCATTCCCAATTCATCCAGAATAGATAATGGCTAATTGGTTGATCAATTCCTATAACGACCCTCATTTTTCCATTCTATATTTTTCCAATATTAAATGCGCAAACAATATAATTAAAACTTAATGATTAAACTTTAATCAACAATTGTTAAGTGTTAAGAGTTATAAAATATATTAATTAACTTTGTGCAATAATTGACAAGTTAATAAAAGATGAAAATAATAAACTGTTAGTCGACACTCACTGCTAATTAAAATTTATGCATTTATGTAATATTATAACTAATAAACTATAAGTAATAAATAAAAAGTGACATTTATATAAATAATAAAACAATTGGGAACTAAATAAAAAAATATATATACAAGTCATGAATTAGTAAAAAGAAAATAATACTTATCATGTAGTAAATGTAAAAATAATAATAATAATAATAATAATAATAATAATAATAATAATAATAATAATAATAATAATAATAATAATAATAATGAGACTAAAGAATCTTAAATAATTACATCCTTATGTTGACTAAAAAAATAATATATATATATATATATATATATATATATATATATATATATATATATATATATATATATATATATATATATAAAATAGTACCACCTATTGTTGACTAAAAATTATAAAATAAAATAAAATCATTAATTAGAACATCCTTATGTTGACTAACACTCTAATACTTGCACTATATAAACACCCCTAGACTCCTAGTTTCTCATTCACAAATCACACCAAAATCCTCTCTCAAAAACAATCTCTCCCTCTCCCTCTCTTGTGGTATTCGGATCTTCAAGCTTGTTCTTCGTGTTCATCAAGATTTTCAAGCGTGTTCTTCATTATTTGGGTTATTTGATCTTCATCACCAAGTTTTCTTCTTGTTTCTTGTTAATCTTCATCATCATTAACAAGGTATGATCCAAAATCTTAAAAATTTTATATCTTTCTTTCAATTCATGTTTATATTCATAATCATATTCGTGCATGATCTTAACATTCATATTATTTAGATCCTCAAAACCCTAAACCCTAATCATTAAAATACTACTTTAATTAACTAACCCTAATTAATGAAACCATAATACTACTTATACTATTAATTAACATGTATACACTATTACTATTACTAACACATATAACCTACTACTTATATTATAACACATAAAAACATTTTAGGATATGTATTAGAGATGTATAGATATTTGAACTTTCTTGACGAATGATTTCTACGAAACTCTAGGCGGAAGGGTTTGGATTTCCGATTTAAAGGATCCTATAGCTCAAGCCCCTAGACCTGAAATGGCCATTCGAAGGGAAAGGGGTGATTGGAAGCTTATCTAATACGGCAAGTATCCTAAAATGAAAAACACTCTTAAAGTAGAAACTTTCTAGTTATAGAAACTTACTAAGATAAGAAATCTACTAAAAGTGAAAACTTTCTAAAAATAGAAACTTACTAGGAAAGAAAACTTAGTAAAACGAACTATACTTACAACACTATCATACTTAAACATTTACTTAAGCTTGGGCAAAAATACTTACT
The DNA here is from genome assembly GCF_046630445.1 of Rutidosis leptorrhynchoides. NCBI lineage: Eukaryota > Viridiplantae > Streptophyta > Magnoliopsida > Asterales > Asteraceae > Rutidosis > Rutidosis leptorrhynchoides. Next base: position 371,097,457 of record NC_092340.1, on the reverse strand, counting down.
ACTCTTAAATGTCAATAGGTTGACTTTTTTGCTCACTCATCCAACTTTCTATTCCGAGGAATAACTCTCTCTCTACTTACTAAGGTGAACTCATAGCCCCACTCTTTATTGCTAGCAAACTTACTTACTTTTATTGGGGTGAGACACATGCTACTTTTACATTTTACAATTTAGACACAAGTACCAACTAAACTATGCTATACCCGACTATGTCCGACTAAGTCCCTAACCGATAAGTATAAACACAACTTGTCTTTAGAGCAAACTTTGAACAACTTTTGGATCTGTGTGATCTACTAATTGGTCCCTACGAGACCAAGCTTATGAACAACTTTTGGATCTGCGCGATCTACTAATTGGTCCCTGCGAGACCAAGCTTATGAATAACTTTTGGATCTACGAGATCTACTTTTTGATCTGCGAGATCAACTTTATAAACTAAATCGTGTGGTCTAAAACAACGGTCAAACTTATTTGTTAAACCTATGATTTCACTCAACCTTTTTGGTTGACACTTTAGCATGTTTGTCTCAGGTGCTGATTGATCAAGCTTACTTACTTACTGCTTATGTGATGCCACTTGGACTTAGGATCAAGAGATATCGCATTTATTATTCTTGCATTTGAAACAATTACTTTATTGTAATTTCCATTATTGTAATGACACTTCATTTTTCCGCTGCGTACTCAATAAAGTTTGTTTTATTCATATAGTATTGTTCTCGTATTATAATATGTTGGTTTGTTTGATATTAAGTCACATTTCACCCAGGCGCTAACTGGGGGTGTGATAGATTGGTATCAGAGCATAACCAGGCTGTTATAGAGAACCAGGATTGCATCTTTATGTGTGTCTTACTTGCTAGCTAGGGTGCCTTAGCAATCTCGGAAACTATAACCTTTCCTGCCTTAGACTTAAAGCACTTAGGATTGCCCTATAATCTTAACATTTATGCTTTACTAAACTTGACTTAAAGATTCTAATCAAAGTCTCTTTCCTAATGATATGATGTCAAGCTCAAGTGTTAACAAGCCCAACAAGGAAACTCACAACCCTACCACCGAAGTAGGTATTGGACACTCTTCAAGTTCGAGACCTGTTCGAAGTCCTTTCTACAGTCCTGCCTCACCGTCACCAAACTATAGCCCAAATATTATTCCTAATGGGTCTCCTCAATACTACCCAACTCCGAGAATCGAAGATAAAGGAAAACGTCATGAAGAGGTTGGTCCGTCAAGAAAGAGAGCCCGATCTCCTTTTTATGATGGTGCTAAGTATGAAATCATGAGTCTACGAAATGATACCGAGAGGAACATTGGAGCTTTGCTTCGCCACGTGGCGAGAGTGGAGGTTAAAATGGAGAAACTTATGGAAGAAAACGTCAAGCTAAGAAAAGAGTTAATGATGCTAAGGTGTGAAGAAGAACGCAACACCCGTTGGGGGAAGCAATCCCTTGCTTGCCTCAAGGAGGATATTGACGTCTGAATGAAAATGGAGAGAAGTCGAGTCGACAAACAGCTTGCTTTAAGAGAGAACGACACCAATACCGTTAACAGTCGTGTTACCAGCCTTTACGATAATCTCGAGTACCTCTACGAAAATCAAAAAGAAAAGAACGAGCGATATGAGAAGTTTATGAAAGAGTCTCTCGACTCTCAAACCGAAAGGCTAGAGAAACTTGTGAAGGATAACATGGAAAAAGTGATGAAGCAGTTTGAGGACGAGAAGAAGAAATATGAAGACTACTTCAATCTTAATATTTCTTAGTTATTTTTCCATTTTCCATCGATGTAAAGGCTATGCCTTAAACTATTTCCTTTTTTCATTCTCGTGTAATAAAGGCTTATTTAATGCCTCGTTTCTAATAATATTGAGTGCTTCATTTATATCATGTGATATCAATACTTTATTCATACTTGAAATAGCTTAAACCTATTGATAATGCTAAAAACGAACATATATTTTATAGCATTATCCTTCAAGAAAGACAAGCTTTTAGTTGCAATTGTTCTAATTTCAAGTAATTATCGTTTAAATAATAAAAGGTGAAGACAAAAGACATATTTGACGATTTGAAGACGCAAATGACCAAAATGCTAAAAAGTACAAAGTACAATTCAAGTGGTTCAATTTATTGATGAGAAACGTCTCAAAATTACAAAAGTACAAACCGCAAAACGCAAAGTACAAGATATTAAATTATACGAAAAGGCGTTCAAAAATCCGGAACCGAGACATGAACCAACTTTCAACGCTCGACGCAACGGAGATGAAAGTACAAGTCAACTATGCACAAGAATATAATATAATATTTAAATAATTCATAATAAGAATAATAATAAATAATAAAAAGTTGTTAATTGAGCATAGTTAAAGGGTCATAAGTGAAAATTTCAAATCAATAATTCGCAACGAGATATTATTGATTCAACTTTGAATGGTAGCCAGCTAACATTCCACCTACAACAGTATCAATCATTTGCCTATAAAAGCAAGGCACGGAGTAATGAAGAAACTACACCTTTTTCTTTTCCTTTCTCATATCATATACGATATATATATATTAATATTTTATAATTATAATTTTAATTTAAGTTTAATAATAATTGGGTTATTGTAAGAATGTTTTACGGGTTTTAAATGGAAACTCTGTTCGTGTAACGCTACGCTATAAATAATCATTGTAAGTTATGTTCTTCCTTTTTAAATTAATGTCTCGTAACTAAGTTATTATTATGCTTATTTAAGTCGAAGTAATCGTGATGTTTGACTAAATATTAAGACGGGGTTATTGAACTTTGAACCATAATTAAGGTTTGGGCAAAAGACCGACACTTGTGGAAATTGGACTATTGACTATTAATAGATGGGGGTATTGTCTAATTGAGTGACAACTCATTGGAGTCTGTCGAACCTATCTTCAAATTAATTAATCTAATAATTAATAATGATTATGGTTGTCCTATTTAGTGACGTTCATATGGAATCTATTATAATCATTTAATTAATTATTCGGATTGGGTAATTGATTTTTCAAACTGGTCAAGTAGGCAAATTAATATTCATATCTAATCAAAACAGGGGTGGATTACATACAGTGATAACTGGTGTAATTGTTGACAGAAGTGATAACTGCGTCACAGTTTAAATCCTTAATTAGTGGGAATATTTGACTTCGAGTATAAGGGTAATTTGACGAGGACACTCGCACTTTATATTTATGACCGATGGACTGTTATGGACAAAAACCAGATAGACGTATCGAATAATCCAGGACAAAGGACAATTAACCCATGGTAATAAATTAAAATCAAAATGTCAAACATCATGATTACGGAAGTTTAAATAAGCATAATTCCTTTATTTTATATCTCATCGTACTTTCATTTATCGTCATTTTATTTATCGTACTTTAAATTATCGCACTTTTATTTTTACGCTTTATTTATATTTTTAATTATTGCACTTTTATTTGTTGTCATTTACTTTACTCTTTAAAATAAGTTACATTTATATTTAATATTTTGCATTAGGTTTTAACTGTGATATAAGTCTCAAAATTGACAAACCGGTCATTAAACGGTAAATCCCCCCAAAGTTATCTATAATTACTATATATTACTAAATCTAGTTTAACTACTTAATTAACTAATTAGACCTAGTAAGACACCCAATAATAGTGTCCACAGATCGACCTCCCAGACTTTACCTTAGCTATATTATTACACGATAGGTATACTTGCCTTTTGTGTTTTAGTTTAATTTAGGTGATTTCCTGTAGTAAATAAATATAAAACTGATAGCCGTTTCATACACACCCTCTAGAACACATCAAGTTTTTGGCGCCGCTGCCGGGGACACTTTTTGTGTCTTCACGGGGTATTTAAGTTTTTTTTAGTTTTTGACTGATTAAAGATATATTAATTTAAATATAATAATTTAATAAATATAATAATATAATAATATAATAATATTGAAATAAAATATAATAATATAATAATAATTTTGAATCAAATTTGAATCGTAAAGTTTTAAAAAGTCGTATTTATTAAATACTTCAGGGGTATATTATGTAACTTATAATTAATAATTTCTATTATGTCGCTTTCATGTGAATAGTAAATTAATTAATTTCGTTTCATTTACTATTTAATAAATAGTAAATGAATTTAAAAAACAATTAAATAGTTTTTGCTTTTCTACTTTTTTTTATTATTTAAAAAAATAATATTAAAATCGTTAAAAAAATTTAAAAATATAAAAAAAAAATTTTTGTAAAAAAAATTAATTAAAAAAATATATTTTTAAGATTTTGTCTATAAAATTAAATTTTTTTTTTTAAGTTTTATTACTTTTAGATTTTTAGACTCTAGTGACAACTTTTAGTATTAAGTTTAGTTTTGCCATAGTTATTTTTATACTTTTAGATTTTTAGGCTTTCCCGTAAAATCCCTTAAGTACTTTTTCTTTAGACTAAGATTTAGGTGTTTTAGAATTTTGCGACGCCGTTTTAAGATTTTAGTACTTTTTAAGTTATTGCCGTTTTGGATATAGAATTCCTTTAAAGCTTTAATACCTTTAGGCGCAACTTTTTAGATTTAGTTTTTAGACTTTTAAGTTTCGACGCTCTACTTTCTTATTTTTATTTTTTGACTTTTTAATTTTCGACGTTTTTCGACACGCTCTTTTTCTTTCTTATTTCTCGACGCTCTAGTTTTTAGGACATAGAATTTTCTATTTCTTCTCTAAAATTTCAAAACGAAAAATTATTTTAAGCAGTTAAATTGATAGACATCCAAAATTTTCTGGTTCGTAGTAATAGTTGGATTTGTTAGTGGCGAGTTGTGGGCTTCCGATTTAAAGGGTCCTGGCTACCTGCTGCATCTATTGGCTATTCGAAACGTGGGCAAAATCAGAAAAGTCTATTAATTTGATAACTTATATAATTTTTATATTTATAACTAATAGGATATTCTGTGAATGCACCGAGCAAAACGTTCACCACTTTTCATACGTTCACCACCTGTAACTCGATCAAGACATCTAGCCAATATTGTCGCCGTTGATTTTTCTTTAGAATCGTCATCTAGTCGACCAAGTACTCCAACTCAAATTTCCGATAATTCATTTTTTGAACCCGACCTCAAAATTGAGAATCCGTAGGATATTCAGGGACAATTCAGAGATCCTGAACCACTAATCATTCCTCCTGAATCACAAATTACTCATCTAGAGATTGTCGAGGAAGAAACCATTAAATCAGAATCCTCTAGTGATTCAGATTCAACAAATTCAATTATGGAAGTAACAGAACCTCTAAGTATGGAAGACCGAATGAGAGCCACACGCACGGGCCAAGGTCATGCCATTATTAAGTCAGACATTAATGCGCCAGATTATGAAATCAAAGGACAAATCCTACACATGGTAACTAATCAATGCCAATATAGTGGTACTCCAAAAGAAGATCCAAACGAACATCTTCGAACCTTTAATAGGATCTGTACACTATTTAAAATCAGAGAAGTTGAGGATGAACAGATATATCTCATGTTATTTCCTTGGACTTTAAAGGGAGAAGCCAAAGATTGGTTAGAATCATTACCTGAAGGGGCGATTGACACATGGGATGTCTTAGTTGAAAATTTTCTTAAACAATTCTTTCCGGCATCTAAAGCTGTGAGACTTCAACGAGAAATTGTTACGTTCGCGCAAAAGCCAAATGAAACATTATATGAGGCATGGACAAGATTTGGAAAGTTGTTGAGAGGATATCCTCAACACGTTTAGACACTTATCAAATAGTACAAATATTCTACCAAGGTATCGACGTTGCTACACGAAAAGACATCGACATAGCAGCTGGTGGTTCCATTATGAAGAAAACCGCAACTGAAGCTCACAAGATAATTGATAACACAGCATCCCACTCTCATGAGTGGCATCAGGAAAAAGATATTTTTCATTCATCTAAAGCGGCTAGAGCCGATTCTAGCCATAACTTTGATTCCGTTTCCACAAAAATAGATGCTTTCGAGAGACGAATGGAAAAGATGACTAAAGATATTCACGCAATACGAATCAGTTGTGAGCAATGCGGTAGACCACACTTAATGAAAGATTGCCACATTGAGCAAACAATGGAACAACGAGAGAATGTTTTCTGAATGAACCAAAGGCCGGGAAATAATTATCAAAATAATTATCAACCGCCAAGGCTAAACTTCAATCGAAATCAAAACATTCTTTACAATCCAAATGGACCCAACAATAACTCGTATAACCAACAAGGTTCGAATAACCAACCAACTCAAAATAACACTTTCAATCAACAAAGACCTAGCTTGTATAAACCACAACAAACTGAAGAGAAAAGGCCAAATCTGGAAGAAATGATGGCAAAACTAATGGAATCTCAAACACAATTTATTACATCTCAAACCCAAACGAATGAGAGGTTTGATCAGTCATTAAGAACTCAACAAGCTTCCATTTTGAATCTAGAAAAACACTTAGGAACTCTTGCTAGCATGATGAGTGAGAGGGAATAAGGAAAGCTACCGAGTAATACTGAAGTAAATCCTCGGAATGAGAATGTTAATATGGTGTCAACGAATTCTGAAAAACCAGCTCCAGAAGATGGGAAGGTTTTAGATGCGAGTAACAATGAAGAAGTTACAACACCACCACCACCAACCGAGTATGTAAAGCCAGTGGTGGCACCATACATACCACCCATCCCGTTTCCAAGAAAAGGAGTTGAGTATGAACAAGTGATAGGTAATAAAGTTTGTGATACCTCTGGAAAGAAGAAGAAGAAGAATAAGAAAGTGCAAGAAATAAAAATCATAAAAGTAAACCCGGTGAAGACAGTTCCACCGAAACCTCCACCCAGGTTGGGTGTTCCGGGTGAATTTATTGTTCCTTGTCTACTTAGTGATTGTGTCATGTATGATGCACTATCAGATTTAGGTGCGAGTATAAGTGTTATGCCTCTTTCATTATATAAGAGATTAGGAGTAGGTGAGTTAAGTCCAACAGAGATGAGTGTTCAACTCTTTGATCAAACCATTAAGCTGTAACATCCCGCCTTTTTCCGTTTACTTTTCCGTTTATTTATTTAAAGTCCGTTATATGTTTATAACATCTCCCGTTGATACGCGTTTTAAAAATATCTCGTTTAGGAAATTCACGCAACCACAACAGAACTCGAGGGACTAGTTTCTCCAAGGGAGCAAAGATGTGACTAGCTTTTGACTAGTCAACACCCACCTCCCTTTCTTTTTCATTTTCATTTCCCTTTTTCTTTACTACTTCCATATTTTCTCTCAAACTTCATCACAAAGATTCATCATCCAAAACAAATCTAGCAAGCTTCAATCCAAACAAATTACATATTTGGAATCCTTGCAACTTCCTCTTCGATTCCATACCGATTACATCTCATTTGGGTAACTTTCTAAAATCACTAGATTTTGTGTTCTTGATGTTTTTAACTTATAAAGTTGTTAATTAGTGTCTATGGCTCAAGTCTAAAATGAATATATGATTTATATGTTCGATCTTGTTATTTTTAGTAACTAGCATGAACTTGAAAGTTTGGCGTGTTTGATTGATGATTTGGTTGCTTAAATGTTGTTGTTATGATAAAGTGCAAGTATTAAATGTGTTCCTAGTATCACTAGCTTCAATTTGATGTGTAGGTTGCTTTAGAAAACTTCATGAACTTGATTAGTGATTTTGTTGAAATTGGGTTAGGGTTTGATGAACTTGAAATGGACTTTTGATGCTTTGAATGACATGAAATGTTATTTGTAAGTGTTAGGTTATATTGTATGCTTGATTACCTTCGAAACGGCATATCGTTCATGTAAATTGGTTGCCGAATCATCGAATTGCATTTGTGAACTTGGATGCATTAAATGAGGAGTTTTGAATGTGATTTTGGTTGTTAAAAAGGTAAATGTGATTGATGAAATGTGTTTAGTTGTTTTCCTTGTCAAAATACCTTTCCGATGATATAAGATACATGTTTTGGTTGTTTCCGAGTCATAAATGGTGATTGTTTGAATTTAGGTTCGTGCATTAAACTTGAAAACTGCCAGAATTTCTGTGTACAGGTACTGGCGCGGTGCGCCATAACCCCGCGCGGCGCGCCAAAGTGGGCTGACCAACTTTTCATTTAATGGAAAAATGTTTGCTATGCTAGGGACCTCCGATTCACATGAAACTTGTTCTAATATGCTTATATATGAATAACTAGCACATAAAAATAGTTCGGCACCCGACCCGAACGTGTTGACTTTTTCATTGACTTTGATCGACCAAAGTTTGACTTTTTGTCAAACTTAACCAAATGATTATGCAATCTTTCTAACTTGTTTCTATACTTGTATCTTGCATGAAACTTGACAATTTGATTCACATGCTACATAATCGAGTCGTAACGAGCCATAGGACTAATTGAACATCTTTGACCTATCGTGTTTACCGTTATTGATACGACCTATCTGTTTAGGTCAAGACTAGCATTGTTCTTTGCACACGTTACTTGTTGAAGTACTACTTACTCGTGCACACAAGGTGAGATCATAGTCCCATCTTTCAAACAACTTTTATGCTTTAAACTATGGGATGAGAAACATATACGTATCATACTTTTACACTTTGAACACAAGTACGGAAATGAACATTCCACGTACGGGTTTGAACAAAAATCCTCAATTCAATTATCATTAGTTACACTTGCAGGGTGTAAACGAGAACTTATATTATGTGATCACATGGGCTTGACGAGCCTCATTCGGACGGTTCGCTACCGTTAGCGGATGAAATATATTTTCGAGTATAGTGTATGTTCTAACACTACGTAACAGGGTGCAAAATAGTTAAGTTTGATAATTGGGTGCCCGCGAAACAAATAACAACTTTGGAATGCAAATGATTTTGATAATCATCTTATATTAAATCTTGTGGTTCAAATGCAACATTAACTAAAACACCTATGATTTCACCAACGTTTTCATTGACAGTTTCTATATGTTTTCTCAGGTCCTTGAATGCTTAAGGATACATGCTTCCACTTACTTTTTGATACTTGCTTGGATGTCGAGTATACGTGCATAGTTGGAGCGTCTTTTAACTACTTTTATAAATTGTGTCGCATAGGTTTCATTTGTACGTTAAACATTGAAATGCAACTAGTCACTGAACTACTTTTGTAAACTTGAAACATCCTTTTACTTATGAAATGAATGCGACATATTTTGGTCAAACGTCACGTTAAAGACTTATGACCACGTAACGGGACCTAAGTAGTCGGCGCCGTCAAACATGATTTGGTCGGGTCGGTACATAAGCGCCCAGTTGGAATTGCTGACGACCTACCCGTTCAAGTGGGTAATTTAACCTTTTTAGTCGAATTTATTGTCATTGACATAGAAGAGGACCCAAACATTCCTCTAATTTTAGGTCGACCATTCTTAGCGTCCACCGGGGCATTATTTGATGTAAGAGAGGGTAGAATGACACTTAGTAATAATGAAAAATAGATCACCTTTGTGAGTCGAAAGTCTAAATCTCCACCAACCAAAACCGTTGAACCAACAAAAACGATTGATGAGAAACATATTGTTTTACCAACTCCAACGGTTGTGCTTAACAATAATAAAACGCCTAAGTGTGGGGAAAATGAAGTAACACCTAATGATGACCTGATAACAAAGAACCCCATTGTTGATACGAAATTAAATGACTCCGTTATTAATAGTTCAATTCAGAAACTTTTTAAATGGATTCGCGATGCTAGAACCAAGGGGAACTTTAAGTTATGTAACCGGTTAGTATCCAATTTATCGCCTAAAGAAAAGGCAAAACTAGTTGAATTTGTGGATATTACACAGGAATCCGACCAATGGCTTAAAGCAAAAGTCACAGATATGCAAGTTGATTATGGTCTAAAAGAAATTGACGATGAAGTTAATCACAATTTCAAAACCACAGCTACTTAAGTGTGAGGAGATTCAAAAGTTCTAAGAAAAAAATGTTGTCTAGAGTTAGTTGTTCAATTTCAAATGTTCTCGTGTAGTTTCGAGAATGGAATCCGATTGTTCTTTTCCACTAGCAGACACTAAAGAACTAGTTTTCTCCCCCCATTCTGAATTTTTTTTTTGTTTTGTAGGTTTTGTATGAAATTAATATGCTTTTTGAATTTAAGTTTTGTGTGATTTTAAAAACAAAAATTTACTTTATTTAATTAAGTTTAAAAAAATGATTTTTAAAATTCGTCGTGAGTTAAACACTAGGTCATTGAACCGAAATTGCTTTACCCGAGGGCGGGACGACAAATTTTGTTATCATTATTTTTAATTTTATTGATTTAAAGTATGCCAAAAAAGTATTAGATTTTATAAATTTTTGAAAGTGGGGTAATATACCAAACTTCAAAAATATGTATATATGTTTGTAGTTTATCTTATGTACAAAACAGGGTAAAACAACGCACTTTCAAAGACTGTCATTAAGTTCAGCAAAAGCTACTAATTTTGACGACAAGACGCAAAATATCAAATGTGAAATAACAACAATATGTTTGCAAACTCGGTTATTTTAATCATTTTTCTACACTAATCACCCTCATGAATTTAAATTTTTACTGATTTCTTGCAAATGAGGCCATTGCAAGATCTCAAGTGTGGGGGAGGGTTATAAATTCTCTCGGGTTTACACTTGGTTTAATTACCAAATTTTGTGAAAATTTAAAAAATTTTCAAATAAATGAATTCAAAATCATGTTTATACATATTTATAAACGATAAAACTAGGTGATACTACCGAAATTATTGTTACCTTGGAAAGGACATAAATTGAGAAACAACCCAAAACGCTTGAATTCATTAAAAATGGAATAGAGGAGAATAAAAAGGCAAAGAAAGAAATAAATAAAAGCCGAGTGTGGGAAGAATTCACCAAGTTCTTTAAAACATATATCACATATCTGTACAAGCTTATTGCAGGTACTTTTGTTTTGGACTAAACTAATCAGTTTTACCCGATTTACTGTAATATATTCGAAAGAAAGATGGATCTACACGATGAATCAATTCCAACATTAAAAGGAAGTAAAGTCTTTCGAAAAAGACACGCGCTTCTTAATTTAGGTCAAGAAGTTGTCGTCTAGACCAGCTGTAGGTTGACGAAAAGTCAAGAAAAGTCATCTCTAAAATCAGCAGGAAATCCACGGACCTCAGCATCAAACAGGGTCGCCATGTGGTCAGACTTATCCTAACCATGAGAGGATCTGTCTCGTAAAATGGGGAGGGCATCGTGCAAATTAGCTTGATAAGACTAATGAATCGGACCCCTAGAAAGGATAATCTCCTTAAAGATTAAAAATCAGCTTTTAAGCCTGATATTACTCAATCCTTGAGATTGACCTTAAAGATTGAGAATTACAAACTCAAGGAATTCAATGATATCTAAACTTGAGCTTGAACGAGAAAATATTTTGATCAAATTACAAACCGATTTGTTTTCTGAAAACCCTATTTTTAATGCGTTCATTACCATTGAATGTAAAATCCTAGGAATTCACCTGGAATTCATTAGGTCACCTGAACCAAATCGGGTGTCAACCATAAGAACGGTGGTTGCATAGCATGGTCGAAGACAGGACCTTGTGCCAGACCGAAAAACTATAGGGTGATCTTTACTATTGCTCCTACAAAGGATAGTAATTGCATCCGACACGATATAGACCAGAATTATCAGCATGTCACGGGACATTGCTTTAACAGTTGCTTGTTCAACACTTTCCTTTACAACCGGACGGTAGTTTACCGAAAGGTAATATACAGAGCAAGTAAACTGGACGTGTTGCTTTCCCAATACAAGGTTAGCAAGTGGGTGACACAAAACCATAATTTTTGAGCTAAAATTTTCAAATCTGAAACCCACAAAACCCACAAAAACAATTTGCAAACACCGGTGAAGGGTTATTCCGGAAAACTTATCTAGGGTAAAAGCTAGATTGAATTTTCAAAATATCAAATGTTTTCATAAAGATCCAATTTCCTTAAAGGATCTAAATTTTTATAAGTCATGTGGGACTGTAAACCACATCGTTACTATCATTGTTCATACCGCCGTATTGAAATCACTGACGTACAAAGTGTGAAGAATAAAGAAGTGATTTTGGTAAAGTTATATTCAAGTTCTATATTGCTTGAGGACAAGCAACGCTTAAGTGTGGGAATATTTGATAATGCTAAAAACGAACATATATTTCATAGCATTATCCTTCAAGAAAGACAAGCTTTTAGTTGCAATTGTTCTAATTTCAAGTAATTATCGTTTAAATAATAAAAGGTGAAGACAAAAAACAGATTCAACGATTTGAAGACTCAAATGACCAAAAAGCTAAAAAGTACAAAGTACAATTTAAGTGGTTCAATTTATTGATGAGAAACGTCTCAAAATTACAAAAGTACAAGCCGCAAAACGCAAATTACAAGATATTAAATTATACGAAAAGGCGTTCGAAAATCCAGAACCGAGACATGAACCAACTTTCAACGCTCGACGCAACGGAGCTGAAAGTACAAGTCAACTATGCACAAGAATATAATATAATATTTAAATAATTCATAATAAGAATAATTATAAATAATAAAAAGTTGTTAATTGAGCATAGTTAAAGGGTCATAAGTGAAAATTTTAAATCAATAATTCGCAACGAGATATTATTGATTCAACTTTGAATGGTAGCCAGCTAACATTCCACCTACAACAATATCAATCATTTGCCTATAAAAGCAAGGCACGGAGTAATGAAGAAACTACACCTTTTTCTTTTCCTTTCTCATATCATATACGATATATATATATATATATATATATATATATATATATATATATATTTTATAATTATAATTTTAATTTAAGTTTAATAATAATTGGGTTATTGTAAGAATGTTTTACGGGTTTTAAATTGAAACTCTGTCCGTGTAACGCTACGCTATAAATAATCATTGTAATTTATGTTCTTCCTTTTTAAATTAATGTCTCGTAACTAAGTTATTATTATGCTTATTTAAGTCGAAGTAATCGTGATGTTTGACTAAATATTAAGACGGGGTTATTGAACTTTGAACCATAATTAAGGTTTAGGCAAAAGACCGACACTTGTGGAAATTGGACTATTGACTATTAATATATGGGGGTATTGTCTAATTGAGTGACAACTCATTAGAGTCTGTCAAACCTATCTTCAAATTAATTAATCTAATAATTAATAATGATTATGGTTGTCCTATTTAGTGTCGTTCATATGAAATCTATTATAATCATTTAATTAATTATTCGGGTTGGGTAATTGATTATTCAAACTGATCAAGTAGGTAAATTAATATTCATATCTAATCAAAACAGGGGTGGATTACATACAGTGATAACTGGTGTAATTGTTGACAGAAGTGATAACTGCGTCACAGTTTAAATCCTTAATTAGTGGGAATATTTGATGAAATGTCCCGTTTATATTGATTATAAACATTCCATATTAATTGATTTCGTATTGAGGTTTTGACCTCTATATGAGACATTTTTCAAAGACTGCATTCATTTTTAAAATAACTATAACCTTTATTTTATCGATAAAGGTTTAAAAAGCATTACGTAGATTATCAAATAATGATAATCTAAAATATACCGTTTACACACGACAATTACATAATGGTTTACAATAAGAATATATTACATCAAAAATAAGTTTCTTGAATGCAGTTTTTACATAATATCATACAAGCATGGACTCCAAATCTTGTCCTTATTTTAGTATGCAACAGCGGAAGCTCTTAATAATCACCTGAGAATAAACATGCTTAAAACGTCAACAAAAATGTTGGTGAGTTATAGGTTTAACCTATATATTATCAAGTCATAATAATAGACCACAAGATTTCATATTTCAATACATCCCATACATAGAGATAAAAATCATTCATATAGTGAACACCTGGTAACCGACATTAACAAGATGCATATAGAATATCCTCATCATTCCGGGACACCCATCGAACATGATAATTTTGAAGTACTAAAGCATTTCAAATTCCAGAATGGGGCTTATTGGGCCCGATAGATCTATCTTTAGGATTCGCGTCAATTTGGGGGTCTGTTCCCAAATTCTTAGGCTACCAAGCTAAAAAGGGGCATATTCGGCTTCGATCATTCACCCATATAATGTAGTTTCATTTACTTGTGTCTATTTCATAAAACATTTATAAAGTTGCATGTATTCTCATCCCAAAATATTAGATTTTAAAAGTGGGACTATAACTCACTTTCACAGATTTTTACTTCGTCGAGAAGTAAGACTTGGCCACTGGTCGATTCATGAACCTATACAAATATGTACATAAATATCAAAGTATGATCAAAATATATTTACAACATTTTTTATTACGTTTTAATGATTTGAGTTTGTTAAGTCAGCAGTCCTCGTTAGTAACCTACAGCTAGTTGTCCACAGTTAGATGTACAGAAATAAATAAATATAAATTATCTTGGATCAATTCACGACCCAGTGTATACAAGCCTCAGGCTAGATCACAACTCAAACTATATATATTATTTTGGAATCAACCTCAACCCTGTATAGCTAACTCCAACATTACTGCATATAGAGTGTCTATGGTTGTTCCAAAATATATTATATAGATGGGTCGATATGATATGTCAAAACATTGTATGCGTGTCTATGGTATCCCAAGATTACATAATATATATTAGAATACATGAATAATACAATATAAGTTTGTTAAGTTATGATTTGTATAGAATTGTAACAATATTTCCCGTAGCTACAATAATAAAAAAAAAATCCAATCTTGTTTTACCCATAACTTCTTCGTTTTAAATCCGTTTTGAGTGAATCAAATTGCTATGGTTTCATATTGAACTCTATTTTATGAATCTAAACAGAAAATTTATAGGTTTATAGTCGGAAATATAAGTTACAAGTCGTTTTTTTAAATGTAGTCATTTCAGTCGAAAAAACGACGTCTAGATGACCATTTTGGAGAACATACTTCCACTTTGAGTTTAACCATGATTTTTGGATATAGTTTCATGTTCATAAGAAAAATTATTTTCCCAGAAGAACAACTTTTAAATCAATGTTTATCATAGTTTTTAATTAACTAACCCAAAATAGCCTGCGGTGTTACTACGACGGCGCATATCCGGTTTTACGGTGTTTTTCGTGTTTTCCGGATTCAAATCATTAAGTTAGCATATCATATAGATATAGAAAATGTGTTTAGTTGATTTTAAAAGTCAAGTTAGAAAGATTAACTTTTGTTTAGAATTAACTAAACTATGTTCTAGTGATTACGAGTTTAAACCTTCGAATAAGATAGTTTTATATATATGAATCGAATGTTGTTATGAACATCATTACCACCTCAAGTTTAGTAGGTAAACCTATTGGAAGTGATAAGAAATGATCTAGCTTCAAAGGATCCTGGATGACTTGAAAGTTCTTGAAGTAGGATCATGACACAAAAACAAGTTCAAGTAAGATTTTTACTCGAATTAAGATTGTTTATAGTTATAGAAATTGAATCAAAGTTTGAATATGAATATTACCTTGAATAAGAAAGATAACCTGCTATAAATAACAAAGGTTTCTTGATCTTAGATGATTACTTGGAATGGATTAGAAAGCTTGGATGTAAACTAGTAAACTTGAAAGGATTTTCGAAGTGTTCTTGAAGTGTTCTTCCTAAGATGATTATAGCTTGATTCTTGAAGCAATTTTTTATGAAGATGATGATTAACTACTGGCAAAATTCATTCATAAGTGTGTGTGTGTGTGTGTGTGTGTGTTGAGAGAGAATTAGAAAGAGAATTGGAAGTGAAATGGAGTGAATGATGAGTGGTAAGTGGTGAGTGGTGAGTGGGGTTAAAAGGAGTTCTAGTTAGTTGACTAGTTCATGGTAGAAGTTAAAATTGATTAGCCATGCATGACATAATCAAGAGTGGAATCCCATGCTAGTTCCTATTGGTATATACCCACAGTAAGTACGTCTAGAAGCTGTGTATAATACGGGTATGAATACGACTAGAATTCTTGATGAAAAAAAAAGAATGGGAATGTAACTGTACCAATTTTCGTTAAGTATGAGTGTTTTGATATATGTCTGGAAGTCTTCCAAAATTATATTAATACATCTAAATACACTACATGTATATACATTTTAACTGAGTCATTAAGTCATCGTTAGTCGTTACATGTAAGTGTTGTTTTGAAACCTTTAAGTTAACGATCTCATTTAATGT
Source organism: Rutidosis leptorrhynchoides (assembly GCF_046630445.1). Classification (NCBI taxonomy): domain Eukaryota; kingdom Viridiplantae; phylum Streptophyta; class Magnoliopsida; order Asterales; family Asteraceae; genus Rutidosis; species Rutidosis leptorrhynchoides. The sequence continues at coordinate 371,081,115 of NC_092340.1, read as the reverse complement.
TGTTAACCCATTGTTTATTATATCTAATGAGATGTTAAATTATTATATTATCATGATATTATGATATATTAATATATCTTAATATGATATATATACATTTAAATGTTGTTACAATGATAATCGTTACATATATGTCTCGTTTCGAAATCCTTAAGTTAGTAGTCTTGTTTTTATGTATATAACTCATTGTTAATATACTTATGGAGATACTTAATTATCATAATATCATGTTAACTATATGTATATCCATATATATATCGTCATGTCGTTTTTACAAGTTTTAACGTTCGTGAATCGCCGGTCAACTTGGGTGGTCAATTGTCTACATGAAACTCATTTCAAATAAACAAGTCTTAACAAGTTTGATTGGTTAACATGTCGGAAACACTTAATCATGTAAAAATAAATTTCATTTAATATATATAAACATGGAAAATTTCGGTTCACTACATTTGACTTCAGGTATAAGGGTAATTTGACGAGGACACTCGCACTTTATATTTATGACCGATGGACTGTTATGGACAAAAACCAGATAGACGTATCGAATAATCTAGGACAAAGGACAATTAACCCATGCTAATAAATTAAAATAAAAACATCAAACATCATGATTACGGAAGTTTAAATAAGCATAATTCCTTTATTTTATATCTCATCGTACTTTCATTTATCGTCATTTTATTTATCGTACTTTAAATTATCGTACTTTTATTTTTACGCTTTATTTATATTTTTAATTATTGCACTTTTATTTGTTGTCACTTACTTTACTCTTTAAAATAAGTTATATTTATATTTAATATTTTGCATTAGGTTTCAACTGTGATATAAGTCTCAAAATCGACAAACCGGTCATTAAACGGTAAATCCCCCCAAAGTTACCTATAATTACTATATATTACTAAATCTAGTTTAACTACTTAATTAACTAATTTGGCCTAGTAAGACACCCAATAATAGTGTCCACGGATCGACCTCCCGGACTTTACCTTAGCTATATTATTACACGATAGGTATACTTGACTTTTGTGTTTTAGTTTAATTTAGGTGATTTCCTGTAGTAAATAAATATAAAACTGATAACCGTTTCATACACACCCTCTAGAACACATCACCTATAACTTGTCAACTTATCAAACTTATGTTCACTTCTATGTAGTGACATCATGGGTCGTCCAGCTGCACCTACCGTTAACAACATAGTGTTGACCACTGAGCAATTCCAACAGTTACTCAATGCTACACAAGGAAACACTCAAGCTAATAATGTTAATTCTCAACCGAAACCTTGTTCATACAATGACTTTGCAAACTGTCACCCTCCCGCATTCAAGGGAAATGAAGAAGCTATCGAACTAGTTCGTTGGTTCGAGAAGATGGAGTCCATTTTTCGTATTTGCAACTGTGGTGATGACGATCGAGTAAAGTATGCCACTAGCTCATTAGGTGGTAATGCTTTAACTTGGTGGTCTGCTCATGCCAAGTCCGTAGGGATTGACAATGCTAATGCAATTCCATAGGACGAACTCAAAATCATGATGATTAATAAATTCTGCCCTTGAAGTCAAGTTCAGAAACTTGAAGCTGAGTTCTGGGAACTCAAGGTGAAGGAAACTGATATTGAAAGCTACACCAACCGTTATCTTGAGCTTTCTACTCTATGTCCCGAGATGTTTCCTACCGAAGCTAGAAGGATTGAACGATATATTGAAGGTCTCCCCGAGGATGTTCAGGGGAATGTTATTGCTGTCAAGAAGGTTACTCTTGATGCTGTGATTCTCATGGAACAAAATTTGATGTTGGCCAAGAGAAGAAGAGCGTCGGCTAGTAAGCAGGTTGAGACCAAGGGTAATGATGGTAAGAGGAAGTTTGAGTCATCTCAAGATTCGACTCAAAATGCTAGTAAGAAGCCTACGGATAGTACAAGGTCAAATTATAAGGGTACCTATCCTTTCTGTGTTCGTTGTGAGAGGCATCACCTGGGGAAGTGTACTGCTACTTGTTCATTGTGTAAGAAAGTGGGACGCGTTGCTAAGACGTGTAAGACTCCTCCAAAGGATAAGGCTATTGTTCCAGCCAAAGCTCCTCCTACTTGTTATACTTGTGGGGAAAAGGGACACATTAGTCTAAATTGCCCTAAGAAGAGAGATAATCTCACTACTGGAGCCAATACTACTGCTGCAAAGGGTCGTGCATTTGTTATTACTGCTGCTGAAGCCCGAGATGGAGATGAGATCATCACGGGTACGTATCTTGTCAATAATTATTATGCAACTATTTTATTCGATACTGGTGCCGACCGAAGTTACGTGTCTAATGAATTTTGTACCCTATTTAATGAAAAGCCTCAACCCTTAAAAACTAAACGATTAGTAGAAGTAGTCAATGGAAAGATCATGAAAGTCGATAAAATCTATAAAAACTGCAACCTAATCTTAGCCAACAAAGAATTTAAGATACACCTTTTGCCGGTCGAGCTAGGAAGTTTTGATGTCGTAGTTGGAATGGATTGGTTACGTCCATTAAGAGCTGCAATCATGTGTTACGATAAAACCGTTCATGTTCCATTGGGAAATGGAGAGACTCTTATTATCCAAGGTGAAAAAAGTGGTTCAAATCTCAACATTATCTCCTGTATTAAGACCCACAAATACCGTATGAAAGGTTATCCAGCTATTCTAGCCCACGTTAAAATGATTGAATCGAAAGAGAAGTGTATTGAAGATGTACCAGTGGTTAAAGATTTTCCCGATGTGTTTCCCAAATATCTTCCTGGTCTTCCACCTCCTCGACAAGTTGAATTCCAAATTGATTTAGCTCCCGGTGCTGCTCCTGTTGCTAAAGCACCATACCGTTTAGCACCTTCTAAAATGAATGAACTTTCCAATCAGCTCTAAGAACTATTGGATAATGGTTTCATTCGTCCAAGCTCGTCCCCATGGGGAGCTCCTATTTTGTTTATTAAAAAGAAGGATGGTACGTTAAGGATGTGCATTGATTACCGCGAACTTAACAAGCTTACTATTAAGAACCGTTATCCGTTGCCACGTTTGATGATCTATTTGACCAACTTCAAGGGTCAAGTGTTTATTCAAAGATTGATTTAAGGTCCGGTTATCACCAACTTAAAGTCAAGGAATTCGATATTCCTAAGACTACTTTTCGCACTCGTTATAGGCACTATGAATTCTGTGTCATGCCTTTTGGTTTAACTAATGCTCATGTCGTGTTCATGGATCTCATGAATCGTGTTTGTAAACCGTATCTTGACAAATTTGTCATCGTGTTCATTGACGACATCTTGATCTATTCGAAGAGTGAGAAAGAGCATGAGCAACATTTGCGTATAATTATTGAACTCTTACGAAAGGAACAACTTTATGCTAAATTTTCTAAGTGCGAGTTTTGGCTCAAAATCGTACAATTTCTTGGACATGTTGTTGATAGAAACGGAATACATGTCGATCCAGCTAAGATTTCTGCTATACAGAACTGGGAGATACCAAAGACTGCGAAGCATATTCGTCAATTTTTGGGACTTGTCGGTTACTATCGAAGGTTCATAAAAGATTTTTCTCTCATTGCTAAACCTCTTACAAAGCTGACTCAAAAAGGAAAGAAATTTGAGTGGTCCGAAGAACAGGAATCTGCTTTCAAGATTCTGAAGGAGAAGTTGACCACAGCCCCGATTCTATCTTTACCTAAGGTACTGACGACTTCGTTGTTTACTGCGATGCCTCAAAGCAAGACTTTGGTTGTGTTTTAATGCAATGTGAAAAGGTTATTGCCTACGCATCTAGACAGTTGAAGAAACATGAAGAGAACTATACCACACATGACCTTGAGTTAGGTGCCGAGGTATTTGCATTGAAGATATGGAGACATTATGAAATCCGACATTGCTACTTATGTTAGCAAGTGTCTCACTTGTTTGAAAGTCAAGGCCGAACATCAAAAGCATTCTGGTCTATTGACATGACATGGTATTCCGCAGTGGAAGTGGGAGTGCATCACTATGGACTTCGTTACTAAGTTACCTAAGACTTCGAACGGTAACAATACTATTTGGGTCGTAGTTAATCGTCTTACTAAATCTGCACATTTCATACCAATCAAGGAAACTGACAAGATGGAGAAATTATCACAGCTTTATATTAAAGAAATTGTCTCACGTCATGGAGTTCCTATCTCGATTATTTCTGATCGGGACAGTCGATTCGTTTCAAGATTCTGGAAAACTTTACAATCTGCTTTTGGAACTCAACTCGACATGAGTACAGCCTATCATCTGCAAACTGATGGTCATAGTGAACAAACTATCTAAACCATGGAGCATATACTACGTGCTTGTGCAATCGATTTCGGAAAAGGTTGGGATAGACATCTACCTTTGGTCGAATTTTCTTACAACAACAGTTATCACTCCAGCATTAAACCTGCACCTTTTGAAGCATTATATGGACGGAAATGTAGATCCCCTTTGTGTTGGGACGAACTCGAGGACAGACATTTAACTGGTCCCGAAATCATTCATGAAACTACCGAAAAGATCGCTCAGATTAAGCAACGATTAGAAACTGCCCGTAGCCGACAAAAGAGCTATGCCGATAAGAAACGAAAGGATATAGGATACCAAGTTAGAGATAAAGTCATGTTGAAAGTATCCCCTTGGAAAGGTGTTATCCGTTTCGGTAAACGAAGCAAACTCAGTCCACGATATGTTGGACCTTTCACGATCACTCAAAGAGTCGGTCCCGTGGCGTACCGATTAGAACTACCAACTGAACTTAGCCAAGTACATGATGTGTTTCATGTCTCGAATCTTAAAAGGTGTCTTGCTGATGACACACTTGTTATTCCTTTGGATGATATCCGCATTGATGAACAAATGCACTTCGTTGAAGAACCTATAGAAATCATGGAAGGAGAGGTCAAACAAACGCGTAAAAGCAACATACCTATCATTAAAGTCCGTTGGAATTCGCGAATATACCTGGGAACGCAAAGACCAAATGATACGAAAATATCCCCATCTCTTCTCAACTGCTGATGCAAACGAGAAATCTACTTAAAACTTCAGGACGAAGTTTCTAATAACGGGGAGGTACTATAATGACCCTCATTTTTCCATTCTATATTTTTCCAATATTAAACGCCCAAACAATATAATTAAAACTTAATGATTAAACTTTAATCAACAATTGTTAAGTGTTAAGAGTTATAAAGCATATTAATTAACTTTGTGCAATAATTAACAAGTTAATAAAAGATGAAAATAATAAACTGTTAGTCGACACTCACTGCTAATTAAAATTTATGCATTTATGTAATATTATAACTAATAAACTACAAGTAATAAATAAAAAGTGACATTTATATAAATAATAAAACAATTGGGAACTAAATAAAAAAATATATATACAAGTCATGAATTAGTAAAAAGAAAATAATACTTATCATGTAGTAAATGTAAAAATAATAATAATAATAATAATAATAATAATAATAATAATAATAATAATAATAATAATAATAATAATAATAATAATAATAATAATAATAATAATAATAATAATAATAATAATAATAATAATAATAAGACTAAAGAATCTTAAACAATTACATCCTTATGTTGACTAAAAAAATAATATATATATATATATATATATATATATATATATATATATATATATATATATATATATATATATATATATATATATATATATAAACTAGTACACCTATTGTTGACTAAAAATTATAAAATAAAATAAAATCATTAATTAGAACATCCGTATGTTGACTAACACTCTAATACTTGCACTATATAAACACCCCTAGACTCCTAGTTTCTCATTCACAAATCACACCAAAATCCTCTCTCAAAAACAATCTCTCTCTCTTCTTCTCTTGTGGTATTCGGATCTTCAAGCTTGTTCTTCTTGTTCATCAAGATTTTCAAGTGTGTTCTTCATTATTTGGGCTATTTGATCTTCATCACCAAGTTTTCTTTTTGTTTCTTGTTAATCTTCATCATCATTAACAAGGTATGATCCAAAATCTTAAAACTTTTAAATCTTTCTTTCAATTCATGTTTATATTCATAATCATA